>NC_139241.1:33175341-34375341 GCF_977018435.1 Lepisma saccharinum | reverse complement strand
TAGGTTAATTTTTCTATGTCTAAAACAACAATTATGATCCTTCAAGTTTCTATAATATTCTCTACTACAAAGTTGTCACATTCTTAAAAAGTTTTTTCCAATGTCCGTAAGGCTTATTTTACTAATAACTCCAACTGAAATTTTTAATTAATATCTTGTCTTTCATAAAATCTATACTGAATACAAAATGCAAAATAATTAAGTATAATATTAAATATGGTCGAATCTTTGATATGGTTCACGAGGATCATATCCAATATATCCAGAGATAGAAAAAGTGTTTCTGTGTGTGTTAAAGAAAAAGAGAGACAGAGAGAGAAAGAGAAAGAAAGAGAGAAATATACAAAAAGATATAGAGATACAAAGAAATGAAAAACAGAAAATATCATGAGATAAAAAATTGGAAAATATATGACAAATGAAATATGAAAATTCGATAAGGAGAAAATTTGGGAAGTGGTGGGAGGGATACTCTCCAAGAAATGATAAAAAGAAGAATGTGAAAACAGAGGAGACAGTGAGGAACATCATATAGAAACATGAATAAAGTGAAAAAATTATTGACAGCTAGAAGTATTGAGAGTAAGCGAGAGGCTTAGAAAAAGTTGACGCAAATTAATGAAATAACATGTCCAAATTCCACACAAAGAGAGTTAGAGACAAAAAGAAAAAGAAATGTATTCCAAGTAAGAAAAATTGTGTAAATAATGGCTGAAAACACAAGAATGAGATGTAAATATTACAGGGGAGAGAGAGTTTGAGTGGTGGTGGGAGGGATACTCTCCAATAAAATAAAATAAAATGTGAAATTATAAACAAGAGTATAAAACAGGATTTTGATATATACACGTAAATATCGAGAAATTGAAGTATTGACTGACTGGAAGAGAGACACATAGATAGATATATATAGAGAGAGAGAGAGAGAGAGAAAGAGAGAAGCAAAAATAAAGAGTAACAAAACTAAGATGGAGAGATGGAGTGAATAGAAGGAAAAGAAAGAGAAACAGAAAGATTGAAAGAAAGAGAGAATAAATTAATGATTACAATTGAAATGTATAAGAAAAAAAGTTTGACGAAAATAAGAAGGGAGACGTATGAAAAATCCAGAAAGAAAGATACAACGAGACAAGAAAAATTGAAATGGAAAGAGAGAGAAAAAATGAATAAAAAAAATTAAGCAGAAAGTAGCTTCAATAAAATAAGGATACGAGAGAAAGAGAAATTGAAAAGGAGAGAGAAAAAAAATGAATAACAAAAATATATTAAGCAGAAAATTGCTTGAAATATAAATATGAGACGTGAAATTAACGAAAAAACGTGGGAAGTGGTGGGAGGAAAATATATACAAAAGATTTGTAGAACAGAGGAGACAGAAATGAACAAGATATTTATAAATTAAAAAAAATATTGACAGCTATAGAGCGTGAGAGAGTGAGACAGAGAGAGAGAGAGAGAGAGAGAGAGAGAGAGACAGAGAGAGAGAGAGAGAGAGAGAGAAAGAAAAGGAAAATTAAAGAGAGAGAGAGACGAAGAAAGTGAGCGGAAACATCCATCGCGACACTGTAGGCTGATCTCATACTGAACTAGGCTTCGTGGCGGTTCCTCTCTCGAAAGTTTAGACCACCCTCTGTCGTCAGCGTCCTCAAGCATAAAACCCCTTCGAAAAAACTATATAATCGCAGCAATTACATTTAAAAAATCACGAAGACGAAGCGTCCATCTTCATCTTGACCTTCCTTTTCCCTTCAATCACCTTTCAATGCCCTATTTCATCTGTTTCTTCACCTCGGCTAACTCCGTAGGCTAACGGGATACACTGACCCCTCTCAGCACAGGTATATACATCGGATATGAAGCTTCAACTGTTATCTACTAAATCATTTAACACATTTCCTTCTTATAATTAAATCAACACGACTATTGCAGTTTATTTACACAATATATATCAAGCTGTCCAATAAAGACGACCACGCGCATGCTCAGAACTTTATGAACGCTCCTTGACATAATAAAACATAAGTTTGAGATGACTGGCGAAGGTTTTAAGTATTGACTCCATTTTTAATATAAATTGGACATTATGGACAATGAGATGAATTCTTAACCCTCCCATAAAGGGAGCTGAGTATTTATGATGTTAATCCATCGGAGTAGGTGATGAAAAATTACCCAGAATTATTTTTTTTATTATTTTCTTTACCTATAACGGTCAGGACATCAGCTGTTGGGGGGACCTGCATCTTGTTTACAATTTATTCATTAACAGGTATCATACATTTTTAAATTTACAATAATTAAGGGTTTACAATCTTCCAATAGAAACCCTCTGCGACTGTCGCAAGAGGGGACATTTTCTATTGTTCCCTAAAATTACCCAATACAATACAAATATAATAAATGACAATACAAAAGACAATACAAACATACAAAAGTGGTAACATTTACCACTTGGTTCTGAGAAGCCAACTTCAGATTTGCTATTGTGGACGAGGAAGTGCTATTCTCTCATATTTGTTTTTGATGGTCCCAATTTGTTTAATGAGAGGATTTGGATGATTGACCAGTTTGTCCCATAATTTGTTCCTATTATGTCTAAGGACCTCGATAATGTATGGCATTTCTAAATCTTCGTGCAATTGCACTATTGTTGTTAAACGTGGATAGCTACCTATTGCACGAAGCACTCGATTTTGAAGTCTTTGAATTTTGGCCAAATGAGTGTTTGCTGCCTGCATCCATACAGCACCTGCATAGGTAAGAATGGGACGGACCTTCATTATGTAAAGGTGTGATTTTGAATTCATTGCTAAAACTGGAGATCGAAGCATTGGAGTTAAATATCCAATTCTTTTCCTTGCTCGTGTACACACTACATTTATGTGAGGGCCAAAAGTGAGAAGGGAATCAATTTGGACCCCCAGCTATCTTACATTTTTTGCAGCCGGTATGGCGGTACCGAATAGCTTTAAGCGTGCTTGGTTTTGATTTTGGGATCCCCCATATCCAAGTACCACAGTATTGCACTTTTATGGATTTAGTTTGATTTTCCACTTACTTGCCCAACGCTCTAATAATGGCAAATACTTTTTCATGCGATTTTCGCAGGTGGATAACTTCCTCCCATGAACGAAGAAGGCAGTATCGTCTGCATACGTGGCTATAAGTCCATCCGGTATGTCCGGAATATCGGCTGTACAGAGAGCATATAGCATTGGAGATAGTGCTGAACCTTGAGGAACACCTGCTGCTATGGCATATGCACGTGACTTTGATCCTTGAACTGACACCTGGAATTGTCTGTTTGTTAAATACATCAGAAAGAACTTCTTGTAGCAAACTGGAATTGGCAGCTTTGCCAATTTGTATAGTAGTCCTTTATGAAAAACCCTATCAAAGGCTTTGTGGACATCTATAAAAAGTCCTGCTGCTCTGTGTTTCCTGTTAATGTGAGAGGCAGAGTAGTCAATGACTCGTAACAGTTGCTCCGTGGTCCCATGCCCCATACGAAATCCAAATTGATGATCCGGAAGTAGGTTCAGAACCTGTATTTATACTCCCGCATGTCAAGCAGAGCGCCTTCAGCGACAAAAAAATAAACATAGCTGCAACTGTGATATGCAGAACTACTTTGTGTATAATGACAATATTCTAAAGATTAAACATTTTGTTCCATAAGGTTAATATTTTTATGTCTAAAACAACAATTATGATCCTTGAAGTTTCTATAATATTCTCTACTACAAAGTTGTCACATTCTTAAAAATTTCTTTCTAATGTCCATAAGGCTTATATAAATAATAACTCCAATTGAAATTTTTAATAAATATCTTATCTTTCATAACGTTTTATAGTGAATAGAAAAAGCAAAATAATTAAGAATAATATTAAATATGGTCGAATCTTTGATATGGTTCACGAGGATCATATCAAATATATCCAGAGATAGAAAAAGTGTTTCTGTGTGTGTTAGAGAAAAATAGAGACAGAGAGAGAAAGAGAAAAAGAGAGAGAAATATACAAAAAGATATAGAGATACAAAGAAATGAAAAACAGAAAATATCATGATATAGAAAATTGGAAAATATATGACAAATGAAATATGAAAATTCGATAAGGAGAAAATTTGGGAAGTGGTGGGAGGGATACTCTCCAAGAAATGATAAAAAGAAGAATGTGAAAACAGAGGAGACAGTGAGGAACATGATATAGAAACATGAATAAAGTGAAAAAAATATTGACAGCTAGAAGGAGTGAGAGTAAGAGAGAGGCTTAGAAAAAGTTGACGCAAATTAATGAAATAACATGTCCAAATTCCACACAAAGAGAGTTAGAGACAAAAAGAAAAAGAAATGTATTCCAAGTAAGAAAAATTGTGTAAATAATGGCTGAAAACACAAGAATGAGATGTAAACATTACAGGGGAGAGAGAGTTTGAGAGGTGGTGGGAGGGATACTCTCCAATAAAATATAATAAAATGTGAAATTATAAACAAGAGTCCAAAACAGGATTTTGATATATACACGTAGATATAGAGAAATTGAAGTATTGACTGATTGGAAGAGAGACACATAGATAGATATATATAGATGTATATATATAGAGAGAGATAAGCGAAACCAAAGAGTAACAAACTAAAATGGAGAGATGGAGTGAATAGAAGGAAAAGATAAAGAAACAGAAAAAGTGGAAGAAAGAGAGAATAGATTGATGATTACAATTGAAATGTATAAGAGAAAACGTTTGACGAAAATAAGAAGGAAGACGTATGAAAAATCAAGAAAGAAAGATACAACGAGACAAGAAAAATTGAAAAGGAGAGAGAAATAAAAGAAATGAATAAAAAAAATTAAGCAGAAAATTGCTTCAATAAAAGAAGGATACCAGACAAAGAAAATTTGAAAGGAGAGAGAAATAAAAAAATGAGTAACAAAAATATATTAAGCAGAAAATTGCTTGAAATATAAATATGAGACATGAAATTAACGAGAAAACTTGGGAAGAGGTGGGAGGGACACTTTCCAACAGGAAAATATATACAAAAGATTTGGAGAACAGAGGAGACAGAAATAAACAAGATATGTAGAAATGAATAAAGAAAGAAATATTGATATCTAGAGAGCGTGAGAGAGTGAGACAGAGAGAGAGACAGGGAGAGAGAGAAAGAGTGAGAGAAGGAAATGGAGAATGAAGGAGTGAGTGACGAAGGAAGTGAGCGGAAACATCCAAAGCGACACTTTAGGCTCCTCTCAGACTGAACTATGCTTCGTGGCGGTTCCTCTCTCGAAACTTCAGACCACCCTCTGTCGTAAGCGTCCTCGAGACAAAACATCTTGAAAAAAACAATATAATCGCAGCTATTACATTTAAAAAATCACGAAGACGAAGCGTCCATCCTCATCTTGACCTTCCTTTTCTTTTCAATCACCTTTCAATGCCCTATTTCATCTGTTTCTTCACCTCGGCTAACTCAGTAGGCTAACGGGATACACTGACCCATCTCAGCACAGGTATATACATCGGATATGAAGCTTCAACTGTTATCTACTAAATCATTTAACACATTTACTTCTTATAATTAAATCAACACGACTATTGCAGTTTATTTACGCAATATATATCAAGCTGTCCAATAAAGACGACCACGCGCATGCTCGGAACTTTCTAAACGCTCCTTGACATAATAAAACATAAGTTTGAGATGACTATCGAAGGTTTTAAGTATTGACTCCATTTTTAATATAAATTGGACATTATGGACAATGAGATGAATTCTTAACCCTCCCATAAAGGGAGCTGAGTATTTATGATGTTAATCCATCGGAGTAGGTAATGATAAATGACCCAGAATTATTTTCTATTATTATTATTTTTTTACCTATAACGGTCAGGACATCAGCTGTTGGGGGGACCTGCATCTTGTTTACAATTTATTCATTAACAGGTATCATACATTTTTAAATTTACAATAATTAAGGGTTTACAATCTTCCAATAGAAACCCTCTGCGACTGTCGCAAGAGGGGACATTTTCTATTGTTCCCTAAAATTACCCAATACAATACAAATATAATAAATGACAATACAAAAGACAATACAAACATACAAAAGTGGTAACATTTACCACTTGGTTCTGAGAAGCCAACTTCAGATTTGAAATTGTGGACGAGGAAGTGCTATTCTGTCATATTTGTTTTTGATGGTCCCAATTTGTTTAATGAGAGGATTTGGATGATTGACCAGTTTGGCCCATAATTTGTTCCTATTATGTCTAAGGAACTCGATAATATATGGCATTTCTAAATCTTCGTGCAATTGCACTATTGTTGTTAAACGTGGATAGCTACCTATTGCACGAAGCACTCGATTTTGAAGTCTTTGAATTTTGGCCAGATGAGTGTTTGCTGCCTGCATCCATGCAGCACCTGCATAGGTAAGAATGGGACGGACCTTCATTATGTAAAGATGTGATTTTGAATTCATTGCTAAAACTGGAGATCGAAGCATTGGAGTTAAATATCCAATTCTTTTCCTTGCTAGTGTACAGTCATGGAAAGTAGTTCTTGGGCCACGAGACCTACGATATCGTAACATCTTAAAGCCTGTTGTCTATGCAACCCAAATAACAAAATTATCGCTTGGGTTTGCCTGGCGGACCTGGATTCTCGGGAATGATTGAGTATTGACAGCAGCGTGAGTCATACCCCCAGGCCCAGCCATAACAAACAACAGCTGGGTGCCGTGAGAACACCAGAAAAAGTTTCAGGAATTGGTTTCTTAACAACAGCTATTCGTAAGAAAATGTTCTCTTTACTGATATTAGAGTCATTGTCAAGAAAGTTCACTGAAATGGTGGTTTTCGTCGAATCATCATCGCGCAACACACATGCTGTCAACCCAGAAGTCCTTGAAAAAGATTGGAGTTAAAAACAACTACTTGACTAATGATAAGACGAATCGCTATTCATTAGTCCCAACTTAGAATTTTGTGTAAGACATGGATCATCATGTCCTATCATCCATTTCATAACTTCATTAATCATCCTCATCGCCTTTGTTGACGCCAAGTGCTAGAAAAGCAATATAAAATAAGCAAAATTAAGAAATTAATAAATGACATTTTCAGCGATTTCACGCAGCGACTCAGTTGCATGTAGACAAAGTTTCATTAATCGGGAACCAAGGGCCCCCTCGTTGTTCTTCATTGTCATTTTCCCTCCACTTTGCCTGCCGCGATTAACTTGATGTTGATTAATGCACAATCCACAAAGTGCACCAAAGCGGCGCATATTATGAATAGGTAAACTATGGGATATTATGCTAATTTAGAATTTAGTAATAAAATGTGAATTTTGGGGGCTTCAGTTAAGTGGCTGCCCATCCATTACGTAATCGCGATATCATCAAATTGTACGAAGCGTGTCTACACCTACGTAAAGTGTCAGTCCCCGTCATAGGCGTGCGCAGACCCTCTGATTAGGGGGGGATAGCCTTGATTATATTTCAGGCCGGAAAAGAATAACGTAATTTCATCTCACTTGTTTAAATTTTATTGCATTGATGGGTGTGTTTATATATACACCCCTCCCCCCGCCCCACACACACATATAAATACATACATACATATATATATATATACACAACACACACACACACACACACACACACACACATATATATATATACATATATATATATATATACATATATACCAACAGTAAAAATCATATAAATTGTCTCTCAAATCTGCGAGTTCGTTTTCCTCCCAATAATTGTTCATGCACTTAAGAGAAAACCTTTTAGCAGCTGTACTTCTCTCCTCGGTAATACAAAATGCATTACAGAAAACAAATTGCGAGCGAAGCGACCAATAAATTTTCAGATCAAAATTTTTGCAAAATAAAAACAATGTCGATTTAATATGGAGAAAATATTCATGGAGCGCCATATTATTCTCTTTTACAATTTTTTTCATTTAGATCGTTTGGCGTCCAGGGTAACTCCCGCCGACCCCTAGCTACGGCTCTGAACTTAACTAGACTGCAAGAAAAGCAGATATTGCGAGCGAAGCGAGCAAGAACATATTACAAAAGGTATTTATATTTGTATAAAATTTGAAATCAAGGGGGCAATTGCAGCTCTGCCCCCCCCCCGCAGGTGCTCTTGGCAGTCTAGAAGAAATAATGCAAGAAAGACGTGAAAACAAAATCCATCTTGAGTATCCTTTTGTCCTACTACTCTTATATTCTGCTACTCTTGCTTTCCTTTACTTCCATGTTTGCCCCCTAAAATTGATTTCCGTTCAAGGTTGTGGGGGGCTGTGGTTTCGCCACTGCACCCCCTTCCCCCGTAGTTGCCTTGAACTTTCATCGGCTTGAAAATACTTAATTTTCTTTAAGAGTATAATATAGTTTAATAACGGCGATAGGATTCATCTATCCTAAATTTCTAGGTGAAAATATAATAATATAGGGGCACAGATGTCTAAAAGGGAGGCAAGGATTGCCACATCTTCCCCTTAGAAAACGAATGTTAACCAAAAAGTACGTTTTCACATGTATAATTTGATTTCAGTCATAATAATTTACATTAATTATTATAATGAGGATGCAGGAATGCGATAATGCAACACTATTATCGGGGTAATATGCCCCATGGAAAAATACCTTGCTTGTCTCTTCGTGGAAAAAATCTGCAGACGTCCATGATTAGGGGTGCATTTGCCCTCCCCCTGGCCCCATGGGCGCACGCCTATGATCCCCGTATTGGAATATGTAGCGCAAAGCCAGGGCTTTAAGATCAAATTTGTTTTGTTATTGTTTTTATTAGTAATTACCTCAGTTTTCTTCCTCTGAAGTTAAATTATTCATGACGACGATTTATGATAACATTAAAGACATGAATGAACATACACAATGAATCCATTTTGGTCGGAACTCGAACTCGGAACCTTGTTCGGCAAGAAATAAAAATATCCATAAGGCATGAGTGTTTCATTGGAGATGTTCCTCTACTTCCGTCATTTTATCACTAACATATTGCTTTAATATACAATAATAAGTCAGAACTACCTAAAAATAAATATTATTTTGCATTTTCACATGCATATGATTTTTTACGGTTAGAGTGTGAACTGGCACCTGTTTATTTAGATTGTTCATTATGTTTCGTGTGTAGTTAAAGATAGGAAATATGCTTGAGGAACGATTAGGGCTATAAGAATTCCGTCCGTGACAGTGTGGTTAGCACAGTGCGCTACGATGTCTTATGTCCTGGGTTCGAATCCCGTCGGGCGTATGGGTGTTCTTTGTGAGTGCCCCTTCATCAATTTCATCATATTGAATCATATATTTCATATATGATTCAATATATATTTCATATATATTTCATCATCAATTTCACTCATCCTCGTCGTCGCGATTAGCAAGAGGTAAAAGAAAAACGACGCTAAATAAGAAAATAAAAAGACTTATAAGAATCATTCTTATTTCCGGACGTGTCCTACATTTTATATTTGTGTCTGGCCTCCGGAAGGAATTTGAAAGAAATCTCAAATGTCTTATACGTATTTTGAGCATCACGTAACTTCAAATTAGATGGAGAAACAGAAAAACTGAGGGAAGTCTAAGATAACGTGGTTCCTTGGAGAAGTATGCTTAAATCAAAGAGTGTGCATAGTTGCTACTGGATGTTCGGAAAAACAATTACAATCCCAGCTCAGAAATTACTTCACGATTTTCTAGATCCGAAAAAGTCAGGATATATGTATAAAAATGCTTACTTTGTGAAGTTTTATCGATATAAGTGTCGGTAATTTGTTCGAAGTAACAAGTAATTTTTCTCCTTATTGGAGAAATAAGGCACACAATTCTGGTTTTTTCCATATTAATAAACAAGAACTTCCAGACTTTGCTTACAAAATTGTGAATTTTTTCCTTCCCGAATTCATGGATTGTTTTCTCTTCCTGGCCCCACATCGACGAAAAACGTTCTGTCTTACATACACAAGTTGAAATGAAATACAGCCGTGCTATTAATTAGCAGTTGAGGAATTTTAAACTCAAGCGTTCACTTCAACATTAAGTTTTGAGCTGAAGATTTGTCATATTCTCATTATACGGTATGCTAAGATGTCCTAGTAACCTATTACATATTCACTGCAAATGCCTTCGTGTCCAACATTTTGAGACAATTTGTCCTACTTTGCGCTGAAGAGTGATCTGATAGCCCTATGTGTGATGAAAACTGTTTTTACTCGATATAATTTATTACAGCATTTTCTTCAACCTCCAATGCTTACACAACTTTTCCTTCGTGCTCGACCTTTGGGTTCAGAAATGTTTACAACACCCCCATCTCCCGCGTGTAAATAGCAAGCAACAACACTCAAGAAAACCACAATGTATACAACTTGTTTACTACATATTTTACGAAAATATTAGAATGTTAGCTTGATATAACTGTGGATTGGAACGAACGAAATAAAATACCTGTTTCATACGCACACTGGAACGAGCGCAGGCCTGCTGTGAGTCACTCTGCCAGTGAAGGTCACTGATCGAAGCAGTTGGTGCTTGCCAGCTACAAGCAGGCGCCTTATCTTTCCTCAAGGAAACACGGAAATCTTAGTTACTTTCTTTCGCCAGACTAATGGTGAACATTTACAGGATCGTAAGAAGTAGTATCGTATTCTATTGGAATTAGATTTCGTGGTGTTTAAAAGATATCATATCAATATGTAAATCTCTTTAGTGACCAACACTGAAATTTTAACGTTTCATTGACATGTAAGTAGTACAGATCAGAGAGTTCAACGCCCGAAAATGGGGCTCGGTGGGGCTCGCCTTAATGGATTTCTCTCGTAAGGCATGAGCCCCATTTTCTGGCAGTGTTGCCAGCTCCTTACTCGAAAAAATCACCAAGGTTTTTTTTTGGGTCTAACCTAGCCTAAAGCAAGGAGCTGGCAATCTTGCTTGAGGCTCGCCTTAATGGATTTCTCTCGTAAGGCATGAGCCCTATTTTCTGGTAGTGTTGCCAATATTTTACTCGAAAAAATCACCAAGGTTTTTTTTTGGGTCTAACCTAGCCTAAAGCAAGGAGCTGGCAACCTTGCTTGAGACTTGCCTTACAGTGCATAAAGCAAGGAGCTGGCAACCTTGCTTGAGGCTTGCCTTACAGTGCATAAAACAAAGTTGGCAACCTACTGGTACTTTTGCCATAGCCTTTTACAAAAAAGAGAGAGGAGAGAGAGAGAGGAGAGAGAGAGAGAGGAGAGAGAGAGGGAAGAGTTAAACAACCGACAGCTGCCAACACCCACCCTAACCTAACCTAACCTAACCTAACCTAACCTACCCTACCCTAACCTAACCTAACCTAACCTAACCTAACCTAACCTAACCTACTCTAACCTAACCTAACCTAACCTAACCTACTCTAACCTAACCTAACCTAACCTAACCTAACCTAACCTAACCTAACCAGGTCTAACCTAACCTAAAACAAGGAGCTGACAACCTTACTTAAGACTTGCCTTACAGTGCATAAAGCAAGGTTGCCAACCTACTGGTATTTTTGCCATAGCTTTTTACAAAAAAGAGAGAGGAGAGAGAGAGGGGAAGAGTTAAACAACCGACAGCCTACCTACAGCTTTTTTTTCCCCCCTTGGTCAAACCTAGCCTAAAGCAAGGAGCTGGCAACTTTGCTTGAGGCTTGCCTTACAGTGCATAAAGCAATTTTTGCCAACCTACATATACTAAACAAGGAGAGCCGGCTTCCGGTCGCCATTTTGGATTTCCAAACATAGGTTCTATTCATATTTTTTCTCACGTATAGGTGTACCTGATGAATCCGCAAACAGATTTTTCCTAAGTCTTACCGTTTCCAAGATAACCCCACTTTCGGTCGCCATTTTGGATTTCCGAGCATAGGTTCTATTCATATTTTACTTACATATAGGCGTACATGACGAATCCGCAAACAGATTTTTTCTAAGTTTTGCCGTTTCCAAGATAACCCCACTTCCGGTTGCCATTTTGGATTTCCGAACATAGGTTCTATTCATATTTTTTCTCACGTATAGGTGTACCTGATGAATCCGCAAACAGATTTTTCCTAAGTCTTACCGTTTCCAAGATAACCCCACTTCCGGTCGCCATTTTGGATTTCCGATCATAGGTTCTATTCATACTTTTTCTCACATATAGGTGTACGTGATGAATCACCAAACAGATTTTTCTTAAGTCATGAATTGGAGGGTTCTATGACAACCTATATTAATTCTCGTGAGAGAACAGAAAACACACAAAAAAAAAAAAACAATACTGTGGTCACTACAACAAATAGTCTTCTTCAACCCCAATCCAACAACCCAAAAATCATCCTAACTAGAACCATGTAACTATCTGCCATCTGTTAGAGGTTTTGTGAACTAAGTGGTGTTTTGTTTGTGTGTAAAAAAAAAAAATGCAATGCTTTTTGCACTTGGTTATCATCACCTAACATGTTATTAATTGTTTTTTAAAATTAATTACAACTGAAAACTAATAATTAATATTATCTAAAGTTACTAATTAATATTATACAAGTAATTGATATATTTTTTTTGTTCTTGTTGCTAGTGTTGGGTAATTATAGTTGTTGCAAAATATTAGCTCTCGCGTATGACAGTTTTTGAGTTTTGTTGGGTATATATAGACGAATCGAAATTTTATTTGTTATGTTAAATTGTATGTTAGGGTACATGGTAGGAGAAATCATTGTATATTAGAGCGCTCTTTTAATGATTTGCCTATAACTGCATACAGGTAGCCGTAAATTTAGCATAAAATATCCTGATCCTGTTTCTTCTAGCATGTGCGACGTTTGTTGTGGTGGGATCATTGGGGGAAATGTGATTCTCCCAGTATGTCATCTGACTTACTAGCATATGCGATACGAAGAACAGGTGTGTATGTGGCTTACTAGGATTAGGCTCATGGTAATGAGGTCCTAGTAGCTGAAACGTTGTCGGGGTATTTTGCAAAAAATTTTCTTAAACAGTTAACAAATATAATATATTTTTTTAAATTCAGATATTAGATGGATTTTACAAATATATTTAAAAAAAATAGGTTAGGTAATTGTGGCTTCTACAGCTCGTCGCCAAGCAGGGTGCTCTTACATAAGCTCTTATCAGTCTGTAAGTCAGCAACAAGCAACCTGCGCTAGAGGTAGATGCTCTTGACATTATGAAAAATAAAAGCTTGAGTAAATTTAGCTAGTATTTTCGAGTATTTTCTTTTGTGTGTGTTTATCTTTTTGAATATGTTGATACTCTGAGTTGGATTTGTTTTTTTTTTAAGTCTACTTTATGCACAGTAAGGTTAATCGAAACTGGACCTACAGTGGGATTCGAATTATACATGTACACAGGAGGAAACTTTATCTTTTTGTCTGTGAAGGTTCTAAGGTTTTGTGAATATATTGGAAAAGCACTAGTATATACATAGAGCAAAGTTACAAGGTTTTACGTCCCATAGGAGTCCTATTGGAAACATAATGATTAGTGCTTAAACAAGAACATTTTCATAGTTTCGCACCTCTACTAGATTGGTAGAAAAATATACTAGTAGGCAATAAAATCTGAAGAAGATTCGTGTCTAGCAAAAATAAGCTAAATAGAATTACACATGCATACAATATTTATTGTGCTTTTTCTATCTACAATCATATTTTTCTTATATATTTTTTTAAATTTTTTTACAGGGTTGATTAAAACACATATTTGAGGAAAACAACGCCACCCATATATAAATAAACCCCTCAAACTAGTACTAATTAGAATTAGCCTACAAAATTTTTCTCGTAAGGCATTTTTTTTTGTAAACACTCTACCACCAACAGATCACATATAAATAAACATACCCCCCAAAAAAATGCGCTCCATGAAAAGTTGTCCTGTGTGCAAGAGAACCAAATCAAGCAAACATTTTGCAAGACATTGTCGTACCTGCGTGCCAGGCAAGCATTTGGCTGCCACTGAACTATGTTTCGGATGCAATATACAGATCACAATTGCGTATGTCAAGAAGCATAAGCTTAATTGTCTAAGCAAAAATACATCTGGGGCCCAGCCTTCGACCTCCACCAAGAGGAAGGCAGAAGCAGCCTCCATCAATGCACCACCCACGAAACGCGTCAAGCCTGTGGCGAAAGCGAACCAGACTGCTTTCGAGCGGTTGTTAGAGGACTTTGTCCTCACTTCGGAGGGCTCATGCGACGTGCGTAGCTTTTTGGAGAACGTGCAAGCCAAAATCATTTCCATCCTCGGCGATGCACTGGCTACGTACTCCACCAAATTCTACGCATCGCTACGTTGCCAGTACAAGAAGCCGTCTGATGAAATTTACAGCTTCTGCCACAACACCAAGGCGAAGACGCTGCATCTGGCGGATGTCGACAACCTCGAGGTTATCTACAACCAGTTTGCAGAGGAGCTGGTGTCAAAACAAGAGGAACATCAAGCTAAAGGCTCGGGGGGTTCGCTGTGTGGCGAGCCTCACGAACTGTGCGTCAAACTTTGTAAGTTCGTGCCTCTCTCCGCCTCCAGCTACGTCCCCTTACCACCTACCATTGTGGCAAAGAAGGCTGTCCTGAACATTCAGAACAGTGACGCCAAGTGCTTCGTATGGTGTGTTCTGGCAGCATTACACCCTGTCCACTGGAAAAACCATCCACACCGAGTTAACCACTACCTACCCTACGAGGCAGAGCTGAAAGTTGCGATGGTTGGGATCGACTATCCCGTAGAGGTCCCGGACATTCAAAAGTTCGAGGCTCGTGCGCGGTTGGCTATCAACGTTTACGGTCTCACTGACAAAAATGCAGTGTAGCCTATTCGCGTGACCGACGTAGACAACAATGATGCTCGAGAAATCCATCTCCTACTTATCAAGAACGAGACCCATCACCACTACACCCTCATTCGCTCGCTCTCCCGGTTGGTGTCGAGCCAAAAAAGCAAGCATCATGGTAGCATAGAAGTTTGTCGAAGGTGCTTGTCAACTTTTGACAATCAAGAACAGCAGGATTATCAGCACATCAAAGGTCCCAACATCGCTGTCGAGAAGCTCGCTCGCCACAAGTTCTACTGTAGTAACAACGAGCCGGGTGTGGCAGTCTTGCCCGAACCTGGCACCGTGGAGCGTTTCCACATGCACGGTGCTATGGTGGAGCACCCCGCTATCATCATCGCAGATTTCGAGGCCTTCCTCAAACCCCTGTCCACTTGCGATCCCGACCCTGAAGTTTCTTCCACCACCCCTTACCAACTCCACGAGGCTTCGAGTTATGCATACGTTGTGGTGCGACGAGACCAGCACATTGCCCCCGAGCCCTACGTGTACCGTGGTCCCGACGCAGCCAAACACTTCCTCGAGAGGATGGTTGTCGAGGCCAACGAGATAGGGAAGGTACTGTTGGCCCCCAAGTCTATGCTCCCACTGTCCCCCGACGATCAACGTAGACACGACGAGGCCATCGCTTGCCCTGTCTGCGTCAAGGAGTACACCGCCAACAACCGTAAAGTCCAACACCATGATCACTTTAACGGTAGGTATGTTGGTCCTTGGTGCAACGGATGCAACCTCATGGCCCGGGACCCGCGATTTATCCCTGTGTTTTTTCATAATGGCTCGGGATACGACTTCCACCATCTGGTGCATCACTTTGGGTACAACAACATGCGAATCAACGTCCTGGCGCAGAACGAGGAGCGTTACATTAGCTTGAGCAAGTGGGTGCGAATCTCAGGATCACACTCTACCGTCGAGCTTCGCTTCCTCGACTCCCTGAGGTTCCTCCCGGCCAGCCTCGATGCTCTCGCAGGGAAGCTTAGCGACGAGCAAATGCTCATTACCTCCGGAAACTTTCCGAACTTGGACGCCAGCCTCTTCAAGCGTAAGGGGGTCTATCCCTACGAATACATCACAGACCCTTCCAAGTTCACAGAGACGTCGCTACCTCCTCGAGCAAACTTCTATAGCAAGCTGCGAGGCTCGAACATCACCGACGAGGAATATCACCACGCCCAGTCCATGTGGCGCGAGCTGGGCTGTCGAACTCTCGGGGACTACCACGACGCCTACCTCAGACTTGATGTGACGCTCCTCGCCGACGTGTTCCAGACGTTCCGTGCGACCGCAATGAAGATCTACCAGCTGGACCCTGCCTACTTCTACAGTCTCCCCGGACTGGCGTGGTCAGCCATGTTTCTGGTGACGAAGATTGAGCTGGAGCTTCTTTCGGACGTGGACATGGTGCTGTTTGTGGAACGTGCCGTGCGGGGTGGAATGGTCCAGGTGTCGCAGCGACACTCGCACGCCAACAATCACCACATGGCCACCGGCTACGACCCCTCACAACCGTCCAGCTACATCATGTACACGGACGTCAATAACCTCTACGGACACTCCATGATGCAGCCACTCCCCTTTAGAGACTTCGAGTGGGCTGACCCCTCCAACTTCGACATCGAAAACTTCGACGATTCAGAACATGGGTTCTTCGCCGAGGTGGACCTTGAGTTCTCCGAGAAGCTGCAGGATTTGTTCAGCGATCTTCCCCCTGCACCCGAGTTCAAGTGTCCACCCGATTCCAACCAGAAGAAGCTCGTCATGGATTTCGAGCCCAAAGAGCGTTACGTCCTACACTACCAGAATCTCCGGTGGTTGATGCAGCGAGGGGTCGCGGTCCACGCAGTTCACCGCATCCTCAAGTTCGAGCATTCTCCGTGGTTGCGTCCATATATTGAAGTCAACACCAAACACCGCACCGCAGCCACGTCCGAGCTTGATAAGGATTTCTTCAAGCTTATGAACAATGCGGTGTTCGGGAAAACCATGGAGAATGTACGGAATCGTGTAGATGTGAGGCTAATATCAAACAAAGCACAATGTCGCAGGCTCGTAGCAAACCCGTTATTCAAATCGAGGACCATTTATAACGAACAGCTTGCTCTGGTGCATATGAGGAAGAGCGAGGTGAAGCTCAACAAGCCAATTTATGTTGGCGCCTCAGTATTAGACCTGAGCAAGCTGCACATGTTTCAAATATATTATGGGAAACTACGCCAGCACTATAAAGACAATATTAGCCTACTCTACACGGACACGGACAGCTTGGTGTACCACGTTCGCACGGACGACGCGTACGGGGATATAGCCACAGTTCCATCTTTGGTTAACCTTTTCGACACCTCGGGCTATGCCCAGCAAAACAAGTATGGTATCCTGGCCCGCAACAAGAAGGTGCCTGGCAAACTCAAAGACGAGAAGGACGGTGATGTAATTCTCGAGTTTGCAGGTCCTCGCGCCAAGGCCTATGCCATCAAAGCCGAGGGCAGCGTTACCAAGAAGGCCAAGGGTGTCGGCAGACAGGTGGTTCGGGAGCATCTCACATTCGAGGACTTCGTCGATTGCCTCAAGACCAGGTCGTCGGTTCTAAGAGCAGAACAGCGCATCCAGAGCGTCGACCATGTGTTGACCACAAACAAGGTTAGAAAAATTGCGTTGGATCCTGATGACGATAAGAGGTGCGTTCTCGAGTGTGGTATTCACACATTGCCGTGGGGGCACTATCGCTTAGCAGAAAGCAAAACCTGCAACATCTTCAACAGAAGATTCATAAAAACAAAACAAAACAAAAAAAAAAAAAAAACATTTTGACTGTCATTACAAAAAAACTTTGACCGTATTCTTAAATAACCAGCATGCCTATGAATTTGTTCGGTTTCAAAAAACAGATCATTATGGAAACCATACCAGATCATGAAGTCTTACCTTCCGTGTTACCTAAACTCAACGGTCTGTTGATCATTCACCTCAACAGCATTTGGACGAAACTAAATGACGATGTGGGCAAGATGTTTTATGTTTTTAATAACAATTTACATTTCTACGAAATTCCGATCGACGGGAAACTTCAAATCACCGTGAATCCGGAAAACGCAGGCGAAATCAAAATTTCTACCGGCAAGAACATTTTTCGAATTAAGCACGACAAGATGCTTTCTAACATTACGTACGATGTGTCTGCAGGAGATTATCTTTACATGGAACTCCTCGGAGATTACGACAAACTTATTCCTCTCTTCGTAGAATTACGAATCGTCTATCCTATTATAAATAACCGTTAACCAAAAATGCCTAACGACATTTTCGGCAACACCAAGCGTGTGGACCACGCAGAAGAGATTCTCATGTTGGACATTCGAGTTAAGAAGTTGAGGACCGATTTGATCGCTTTGCAGGAAACCTTAAACAAAAGTTTAGAGTCGGAAATCGCTACGCTCCAAACGCAATGTCTCGACCCCATTCTGAAAATCGATTCCGAACTGAAGACGCTGATAAAAAATTATGTCGACGTACCTTCTTACGACAGCGTTCAAAATATACAGTTGAGCGTGGATTCGCTTCAAAATGATTTGGCCAAATTACAGCAATTTCAATCGAAAAATGAAGATTTGGAAAAATTGAAACTCGAAATCGAAGAACGAACTTCCGCAATCGAAAAGAATTTCTCCGAACTTCAAACCGTGGTGAACAATATAGACGCAGAACGCTTGCATGTCGTCGTTTCCAAATTACAAGAAGAATTCACCGGCACGTTGGAAGAAATTAAATCCAAGTTACAGATTTTGGAAGATACCATGACGAACCTACCATCGTCGGACGAACTGCAGGTCATCGGTAAAAGCGTAGCGAACATAAAAATTCAATTGGAGGCCTATCAAGATTTCGAACACATTCAAACCACCATCGCTACGCTTCAGGCGTCCTTGGAATTGATCAACGAAGAAATTAAAAATATTCACGCTGAAGCGAGCGTGCTGACGAGTATTCAAGACACGTTGAACACGGTTCAGCAGAAGATCGAATATTTAGAAAATTTGAACGTCGAAACGAATCTTGCTCATTTTCATCACGTACTGGACAACATACAGGGTGACTTGGAATCGTTACGGACGAGCGTACCTTCGAGCGAAGATTTGGAAAAATTGAAAACGGCGGTGACGGCACTATCCGAATCGAGCGACATCAAAAGTTCATTGAGCGATCTCGAGAGTAGGGTGGCCAATCTCCCCACCTCCAAAGAATTGCACGCTTTGAAAAGAAACATATCACGTATGCTGAAACGACTGGAAACGGAAACGGCGAACGTGGAACAGATTCGAGACGAAATTAGTTCGCTGGTGTCGACGCTGCCCACTTCGCAGAGCGTCGCCGACCTTCACACGCAGTTTACAGAGATGCGAAGCATCGTGAACGATCTTACCGAGAAGAGTTCGAAATTGAATCAAGTCGAGAACCTTCAGAACATCGTCGTCAACATCAGAGATCAAGTTGGAGTGCTGGAATCCACGCAGGAATCGACGCTGGCATCTTTCGGCGCCAAGTTGCAAGAACTCAACGAAAACTACAAGCAGTTGAACGTGGAAGTGAAAATCAAACCGTCGTTTTCTGCCGTAACGGATACCATAGTCGAGCATTTGCTGCCCATCGAAAATAAACTCGGACAAGTTCACAGTAATCTGCTCGGCGTCGACACTAAATTCGCTAAACTGCATTCTCTGCAAGCCATCGAAATCAACAGCGTACCCAATCAACAGAGAATCTCCACGTTCGTCGAAGGTAACAAACTGTACATGTTACATCCTTATCATCCGTACTACAAGTTTCTCCTCGATGGCACGATTCAGATAAACGAATTTTCGTACTGGTCTCACGGTAGAAAAGCTAGCGTTCCTACCATGACTTTGATATCGAATCGTGGTGTCCAGAAAGCAGGAAACATTCCTCTGGCACGTTGGAACGAAACGCAACATATATGAAATACACGAAGACGAAGATCTTACCGTTTTCGACGTGAGTGCCGGCGATAAGCTGATCATTCAAAACACGAGCGAAGTGCCACCCTCTTTGAATCCCATCACGCTTGTGCTTCTCTTGAAACGTAATCTATAAAAAAATGTCTAGGCAAGCCATCGTCGAAGAATTGCATAAACCTGCACGCCGTAACTACGAACGTTTGGCTGTGGTAACCAAGGGCATCGACGACCTCTGGCAAAGTGACCTCGTGGAGATGAGTAGCGGCAATTTGAAAAACGTGCATAAATTGAACAAGGGTAACAAGTACCTTCTCACCGTCATAGACACGTTTTCGAAATTCGCATGGGCTCTACCCTTGAAGGCGAAAACGGGAACATGCGTCACGGAAGCATTCAAGACAATTTTTCGCGAAAGCGGCGGCAGACGACCACGGTTTCTGCAAACAGACAAGGGGAAGGAATTTTACAACGCTGTATTCCAAAAGTTTATTCAAAAACATGACATTCGACATTATTCGACCTTCAGTCACATCAAAGCCAGCATCGTGGAAAGATTCAATAGAACCTTGAAAACACACATGTGGAAACGATTCACGCTTCGGGGAAATTACAAATGGGTCGACATCCTGTCGGAACTCGTCGACACCTATAATGATACGGTACACAGAACGATAGGCATGAAGCCAGCCGACGTTACCAAGTCCGACGAGCAGCGTTTAATTTCTACCGTTTACTGTCCAAAGTACACACCCACGACAAAAAAGCTAAATACAAAATTGGAGACCAGGTGAGGATCAGCAAATTCAAACGCACCTTCGAGAAGGGATTCACAAAAATTGGAGCACGGAACTCTTTACGGTGGTTCGAGTTCTACCCGGAAACCGACACACGTATATAATAAAAGATAGTAGCGGCGAGATTTTGAAAGGAAGATTTTACGAAGAGGAACTCTCTAAAACAAAACACCCCGACACGTACCTCATCGAGAAAGTATTGCGTAGGAAAGGTGACAAACTGTTTGTCAAATGGCTGGGACTTCCAGAAAAGAGTTGGATCGACGCGAACGAAGTGATCTTGTGAGTACGTGGAACGTGGTGAAGCGTCTACCGGATCCGGAAAGTCAAACGAGAAAAAAAAAGAACGGCAAGTTGCTTCCCGACAGCATCCGCTGTCTGATCGTAGGTCCTTCGGGGTGTGGGAAAACGACACTGCTCGTGGACAATTTTCTCCTCGCACCGAATTGGTTAGATTGGAAGAACAGGCACCTGTACGTGTTCTCGAAAAGTTTGGAGCAATCCAAATACCAGCAACTGATGAAACTGTACGATGGTCTGGACATTGCAACGTTCGCCTCGGAAATAAAACCACTCGACGATTGTCGTGAAAATTCAGTCGTTGTGTTCGACGACGCCATCCTGGAAAATCAAAATGAAATTCGCAACTTTTTCACGCAAGGTCGTCACAAAGGAATGGATTGTTTTTACCTAGCTCAAACGTTTTCCAAAATTCCAAAACAGTTAGTACGCGACAACGCTAATTTCATATGTTTGTTTCGTCAAGATCACACCAACCTCAAGCACGCGTACGATGACTACGTAGGCGGAGACATGAACTACAATCAATTTTCGGAAGGCTGCTGCTCTTCTTGCTGGAACGGTGACGATTTCGGATTCGCTACGATCGACATGACGAGGAAACCCAACGACGGAAAATACAGAAACAAAATCAACGACTTTCTAAACGTTGCAACGTTGTGAGAAACGACGTGTATAAATAACGTCATGACGAAACTGAAAATCGAAGACGAAAATCTCAAGCTTCGCGATTACCTCGCGAAACGCTTCAAAGGTTGGAAATCCGAGAATCGCGGATTCTACGAAGAGAAGAAACGTCAGGATCAACCTGTGATCGATGCCATCAGCGGTCTAGGTAAAGAAATTAAAAGTGTCACGGAACAAAATAAAAATTTGATCAACGAACTCGTACCACTCGCAGCTAAAAGTTACGCTGTACCCACGCCCATTTCGAGCATTCCTTCGACGCCGTTCGAACTGAAGGACGCACCGGCACGACGTCGAGCCATAGGCAGCACGTCGTCTTCGGATAAGATCGAGTTGGGACCTTTGGCACGAGACTACCTGAGCACGGGGAAATTCGACAAGGATGAAGTGTTCGGATTGTATCCCAGCATGGAAACCAGCGAAGGCGGCGGTGTGGTGTGGAAGATTGGGAAATCGAAGGTGACCTTCGAAGGCAACGACATTAAAGTCAATTTAGGTGACAAGGATAGTTGGACCAGGTATCCGGGTACGGTGGGACTGTGGGAACTCGTCGCCAAAAAGCAGCCGAAAGATTACACCGACGAAGATTACCAGAGTTACAAGGAAATTCTGATCATGACGGATGCCTTGTACCAAAACAACGACGCCTCGCAGAATAGGGTGAAATCGAGCAGCGGCGAGAAGTACAGGAATCTCATCAAACCGATTTGGAACCAGGTCAAAACAGGCAGCGGCGTCAAACGCTACAACACGTTACCCAAAGAATTCGTTTGGGTGGACGACGTGAGGAAGCTCGTGGACCGATTGTTGGTGATAGCCGGCGAAGAGAATGCAGGCAACCGTAATTTCTACAACGAGAAGGTTGGCATCGTGGACATGATCAGCACGAAACTTTCCAATTTCATCGTGAACGACGACAAGGGCATAGGTTACCTGATCAAAATCATCAACACGCTGCCTCCGAAATTTAGGAACGTGGCCGAAGGAAAGGGACTCGTGAACGACATCATCAACAAGTTACCTTTCGAGATGCATCTACCTGGCTACCAGTACTGCGGACCGGGTACCAAACTCGAGAAAAGATTGGAGAGAGGAGACAAGGGTGTGAATCCGTTGGACGCGGCATGCAAAGATCACGACATCGCTTACAACACCACGCAGACGGATCTGGATGCACGTCACGAAGCAGACAAAAAATTGGAACATGCAGCTTTCGAAAGGTTCGTGAGCAGAGACGCATCGCTGGGTGAACGGGTCGCCGCACTGGGTACCACCATCGCCATGAACACGAAACAAAAATTGGGGTGGGGTATATAAATAACATACCGTAAAAAAACTACACAAGAAAAAATCTCAGAATATATATATAAATAACATACCGTGAAAATAACACATAGAGCATCAACATGAAGCCCAAGGGTGTCGTGTACCAGATACCATACTCCAATCTTAAAAATCTAGGTGCCCTCGATGGGTTACTCACCAAGAAACAACGCGAGAAGAAACGTTCTTGCTTGTCGAAAGGACACGGAATGAAATTACTGCTCAGCACACCTCAATTGAAAAGATTGCAGCGTTCGCGGAAACAGCAAAAGATCGGAGGTTTCATATTCAGCATCCCGGCCATCCTAGCAGCATTGGGGGCCGTTGGAAGTTTGGCCGGTGGAAGTGCCGCCATCGCGAAAACCGTCATCGACTCGAAGAAGAACAAGGCCGAGTTGGAAGAACAGAAACGTCACAACCTGGCCATGGAGAAGAAAGGGGGAAGGGCGTGATGAAGAAGTTTAAAAAAAAGAAACAGAAGCACTCACCAACCGAGATATTGAATCTCTGATCGAACCGTTACAAATCAAACACTTCAGAGGAGTTTTCATGTCCGACTCGTTACCTTCAAGCGTTAAAAGAAGAGAATGCGGAGTAGTCAACTTGGACGGTCAAGAAAATCCAGGCACGCATTGGATATGTTACCACAAAAACGACAATGATAAAGCATTCGTTTTCGATTCTTTCGGAGGTGTTCCACCTACAAATTTAATTCATTATCTGAAAACGAACAAAACCTCTATATACTACAACGACGAACGCATTCAAAATTTCGGAGACGTGAACTGCGGCCATCTCTGCCTCTCCGTGCTCGCGTTTCTCTCTAAAATAAATAACCCTACGATCGAGGATTTCCAGAAAGGATTGTGGAACCTCAAACAGCATCACTAGGATGGGCGTGTTCCATCTCACGAGCGAATCTTCAATCTTGAAACTCACGCTGCACGACGACATCGTCTATCCTAAATCCGTGGCTCTGCGTGCATTCTACAGCATGTACCTCATACCTAACGTCACGCAGCACAACAACAAAATTAGCGTCGGAAGCGAACACATCGTCGTCACGCCAGGACAATACAATCTTTCCACTTTGCAAGCTCAATTACCCAAAGGCACATACCTTTCTCAAAATTCGGTCACGCACAGAGTGGAAATCCTATCCGCGACGGAGACCGTGGACCTGGGCACCAAGGGAGAACTTTTAGGTTTCGAGAACGACACCAAACTCGAAGCTGGCATCAAGCACGTAGCAACCAACATTCCTAAATTCTTGGCCATAGAGACTCTGAACGTACACTGTAACGTGGCCGAAGGTATGATCACGAAATCTTCGGACGGATTGTTAGGAAGTCACAAGCAGACGGGAATCATAGCCACTTTCAAACCAAGTTCCGAGTTCATGGAACCGATCATCTACACACCCTCTTCGCCGATCTATTTTCCAGTATGTCGCAACCGCATAGACGACATAGAGTTGGTGGTGACGAACGAGAAAGGAGACGTGGTGGATTTCGCAGGTGCCACTACGACGGCCATCGTGGAGATCAACGTATAATAAATAACCATACATGTAAAATGGAGCAAATCGAAAGTTACGAATTGCAATCTTTCCCTCCCAACCGTCGCACGTTCGCCAATCTCAACGAGGCGAACAGGGAGATCGAATACGACGTGGACGTAGGCGATGGGTTCGTTCATCCTCACAGAGCGGACCTCTACCTTCAATTCGACGTGGTGAAGAAAGAAAGCGGAGACGCGTTTCCCGCAGCAGCAAACTTGATACTCGTGGACAACTTCGTGCCTCACCTGTTCTCGCAGGTGGAGGTGAGGAAACACAACACCGTCATCGACAGAATAGATTATCCAGGCATCACGTCGACGGCGGTGGGAACGTTGAAATTATCCAAAACGGACGCAGCGTACTACCAGGCCGGGGGATTCGAAGCCGGGACCAAAATATCGACGAAAAGTCACACGGTGCTCTTTCCCATGCGTCTACTGCCTGGTTTCTTCTCGGACTACAAGGAGATCATGTGGAAGGGAGGACTGAGGATCACGTTTCGAAGAGCGGCCAACGACAACGACGCACTGATGCGATACGCTACTTTGGGTCCGGACGGCACCACGCCGATAGCCAACACTTTACCCGAAGCAGCGAAATGCGTCATCCGGAGCATGGAATTGAGAATGCCGGTGGTGGAATACGAAACGAACTACGCCCTCAAGTACAAAGCAGAGATCTTGAAAAGTCCGCAGGTGCCGATTCACTTTCACGGTTACCAGTGCGTGCAGAAGTTGGCATCGGGAAGTCACATGGAATTCGACGTGACGACGCAGTTCAACAACATACAGTTCGACATGCCAGATTTCGTCGTAGTGCTTTTTCAGACCGGGAGGGACAAGAATCAGGAAAAAGATTCCAGCAAGTTCGACGACTGCAAGATCAAGAACGTTTATCTGAAGAACGGTAGGAACGAAGTGTTCCCGCGCGAGAATTACAACCTCGACGGGACCAAAAACGATTACCTCAAACTTTACGAAGCGTTCTCGGCTTACAAACGCGTGACCGAGGGAAGCGTGGACATGTACTACACGCCCAGCGAGTTCAAAGCACGGAGACCCATGACCGTCATCAACACATCTAAGAGAAAGCAGGTGGTGGTCAACGATCGAACCAACATCAAGGTCGTCTGCGAGTTCCACGATGCCTTGCCCGAGGATACCCTATGCAGTGTCATCCTGATTGCAGAGAAGTCCTTCGCCTACGACGTGAAGAACGAGAGGGTCACAGAGCAGTTTTAACAAGTTTTTTAACATCTTTTCTTGCACAAATAAGAAATTTTTTGTACTAGCACAATCAGTTACAATAGCACAATACGAATTTCACTAGTTCAGATCAGTTACAAATGTCAATTTCATTAGTTATCAGTTACAATATCTTTTTTTCATCACTATAGCACGAGACAATCAGAAAATTTGCACAAAAAAATTTGTTGTTGTTTTTACACGTGAAAATTAACAATAAAATTTCTTTTTTTATCGTTTCAGATGCTGTCGAAACATCAAAAACACATACACACACACTAGAAAAAAAAGCATGCAACTTTATTTGTAACACACACACATTCTCCATCTTCATCAAGAAAATATTATAATAAACATAATTATTTTTATCTATATCTCACAATAAAACTCTATATCCAAAAATATCACAACATCAAATAACACTAGAGTCGCTAGTACACGTTGCATGCATTACGGAGGTCCTCTGTAGAGTTTCATGGAAGTTTGAGAAAAAAAAAACACGTGAAACTCTACAGAGGTGCGGTTGTAGATAACCGCAGCCGTTAGAAAACCTTTACTTTTTTGGCTGGGCACCACGCACCCTGGCGAGGTTATAGGGGCCAGGTATCCTAAAAAACAACAATTATTATTTTGTTTGTTTGTTTGCGTCACAATACATACGCGCGCGCGCGTGTGTGGCACATCGTTCCCCCGAGAGAGGTTTACAAAAGTCACAATATATAAACATTGGCCTCTCTCTTTTTTTTTTTTGGGACTTGGAAAAAATTTACAATAAGAGGACATCGCTCATTACTGTTGCCAGCCATAAATCTCTCTCTCTCTTCATCTTACAGCAAAGTTGGCATCTCTATTTTTTTTTTAGTTGTAAGTAAATTGCCAACACACTCTAGTTAATAATGCTACATATTATACGCACACACGCACGCACATACTATATTACCATCCAACCATCTTTCTCTCTTTTACGGCAGTGCGTGTTTGTTGCCGGCTCTCCTTGTTTAGTATATGTAGGTTGGCAAAAATTGCTTTATGCACTGTAAGGCAAGCCTCAAGCAAAGTTGCCAGCTCCTTGCTTTAGGCTAGGTTAGACCAAGGGAAAAAAAAAAGCTGTAGGTAGGCTGTCGGTTGTTTAACTCTTCCCCTCTCTCTCTCCTCTCTCTTTTTTGTAAAAAGCTATGGCAAAAATACCAGTAGGTTGGCAACCTTGCTTTATGCACTGTAAGGCAAGTCTTAAGTAAGGTTGTCAGCTCCTTGTTTTAGGTTAGGTTAGACATGGTTAGGTTAGGTTAGGTTAGGTTAGGTTAGAGTAGGTTAGGTTAGGTTAGGTTAGGTTAGAGTAGGTTAGGTTAGGTTAGGTTAGGTTAGGTTAGGGTAGGGTAGGTTAGGTTAGGTTAGGTTAGGTTAGGTTAGGTTAGGGTGGGTGTTGGCAGCTGTCGGTTGTTTAACTCTTCCCTCTCTCTCTCCTCTCTCTCTCTCTCCTCTCTCTCTCTCCTCTCTCTTTTTTGTAAAAGGCTATGGCAAAAGTACCAGTAGGTTGCCAACTTTGTTTTATGCACTGTAAGGCAAGCCTCAAGCAAGGTTGCCAGCTCCTTGCTTTATGCACTGTAAGGCAAGTCTCAAGCAAGGTTGCCAGCTCCTTGCTTTAGGCTAGGTTAGACCCAAAAAAAAACCTTGGTGATTTTTTCGAGTAAAATATTGGCAACACTACCAGAAAATAGGGCTCATGCCTTACGAGAGAAATCCATTAAGGCGAGCCTCAAGCAAGATTGCCAGCTCCTTGCTTTAGGCTAGGTTAGACCCAAAAAAAAAACCTTGGTGATTTTTTCGAGTAAGGAGCTGGCAACACTGCCAGAAAATGGGGCTCATGCCTTACGAGAGAAATCCATTAAGGCGAGCCCCACCGAGCCCCATTTTCGGGCGTTGAACTCTCTGATCTGTACTAAAAAGCGGAAATTTAGAGATCCTTCTTCCTTACGATTTCTAAACAACCGAACAGTGTGGTGAACGTGAAACTACTTATTGTTCGCATCAACGATATGCATTATACAAATGGTCCTTAATCAAAAACCCTATTACAACACAGGAAGTGATATTTAAAACAATTCTACCACGTATCCAACGTAACCAATATTCAGATTTATTCCAAGCTTCTGTTTGGGTTATTTTGTGTCGCATTTTTACCTCTTGCGATAATCGCGACGACGAAGATGATGGGTAATGATGCGAATGCAATGCTACATCTAAGCCTCAACAGGTTTCAAAAATGGATCATCTGGCTTTGTAGAGAGTTACGGTGATTTTTATTTTTATTTTCATTTGGTATTTTAAGTCCACCTTATGCACACAAAGGCTAATCGAGACTGCATCTACAGTTTAAAGTGGGATCCTAACCACTGTGTCTCCACCGGGTATCGAACAGGGGACTCCTTGATTACAAGGCGACTCCTCTACTACAGCGCCATCGGGAAGGATGAGAGAGAGAGAGAGAGAGAGAGAGAGAGAGAGAGAGAGAGAGAGAGAGAGAGAGAGAGAGTTACGGTGACTACGATAATGAAGAATTGAAAGTAGCAGAACGCCTAAGCTATACTTTTGTCAATATTGGAATTGTTAATGAATGTTATGAATGTCAGTTCAAATTGAAAAAAAAAATAAACTAAAAGATTTCCAGAGTGCCGTTACAAATCGTTAATTTTTCTCTTTCCACACATTACTTTGCTACTATGTAGATATTTGCATGCTAAGATGTAGAAAGTGCTGCATTTTCAGTGTTTGGAATTGTGATTTATTTCTGAGAATGGAGTGAGTAGTGGGAAAAGGATCACCTCACATGTTTGGATTATACCTCCCCGCCAAAAAAAGACACAAAATATATATCGGCTGTTGTTCTTATAAGGAAATATAACATGTATGAATCGTGTCAAGAAATATTGTAGCCTATTCACATCCCTACGGAACTTGGAAGAAAGCCCACGTAGAGATTGGGAAGTTTTATTACGACAAAATTGGGATGTATAGTAAATTAAAATGCGAAGTCCTACCTTGTGCTTTGCACCAAGCCATGAAGGCGTTTAGGGGGTGTGGAGTTAGTGGAGTTAGGGCCCCACGCTTTCTTCATCAGGCCGAAGGTGGGAATGATGTGATCAGCACCACGCCCCTGGCCGCCTCCCCCCCCCTTCCCCAGAGTTTCCTCCAGGTACCGACTTTATACGACACTGGGTTGCCACCGAAGCAGCTTGAACAGGTGGACAAAATCCCGATTATCCCCCGCCTAGGATCGAACCCGAGATCTCTCGCATGGTAATAAAACGCCCTAACGACTGAGCTACTGCGGCGCATACAGTAATTAAGGCAAGAATTGTTTTAGCGTTTCGTTCAAATGATTTTTAGTGAATCATTTTCGGAGATATAACGTGTAGCTCTTGTCGGTTCTGCGACCTGGGTTGAGAAAAGGCGATTTTCTGACGAACAACATTCCACCTGACAAGTCACGTGACTTTCCTACATTTCCTGTGCCTGTTGGCTTTTGCATGAAAGACGAGTTGCTCTTGAGACAGACAGAATCACCCGATCACCTAATGGTGCAATGTGTGTTGCCTACCCTTCCGGCATTATTTACTGCCATTAAAGTCTTATGGGGAAGAACTTTTTTCCACCACTGTACATACTACATCTATGTGGGGGCCAAAAGTGAGAAGGGAATCAATTTGGACCCTCAGCTATCTTTTTTTTTTTTTTGCAGCCGGTATGGCGCTACCGAATAGCTTTAAGCGTGCTTGGTTTTGATTTTGGGATCCCCCATATCCAAGTACCACAGTATTGCACTTTTCTGGATTTAGTTTGATTTTCCACTTACTTGCCCAACGCTCTAATAAAGGCAAATACTTTTCATGCGATTTTCGCAGGTGGATAACTTCCTCCCATGAACGAAGAAGGCAGTATCGTCTGCATACGTGGCTATAAGTCCATCCGGTATGTCCGGAATATCGGCTGTACAGAGAGCATAAAGCATTGGAGATAGTGTTGAACCTTGAGAAACACCTGCTGCAATATCATATGCACGTGACTTTGATCTTTGAACTGCAACCTGGAATTGTCTGTTTGTTAAATACATCAGAAAGAACTTCTTGTAGCAAACTGGAATTGGCAGCTTTGCCAATTTGTATAGTAGTCCTTTATGAGAAACCCTACCAAAGGCTTTGTGGACATCTATAAAAAGTCCTAGTGCTCTGTGTTTCCTGTTAATGTGAGAGGCAGAGTAGTCAATGACTCCTAAGAGTTGCTCGGTGGACCCATGCCCCATACGAAATCCAAATTGATGATCCGGAAGTAGGTTCCGGACCTGTATTTATACTCCCGCATGGCAAGCAGAGCGCATTCAGCGACAAAAAAATAAACATAGCTGCAACTGTGATATGCAGAACTAATTTGTGTATAATGACAATATTCTAAAGATTAAACATTTTGTTCCATAAGGTTAATATTTTTATGTCTAAAACAACAATTATGATCCTCGAAGTTTCTATAATATTCTCTACTACAAAGTTGTCACATTCTTAAAAATTTCTTTCCAATGTCCATAAGGCTTATATAAATAATAACTCCAATTGAAATTTTTAATAAATATCTTATCTTTCATAACGTTTTATAGTGAATAGAAAAAGCAAAATAATTAAGAATAATATTAAATATGGTCGAATCTTTGATATGGTTCACGAGGATCATATCAAATATATCCAGAGATAGAAAAAGTGTTTCTGTGTGTGTTAGAGAAAAAGAGAGACAGAGAGAGAAAGAGAAAAAGAGAGAGAAATATACAAAAAGATATAGAGATACAAAGAAATGAAAAACAGAAAATATCATGATATAGAAAATTGGAAAATATATGACAAATGAAATATGAAAATTCGATAAGGAGAAAATTTGGGAAGTGGTGGGAGGGATACTCTCCAAGAAATGATAAAAAGAAGGATGTGAAAACAGAGGAGTCAGTGAGGAACATGATATCGAAACATGAATAAAGTGAAAAAAATATTGACAGCTAGAAGGATTGAGAGTAAGAGAGAGGCTTAGAAAAAGTTGACGCAAATTAATGAAATAACATGTCCAAATTCCACACAAAGAGAGTTAGAGACAAAAAGAAAAAGAAATGTATTCCAAGTAAGAAAAATTGTGTAAATAATGGCTGAAAACACAAGAATGAGATGTAAACATTACAGGGGAGAGAGAGTTTGAGAGGTGGTGGGAGGGATACTCACCAATAAAATATAATTAAATGTGAAATTATAAACAAGAGTATAAAACAGGATTTTGATATATACACGTATATATAGAGAAATTGAAGTATTGACTGAATGGAAGAGGGACACATAGATAGATATATATATATAGAGAGAGAGAGAGAAGCAAAAACAAAGAGTAACAAAACTAAGATGGAGAGATTGAGTGAATAGAAGGAAAAGAAAGAGAAACAGAAAAAGTGAAAGAAAGAGAGAATAAATTAATGATTACAATTGAAATGTATAAGAGAAAACGTTTGACGAAAATAAGAAGGGAGACGTATGAAAAATCCAGAAAGAGAGATACAACGAGACAAGAAAAATTGAAATGGAGAGAGAGAGAAAAAATGGATAAAAAAATTAAGCAGAAAATTGCTACAATAAAAGAAGGATATGAGACAAAGAAAAATTGAAAAGGAGAGAGAAAGAAAAAAATGAATAACAAAAATATATTAAGGAGAAAATTGCTTGAAATATAAATTTGAGACGTGAAATTAACGAGAAAACGTGGGAAGTGGTGGGAGGGACACTCTCCAACAGGAAAATATATACAAAAGATTTGTAGAACAGAGGAGACAGAAATAAACAAGATATGTATAAATGAAAAAAATATTGACAGCTATAGAGCGTGAGAGAGTGAGACAGAGATTGAGAGAGAGAGAGAGAGAGAGAGAAAGAAAGAAATGGAGAATGAAGGAGTGAGAGACGAAGAAAGTGAGCGGAAACATCCAAAGCGACACTTTAGGCTGCTCTCATACTGAACTAGGCATCGTGGCGGTTCCTCTCTCGAACCTTTATACCACCCTCTCTCGTCAGCGTTCTCGAGCATAAGACGACTTCGAAAGACTATACAATCACAGCGATTACATTAAAAGATCACGAAGATAAAGCGTCCATCCTCATCTTGACCTTCCTTTTCCCTTTAATCACTTTTAAAGCCATATTTTATCTGTTTCATCACCTCGGCTAACACAGTATGCTAACGGGATACTGTGACTCCTCTCAGCACAGGTATATACATCGGATATGAAGAAAGAGTAACAAAACTAAGATGGAGAGTTGGAGTGAATAGAAGGAAAAGAAAGAGAAGCATTAAGAGTGAAAGAAAGAGAGAATAAATTGATGATTACAATTGAAATGTATAAGAGAAAAAGTTTGACGAAAATAAGAAGGGAGACGGATGAAAAATCCAGAAAGAAGTATACAACGAGACAAGAAAAATTGAAAAGGAGAGAGAGATAAAAAATGAATAACAGAAAATTATGATAATCAGAAAATTGCTTGAAATGTAAACATGAGACATTAAATAAACGGGAAAGCGTGTAAGTGGTGGCAGGGCGACTCTCCAACAGGAAAAGATATACAAAAGATTGAAAAACACAGACAGAAATAAACAAGATATGTAAAAAGGAATAAAAGAGAAAAATTGACAGCTAGAGTGCGTGAGAGATTGAGACAGAGAGATATAGAGAGTGAGAGAGAGAGCGAGAGAGAGAGAGAGAGAAAGAAAAGGAAAATTAAAGAGAGAGAGAGATGAAGAAAGTGAGCGGAAACATCCATCGCGACACTTTAGGCTGCTCTCATACTGAACTAGGCTTCGTGGCGGTTCCTCTCTCGAACCTTTAGACCATCCTCTGTCGTCAGCGTCCTCGAGCATAAAACACCTTCGAAAAAACTATATAATCGCAGCTATTACATTCAAAAAAACACGAAGACATAGCGTCCATCCTCTTCTTTACCTTCCTTTTCCCTATAATCACCTTTCAATGCCGTATTACATTTGTTTCTTCACCTCGCCTAACTCAGTTGGCTAACGGGATAATCTGACCCCTCTCAGTACGGGTATATACATGGGATATGAAGCTTCAACTGTTATGTATTAAATCATTTTACAGGCTATGGAAAAGGAGACTTTATAAATGAATAACATCTGTTTCTGAAGAAAGTTTAGCGTCTTCAGTAGGCTTCTTTGTGAGCAATTATTTCCCTGAAGATGGTTTATTTTCAAGATAATTTTATAAATTTACAACTTAGTTACAGATATCCATCGATAAAGGACAGAATAGATTTCCTTCTTACAATTAAATCTACACGATTTTTGCAGTTTATTTACATAATATGGATCACGCTGTCGTATAAAGACGACCAGGCGCTAGCTCGGAACCTTATCAATACTCCTTGACTTAATGAAGCATAAGATTGACATGACTGGCGAAGGTTTTAAGTATTGACCCCATTTTTAATATAAATTGGACATTATGGTCTGGATTCAATATATATGCAGAAATACAAACAACTATAATTCGTAAAATATTAGAGAGATCCATTGGATATCGGGTATGGCAACATGTTAGCATGTTCACAGGGCGAAACCTAACCATAAAAGATATCAATAATGAATAACCTGATCAAGAAATAATAAACTTGGAGACGAAATAATCTGAACTTATTCTTCCGTATGATACATGTTAGCATGCCCACAGGGGGAAACTACTCATACGGCAGAATAACATTACGTCCTGTTGCTTTATGCAAATAATGAAAATATATTGCGTATAAGTTTCGAAGAGATCAAACTGTATTATCCCAAAATGTTGAAAGAAAACGTAAATTAACTTATTCTCACGCATGGTGACATGTTAACATGTCCACAAGGAGAAACCTAACCATGCGTCAGAATAACACTAAGTTCTGAGTCGAAATATAACATTATTTTGCAAATTTTTTTTGATTTAAAATTTCAGAAAACTTCAAAATAAAGTTAAACTAACTGATTCTTTCGTATGGTGACATGTTAGCATGTTTACATGGCGAACTTACCCATACGACAGGATAACTATGTCTCTAAGTTAATTTGAGAACGATGACTGAATTCTTGAACCCTCCCATAAAGGCAGCTGAGTATTTAAGATGTTAATCCATCGGAGTCGGTGATGAAAAAGTCCCCTGAATTAGGTTCCGAAACAGTATTGATACCTTAACATGTCAAGCAGAGCGCCTCCAGCGACACAGAAATAAACATAGATACAACTATGATATGCAGAACTAATTTGTGTATAATGACAATATTCTAAAGATTAAACAGTATCTTCCATAGGTTAATTTTTCTATGTCTAAAACAACAATTATGATCCTTCAAGTTTCTATAATATTCTCTACTACAAAGTTGTCACATTCTTAAAAAGTTTTTTCCAATGTCCGTAAGGCTTATTTTACTAATAACTCCAACTGAAATTTTTAATTAATATCTTGTCTTTCATAAAATCTATACTGAATACAAAATGCAAAATAATTAAGAATAATATTAAATATGGTCGAATCTTTGATATGGTTCACGAGGATCATATCCAATATATCCAGAGATAGAAAAAGTGTTTCTGTGTGTGTTAAAGAAAAAGAGAGACAGAGAGAGAAAGAGAAAGAGAGAGAGAAATATACAAAAATATATAGAGATACAAAGAAATGAAAAATAGAAAATATCATGAGATAAAAATTGGAAAATATATGACAAATGAAATATGAAAATTCGATAAGGAGAAAATTTGGGAAGTGGTGGGAGGGATACTTTCCAAGAAATGATAAAAAGAAGAATGTGAAAACAGAGGAGACAGTGAGGAACATCATATAGAAACATGAATAAAGTGAAAAAATTATTGACAGCTAGAAGTATTGAGAGTAAGAGAGAGGCTTAGAAAAAGTTGACGAAAATTAATGAAATAACATGTCCAAATTCCACACAAAGAGAGTTAGAGACAAAAAGAAAAAGAAATGTATTCCAAGTAAGAAAAATTGTGTAAATAATGGCTGAAAACACAAGAATGAGATGTAAATATTACAGGGGAGAGAGAGTTTGAGAGGTGGTGGGAGGGATACTCTCCAATAAAATAAAATAAAATGTGAAATTATAAACAAGAGTATAAAACAGGATTTTGATATATACACGTAAATATCGAGAAATTGAAGTATTGACTGACTGGAAGAGAGACACACAGATAGATATATATATATATAGAGAGAGAGAGAAAGAGAGAAGCAAAAATAAAGAGTAACAAAACTAAGATGGAGAGATGGAGTGAATAGAAGGAAAAGAAAGAGAAACAGAAAGATTGAAAGAAAGAGAGAATAAATTAATGATTACAATTGAAATGTATAAGAGAAAAAGTTTGACGAAAATAAGAAGGGAGACGTATGAAAAATCCAGAAAGAAAGATACAACGAGATAAGAAAAATTGAAATGGAAAGAGAGAGAAAAAATGAATAAAAAAAATTAAGCAGAAAGTAGCTTCAATAAAATAAGGATACGAGAGAAAGAGAAATTGAAAAGGAGAGAGAAAAAAATGAATAACAAAAATATATTAAGCAGAAAATTGCTTGAAATATAAATATGAGACGTGAAATTAACGAAAAAACGTGGGAAGTGGTGGGAGAAAAATATATACAAAAGATTTGTAGAACAGAGGAGACAGAAATGAACAAGATATGTATAAATTAAAAAAAATATTGACAGCTATAGAGCGTGAGAGAGTGAGACAGAGAGAGAGAGAGAGAGAGAGAGAGAAAGAAAAGGAAAATTAAAGAGAGAGAGAGACGAAGAAAGTGAGCGGAAACATCCATCGCGACACTGTAGGCTGATCTCATACTGAATTAGGCTTCGTGGCGGTTCCTCTCTCGAAAGTTTAGACCACCCTCTGTCGTCAGCGTCCTCAAGCATAAAACCCCTTCGAAAAAACTATATAATCGCAGCAATTACATTAAAAGAAACACGAAGACATAGCGTCCATCCTCTTCTTTACCTTCCTTTTCCCTATAATCACTTTTCAATATCGTACGAGGCAAAGAAAAATTGAAAGGAGAGAGAAAGAAAAAAATGAATAACAAAAATATATTACGCAGAAAATTGCTTGAAATATAAATATGAGACATGAAATTAACGAGAAAACTTGGGAAGAGGTGGGAGGGACACTCTCCAACAGGAAAATATATACAAAAGATTTGTAGTACAGAGGAGACAGAAATAAACAAGATATGTAAAAATGAATAAAGATAGAAATATTGACATCTAGAGAGCGTGAGAGAGAGAGACAGAGAGAGAGAGAGAGAGAGAGAGAGAGAGAAGGAAATGGAGAATGAAGGAGTGAGTGACGAAGAAAGTGAGCGGAAACATCCAAAGCGACACTTTAGGCTCCTCTCATACTGAACTATGCTTCGTGGCGGTTCCTCTCTCGAAACTTCAGACCACCCTCTGTCGTAAGCGTCCTCGAGATAAAACACCTTCGAAAAACTATATAATCGCAGCTATTACATTTAAAAAATCACGAAGACGAAGCGTCCATCTTCATCTTGACCTTCCTTTTCCCTTCAATCACCTTTCAATGCCCTATTTCATCTGTTTCTTCACCTCGGCTAACTCCGTAGGCTAACGGGATACACTGACCCCTCTCAGCACAGGTATATACATCGGATATGAAGCTTCAACTGTTATCTACTAAATCATTTAACACATTTACTTCTTATAATTAAATCAACACGACTATTGCAGTTTATTTACACAATATATATCAAGCTGTCCAATAAAGACGACCACGCGCATGCTCAGAACTTTATGAACGCTCCTTGACATAATAAAACATAAGTTTGAGATGACTGGCGAAGGTTTTAAGTATTGACTCCATTTTTAATATAAATTGGACATTATGGACAATGAGATGAATTCTTAACCCTCCCATAAAGGGAGCTGAGTATTTATGATGTTAATCCATCGGAGTAGGTGATGAAAAATTACCCAGAATTATTTTTTTTATTATTTTCTTTACCTATAACGGTCAGGACATCAGCTGTTGGGGGGACCTGCATCTTGTTTACAATTTATTCATTAACAGGTATCATACATTTTTAAATTTACAATAATTAAGGGTTTACAATCTTCCAATAGAAACCCTCTGCCACTGTCGCAAGAGGGGACATTTTCTATTGTTCCCTAAAATTACCCAATACAATACAAATATAATAAATGACAATACAAAAGACAATACAAACAAACAAAAGTGGTAACATTTACCACTTGGTTCTGAGAAGCCAACTTCAGATTTGCTATTGTGGACGAGGAAGTGCTATTCTGTCATATTTGTTTTTGATGGTCCCAATTTGTTTAATGAGAGGATTTGGATGATTGACCAGTTTGTCCCATAATTTGTTCCTATTATGTCTAAGGTCCTCGATAATGTATGGCATTTCTAAATCTTCGTGCAATTGCACTATTGTTGTTAAACGTGGATAGCTACCTATTGCACGAAGCACTCGATTTTGAAGTCTTTGAATTTTGGCCAAATGAGTGTTTGCTGCCTGCATCCATACAGCACCTGCATAGGTAAGAATGGGACGGACCTTCATTATGTAAAGGTGTGATTTTGAATTCATTGCTAAAACTGGAGATCGAAGCATTGGAGTTAAATATCCAATTCTTTTCCTTGCTCGTGTACACACTACATTTATGTGGGGGCCAAAAGTGAGAAGGGAATCAATTTGGACCCCCAGCTATCTTACATTTTTTGCAGCCGGTATGGCGCTACCGAATAGCTTTAAGCGTGCTTGGTTTTGATTTTGGGATCCCCCATATCCAAGTACCACAGTATTGTACTTTTCTGGATTTAGTTTGATTTTCCACTTACTTGCCCAACGCTCTAATAATGGCAAATACTTTTTCATGCGATTTTCGCAGGTGGATAACTTCCTCCCATGAACGAAGAAGGCAGTATCGTCTGCATACGTGGCTATAAGTCCATCCGGTATGTCCGGAATATCGGCTGTACAGAGAGCATAAAGCATTGGAGATAGTGCTGAACCTTGAGGAACACCTGCTGCTATGGCATATGCACGTGACTTTGATCCTTGAACTGTCACCTGGAATTGTCTGTTTCTTAAATACACCAGAAAGAACTTCTTGTAGCAAACTGGAATTGGCAGCTTTGCCAATTTGTATAGTAGTCCTTTATGAAAAACCCTACCAAAGGCTTTGTGGACATCTATAAAAAGTCCTAGTGCTCTGTGTTTCCTGTTAATGTGAGAGGCAGAGTAGTCAATGACTCGTAACAGTTGCTCCGTGGTCCCATGCCCCATACGAAATCCAAATTGATGATCCGGAAGTAGGTTCCGAACCTGTATTTATACTCCCGCATGTCAAGCAGAGCGCCTTCAGCGACAAAAAAATAAACATAGCTGCAACTGTGATATGCAGAACTAATTTGTGTATAATGACAATAATCTAAAGATTAAACATTTTGTTCCATAAGGTTAATATTTTTATGTCTAAAACAACAATTATGATCCTTGAAGTTTCTATAATATTCTCTACTACAAAGTTGTCACATTCTTAAAAATTCCTTTCCAATGTCCATAAGGCTTATATAAATAATAACTCCAATTGAAATTTTTAATAAATATCTTATCTTTCATAACGTTTTATAGTGAATAGAAAAAGCAAAATAATTAAGAATAATATTAAATATGGTCGAATCTTTGATATGGTTCACGAGGATCATATGAAATATATCCAGAGATAGAAAAAGTGTTTCTGTGTGTGTTAGAGAAAAAGAGAGACAGAGAGAGAAAGAGAAAAAGAGAGAGAAATATACAAAAAGATATAGAGATACAAAGAAATGAAAAACAGAAAATATCATGATATAGAAAATTGGAAAATATATGACAAATGAAATATGAAAATTCGATACGGAGAAAATTTGGGAAGTGGTGGGAGGGATACTCTCCAAGAAATGATAAAAAGAAGAATGTGAAAACAGAGGAGACAGTGAGGAACATGATATAGAAACATGAATAAAGTGAAAAAAATATTGACAGCTAGAAGGATTGAGAGTAAGAGAGAGGCTTAGAAAAAGTTGACGCAAATTAATGAAATAACATGTCCAAATTCCACACAAAGAGAGTTAGAGACAAAAAGAAAAAGAAATGTATTCCAAGTAAGAAAAATTGTGTAAATAATGGCTGAAAACACAAGAATGAGATGTAAACATTAGAGGGGAGAGAGAGTTTGAGAGGTGGTGGGAGGGATACTCTCCAATAAAATATAATAAAATGTGAAATTATAAACAAGAGTACAAAACAGGATTTTGATATATACACGTAGATATAGAGAAATTGAAGTATTGACTGATTGGAAGAGAGACACATAGATAGATATATATAGATGTATATATATAGAGAGAGATAAGCGAAACCAAAGAGTAACAAACTAAGATGGAGAGATGGAGTGAATAGAAGGAAAAGATAAAGAAACAGAAAAAGTGGAAGAAAGAGAGAATAGATTGATGATTACAATTGAAATGTATAAGAGAAAACGTTTGACGAAAATAAGAAGGAAGACGTATGAAAAATCCAGAAAGAAAGATACAACGAGACAAGAAAAATTGAAAAGGAGAGAGAAATAAAAGAAATGAATAAAAAAAATTAAGCAGAAAATTGCTTCAATAAAAGAAGGATACCAGACAAAGAAAATTTGAAAGGAGAGAGAAATAAAAAAATGAGTAACAAAAATATATTAAGCAGAAAATTGCTTGAAATATAAATATGAGACATGAAATTAACGAGAAAACTTGGGAAGAGGTGGGAGGGACACTTTCCAACAGGAAAATATATACAAAAGATTTGGAGAACAGAGGAGACAGAAATAAACAAGATATGTAGAAATGAATAAAGAAAGAAATATTGATATCTAGAGAGCGTGAGAGAGTGAGACAGAGAGAGAGAGAGGGAGAGAGAGAAAGAGTGAGAGAAGGAAATAGAGAATGAAGGAGTGAGTGACGAAGAAAGTGAGCGGAAACATCCAAAGGGACACTTTAGGCTCCTCTCAGACTGAACTATGCTTCGTGGCGGTTCCTCTCTCGAAACTTCAGACCACCCTCTGTCGTAAGCGTCCTCGAGACAAAACATCTTGAAAAAACAATATAATCGCAGCTATTACATTTAAAAAATCACGAAGACGAAGCGTCCATCCTCATCTTGACCTTCCTTTTCTTTTCAATCACCTTTCAATGCCCTATTTCATCTGTTTCTTCACCTCGGCTAACTCAGTAGGCTAACGGGATACACTGACCCCTCTCAGCACAGGTATATACATCGGATATGAAGCTTCAACTGTTATCTACTAAATCATTTAACACATTTACTTCTTATAATTAAATCAACACGACTATTGCAGTTTATTTACGCAATATATATCAAGCTGTCCAATAAAGACGACCACGCGCATGCTCGGAACTTTCTAAACGCTCCTTGACATAATAAAACATAAGTTTGAGATGACTATCGAAGGTTTTAAGTATTGACTCCATTTTTAATATAAATTGGACATTATGGACAATGAGATGAATTCTTAACCCTCCCATAAAGGGAGCTGAGTATTTATGATGTTAATCCATCGGAGTAGGTAATGATAAATGACCCAGAATTATTTTCTATTATTATTATTTTTTTACCTATAACGGTCAGGACATCAGCTGTTGGGGGGACCTGCATCTTGTTTACAATTTATTCATTAACAGGTATCATACATTTTTAAATTTACAATAATTAAGGGTTTACAATCTTCCAATAGAAACCCTCTGCGACTGTCGCAAGAGGGGACATTTTCTATTGTTCCCTAAAATTACCCAATACAATACAAATATAATAAATGACAATACAAAAGACAATAAAAACATACAAAAGTGGTAACATTTACCACTTGGTTCTGAGAAGCCAACTTCAGATTTGAAATTGTGGACGAGGAAGTGCTATTCTGTCATATTTGTTTTTGATGGTCCCAATTTGTTTAATGAGAGGATTTGGATGATTGACCAGTTTGGCCCATAATTTGTTCCTATTATGTCTAAGGACCTCGATAATATATGGCATTTCTAAATCTTCGTGCAATTGCACTATTGTTGTTAAACGTGGATAGCTACCTATTGCACGAAGCACTCGATTTTGAAGTCTTTGAATTTTGGCCAGATGAGTGTTTGCTGCCTGCATCCATACAGCACCTGCATAGGTAAGAATGGGACGGACCTTCATTATGTAAAGATGTGATTTTGAATTCATTGCTAAAACTGGAGATCGAAGCATTGGAGTTAAATATCCAATTCTTTTCCTTGCTAGTGTACATACTACATCTATGTGGGGGCCAAAAGTGAGAAGGGAATCAATTTGGACCCTCAGCTATCTTTTTTTTTTGCAGCCGGTATGGCGCTACCGAATAGCTTTAAGCGTGCTTGGTTTTGATTTTGGGATCCCCCATATCCAAGTACCACAGTATTGCACTTTTCTGGATTTAGTTTGATTTTCCACTTACTTGCCCAACGCTCTAATAAAGGCAAATACTTTTCATGCGATTTTCGCAGGTGGATAACTTCCTTCCATGAACGAAGAAGGCAGTATCGTCTGCATACGTGGCTATAAGTCCATCCGGTATGTCCGGAATATCGGCTGTACAGAGAGCATAAAGCATTGGAGATAGTGCTGAACCTTGAGGAACACCTGCTGCAATATCATATGCACGTGACTTTGATCTTTGAACTGCAACCTGGAATTGTCTGTTTGTTAAATACATCAGAAAGAACTTCTTGTAGCAAACTGGAATTGGCTGCTTTGCCAATTTGTATAGTAGTCCTTTATGCCAAACCCTACCAAAGGCTTTGTGGACATCTATAAAAAGTCCTAGTGCTCTGTGTTTCCTGTTAATGTGAGAGGCAGAGTAGTCAATGACTCCTAAGAGTTGCTCGGTGGACCCATGCCCCATACGAAATCCAAATTGATGATCCGGAAGTAGGTTCCGGACCTGTATTTATACTCCCGCATGTCAAGCAGAGCGCCTTCAACGACAAAAAATAAACATAGCAGCAACTGTGATATGCAGAACTAGTTTGTGTATAATGACAATATTCTAAAGATTAAACATTTTGTTCCATAAGGTTAATATTTTTATGTCTAAAACAACAATTATGATCCTTGAAGTTTCTATGATATTCTCTACTACAAAGTTGTCACATTCTTAAAAATTTCTTTCCAATGTCCATAAGGCTTATATAACTAATAACTCCAATTGAAATTTTTAATAAATATCTTATCTTTCATAACGTTTCATAGTGAATATAAAAAGCAAAACAATTAAGAATAATATTAAATATGGTCGAATCTTTGATATGGTTCACGAGGATCATATCAAATATATCCAGAGATAGAAAAAGTGTTTCTGTGTGTGTTAGAGAAAAAGAGAGACAGAGAGAGAAAGAGAAAGAGAGAGAGAAATATACAAAAAGATATAAAGATACAAAGAAATGAAAAACAGAAAATATCATGATATAGAAAATTGGAAAATATATGACAAATGAAATATGAAAATTCGATACGGAGAAAATTTGGGAAGTGGTGGGATGGATACTCTCCAAGAAATGATAAAAAGAAGAATGTGAAAACAGAGGAGACAGTGAGGAACATGATATAGAAACATGAATAAAGTGAAAAAAATATTGACAGCTAGAAGGATTGAGAGTAAGAGAGAGGCTTAGAAAAAGTTGACGCAAATTAATGAAATAACATGTCCAAATTCCACACAAAGAGAGTTAGAGACAAAAAGAAAAAGAAATGTATTCCAAGTAAGAAAAATTGTGTAAATAATAGCTGAAAACACAAGAATGAGATGTAAACATTACAGGGGAGAGAGAGTTTGAGAGGTGGTGGGAGGGATACTCTCCAATAAAATATAATAAAATGTGAAATTATAAACAAGAGTATAAAACAGGATTTTGATATATACACGTGGATATAGAGAAATTGAAGTATTGACTGATTGGAAGAGAGACACATAGATAGATATATATATATATATATATAGAGAAAGAAGCAAAAAGAAAAAGTAACAAACTAAGATGGAGAGATGGAGTGAATAGAAGGAAAAGATAGAGAAACAGAAAGATTGAAAGAAAGAGAGAATAAATTGATGATTACAATTGAAATGTATAAGAGAAAAAGTTTGACGAAAATAAGAAGGGAGACGTATGAAAAATCCAGAAAGAAGTATACAACGAGACAAGAAAAAATGAAATGGAGAGAGAGAAAAAATGAATAAAAAAAATTGAGCAGAAAATTAATTCAATAAAAGAAGGATACCAGACAAAGAAAAATTGAGAAGGAGAGAGAAATAAAAAAATGAATAACAAAAATATATTAAGCAGAAAATTGCTTGCAATATAAATATGAGACGTGAAATTAACGAGAAAACGTGGGAAGTGGTGGGAGGGAAACTCTCCAACAGTAAAATATATACAAAAGATTTGTAGAACAAAGAATATGTATAAATGAAAAAAAAAATGACAGCTATAAAGCGTGAGAGAGTGAGACAAAGAGAGAGAGAGGGAGAGAGAGAAAGAGAGAGAGAGAGAAAGAAATGGAGAATGAAGGAATGAGAGACGAAGAAAGTGAGCGGAAACATCCAAAGCGACACTTTAGTCTGATCTCATACTGAACTAGGCATCTTGGCGGTTCCTCTCTCGAACCTTTATACCACCCTCTCTCGTCAGCGTCCTCGAGCAAAAGACGCATTCGAAAGACTATACAATCACAGCTATTACATTAAAAGATCACGAAGACCAAGCGTCCATCCTCATCTTTATCTTCCTTTTCCCTTGATTTACCTTTCAATACTCTTACCTTTCAATACTCTATTTCCTCTGTTTCTTTATCTCTTCTAACTCAGTGGGCTAACGGGATACTCTGACCCCTTTCAGGTACGGGTATATACATGGGATATGAAGCTTCAACTGTTGTCTACTAAATCATTTGACAGTCTATGGAAAAGGGAGACTATATAAATGAATGACTTCTATTTCTGAAATAAGGTGTGCGTCTTCAATAGACTTCTTTGTGAGCAATTATTTTCCTGAAGATGGTTTATTTTCAAGATACTTTTATAAATTTACATCTTAGTTACAGATCTCCATAAATAAAAGACAGAACAGATTTCCTTCTTATCATTAAATCTACACGACTATTACAGTTTATTTACATAATATGGATCAGGATGTCGTTTAAAGACAACCAGGCGCTTTCTCCTAACTTTATGAACGCTCCTTGACATAATGAAGCATTAGTTTGACATGACTGTCGAAGGTTTTAAGTATTGACTCTATTTCTAATATATATTGGACATTATGGACGATGACTGAATTCTTAACCTTCCCATAAAGGGAGCTGAGTATTTAAGATGTTAATGTCTCGGATTCGGTGATGAAAAATGCCCCTGAATTAGGTTCCGAAGCTTTTTTTAATGCACTTGCATGTCAAGCAGAGCGCCTCCAGCGACACAAAAATAAACATTGCTACAACTATGATATACAGAACTAATTTGTGTATAATGACAATATTCTAAATTTTAAACAGTATGTTCCATCGGTTAATTTTTCTATGTCTAAAACAACAATTATGATCCTTGAAGTTTCTACAATATTCTCTACTACAAAGTTGTCACATTCTTAAAAAGTTTTTTCCAATGTCCATAAGGCTTATTTTACTAATAACTCCAACTGAAATTTTTATTAAATATCTTATCTTTCATAAAATCTATAGTGAATATAAAATACAAAATAATTAAGAATAATATTAAATATGGTCGAATCTTTGATATGGTTCACGATTATCATATCAAATATATCCAGAGATAGAAAAAGTGTTTCTCTGTGTGTTAGAGAAATAGAGACACAGAAAGAGGGAGAGAGAAAGAGAGAGAGAAAGAGAGAGGGAAATATACAAAAAGATATAGAGATGGAAAGAAATGAAGAACAGAAAATATCATGATATAGAAAATTGGAAAATATATGACAAATGAAATATGAAAATTCGATAAGGAGAAAATTTGGGAAGTGGTGGGAGGGATACTCTCCAAGAAATGATAAAAAGAAGAATGTGAAAACAGAGGAGACAGTGTCTAACATGATGTAGAAACATGAATAAAGTGAAAAAAGTATTGACAGCTAGAAGGAGTGAGAGTAAGAGAGAGGCTTAGAAAGAGTTGACGCAAATTAATGAAATAACATGTCTAAAATCCACACAGAGAGAGTTAGTGAGAAAAAGAAAAAAGAAATGTATTCCAAGTAAGATAAATTGTGTAAATAATGGCTGAAAACACAAGAATGAGATGTAAACATTACAGGGGAGAGAGAGTTTGAGAGGAGGTGGGAGGGATACTCTCCAACAAAATATAATAAAATGTGAAATTATAAACAAGAGTATAAAACAGGATTTTGACATATACACGTAGATATAGAGAAATTGAAGTATTGACTGATTGGAAGATAGACACATAGATAGATATATATAGATATATATATATATATAGAGAGAGAGAGATAAGCAAAAACAAAGAGTAACAAACTAAGATGGAGAGATGGAGTGAATAGAAGGAAAAGATAGAGAAACAGAAAAAGTGAAAGAAAGAGAGATAAATTGATGATTACAATTGAAATGTATAAGAGAATAATTTAGTCGAAAATAAGAAGGAAGACGTGTGAAACATCCAGAAAGAAAGATACAACGAGACAAGAAAAATTGAAAAGGAGATAGAAAAAAATGAAAAAAAAATTAAGCAGAAAATTGCTTCAATAAAAGAAGGATACAACGAGACAAAGAAAAGTTTAAAGGAGAGAGAAAGAAGAAAATGAATAACAAAAATATATTAAACAGAAAATTGCTTGAAATATAAATATGAGACATGAAATTAACGAGAAAACTTGGGAAGAGGTGGGAGGGACACTCTCCAACAGGAAAATATATACAAAAGATTTGGAGAACAGAGGAGACAGAAATAAACAAGATATGTAAAAATGAATAAAGAAAGAAATATTGACATCTAGAGAGCGTGAGAAAGTGAGACAGAGAGAGAGAGAGAGAGAGAGAGAGAGAGAGAGAGAGAGAAGGAAATGGAGAATGAAGGAGTGAGTGACGAAGAAAGTGAGCGGAAACATCCAAAGCGACACTTTGGGCTCCTCTCATACTGAACTATGCTTCGTGGCGGTTCCTCTCTCGAAACTTCAGACCACCCTCTGTCGTAAGCGTCCTCGAGATAAAACACCTTCGAAAAACTATATAATCGCAGCTATTACATTTAAAAAATCACGAAGACGAAGCGTCCATCTTCATCTTGACCTTCCTTTTCCCTTCAATCACCTTTCAATGCCCTATTTCATCTGTTTCTTCACCTCGGCTAACTCCGTAGGCTAACGGGATACACTGACCCCTCTCAGCACAGGTATATACATCGGATATGAAGCTTCAACTGTTATCTACTAAATCATTTAACACATTTCCTTCTTATAATTAAATCAACACGATTATTGCAGTTTATTTACACAATTTATATCAAGCTGTCCAATAAAGACGACCACGCGCATGCTCGGAACTTTATGAACGCTCCTTGACATAATAAAACATAAGTTTGAGATGACTGGCGAAGGTTTTAAGTATTGACTCCATTTTTAATATAAATTGGACATTATGGACAATGAGATGAATTCTTAACCCTCCCATAAAGGGAGCTGAGTATTTATGATGTTAATCCATCGGAGTAGGTGATGAAATATTACCCAGAATTATTTTTTTTTTTTATTTTCTTTACCTATAACGGTCAGGACATCAGCTGTTGGGGGGACCTGCATCTTGTTTACAATTTATTCATTAACAGGTATCATACATTTTTAAATTTACTATAATTAAGGGTTTACAATCTTCCAATAGAAACCCTCTGCCACTGTCGCAAGAGGGGACATTTTCTATTGTTCCCTAAAATTACCCAATACAATACAAATATAATAAATGACAATACAAAAGACAATACAAACATACAAAAGTGGTAACATTTACCACTTGGTTCTGAGAAGCCAACTTCAGATTTGCTATTGTGGACGAGGAAGTGCTATTCTGTCATATTTGTTTTTGATGGTCCCAATTTGTTTAATGAGAGGATTTGGATGATTGACCAGTTTGTCCCATAATTTGTTCCTATTATGTCTAAGGTCCTCGATAATGTATGGCATTTCTAAATCTTCGTGGATTTGCACTATTGTTGTTAAACGTGGATAGCTACCTATTGCACGAAGCACTCGATTTTGAAGTCTTTGAATTTTGGCCAAATGAGTGTTTGCTGCCTGCATCCATACAGCACCTGCATAGGTAAGAATGGGACGGACCTTCATTATGTAAAGGTGTGATTTTGAATTCATTGCTAAAACTGGAGATCGAAGCATTGGAGTTAAATATCCAATTCTTTTCCTTGCTCGTGTACACACTACATTTATGTGGGGGCCAAAAGTGAGAAGGGAATCAATTTGGACCCCCAGCTATCTTACATTTTTTGCAGCCGGTATGGCGCTACCGAATAGCTTTAAGCGTGCTTGGTTTTGATTTTGGGATCCCCCATATCCAAGTACCACAGTATTGCACTTTTCTGGATTTAGTTTGATTTTCCACTTACTTGCCCAACGCTCTAATAATGGCAAATACTTTTTCATGCGATTTTCGCAGGTGGATAACTTCCTCCCATGAACGAAGAAGGCAGTATCGTCTGCATACGTGGCTATAAGTCCATCCGGTATGTCCGGAATATCGGCTGTACAGAGAGCATAAAGCATTGGAGATAGTGCTGAACCTTGAGGAACACCTGCTGCTATGGCATATGCACGTGACTTTGATCCTTGAACTGTCACCTGGAATTGTCTGTTTCTTAAATACACCAGAAAGAACTTCTTGTAGCAAACTGGAATTGGCAGCTTTGCCAATTTGTATAGTAGTCCTTTATGAAAAACCCTATCAAAGGCTTTGTGGACATCTATAAAAAGTCCTAGTGCTCTGTGTTTCCTGTTAATGTGAGAGGCAGAGTAGTCAATGACTCGTAACAGTTGCTCCGTGGTCCCATGCCCCATACGAAATCCAAATTGATGATCCGGAAGTAGGTTCCGAACCTGTATTTATACTCCCGCATGTCAAGCAGAGCGCCTTCAGCGACAAAAAATAAACATAGCTGCAACTGTGATATGCAGAACTAATTTGTGTATAATGACAATAATCTAAAGATTAAACATTTTGTTCCATAAGGTTAATATTTTTATGTCTAAAACAACAATTATGATCCTTGAAGTTTCTATAATATTCTCTACTACAAAGTTGTCACATTCTTAAAAATTTCTTTCCAATGTCCATAAGGCTTATATAAATAATAACTCCAATTGAAATTTTTAATAAATATCTTATCTTTCATAACGTTTTATAGTGAATAGAAAAAGCAAAATAATTAAGAATAATATTAAATATGGTCGAATCTTTGATATGGTTCACGAGGATCATATCAAATATATCCAGAGATAGAAAAAGTGTTTCTGTGTGTGTTAGAGAAAAAGAGAGACAGAGAGAGAAAGAGAAAGAGAGAGAGAAATATACAAAAAGATATAGAGATACAAAGAAATGAAAAACAGAAAATATCATGATATAGAAAATTGGAAAATATATGACAAATGAAATATGAAAATTCGATAAGGAGAAAATTTGGGAAGTGGTGGGAGGGATACTCTCCAAGAAATGATAAAAAGAAGGATGTGAAAACAGAGGAGTCAGTGAGGAACATGATATAGAAACATGAATAAAGTGAAAAAAATATTGACAGCTAGAAGGATTGAGAGTAAGAGAGAGGCTTAGAAAAAGTTGACGCAAATTAATGAAATAACATGTCCAAATTCCACACAAAGAGAGTTAGAGACAAAAAGAAAAAGAAATGTATTCCAAGTAAGAAAAATTGTGTAAATAATGGCTGAAAACACAAGAATGAGATGTAAACATTACAGGGGAGAGAGAGTTTGAGAGGTGGTGGGAGGGATACTCTCCAATAAAATATAATAAAATGTGAAATTATAAACAAGAGTACAAAACAGGATTTTGATATATACACGTAGATATAGAGAAATTGAAGTATTGACTGATTGGAAGAGAGACACATAGATAGATATATATAGATGTATATATATAGAGAGAGATAAGCGAAACCAAAGAGTAACAAACTAAGATGGAGAGATGGAGTGAATAGAAGGAAAAGATAAAGAAACAGAAAAAGTGGAAGAAAGAGAGAATAGATTGATGATTACAATTGAAATGTATAAGAGAAAAAGTTTGACGAAAATAAGAAGGAAGACGTATGAAAAATCCAGAAAGAAAGATACAACGAGACAAGAAAAATTGTAAAGGAGAGAGAAATAAAAGAAATGAATAAAAAAAATTAAGCAGAAAATTGCTTCAATAAAATAAGGATACCAGACAAAGAAAATTTGAAAGGAGAGAGAAATAAAAAAATGAGTAACAAAAATATATTAAGCAGAAAATTGCTTGAAATATAAATATGAGACATGAAATTAACGAGAAAACTTGGGAAGAGGTGGGAGGGACACTTTCCAACAGGAAAATATATACAAAAGATTTGGAGAACAGAGGAGACAGAAATAAACAAGATATGTAGAAATGAATAAAGAAAGAAATATTGATATCTAGAGAGCGTGAGAGAGTGAGACAGAGAGAGAGAGAGGGAGAGAGAGAAAGAGTGAGAGAAGGAAATGGAGAATGAAGGAGTGAGTGACGAATAAAGTGAGCGGAAACATCCAAAGCGACACTTTAGGCTCCTCTCAGACTGAACTATGCTTCGTGGCGGTTCCTCTCTCGAAACTTCAGACCACCCTCTGTCGTAAGCGTCCTCGAGATAAAACATCTTGAAAAAACAATATAATCGCAGCTATTACATTTAAAAAATCACGAAGACGAAGCGTCCATCCTCATCTTGACCTTCCTTTTCTTTTCAATCACCTTTCAATGCCCTATTTCATCTGTTTCTTCACCTCGGCTAACTCAGTAGGCTAACGGGATACACTGACCCATCTCAGCACAGGTATATACATCGGATATGAAGCTTCAACTGTTATCTACTAAATCATTTAACACATTTACTTCTTATAATAAAATCAACACGACTATTGCAGTTTATTTACGCAATATATATCAAGCTGTCCAATAAAGACGACCACGCGCATGCTCGGAACTTTCTAAACGCTCCTTGACATAATAAAACATAAGTTTGAGATGACTATCGAAGGTTTTAAGTATTGACTCCATTTTTAATATAAATTGGACATTATGGACAATGAGATGAATTCTTAACCCTCCCATAAAGGGAGCTGAGTATTTATGATGTTAATCCATCGGAGTAGGTAATGATAAATGACCCAGAATTATTTTCTATTATTATTATTTTTTTACCTATAACGGTCAGGACATCAGCTGTTGGGGGACCTGCATCTTGTTTACAATTTATTCATTAACAGGTATCATACATTTTTAAATTTACAATAATTAAGGGTTTACAATCTTCCAATAGAAACCCTCTGCGACTGTCGCAAGAGGGGATATTTTCTATTGTTCCCTAAAATTACCCAATACAATACAAATATAATAAATGACAATACAAAAGACAATACAAACATACAAAAGTGGTAACATTTACCACTTGGTTCTGAGAAGCCAACTTCAGATTTGAAATTGTGGACGAGGAAGTGCTATTCTGTCATATTTGTTTTTGATGGTCCCAATTTGTTTAATGAGAGGATTTGGATGATTGACCAGTTTGGCCCATAATTTGTTCCTATTATGTCTAAGGACCTCGATAATATATGGCATTTCTAAATCTTCGTGCAATTGCACTATTGTTGTTAAACGTGGATAGCTACCTATTGCACGAAGCACTCGATTTTGAAGTCTTTGAATTTTGGCCAGATGAGTGTTTGCTGCCTGCATCCATACAGCACCTGCATAGGTAAGAATGGGACGGACCTTCATTATGTAAAGATGTGATTTTGAATTCATTGCTAAAACTGGAGATCGAAGCATTGGAGTTAAATATCCAATTCTTTTCCTTGCTAGTGTACATACTACATCTATGTGGGGGCCAAAAGTGAGAAGGGAATCAATTTGGACCCTCAGCTATCTTTTTTTTTTTGCAGCCGGTATGGCGCTACCGAATAGCTTTAAGCGTGCTTGGTTTTGATTTTGGGATCCCCCATATCCAAGTACCACAGTATTGCACTTTTCTGGATTTAGTTTGATTTTCCACTTACTTGCCCAACGCTCTAATAATGGCAAATACTTTTTCATGCGATTTTCGCAGGTGGATAACTTCCTCCCATGAACGAAGAAGGCAGTATCGTCTGCATACGTGGCTATAAGTCCATCCGGTATGCCCGGAATATCGGCTGTACAGAGAGCATAAAGCATTGGAGATAGTGCTGAACCTTGAGGAACACCTGCTGCAATATCATATGCACGTGACTTTGATCTTTGAACTGCAACCTGGAATTGTCTGTTTGTTAAATACATCAGAAAGAACTTCTTGTAGCAAACTGGAATTAGCTGCTTTGCCAATTTGTATTGTAGTCCTTTATGCCAAACCCTACCAAAGGCTTTGTGGACATCTATAAAAAGTCCTAGTGCTCTGTGTTTCCTGTTAATGTGAGAGGCAGAGTAGTCAATGACTCCTAAGAGTTGCTCGGTGGACCCATGCCCCATACGAAATCCAAATTGATGATCCGGAAGTAGGTTCCGGACCTGTATTTATACTCCCGCATGGCAAGCAGAGCGCATTCAGCGACAAAAAAATAAACATAGCTGCAACTGTGATATGCAGAACTAATTTGTGTATAATGACAATATTCTAAAGATTAAACATTTTGTTCCATAAGATTAATATTTTTATGTCTAAAACAACAATTATGATCCTTGAAGTTTCTATAATATTCTCTACTACAAAGTTGTCACATTCTTAAAAATTTCTTTCCAATGTCCATAAGGCTTATATAAATAATAACTCCAATTGAAATTTTTAATAAATATCTTATCTTTCATAACGTTTTATAGTGAATAGAAAAAGCAAAATAATTAAGAATAATATTAAATATGGTCGAATCTTTGATATGGTTCACGAGGATCATATCAAATATATCCAGAGATAGAAAAAGTGTTTCTGTGTGTGTTAGAGAAAAAGAGACACAGAGAGAGAAAGAGAAAAAGAGAGAGAAATATACAAAAAGATATAGAGATACAAAGAAATGAAAAACAGAAAATATCATGATATAGAAAATTGGAAAATATATGACAAATGAAATATAAAAATTCGATAAGGAGAAAATTTGGGAAGTGGTGGGAGGGATACTCTCCATGAAATGATAAAAAGATGGATGTGAAAACAGAGGAGTCAGTGAGGAACATGATATAGAAACATGAATAAAGTGAAAAAAATATTGACAGCTAGAAGGATTGAGAGTAAGAGAGAGGCTTAGAAAAAGTTGACGCAAATTAATGAAATAACATGTCCAAATTCCACACAAAGAGAGTTAGAGACAAAAAGAAAAAGAAATGTATTCCAAGTAAGAAAAATTGTGTAAATAATGGCTGAAAACACAAGAATGAGATGTAAACATTACAGGGGAGAGAGAGTTTGAGAGGTGGTGGGAGGGATACTCACCAATAAAATATAATAAAATGTGAAATTATAAACAAGAGTATAAAACAGGATTTTGATATATACACGTATATATAGAGAAATTGAAGTATTGACTGAATGAAAGAGGGACACATAGATAGATATATATATAGAGAGAGAGAGAAGCAAAAACAAAGAGTAACAAAACTAAGATGGAGAGATTGAGTGAATAGAAGGAAAAGAAAGAGAAACAGAAAAAGTGAAAGAAAGAGAGAATAAATTGATGATTACAATTGAAATGTATAAGAGAAAACGTTTGACGAAAATAAGAAGGGAGACGTATGAAAAATCCAGAAAGAGAGATACAACGAGACAAGAAAAATTGAATTGGAGAGAGAGAGAAAAAATGAATAAAAAAATTAAGCAGAAAATTGCTACAATAAAAGAAGGATATAAGACAAAGAAAAATTGAAAAGGAGAGAGAAAGAAAAAAATGAATAACAAAAATATATTAAGGAGAAAATTGCTTGAAATATAAATTTGAGACGTGAAATTAACGAGAAAACTTGGGAAGTGGTGGGAGGGACACTCTCCAACAGGAAAATATATACAAAAGATTTGTAGAACAGAGGAGACAGAAATAAACAAGATATGTATAAATGAAAAAAATATTGACAGCTATAGAGCGTGAGAGAGTGAGACAGAGATTGAGAGAGAGAGAGAGAGAGAGAGAGAGAAAGAAATGGAGAATGAAGGAGTGAGAGACGAAGAAAGTGAGCGGAAACATCCAAAGCGACACTTTAGGCTGCTCTCATACTGAACTAGGCATCGTGGCGGTTCCTCTCTCGAACCTTTATACCACCCTCTCTCGTCAGCTTCCTCGAGCATAAGACGACTTCGAAAGACTATACAATCACAGCGATTACATTAAAAGATCACGAAGATAAAGCGTCCATCCTCATCTTGACCTTCCTTTTCCCTTTAATCACTTTTGAAGCCATATTTTATCTGTTTCATCTCCTCGGCTAACACAGTATGCTAACGGGATACTGTGACTCCTCTCAGCACAGGTATATACATCGGATATGAAGAAAGAGTAACAAAACTAAGATGGAGAGTTGGAGTGAATAGAAGGAAAAGAAAGAGAAACATTAAGAGTGAAAGAAAGAGAGAATAAATTGATGATTACAATTGAAATGTATAAGAGAAAAAGTTTGACGAAAATAAGAAGGGAGACGGATGAAAAATCCAGAAAGAAGTATACAACGAGACAAGAAAAATTGAAAAGGAGAGAGAGATAAAAAATGAATAACAGAAAATTATGATAATCAGAAAATTGCTTGAAATATAAACATGAGACATTAAATAAACGGGAAAGCGTGTAAGTGGTGGCAGGGCGACTCTCCGACAGGAAAAGATATACAAAAGATTGAAAAACACAGACAGAAATAAACAAGATATGTAAAAAGGAATAAAAAAGAAAAATTGACAGCTAGAGTGCGTGAGAGATTGAGACAGAGAGATATAGAGAGTGAGAGAGAGAGCGAGAGAGAGAGAGAGAAAGAAAAGGAAAATTAAAGAGAGAGAGAGACGAAGAAAGTGAGCGGAAACATCCATCGCGACACTTTAGGCTGCTCTCATACTGAACTAGGCTTCGTGGCGGTTCCTCTCTCGAACCTTTAGACCACCCTCTGTCGTCAGCGTCCTCGAGCATAAAACACCTTCGAAAAAACTATATAACCGCAGCTATTACATTCAAAAAAACACGAAGACATAGCGTCAATCCTCTTCTTTACCTTCCTTTTCCCTATAATCACCTTTCAATGCCGTATTACATTTGTTTCTTCACCTCGCCTAACTCAGTTGGCTAACGGGATAATCTGACCCCTCTCAGTACGGGTATATACATGGGATATGAAGCTTCAACTGTTATGTATTAAATCATTTTACAGGCTATGGAAAAGGAGACTTTATAAATGAATAACATCTGTTTCTGAAGAAAGGTTAGCGTCTTCAGTAGGCTTCTTTGTGAGCAATTATTTCCCTGAAGATGGTTTATTTTCAAGATAATTTTATAAATTTACATCTTAGTTACAGATATCCATCGATAAAGGACAGAATAGATTTCCTTCTTACAATTAAATCTACACGATTTTTGCAGTTTATTTACATAATATGGATCACGCTGTCGTATAAAGACGACCAGGCGCTAGCTCGGAACCTTATCAATACTCCTTGACTTAATGAAGCATAAGATTGACATGACTGGCGAAAGTTTTAAGTATTGACCCCATTTTTAATATAAATTGGACATTATGGTCTGGATTCAATATATATGCAGAAATACAAACAACTATAATTCGTAAAATATTAGAGAGATCCATTGGATATCGGGTATGGCAACATGTTAGCATGTTCACAGGGCGAAACCTAACCATAAAAGATATCAATAATGAATAACCTGATCAAGAAATAATAAACTTGGAGACGAAATAATCTGAACTTATTCTTCCGTATGATACATGTTAGCATGCCCACAGGGGGAAACTACTCATACGGCAGAATAACATTACGTCCTGTTGCTTTATGCAAATAATAAAAATATATTGCGTATAAGTTTCGAAGAGATCAAACTGTATTATCCCAAAATGTTGAAAGAAAACGTAAATTAACTTATTCTCACGCATGGTGTCATGTTAACATGTCCACAAGGAGAAACCTAACCATGCGTCAGAATAACACTAAGTTCTGAGTCGAAATATAACATTATTTTGCAAATTTTTTTTGATTTAAAATTTCAGAAAACTTCAAAATAAAGTTAAACTAACTGATTCTTTCGTATGGTGACATATTAGCATGTTTACATGGCGAACTTACCCATACGACAGGATAACTATGTCTCTAAGTTAATTTGAGAACGATGACTGAATTCTTGAACCCTCCCATAAAGGCAGCTGAGTATTTAAGATGTTAATCCATCGGAGTCGGTGATGAAAAAGTCCCCTGAATTAGGTTCCGAAACAGTATTGATACCTTAACATGTCAAGCAGAGCGCCTCCAGCGACACAGAAATAAACATAGATACAACTATGATATGCAGAACTAATTTGTGTATAATAACAATATTCTAAAGATTAAACAGTATGTTCCATAGGTTAATTTTTCTATGTCTAAAACAACAATTATGATCCTTCAAGTTTCTATAATATTCTCTACTACAAAGTTGTCACATTCTTAAAAAGTTTTTTCCAATGTCCGTAAGGCTTATTTTACTAATAACTCCAACTGAAATTTTTATTTAATATCTTGTCTTTCATAAAATCTATACTGAATACAAAATGCAAAATAATTAAGAATAATATTAAATATGGTCGAATCTTTGATATGGTTCACGAGGATCATATCCAATATATCCAGAGATAGAAAAAGTGTTTCTGTGTGTGTTCAAGAAAAAGAGAGACAGAGAGAGAAAGAGAAAGAGAGAGAGAAATATACAAAAAGATATCGAGATACAAAGAAATGAAAAACAGAAAATATCATGAGATAAAAAATTGGAAAATATATGACAAATGAAATATGAAAATTCGATAAGGAGAAAATTTGGGAAGTGGTGGGAGGGATACTCTCCAAGAAATGATAAAAAGAAGAATGTGAAAACAGAGGAGACAGTGAGGAACATCATATAGAAACATGAATAAAGTGAAAAAAGTATTGACAGCTAGAAGTATTGAGAGTAAGAGAGAGGCTTAGAAAAAGTTGACGCAAATTAATGAAATAACATGTCCAAATTCCACACAAAGAGAGTTAGAGACAAAAAGAAAAAGAAATGTATTCCAAGTAAGAAAAATTGTGTAAATAATGGCTGAAAACACAAGAATGAGATGTAAATATTACAGGGGAGAGAGAGTTTGAGAGGTGGTGGGAGGGATACTCTCCAATAAAATAAAATAAAATGTGAAATTATAAACAAGAGTATAAAACAGGATTTTGATATATACACGTAAATATCGAGAAATTGAAGTATTGACTGACTGGAAGAGAGACACATAGATAGATATATATATATATAGAGAGAGAGAGAAAGAGAGAAGCAAAAATAAAGAGTAACAAAACTAAGATGGAGAGATGGAGTGAATAGAAGGAAAAGAAAGAGAAACAGAAAGATTGAAGAAAGAGAGAATAAATTAATGATTACAATTGAAATGTATAAGAGAAAAAGTTTGACGAAAATAAGAAGGGAGACGTATGAAAAATCCAGAAAGAAAGATACAACGAGACAAGAAAAATTTAAATGGAAAGAGAGAGAAAAAATGAATAAAAAAAATTAAGCAGAAAGTAGCTTCAATAAAAGAAGGATACGAGAGAAAGAGAAATTGAAAAGGAGAGAGAAAAAAAATTAATAACAAAAATATATTAAGCAGAAAATTGCTTGAAATATAAATGTGAGACGTGAAATTAACGAGAAAACGTGGGAAGTGGTGGGAGGAAAATATATACAAAAGATTTGTAGAACAGAGGAGACAGAAATGAACAAGATATGTATAAATTAAAAAAAATATTGACAGCTATAGAGCGTGAGAGAGTGAGACAGAGAGAGAGAGAGAGAGAGAGAGAGACAGAGAGAGAGAGAGAGAGAGAGAGAAAGAATAGGAAAATTAAAGAGAGAGAGAGAGACGAAGAAAGTGAGCGGAAACATCCATCGCGACACTGTAGGCTGCTCTCATACTGAACTAGGCTTCGTGGCGGTTCCTCTCTCGAAAGTTTAGACCACCCTCTGTCGTCAGCGTCCTCAAGCATAAAACCCCTTCGAAAAAACTATACAATCGCAGCAATTACATTAAAAGAAACACGAAGACATAGCGTCCATCCTCTTCTTTACCTTCCTTTTTCCTATAATCACTTTTCAATATCGTACGAGGCAAAGAAAAATTGAAAGGAGAGAGAAAGAAAAAAATGAATAACAAAAATATATTACGCAGAAAATTGCTTGAAATATAAATATGAGACATGAAATTAACGAGAAAACTTGGGAAGAGGTGGGAGGGACACTCTCCAACAGGAAAATATATACAAAAGATTTGTAGTACAGAGGAGACAGAAATAAACAAGATATGTAAAAATGAATAAAGTAAGAAATATTGATAGCTAGAGAGCGTGAGAGAGAGAGACAGAGAGAGAGAGAGAGAGAGAGAGAGAGAGAGAGAGAGAGAGAGAGAAGGAAATGGAGAATGAAGGAGTGAGTGACGAAGGAAGTGAGCGGAAACATCCAAAGGGACACTTTAGGCTCCTCTCAGACTGAACTATGCTTCGTGGCGGTTCCTCTCTCGAAACTTCAGACCACCCTCTGTCGTAAGCGTCCTCGAGACAAAACATCTTGAAAAAACAATATAATCGCAACTATTACATTTAAAAAATCACGAAGACGAAGCGTCCATCCTCATCTTGACCTTCCTTTTCCCTTCAATCACCTTTCAATGCCCTATTTCATCTGTTTCTTCACCTCGGCTAACTCAGTAGGCTAACGGGATACACTGACCCATCTCAGCACAGGTATATACATCGGATATGAAGCTTCAACTGTCATCAACTAAATCATTTAACACATTTACTTCTTATAATTAAATCAACACGACTATTGCAGTTTATTTACACAATATATATCAAGCTGTCCAATAAAGACGACCACGCGCATGCTCGGAATTTATGAACGCTCCTTGACATAATAAAACATAAGTTTGAGATGACTGGCGAAGGTTTTAAGTATTGACTCCATTTTTAATATAAATTGGACATTATGGACAATGAGATGAATTCTTAACCCTCCCATAAGGGGAGCTAAGTATTTATGATGTTAATCCATCGGAGTAGGTGATGAAAAATGACCCAGAATTATTATTTTTTATTGTTTTTTTTTACCTATAACGGTCAGGACATCAGCTGTTGGGGGGACCTGCATCTTGTTTACAATTTGACCAGTTTGTCCCATAATTTGTTCCTATTATGTCTAAGGACCTCGATAATATATGGCATTTCTAAATCTTCGTGCAATTGCACTATTGTTGTTAAACGTGGATAGCTACCTATTGCACGAAGCACTCGATTTTGAAGTCTTTGAATTTTGGCCAGACGAGTGTTTGCTGCCTGCATCCATACAGCACCTGCATAGGTAAGAATTGGACGGACCTTCATTATGTAAAGGTGTGATTTTGAATTCATTGCTAAAACTGGAGATCGTAGCATTGGAGTTAAATATCCAATTCTTTTCCTTGCTCGTGTACACACTACATTTATGTGGGGGCCAAAAGTGAGAAGGGAATCAATTTGGGCCCCCAGCTATCTTACATTTTTTGCAGCCGGTATGGCGGTACCGAATAGCTTTAAGCGTGCTTGGTTTTGATTTTGGGATCCCCCATATCCAAGTACCACAGTATTGCACTTTTCTGGATTTAGTTTTATTTTCCACTTACTTGCCCAACGCTCTAATAATGGCAAATACTTTTTCATGCGATTTCCGCAGGTGGATAACTTCCTCCCATGAACGAAGAAAGCAGTATCGTCTGCATACGTGGCTATAAGTCCATCCGGTATGTCCGGAATATCGGCTGTGCAGAGAGCATAAAGCATTGGAGATAGTGCTGAACCTTGAGGAACACCTGCTGCTATGGCATATGCACGTGACTTTGATCCTTGAACTGCCACCTGGAATTGTCTGTTTGTTAAATACATCAGAAAGAACTTCTTAAGCAAACTGGAATTGGCAGCTTTGCCAATTTGTATAGTAGTCCTTTATGAAAAACCCTATCAAAAGCTTTGTGGACATCTATAAAAAGTCCTAGTGCTCTGTGTTTCCTGTTAATGTGAGAGGCAGAGTAGTCAATGACTCGCAACAGTTGCTCGGTGGTCCCATGCCCCATACGAAATCCAAATTGATGATCCGGTAGTAGGTTCCGAACCTGTATTTATACTCCCGCATGTCAAGCAGAGCGCCTTCAGCGACAAAAAAATAAACATAGCTGCAACTGTGATATGCAGAACTAGTTTGTGTATAATGACAATATTCTAAAGATTAAACATTTTGTTCCATAAAGTTAATATTTTTATGTCTAAAACAACAATTATGATCCTTGAAGTTTCTATGATATTCTCTACTACAAAGTTGTCACATTCTTAAAAATTTCTTTCCAATGTCCATAAGGCTTATATAACTAATAACTCCAATTGATTTTTTTAATTAATATCTTATCTTTCATAACGTTTTATAGTGAATATAAAAAGCAAAATAATTAAGAATAATATTAAATATGGTCGAATCTTTGATATGGTTCACGAGAATCATATCAAATATATCCAGAGATAGAAAAAGTGTTTCTGTGTGTGTTAGAGAAAAAGAGAGACAGAGAGAGAAAGAGAAAAAGAGAGAGAAATATACAAAAAGATATAGAGATACAAAGAAATGAAAAACAGAAAATATCATGATATAGAAAATTGGAAAATATATGACAAATGAAATATGAAAATTCGATAAGGAGAAAATTTGGGAAGTGGTGGGAGGGATACTCTCCAAGAAATGATAAAAAGAAGAATGTGAAAATAGAGGAGTCAGTGAGGAACATGATATAGAAACATGAATAAAGTGAAAAAAATATTGACAGCTAAAAGTATTGAGAGTAAGAGAGAGGCTTAGAAAAAGTTGACGCAAATTAATGAAATAACATGTCCAAATTCCACACAAAGAGAGTTAGAGACAAAAAGAAAAAGAAATGTATTCCAAGTAAGAAAAATTGTGTAAATAATGGCTGAAAACACAAGAATGAGATGTAAACATTACAGGGGAGAGAGAGTTTGAGAGGTGGTGGGAGGGATACTCACCAATAAAATATAATAAAATGTGAAATTATAAACAAGAGTATAAAACAGGATTTTGATATATACACGTATATATAGAGAAATTGAAGTATTGACTGATTGGAAGAGAGACACATAGATATATATATATATATAGAGAGAGAGAGAGAGAGAGAGAGAGAGAAGCAAAAATAAAAAGTAACAAACTAAGATGGAGAGATGGAGTGAATAGAAGGAAAAGATAGTGAAACAGAAAAAGTGAAAGAAAAAGAGAATAAATTGATGATTACAATTGAATTGTATAAGAGAAAAAGTTTGACGAAAATAAGAAGGGAGACGTATGAAAAATCCAGAAAGAAGTATACAACGAGACAAGAAAAATTGAAATGGAGAGAGAGAGAAAAAATGAATAAAAAAAATTAAGCAGAAAATTACTTCAATAAAAGAAGGATACCAGACAAGGAAAAATTGAAAAGGAGAGAGAAATAAAAAAATGAATAACAAAAATATATTAAGCAGAAAATTGCTTGAAATATAAATATGAGACATGTAATTAACGAGAAAACTTGGGAAGAGGTGGGAGGTACACTCTCCAACAGGAAAATATATAAGAAAGATTTAAAGAACAGGGGAGACAGAAATAAACAAGATATGTAAAAATGAATAAAGAAAGAGATATTGACATCTAGAGAGCGTGAGAGAGAGAGACAGAGAGAGAGAGAGAGAGAGAGAGAGAGAGAGAGAGAGAGAAGGAAATGGAGAATGAAGGAGTGAGTGACGAAAAAAGTGAGCGGAAACATCCAAAGCGACACTTTAGGCTCTTCTCATACTGAACTATGCTTCGTGGCGGTTCCTCTCTCGAAACTTCAGACCACCCTCTGTCGTAAGCGTCCTCGAGATAAAACACCTTCGAAAAACTATATAATCGCAGCTCATACATTCAAAAAATCACGAAGACGAAGCGTCCATCCTCATCTTGACCTTCCTTTTCCCTTCAATCACCTTTCAATGCCCTATTTCATCTGTTTCTTCACCTGGGCTAACTCAGTAGGCTAACGGGATACACTGGCCCCTCTCAGCACAGGTATATACATCGGATATGAAGCTTCAACTGTTATCTACTAAATCATTTAACACATTTACTTCTTATAATTAAATCAACACGACTATTGCAGTTAATTTACCCAATATATATCAAGCTGTCCAATAACGACGACCACGCGCATGCTCGGAACTTTATGAACGCTCCTTGACATAATAAAACATAAGTTTGAGATGACTGGCGAAGGTTTTAAGTATTGACTCCATTTTTAATATAAATTGGACATTATGGACAATGAGATGAATTCTTAACCCTCCCATAAAGGGAGCTGAGTATTTATGATGTTAATCCATCGGAGAAGGTGATGAAAAATTACCCAGAATTATTTTTTTTATTATTTTTTTTTACCTATAACGGTCAGGACATCAGCTGTTGGGGGGACCTGCATCTTGTTTACAATTTATTCATTAATAGGTATCATACATTTTTAAATTTACAATAATTAAGGGTTTACAATCTTCCAATAGAAACCCTCTGCCACTGTCGCAAGAGGGGACATTTTCTATTGTTCCCTAAAATTACCCAATACAATATAAATATAATAAATGACAATACAAAAGACAATACAAACATACAAAAGTGGTAACATTTACCACTTGGTTCTGAGAAGCCAACTTCAGATTTGCTATTGTGGACGAGGAAGTGCTATTCTGTCATATTTGTTTTTGATGGTCCCAATTTGTTTAATGAGAGGATTTGGATGATTGACCAGTTTGTCCATAATTTGTTCCTATTATGTCTAAGGACCTCGATAATGTATGGCTTTTCTAAATCTTCGTGCAATTGCACTATTTTTGTTAAACGTGGATAGCTACCTACTGCACGAAGCACTCGATTTTGAAGTCTTTGAATTTTGGCCAAATGAGTGTTTGCTGCCTGCATCCATACAGCACCTGCATAGGTAAGAATGGGACGGACCTTCATTATGTAAAGGTGTGATTTTGAATTCATTGCTAAAACTGGAGATCGAAGCATTGGAGTTAAATATCCAATTCTTTTCCTTGCTCGTGTACACACTACATTTATGTGGGGGCCAAAAGTGAGAAGGGAATCAATTTGGACCCCCAGCTATCTTACATTTTTTGCAGCCGGTATGGCGCTACCGAATAGCTTTAAGCGTGCTTGGTTTTGATTTTGGGATCCCCCATATCCAAGTACCACAGTATTGCACTTTTCTGGATTTAGTTTGATTTTCCACTTACTTGCCCAACGCTCTAATAATGGCAAATACTTTTTCATGCGATTTTCGCAGGTGGATAACTTCCTCCCATGAACGAAGAAGGCAGTATCGTCTGCATACGTGGCTATAAGTCCATCCGGTATGTCCGGAATATCGGCTGTACAGAGAGCATAAAGCATTGGAGATAGTGCTGAACCTTGAGGAACACCTGCTGCTATGGCATATGCACGTGACTTTGATCCTTGAACTGTCACCTGGAATTGTCTGTTTCTTAAATACACCAGAAAGAACTTCTTGTAGCAAACTGGAATTGGCAGCTTTGCCAATTTGTATAGTAGTCCTTTATGAAAAACCCTATCAAAGGCTTTGTGGACATCTATAAAAAGTCCTGCTGCTCTGTGTTTCCTGTTAATGTGAGAGGCAGAGTAGTCAATGACTCGTAACAGTTGCTCCGTGGTCCCATGCCCCATACGAAATCCAAATTGATGATCCGGAAGAAGGTTCCGAACCTGTATTTATACTCCCGCATGTCAAGCAGAGCGCCTTCAGCGACAAAAAAATAAACATAGCTGCAACTGTGATATGCAGAACTAATTTGTGTATAATGACAATAATCTAAAGATTAAACATTTTGTTCCATAAGGTTAATATTTTTATGTCTAAAACAACAATTATGATCCTTGAAGTTTCTATGATATTCTCTACTACAAAGTTGTCACATTCTTAAAAATTTCTTTCCAATGTCCATAAGGCTTATATAAATAATAACTCCAATTGAAATTTTTAATAAATATCTTATCTTTCATAACGTTTTATAGTGAATAGTAAAAGCAAAATAATTAAGAATAATATTAAATATGGTCGAATCTTTGATATGGTTCACGAGGATCATATCAAATATATCCAGAGATAGAAAAAGTGTTTCTGTGTGTGTTAGAGAAAAAGAGAGACAGAGAGAGAAAGAGAAAAAGAGAGAGAAATATACAAAAAGATATAGAGATACAAAGAAATGAAAAACAGAAAATATCATGATATAGAAAATTGGAAAATATATGACAAATGAAATATGAAAATTCGATAAGGAGAAAATTTGGGAAGTGGTGGGAGGGATACTCTCCAAGAAATGATAAAAAGAAGAATGTGAAAACAGAGGAGACAGTGAGGAACATGATATAGAAACATGAATAAAGTGAAAAAAATATTGACAGCTAGAAGGAGTGAGAGTAAGAGAGAGGCTTAGAAAAAGTTGACGCAAATTAATGAAATAACATGTCCAAATTCCACACAAAGAGAGTTAGAGACAAAAAGAAAAAGAAATGTATTCCAAGTAAGAAAAATTGTGTAAATAATGGCTGAAAACACAAGAATGAGATGTAAACATTACAGGGGAGAGAGAGTTTGAGAGGTGGTGGGAGGGATACTCTCCAATAAAATATAATAAAATGTGAAATTATAAACAAGAGTACAAAACAGGATTTTGATATATACACGTAGATATAGAGAAATTGAAGTATTGACTGATTGGAAGAGAGACACATAGATAGGTATATATAGATGTGTATATATAGAGAGAGATAAGCGAAAACAAAGAGTAACAAACTAAGATGGAGAGATGGAGTGAATAGAAGGAAAAGATAAAGAAACAGAAAAAGTGGAAGAAAGAGAGAATAGATTGATGATTACAATTGAAATGTATAAGAGAAAAAGTTTGACGAAAATAAGAAGGAAGACGTATGAAAAATCCAGAAAAAAAGATACAACGAGACAAGAAAAATTGAAAAGGAGAGAGAAATAAAAGAAATGAATAAAAAAAATTAAGCAGAAAATTGCTTCAATAAAAGAAGGATACCAGACAAAGAAAATTTGAACGGAGAGAGAAATAAAAAAATGAGTAACAAAAATATATTAAGCAGAAAATTGCTTGAAATATAAATATGAGACATGAAATTAACGAGAAAACTTGGGAAGAGGTGGGAGGGACACTTTCCAACAGGAAAATATATACAAAAGATTTGGAGAACAGAGGAGACAGAAATAAACAAGATATGTAGAAATGAATAAAGAAAGAAATATTGATATCTAGAGAGCGTGAGAGAGTGAGACAGAGAGAGAGAGAGGGAGAGAGAGAAAGAGTGAGAGAAGGAAATGGAGAATGAAGGAGTGAGTGACGAAGAAAGTGAGCGGAAACATCCAAAGCGACACTTTAGGCTCCTCTCATACTGAACTATGCTTCGTAGCGGTTCCTCTCTCGAAACTTCAGACCACCCTCTGTCGTAAGCGTCCTCGAGACAAAACATCTTGAAAAAACAATATAATCGCAGCTATTACATTTAAAAAATCACGAAGACGAAGCGTCCATCCTCATCTTGACCTTCCTTTTCTTTTCAATCACCTTTCAATGCCCTATTTCATCTGTTTCTTCACCTCGGCTAACTCAGTAGGCTAACGGGATACACTGACCCCTCTCAGCACAGGTATATACATCGGATATGAAGCTTCAACTGTTATCTACTAAATCATTTAACACATTTACTTCTTATAATTAAATCAACACGACTATTGCAGTTTATTTACGCAATATATATCAAGCTGTCCAATAAAGACGACCACGCGCATGCTCGGAACTTTCTAAACGCTCCTTGACATAATAAAACATAAGTTTGAGATGACTATCGAAGGTTTTAAGTATTGACTCCATTTTTAATATAAATTGGACATTATGGACAATGAGATGAATTCTTAACCCTCCCATAAAGGGAGCTGAGTATTTATGATGTTAATCCATCGGAGTAGGTAATGATAAATGACCCAGAATTATTTTCTATTATTATTATTTTTTTACCTATAACGGTCAGGACATCAGCTGTTGGGGGGACCTGCATCTTGTTTACAATTTATTCATTAACAGGTATCATACATTTTTAAATTTACAATAATTAAGGGTTTACAATCTTCCAATAGAAACCCTCTGCGACTGTCGCAAGAGGGGACATTTTCTATTGTTCCCTAAAATTACCCAATACAATACAAATATAATAAATGACAATACAAAAGACAATAAAAACATACAAAAGTGGTAACATTTACCACTTGGTTCTGAGAAGCCAACTTCAGATTTGAAATTGTGGACGAGGAAGTGCTATTCTGTCATATTTGTTTTTGATGGTCCCAATTTGTTTAATGAGAGGATTTGGATGATTGACCAGTTTGGCCCATAATTTGTTCCTATTATGTCTAAGGACCTCGATAATATATGGCATTTCTAAATCTTCGTGCAATTGCACTATTGTTGTTAAACGTGGATAGCTACCTATTGCACGAAGCACTCGATTTTGAAGTCTTTGAATTTTGGCCAGATGAGTGTTTGCTGCCTGCATCCATACAGCACCTGCATAGGTAAGAATGGGACGGACCTTCATTATGTAAAGATGTGATTTTGAATTCATTGCTAAAACTGGAGATCGAAGCATTGGAGTTAAATATCCAATTCTTTTCCTTGCTAGTGTACATACTACATCTATGTGGGGGCCAAAAGTGAGAAGGGAATCAATTTGGACCCTCAGCTATCTTTTTTTTTTGCAGGCGGTATGGCGCTACCGAATAGCTTTAAGCGTGCTTGGTTTTGATTTTGGGATCCCCCATATCCAAGTACCACAGTATTGCACTTTTCTGGATTTAGTTTGATTTTCCACTTACTTGCCCAACGCTCTAATAAAGGCAAATACTTTTCATGCGATTTTCGCAGGTGGATAACTTCCTCCCATGAACGAAGAAGGCAGTATCGTCTGCATACGTGGCTATAAGTCCATCCGGTATGTCCGGAATATCGGCTGTACAGAGAGCATAAAGCATTGGAGATAGTGCTGAACCTTGAGGAACACCTGCTGCAATATCATATGCACGTGACTTTGATCTTTGAACTGCAACCTGGAATTGTCTGTTTGTTAAATACATCAGAAAGAACTTCTTGTAGCAAACTGGAATTGGCTGCTTTGCCAATTTGTATAGTAGTCCTTTATGCCAAACCCTACCAAAGGCTTTGTGGACATCTATAAAAAGTCCTAGTGCTCTGTGTTTCCTGTTAATGTGAGAGGCAGAGTAGTCAATGACTCCTAAGAGTTGCTCGGTGGACCCATGCCCCATACGAAATCCAAATTGATGATCCGGAAGTAGGTTCCGGACCTGTATTTATACTCCCGCATGTCAAGCAGAGCGCCTTCAACGACAAAAAATAAACATAGCAGCAACTGTGATATGCAGAACTAGTTTGTGTATAATGACAATATTCTAAAGATTAAACATTTTGTTCCATAAGGTTAATATTTTTATGTCTAAAACAACAATTATGATCCTTGAAGTTTCTATGATATTCTCTACTACAAAGTTGTCACATTCTTAAAAATTTCTTTCCAATGTCCATAAGGCTTATATAACTAATAACTCCAATTGAAATTTTTAATAAATATCTTATCTTTCATAACGTTTCATAGTGAATATAAAAAGCAAAACAATTAAGAATAATATTAAATATGGTCGAATCTTTGATATGGTTCACGAGGATCATATCAAATATATCCAGAGATAGAAAAAGTGTTTCTGTGTGTGTTAGAGAAAAAGAGAGACAGAGAGAGAAAGAGAAAGAGAGAGAGAAATATACAAAAAGATATAAAGATACAAAGAAATGAAAAACAGAAAATATCATGATATAGAAAATTGGAAAATATATGACAAATGAAATATGAAAATTCGATACGGAGAAAATTTGGGAAGTGGTGGGATGGATACTCTCCAAGAAATGATAAAAAGAAGAATGTGAAAACAGAGGAGACAGTGAGGAACATGATATAGAAACATGAATAAAGTGAAAAAAATATTGACAGCTAGAAGGATTGAGAGTAAGAGAGAGGCTTAGAAAAAGTTGACGCAAATTAATGAAATAACATGTCCAAATTCCACACAAAGAGAGTTAGAGACAAAAAGAAAAAGAAATGTATTCCAAGTAAGAAAAATTGTGTAAATAATAGCTGAAAACACAAGAATGAGATGTAAACATTACAGGGGAGAGAGAGTTTGAGAGGTGGTGGGAGGGATACTCTCCAATAAAATATAATAAAATGTGAAATTATAAACAAGAGTATAAAACAGGATTTTGATATATACACGTGGATATAGAGAAATTGAAGTATTGACTGATTGGAAGAGAGACACATAGATAGATATATATATATATATATAGAGAAAGAAGCAAAAAGAAAAAGTAACAAACTAAGATGGAGAGATGGAGTGAATAGAAGGAAAAGATAGAGAAACAGAAAGATTGAAAGAAAGAGAGAATAAATTGATGATTACAATTGAAATGTATAAGAGAAAAAGTTTGACGAAAATAAGAAGGGAGACGTATGAAAAATCCAGAAAGAAGTATACAACGAGACAAGAAAAAATGAAATGGAGAGAGAGAAAAAATGAATAAAAAAAATTGAGCAGAAAATTAATTCAATAAAAGAAGGATACCAGACAAAGAAAAATTGAGAAGGAGAGAGAAATAAGAAAATGAATAACAAAAATATATTAAGCAGAAAATTGCTTGCAATATAAATATGAGACGTGAAATTAACGAGAAAACGTGGGAAGTGGTGGGAGGGAAACTCTCCAACAGTAAAATATATACAAAAGATTTGTAGAACAAAGAATATGTATAAATGAAAAAAAAAATGACAGCTATAGAGCGTGAGAGAGTGAGACAAAGAGAGAGAGAGGGAGAGAGAGAAAGAGAGAGAGAGAGAAAGAAATGGAGAATGAAGGAATGAGAGACGAAGAAAGTGAGCGGAAACATCCAAAGCGACACTTTAGTCTGATCTCATACTGAACTAGGCATCTTGGCGGTTCCTCTCTCGAACCTTTATACCACCCTCTCTCGTCAGCGTCCTCGAGCAAAAGACGCATTCGAAAGACTATACAATCACAGCTATTACATTAAAAGATCACGAAGACCAAGCGTCCATCCTCATCTTTATCTTCCTTTTCCCTTGATTTACCTTTCAATACTCTTACCTTTCAATACTCTATTTCCTCTGTTTCTTTATCTCTTCTAACTCAGTGGGCTAACGGGATACTCTGACCCCTTTCAGGTACGGGTATATACATGGGATATGAAGCTTCAACTGTTGTCTACTAAATCATTTGACAGTCTATGGAAAAGGGAGACTATATAAATGAATGACTTCTATTTCTGAAATAAGGTGTGCGTCTTCAATAGACTTCTTTGTGAGCAATTATTTTCCTGAAGATGGTTTATTTTCAAGATACTTTTATAAATTTACATCTTAGTTACAGATCTCCATAAATAAAAGACAGAACAGATTTCCTTCTTATCATTAAATCTACACGACTATTACAGTTTATTTACATAATATGGATCAGGATGTCGTTTAAAGACAACCAGGCGCTTTCTCGGAACTTTATGAACGCTCCTTGACATAATGAAGCATTAGTTTGACATGACTGTCGAAGGTTTTAAGTATTGACTCTATTTCTAATATATATTGGACATTATGGACGATGACTGAATTCTTAACCTTCCCATAAAGGGAGCTGAGTATTTAAGATGTTAATGTCTCGGATTCGGTGATGAAAAATGCCCCTGAATTAGGTTCCGAAGCTTTTTTTAATGCACTTGCATGTCAAGCAGAGCGCCTCCAGCGACACAAAAATAAACATTGCTACAACTATGATATACAGAACTAATTTGTGTATAATGACAATATTCTAAATTTTAAACAGTATGTTCCATCGGTTAATTTTTCTATGTCTAAAACAACAATTATGATCCTTGAAGTTTCTACAATATTCTCTACTACAAAGTTGTCACATTCTTAAAAAGTTTTTTCCAATGTCCATAAGGCTTATTTTACTAATAACTCCAACTGAAATTTTTATTAAATATCTTATCTTTCATAAAATCTATAGTGAATATAAAATACAAAATAATTAAGAATAATATTAAATATGGTCGAATCTTTGATATGGTTCACGATTATCATATCAAATATATCCAGAGATAGAAAAAGTGTTTCTCTGTGTGTTAGAGAAATAGAGACACAGAAAGAGGGAGAGAGAAAGAGAGAGAGAAAGAGAGAGGGAAATATACAAAAAGATATAGAGATGGAAAGAAATGAAGAACAGAAAATATCATGATATAGAAAATTGGAAAATATATGACAAATGAAATATGAAAATTCGATAAGGAGAAAATTTGGGAAGTGGTGGGAGGGATACTCTCCAAGAAATGATAAAAAGAAGAATGTGAAAACAGAGGAGACAGTGTCTAACATGATGTAGAAACATGAATAAAGTGAAAAAAGTATTGACAGCTAGAAGGAGTGAGAGTAAGAGAGAGGCTTAGAAAGAGTTGACGCAAATTAATGAAATAACATGTCTAAAATCCACACAGAGAGAGTTAGTGAGAAAAAGAAAAAAGAAATGTATTCCAAGTAAGATAAATTGTGTAAATAATGGCTGAAAACACAAGAATGAGATGTAAACATTACAGGGGAGAGAGAGTTTGAGAGGAGGTGGGAGGGATACTCTCCAACAAAATATAATAAAATGTGAAATTATAAACAAGAGTATAAAACAGGATTTTGATATATACACGTAGATATAGAGAAATTGAAGTATTGACTGATTGGAAGATAGACACATAGATAGATATATATAGATATATATATATATATAGAGAGAGAGAGATAAGCAAAAACAAAGAGTAACAAACTAAGATGGAGAGATGGAGTGAATAGAAGGAAAAGATAGAGAAACAGAAAAAGTGAAAGAAAGAGAGAATAAATTGATGATTACAATTGAAATGTATAAGAGAATAATTTAGTCGAAAATAAGAAGGAAGACGTGTGAAACATCCAGAAAGAAAGATACAACGAGACAAGAAAAATTGAAAAGGAGATAGAAAAAAATGAAAAAAAAATTAAGCAGAAAATTGCTTCAATAAAAGAAGGATACAACGAGACAAAGAAAAGTTTAAAGGAGAGAGAAAGAAGAAAATGAATAACAAAAATATATTAAACAGAAAATTGCTTGAAATATGAATATGAGACATGAAATTAACGAGAAAACTTGGGAAGAGGTGGGAGGGACACTCTCCAACAGGAAAATATATACAAAAGATTTGGAGAACAGAGGAGACAGAAATAAACAAGATATGTAAAAATGAATAAAGAAAGAAATATTGACATCTAGAGAGCGTGAGAAAGTGAGACAGAGAGAGAGAGAGAGAGAGAGAGAGAGAGAGAGAAGGAAATGGAGAATGAAGGAGTGAGTGACGAAGAAAGTGAGCGGAAACATCCAAAGCGACACTTTGGGCTCCTCTCATACTGAACTATGCTTCGTGGCGGTTCCTCTCTCGAAACTTCAGACCACCCTCTGTCGTAAGCGTCCTCGAGATAAAACACCTTCGAAAAACTATATAATCGCAGCTATTACATTTAAAAAATCACGAAGACGAAGCGTCCATCTTCATCTTGACCTTCCTTTTCCCTTCAATCACCTTTCAATGCCCTATTTCATCTGTTTCTTCACCTCGGCTAACTCCGTAGGCTAACGGGATACACTGACCCCTCTCAGCACAGGTATATACATCGGATATGAAGCTTCAACTGTTATCTACTAAATCATTTAACACATTTCCTTCTTATAATTAAATCAACACGATTATTGCAGTTTATTTACACAATTTATATCAAGCTGTCCAATAAAGACGACCACGCGCATGCTCGGAACTTTATGAACGCTCCTTGACATAATAAAACATAAGTTTGAGATGACTGGCGAAGGTTTTAAGTATTGACTCCATTTTTAATATAAATTGGACATTATGGACAATGAGATGAATTCTTAACCCTCCCATAAAGGGAGCTGAGTATTTATGATGTTAATCCATCGGAGTAGGTGATGAAAAATTACCCAGAATTATTTTTTTTTTATTTTCTTTACCTATAACGGTCAGGACATCAGCTGTTGGGGGGACCTGCATCTTGTTTACAATTTATTCATTAACAGGTATCATACATTTTTAAATTTACTATAATTAAGGGTTTACAATCTTCCAATAGAAACCCTCTGCCACTGTCGCAAGAGGGGACATTTTCTATTGTTCCCTAAAATTACCCAATACAATACAAATATAATAAATGACAATACAAAAGACAATACAAACATACAAAAGTGGTAACATTTACCACTTGGTTCTGAGAAGCCAACTTCAGATTTGCTATTGTGGACGAGGAAGTGCTATTCTGTCATATTTGTTTTTGATGGTCCCAATTTGTTTAATGAGAGGATTTGGATGATTGACCAGTTTGTCCCATAATTTGTTCCTATTATGTCTAAGGTCCTCGATAATGTATGGCATTTCTAAATCTTCGTGGATTTGCACTATTGTTGTTAAACGTGGATAGCTACCTATTGCACGAAGCACTCGATTTTGAAGTCTTTGAATTTTGGCCAAATGAGTGTTTGCTGCCTGCATCCATACAGCACCTGCATAGGTAAGAATGGGACGGACCTTCATTATGTAAAGGTGTGATTTTGAATTCATTGCTAAAACTGGAGATCGAAGCATTGGAGTTAAATATCCAATTCTTTTCCTTGCTCGTGTACACACTACATTTATGTGGGGGCCAAAAGTGAGAAGGGAATCAATTTGGACCCCCAGCTATCTTACATTTTTTGCAGCCGGTATGGCGCTACCGAATAGCTTTAAGCGTGCTTGGTTTTGATTTTGGGATCCCCCATATCCAAGTACCACAGTATTGCACTTTTCTGGATTTAGTTTGATTTTCCACTTACTTGCCCAACGCTCTAATAATGGCAAATACTTTTTCATGCGATTTTCGCAGGTGGATAACTTCCTCCCATGAACGAAGAAGGCAGTATCGTCTGCATACGTGGCTATAAGTCCATCCGGTATGTCCGGAATATCGGCTGTACAGAGAGCATAAAGCATTGGAGATAGTGCTGAACCTTGAGGAACACCTGCTGCTATGGCATATGCACGTGACTTTGATCCTTGAACTGTCACCTGGAATTGTCTGTTTCTTAAATACACCAGAAAGAACTTCTTGTAGCAAACTGGAATTGGCAGCTTTAACAATTTGTATAGTAGTCCTTTATGAAAAACCCTATCAAAGGCTTTGTGGACATCTATAAAAAGTCCTAGTGCTCTGTGTTTCCTGTTAATGTGAGAGGCAGAGTAGTCAATGACTCGTAACAGTTGCTCCGTGGTCCCATGCCCCATACGAAATCCAAATTGATGATCCGGAAGTAGGTTCCGAACCTGTATTTATACTCCCGCATGTCAAGCAGAGCGCCTTCAGCGACAAAAAATAAACATAGCTGCAACTGTGATATGCAGAACTAATTTGTGTATAATGACAATAATCTAAAGATTAAACATTTTGTTCCATAAGGTTAATATTTTTATGTCTAAAACAACAATTATGATCCTTGAAGTTTCTATAATATTCTCTACTACAAAGTTGTCACATTCTTAAAAATTTCTTTCCAATGTCCATAAGGCTTATATAAATAATAACTCCAATTGAAATTTTTAATAAATATCTTATCTTTCATAACGTTTTATAGTGAATAGAAAAAGCAAAATAATTAAGAATAATATTAAATATGGTCGAATCTTTGATATGGTTCACGAGGATCATATCAAATATATCCAGAGATAGAAAAAGTGTTTCTGTGTGTGTTAGAGAAAAAGAGAGACAGAGAGAGAAAGAGAAAGAGAGAGAGAAATATACAAAAAGATATAGAGATACAAAGAAATGAAAAACAGAAAATATCATGATATAGAAAATTGGAAAATATATGACAAATGAAATATGAAAATTCGATAAGGAGAAAATTTGGGAAGTGGTGGGAGGGATACTCTCCAAGAAATGATAAAAAGAAGGATGTGAAAACAGAGGAGTCAGTGAGGAACATGATATAGAAACATGAATAAAGTGAAAAAAATATTGACAGCTAGAAGGATTGAGAGTAAGAGAGAGGCTTAGAAAAAGTTGACGCAAATTAATGAAATAACATGTCCAAATTCCACACAAAGAGAGTTAGAGACAAAAAGAAAAAGAAATGTATTCCAAGTAAGAAAAATTGTGTAAATAATGGCTGAAAACACAAGAATGAGATGTAAACATTACAGGGGAGAGAGAGTTTGAGAGGTGGTGGAAGGGATACTCTCCAATAAAATATAATAAAATGTGAAATTATAAACAAGAGTACAAAACAGGATTTTGATATATACACGTAGATATAGAGAAATTGAAGTATTGACTGATTGGAATAGAGACACATAGATAGATATATATAGATGTATATATATAGAGAGAGATAAGCGAAACCAAAGAGTAACAAACTAAGATGGAGAGATGGAGTGAATAGAAGGAAAAGATAAAGAAACAGAAAAAGTGGAAGAAAGAGAGAATAGATTGATGATTACAATTGAAATGTATAAGAGAAAAAGTTTGACGAAAATAAGAAGGAAGACGTATGAAAAATCCAGAAAGAAAGATACAACGAGACAAGAAAAATTGTAAAGGAGAGAGAAATAAAAGAAATGAATAAAAAAAATTAAGCAGAAAATTGCTTCAATAAAATAAGGATACCAGACAAAGAAAATTTGAAAGGAGAGAGAAATAAAAAAATGAGTAACAAAAATATATTAAGCAGAAAATTGCTTGAAATATAAATATGAGACATGAAATTAACGAGAAAACTTGGGAAGAGGTGGGAGGGACACTTTCCAACAGGAAAATATATACAAAAGATTTGGAGAACAGAGGAGACAGAAATAAACAAGATATGTAGAAATGAATAAAGAAAGAAATATTGATATCTAGAGAGCGTGAGAGAGTGAGACAGAGAGAGAGAGAGGGAGAGAGAGAAAGAGTGAGAGAAGGAAATGGAGAATGAAGGAGTGAGTGACGAATAAAGTGAGCGGAAACATCCAAAGCGACACTTTAGGCTCCTCTCAGACTGAACTATGCTTCGTGGCGGTTCCTCTCTCGAAACTTCAGACCACCCTCTGTCGTAAGCGTCCTCGAGATAAAACATCTTGAAAAAACAATATAATCGCAGCTATTACATTTAAAAAATCACGAAGACGAAGCGTCCATCCTCATCTTGACCTTCCTTTTCTTTTCAATCACCTTTCAATGCCCTATTTCATCTGTTTCTTCACCTCGGCTAACTCAGTAGGCTAACGGGATACACTGACCCATCTCAGCACAGGTATATACATCGGATATGAAGCTTCAACTGTTATCTACTAAATCATTTAACACATTTACTTCTTATAATAAAATCAACACGACTATTGCAGTTTATTTACGCAATATATATCAAGCTGTCCAATAAAGACGACCACGCGCATGCTCGGAACTTTCTAAACGATCCTTGACATAATAAAACATAAGTTTGAGATGACTATCGAAGGTTTTAAGTATTGACTCCATTTTTAATATAAATTGGACATTATGGACAATGAGATGAATTCTTAACCCTCCCATAAAGGGAGCTGAGTATTTATGATGTTAATCCATCGGAGTAGGTAATGATAAATGACCCAGAATTATTTTCTATTATTATTATTTTTTTACCTATAACGGTCAGGACATCAGCTGTTGGGGGACCTGCATCTTGTTTACAATTTATTCATTAACAGGTATCATACATTTTTAAATTTACAATAATTAAGGGTTTACAATCTTCCAATAGAAACCCTCTGCGACTGTCGCAAGAGGGGATATTTTCTATTGTTCCCTAAAATTACCCAATACAATACAAATATAATAAATGACAATACAAAAGACAATACAAAAATACAAAAGTGGTAACATTTACCACTTGGTTCTGAGAAGCCAACTTCAGATTTGAAATTGTGGACGAGGAAGTGCTATTCTGTCATATTTGTTTTTGATGGTCCCAATTTGTTTAATGAGAGGATTTGGATGATTGACCAGTTTGGCCCATAATTTGTTCCTATTATGTCTAAGGACCTCGATAATATATGGCATTTCTAAATCTTCGTGCAATTGCACTATTGTTGTTAAACGTGGATAGCTACCTATTGCACGAAGCACTGGATTTTGAAGTCTTTGAATTTTGGCCAGATGAGTGTTTGCTGCCTGCATCCATACAGCACCTGCATAGGTAAGAATGGGACGGACCTTCATTATGTAAAGATGTGATTTTGAATTCATTGCTAAAACTGGAGATCGAAGCATTGGAGTTAAATATCCAATTCTTTTCCTTGCTAGTGTACACACTATATCTATGTGGGGGCCAAAAGTGAGAAGGGAATCAATTTGGACCCTCAGCTATCTTTTTTTTTTTGCAGCCGGTATGGCGCTACCGAATAGCTTTAAGCGTGCTTGGTTTTGATTTTGGGATCCCCCATATCCAAGTACCACAGTATTGCACTTTTCTGGATTTAGTTTGATTTTCCACTTACTTGCCCAACGCTCTAATAATGGCAAATACTTTTTCATGCGATTTTCGCAGGTGGATAACTTCCTCCCATGAACGAAGAAGGCAGTATCGTCTGCATACGTGGCTATAAGTCCATCCGGTATGTCCGGAATATCGGCTGTGCAGAGAGCATAAAGCATTGGAGATAGTGCTGAACCTTGAGGAACACCTGCTGCTATGGCATATGCACGTGACTTTGATCCTTGAACTGCCACCTGGAATTGTCTGTTTGTTAAATACATCAGAAAGAACTTCTTAAGCAAACTGGAATTGGCAGCTTTGCCAATTTGTATAGTAGTCCTTTATGAAAAACCCTATCAAAAGCTTTGTGGACATCTATAAAAAGTCCTAGTGCTCTGTGTTTCCTGTTAATGTGAGAGGCAGAGTAGTCAATGACTCGCAACAGTTGCTCGGTGGTCCCATGCCCCATACGAAATCCAAATTGATGATCCGGTAGTAGGTTCCGAACCTGTATTTATACTCCCGCATGTCAAGCAGAGCGCCTTCAGCGACAAAAAAATAAACATAGCTGCAACTGTGATATGCAGAACTAGTTTGTGTATAATGACAATATTCTAAAGATTAAACATTTTGTTCCATAAAGTTAATATTTTTATGTCTAAAACAACAATTATGATCCTTGAAGTTTCTATGATATTCTCTACTACAAAGTTGTCACATTCTTAAAAATTTCTTTCCAATGTCCATAAGGCTTATATAACTAATAACTCCAATTGATTTTTTTAATTAATATCTTATCTTTCATAACGTTTTATAGTGAATATAAAAAGCAAAATAATTAAGAATAATATTAAATATGGTCGAATCTTTGATATGGTTCACGAGGATCATATCAAATATATCCAGAGATAGAAAAAGTGTTTCTGTGTGTGTTAGAGAAAAAGAGAGACAGAGAGAGAAAGAGAAAAAGAGAGAGAAATATACAAAAAGATATAGAGATACAAAGAAATGAAAAACAGAAAATATCATGATATAGAAAATTGGAAAATATATGACAAATGAAATATGAAAATTCGATAAGGAGAAAATTTGGGAAGTGGTGGGAGGGATACTCTCCAAGAAATGATAAAAAGAAGAATGTGAAAATAGAGGAGTCAGTGAGGAACATGATATAGAAACATGAATAAAGTGAAAAAAATATTGACAGCTAGAAGGAGTGAGAGTAAGAGAGAGGCTTAGAAAAAGTTGACGCAAATTAATGAAATAACATGTCCAAATTCCACACAAAGAGAGTTAGAGACAAAAAGAAAAAGAAATGTATTCCAAGTAAGAAAAATTGTGTAAATAATGGCTGAAAACACAAGAATGAGATGTAAACATTACAGGGGAGAGAGAGTTTGAGAGGTGGTGGGAGGGATACTCTCCAATAAAATATAATAAAATGTGAAATTATAAACAAGAGTACAAAACAGGATTTTGATATATACACGTAGATATAGAGAAATTGAAGTATTGACTGATTGGAAGAGAGACACATAGATAGGTATATATAGATGTGTATATATAGAGAGAGATAAGCGAAAACAAAGAGTAACAAACTAAGATGGAGAGATGGAGTGAATAGAAGGAAAAGATAAAGAAACAGAAAAAGTGGAAGAAAGAGAGAATAGATTGATGATTACAATTGAAATGTATAAGAGAAAAAGTTTGACGAAAATAAGAAGGAAGACGTATGAAAAATCCAGAAAAAAAGATACAACGAGACAAGAAAAATTGAAAAGGAGAGAGAAATAAAAGAAATGAATAAAAAAAATTAAGCAGAAAATTGCTTCAATAAAAGAAGGATACCAGACAAAGAAAATTTGAAAGGAGAGAGAAATAAAAAAATGAGTAACAAAAATATATTAAGCAGAAAATTGCTTGAAATATAAATATGAGACATGAAATTAACGAGAAAACTTGGGAAGAGGTGGGAGGGACACTTTCCAACAGGAAAATATATACAAAAGATTTGGAGAACAGAGGAGACAGAAATAAACAAGATATGTAGAAATGAATAAAGAAAGAAATATTGATATCTAGAGAGCGTGAGAGAGTGAGACAGAGAGAGAGAGAGGGAGAGAGAGAAAGAGTGAGAGAAGGAAATGGAGAATGAAGGAGTGAGTGACGAAGAAAGTGAGCGGAAACATCCAAAGCGACACTTTAGGCTCCTCTCATACTGAACTATGCTTCGTAGCGGTTCCTCTCTCGTAACTTCAGACCACCCTCTGTCGTAAGCGTCCTCGAGATAAAACATCTTGGAAAAACAATATAATCGCAGCTATTACATTTAAAAAATCACGAAGACGAAGCGTCCATCCTCATCTTGACCTTCCTTTTCTTTTCAATCACCTTTCAATGCCCTATTTCATCTGTTTCTTCACCTCGGCTAACTCAGTAGGCTAACGGGATACACTGACCCATCTCAGCACAGGTATATACATCGGATATGAAGCTTCAACTGTTATCTACTAAATCATTTAACACATTTACTTCTTATAATTAAATCAACACGACTATTGCAGTTTATTTACGCAATATATATCAAGCTGTCCAATAAAGACGACCACGCGCATGCTCGGAACTTTCTAAACGCTCCTTGACATAATAAAACATAAGTTTGAGATGACTATCGAAGGTTTTAAGTATTGACTCCATTTTTAATATAAATTGGACATTATGGACAATGAGATGAATTCTTAACCCTCCCATAAAGGGAGCTGAGTATTTATGATGTTAATCCATCGGAGTAGGTAATGATAAATGACCCAGAATTATTTTCTATTTTTATTATTTTTTTACCTATAACGGTCAGGACATCAGCTCTTGGGGGGACCTGCATCTTGTTTACAATTTATTCATTAACAGGTATCATACATTTTTAAATTTACAATAATTAAGGGTTTACAATCTTCCAATAGAAACCCTCTGCCACTGTCGCAAGAGGGGACATTTTCTATTGTTCCCTAAAATTACCCAATACAATACAAATATAATAAATGACAATACAAAAGACAATACAAACATACAAAAGTGGTAACATTTACCACTTGGTTCTGAGAAGCCAACTTCAGATTTGAAATTGTGGACGAGGAAGTGCTATTCTGTCATATTTGTTTTTGATGGTCCCAATTTGTTTAATGAGAGGATTTGGATGATTGACCAGTTTGTCCCATAATTTGTTCCTATTATGTCTAAGGACCTCGATAATATATGGCATTTCTAAATCTTCGTGCAATTGCACTATTGTTGTTAAACGTGGATAGCTACCTATTGCACGAAGCACTCGATTTTGAAGTCTTTGAATTTTGGCCAGATGAGTGTTTGCTGCCTGCATCCATGCAGCACCTGCATAGGTAAGAATGGGACGGACCTTCATTATGTAAAGATGTGATTTTGAATTCATTGCTAAAACTGGAGATCGAAGCATTGGAGTTAAATATCCAATTCTTTTCCTTGCTAGTGTACATACTACATCTATGTGGGGGCCAAAAGTGAGAAGGGAATCAATTTGGACCCTCAGCTATCTTTTTTTTTTTGCAGCCGGTATGGCGCTACCGAATAGCTTTAAGCGTGCTTGGTTTTGATTTTGGGATCCCCATATCCAAGTACCACAGTATTGCACTTTTCTGGATTTAGTTTGATTTTCCACTTACTTGCCCAACGCTCTAATAAAGGCAAATACTTTTCATGCGATTTTCGCAGGTGGATAACTTCCTCCCATGAACGAAGAAGGCAGTATCGTCTGCATACGTGGCTATAAGTCCATCCGGTATGTCCGGAATATCGGCTGTACAGAGAGCATAAAGCATTGGAGATAGTGCTGAACCTTGAGGAACACCTGCTGCAATATCATATGCACGTGACTTTGATCTTTGAACTGCAACCTGGAATTGTCTGTTTGTTAAATACATCAGAAAGAACTTCTTGTAGCAAACTGGAATTGGCTGCTTTGCCAATTTGTATAGTAGTCCTTTATGCCAAACCCTACCAAAGGCTTTTTGGACATCTACAAAAAGTCCTAGTGCTCTGTGTTTCCTGTTAATGTGAGAGGCAGAGTAGTCAATGACTCCTAAGAGTTGCTCGGTGGACCCATGCCCCATACGAAATCCAAATTGATGATCCGGAAGTAGGTTCCGGACCTGTATTTATACTCCCGCATGGCAAGCAGAGCGCATTCAGCGACAAAAAAATAAATATAGCTGCAACTGTGATATGCAGAACTAATTTGTGTATAATGACAATATTCTAAAGATTAAACATTTTGTTCCATAAGGTTAATATTTTTATGTCTAAAACAACAATTATGATCCTTGAAGTTTCTATAATATTCTCTACTACAAAGTTGTCACATTCTTAAAAATTTCTTTCCAATGTCCATAAGGCTTATATAAATAATAACTCCAATTGAAATTTTTAATAAATATCTTATCTTTCATAACGTTTTATAGTGAATAGAAAAAGCAAAATAATTAAGAATAATATTAAATATGGTCGAATCTTTGATATGGTTCACGAGGATCATATCAAATATATCCAGAGATAGAAAAAGTGTTTCTGTGTGTGTTAGAGAAAAAGAGAGACAGAGAGAGAAAGAGAAAAAGAGAGAGAAATATACAAAAAGATATAGAGATACAAAGAAATGAAAAACAGAAAATATCATGATATAGAAAATTGGAAAATATATGACAAATGAAATATGAAAATTCGATAAGGAGAAAATTTGGGAAGTGGTGGGAGGGATACTCTCCAAGAAATGATAAAAAGAAGGATGTGAAAACAGAGGAGTCAGTGAGGAACATGATATAGAAACATGAATAAAGTGAAAAAAATATTGACAGCTAGAAGGATTGAGAGTAAGAGAGAGGCTTAGAAAAAGTTGACGCAAATTAATGAAATAACATGTCCAAATTCCACACAAAGAGAGTTAGAGACAAAAAGAAAAAGAAATGTATACCAAGTAAGAAAAATTGTGTAAATAATGGCTGAAAACACAAGAATGAGATGTCAACATTACAGGGGAGAGAGAGTTTGAGAGGTGGTGGGAGGGATACTCACCAATAAAATATAATAAAATGTGAAATTATAAACAAGAGTATAAAACAGGATTTTGATATATACACGTATATATAGAGAAATTGAAGTATTGACTGAATGGAAGAGGGACACATAGATAGATATATATATATATAGAGAGAGAAGCAAAAACATAGAGTAACAAAACTAAGATGGAGAGATTGAGTGAATAGAAGGAAAAGAAAGAGAAACAGAAAAAGTGAAAGAAAGAGAGAATAAATTGATGATTACAATTGAAATGTATAAGAGAAAAAGTTTGACGAAAATAAGAAGGGAGACGTATGAAAAATCCAGAAAGAGAGATACAACGAGACAAGAAAAATTGAAATGGAGAGAGAGAGAAAAAATGGATAAAAAAATTAAGCAGAAAATTGCTACAATAAAAGAAGGATATGAGACAAAGAAAAATTGAAAAGGAGAGAGAAAGAAAAAAATGAATAACAAAAATATATTAAGGAGAAAATTGCTTGAAATATAAATTTGAGACGTGAAATTAACGAGAAAACGTGGGAAGTGGTGGGAGGGACACTCTCCAACAGGAAAATATATACAAAAGATTTGTAGAACAGAGGAGACAGAAATAAACAAGATATGTATAAATGAAAAAAATATTGACAGCTATAGAGCGTGAGAGAGTGAGACAGAGATTGAGAGAGAGAGAGAGAGAGAGAGAGAGAGAGAGAGAGAGAAAGAAATGGAGAATGAAGGAGTGAGAGACGAAGAAAGTGAGCGGAAACATCCAAAGCGACACTTTAGGCTGCTCTCATACTGAACTAGGCATCGTGGCGGTTCCTCACTCGAACCTTTATACCACCTTCTCTCGTCAGCGTCCTCGAGCATAAGACGACTTCGAAAGACTATACAATCACAGCGATTACATTAAAAGATCACGAAGACAAAGCGTCCATCCTCATCTTGACCTTCCTTTTCCCTTTAATCACTTTTAAAGCCATATTTTATCTGTTTCATCACCTCGGCTAACACAGTATGCTAACGGGATATTGTGACTCCTCTCAGGACAGGTATATACATCGGATATGAAGAAAGAGTAACAAAACTAAGATGGAGAGTTGGAGTGAATAGAAGGAAAAGAAAGAGAAACATTAAGAGTGAAAGGAAGAGAGAATAAATTGATGATTACAATTGAAATGTATAAGAGAAAAAGTTTGACGAAAATAAGAAGGGAGACGGATGAAAAATCCAAAAAGATGAATACAACGAGACAAGAAAAATTGAAAAAGGAGAGAGAAAAAAATGAATAAAAAAAATTAAACAGAAAATTGCTTCAATAAGAGAAGGATACAACGAGACAAAGAAAAATTGAAAGGAGAGAGAAAGAAAAAAATAAATAACAAAAATATATTAAGCAGAAAATTGCTTGAAATATAAATATGAGACATGAATTTAACGAGAAAACTTGGGAAGTGGTGGGAGGGACACTGTCCAACAGGAAAATATATACAAAGATTTGGAGAACAGAGGAGACAGAAATAAACAAGATATGTAAAAATGAATAAAGAAAGATATATTGACAGCTAGAGTGCGTGAGAGATTGAGACAGAGAGATATAGTGAATGAGAGAGAGAGAGAGAGAGAGAGAGAGAGAAAGAGAGAGAGAGAGATAGAAAAGGAAAACGAAAGAGAGAGAAACGAAGAAAGTGAGCGGAAACATCCATCGCGACACTTTAGGCTGCTCTCATACTGAACTATGCTTCGTGGCGGTTCCTCTCTCGAACCTTTATACCACCCTCTCTCGTCAGCGTCCTCGAGCTTAAGACGCCTTCGAAAGACTATACAATCACATCTATTACATTAAAACCTCACGAAGACAAAGCTTCGATCCTCATCTTTACCTTCCTTTTCCCTTGAATCACCTTTCAATACTCTATTTCCTCTGTTTCTTTACCAATTCTAACTCAGTTGGCTAACGGGATACTCTGACCCCTCTCAGGTACAGGTATATACATGGGATATGAAGCTTCAACTGTTATCTACTAAATCATTTGACAGTCTATGGAAAAGGGAGACGATATAAATGAATAACATCTATTTCTGAAATAAGGTGTGCGTCTTCAATAGACTTCGTTGTGAGCAATAATTTTCCTGTAGATGGTTTATTTTCAAGATACTTTTATAAATTTACATCTTAGTTACAGATCTCCATAAATAAAGGACACAACAGATGTCCTTCTTATAATTAAATCTAGACCACTATTACAGTTTATTTACATAATATTGATCAGGATGTCGTATAAAGGCAACCAGGCGCTTGCTCGGAACTTTATGAACGCTCTTTGACATAATGAAGCATTAGTTTGATATGACTGTCGAAGGTTTTAAGTATTGACTCTATATTTAATATATATTGGACATTATGGACGATGACTGACTTCTTAACCCTCCCATAAAGGGAGCATGTGTATTTAAGATGTTAATCCATCGGAGTCGTTGATGAAAAATGACCCAGAATTAGGTTCCGAGCTGTATTTATACCCCTGCATGTCAAGCAGAGCGCCGCCAGCGACACAAAAATAAACATATACCAAGTACGATAAATTGTGTAAATAATAGCTGAAAACACAAAGAATGAGATGTCAACATTACAGGGGAGAGAGAGTTTGAGAGGTGGTGGGAGCGATACTGTCTAATAAAATATTATCAAATATGAAATTATAAACAAGAGTATATAACACGATTTTGATACATAAATATAGAGAGATTGAAGTATTGACTGAATGGAAGAGGGACACATAGATTGATATATATATATATAGAGAGAGAAGCAAAAACATAGAGTAACAAAACTAAGATGGAGAGATTGAGTGAATAGAAGGAAAAGAAAGAGAAACAGAAAAAGTGAAAGAAAGAGAGAATAAATTGATGATTACAATTGAAATGTATAAGAGAAAAAGTTTGACGAAAATAAGAAGGGAGACGTATAAAAAATCCAGAAAGAGAGATACAACGAGACAAGAAAAATTGAAATGGAGAGAGAGAGAAAAAATGGATAAAAAAATTAAGCAGAAAATTGCTACAATAAAAGAAGGATATGAGACAAAGAAAAATTGAAAAGGAGAGAGAAAGAAAAAAATGAATAACAAAAATATATTAAGGAGAAAATTGCTTGAAATATAAATTTGAGACGTGAAATTAACGAGAAAACGTGGGAAGTGGTGGGAGGGACACTCTCCAACAGGAAAATATATACAAAAGATTTGTAGAACAGAGGAGACAGAAATAAACAAGATATGTATAAATGAAAAAAATATTGACAGCTATAGAGCGTGAGAGAGTGAGACAGAGATTGAGAGAGAGAGAGAGAGAGAGAGAGAGAGAGAGAGAGAGAGAAAGAAATGGAGAATGAAGGAGTGAGAGACGAAGAAAGTGAGCGGAAACATCCAAAGCGACACTTTAGGCTGCTCTCATACTGAACTAGGCATCGTGGCGGTTCCTCACTCGAACCTTTATACCACCCTCTCTCGTCAGCGTCCTCGAGCATAAGACGACTTCGAAAGACTATACAATCACAGCGATTACATTAAAAGATCACGAAGACAAAGCGTCCATCCTCATCTTGACCTTCCTTTTCCCTTTAATCACTTTTAAAGCCATATTTTATCTGTTTCATCACCTCGGCTAACACAGTATGCTAACGGGATATTGTGACTCCTCTCAGGACAGGTATATACATCGGATATGAAGAAAGAGTAACAAAACTAAGATGGAGAGTTGGAGTGAATAGAAGGAAAAGAAAGAGAAACATTAAGAGTGAAAGGAAGAGAGAATAAATTGATGATTACAATTGAAATGTATAAGAGAAAAAGTTTGACGAAAATAAGAAGGGAGACGGATGAAAAATCCAAAAAGATGAATACAACGAGACAAGAAAAATTGAAAAAGGAGAGAGAAAAAAATGAATAAAAAAAATTAAACAGAAAATTGCTTCAATAAGAGAAGGATACAACGAGACAAAGAAAAATTGAAAGGAGAGAGAAAGAAAAAAATAAATAACAAAAATATATTAAGCAGAAAATTGCTTGAAATATAAATATGAGACATGAATTTAACGAGAAAACTTGGGAAGTGGTGGGAGGGACACTGTCCAACAGGAAAATATATACAAAGATTTGGAGAACAGAGGAGACAGAAATAAACAAGATATGTAAAAATGAATAAAGAAAGATATATTGACAGCTAGAGTGCGTGAGAGATTGAGACAGAGAGATATAGTGAATGAGAGAGAGAGAGAGAGAGAGAGAGAGAGAAAGAGAGAGAGAGAGATAGAAAAGGAAAACGAAAGAGAGAGAAACGAAGAAAGTGAGCGGAAACATCCATCGCGACACTTTAGGCTGCTCTCATACTGAACTATGCTTCGTGGCGGTTCCTCTCTCGAACCTTTATACCACCCTCTCTCGTCAGCGTCCTCGAGCTTAAGACGCCTTCGAAAGACTATACAATCACATCTATTACATTAAAACCTCACGAAGACAAAGCTTCGATCCTCATCTTTACCTTCCTTTTCCCTTGAATCACCTTTCAATACTCTATTTCCTCTGTTTCTTTACCAATTCTAACTCAGTTGGCTAACGGGATACTCTGACCCCTCTCAGGTACAGGTATATACATGGGATATGAAGCTTCAACTGTTATCTACTAAATCATTTGACAGTCTATGGAAAAGGGAGACGATATAAATGAATAACATCTATTTCTGAAATAAGGTGTGCGTCTTCAATAGACTTCGTTGTGAGCAATAATTTTCCTGTAGATGGTTTATTTTCAAGATACTTTTATAAATTTACATCTTAGTTACAGATCTCCATAAATAAAGGACACAACAGATGTCCTTCTTATAATTAAATCTAGACCACTATTACAGTTTATTTACATAATATTGATCAGGATGTCGTATAAAGGCAACCAGGCGCTTGCTCGGAACTTTATGAACGCTCCTTGACATAATGAAGCATTAGTTTGATATGACTGTCGAAGGTTTTAAGTATTGACTCTATATTTAATATATATTGGACATTATGGACGATGACTGACTTCTTAACCCTCCCATAAAGGGAGCATGTGTATTTAAGATGTTAATCCATCGTAGTCGTTGATGAAAAATGACCCAGAATTAGGTTCCGAGCTGTATTTATACCCCTGCATGTCAAGCAGAGCGCCGCCAGCGACACAAAAATAAACATATACCAAGTACGATAAATTGTGTAAATAATAGCTGAAAACACAAAGAATGAGATGTCAACATTACAGGGGAGAGAGAGTTTGAGAGGTGGTGGGAGCGATACTGTCTAATAAAATATTATCAAATGTGAAATTATAAACAAGAGTATATAACACGATTTTGATACATAAATATAGAGAGATTGAAGTATTGACTGATTGGGAGAGAGACAGATAGATAGATAGAATATATATAGAGAGAGAAGCAAAGAGAAAGAGTAACAAAAATAAGAAGGAGAGATTGAGTGAATAGAAGGAAAGGAAAGATCAAAAGAAAGAGTGAATGAAAGAGAGAATAAATTGATGATTACAGTTGAAATGTATACGAGAAAAAATTGACGACAATAAGAAGGAAGAAGTATGAAAAATCCAGAAAGAGGGATACAACGGGAAACGAAATATTGAAAAGGAGAGAGAGAGAGAAAAAGTGAATAAAAAATATATATATATTAAGCAGAAAATTGCTTGAATAAAAGAAGGATACAACGAGACAAAGAAAAATTGAAAAGGAGAGAGAGAGAACAAATGATTAACAGAAAAATATATATAGCATAAAATTGCTTGAGATATAAATATGAGACATGAAATTAACGAGAAAACGTGGAAAGTGGTGGGAGGGACACTCTCCAAAAGGAAAATATATACAAAAGATTTGAAGAACATACGAGCCAGAAATAAACAAGATATGTAAAAATGAATAAAATACGAAATATTGACAGCTAGATTGCATGAGAGAGTGAGACACAGAGAAAGAAAGAGAGAGTATGATAGAGAGAGATGGAGAGAGAGAGAGAGAGAGAGAGAGAAAGAAAGAAAAGGCGAATGAAAGTGTGAGAAACGAAGAAAGTGAGCGGATATATCCATGGCAACACTTTAGGCTGCTCTCATACTGAACTAGGCTTCGAGGCGGTTCCTCTCTCGAAACTTCAGACCACCCTCTGTCGTAAGCGTCCTCGAGATAAAACACCTTCGAAAAACTATAGAATCGCAGCAATTACATTTAAAAAATCACGTAGATAAAGCGTCCATCCTAATCTTGACCTTCCTTTATCCTTCAATCACCTTTCAATACTTTATTTCATCTGTTTCTTCACCTCGGCTAACTCAGTAGGCTAACGGGATACACTGACCCCTCTCAGCACAGGTATATACATCGGATATGAAGCTTCAACTGTTATCTACTAAATCATTTAACACATTTCCTTCTTATAATTAAATCAACACGTCTATTGCAGTTTATTTACACAATATATATCAAGCTGTCCAATAAAGACGACCATTTGCATGCTCGGAACTTTATGAATGCTCCTTGACATAATAAAACATAAGTTTGAGATGACTGGCGAAGGTTTTAAGTATTGACTCCATTTTTCATATAAATTGGACATTATGGACAATGAGATGAATTCTTAACCCTCCCGTAAAATGGAGCTGAGTATTTATGATGTTAATCCATCGGAGTAGGTGATGAAAAATGACCCAGAATTATTTTTTTATTATTTTTTTTATACCTATAACGGTCAGGACATCAGCTGTTGGGGGGACCTGCATCTTGTTTACAATTTATTCATTAACAGGTATCATACATTTTTAAATTTACAATAATTAAGGGTTTACAATCTTCCAATAGAAACCCTCTGCCACTATCGCAAGAGGGGACATTTTCTACTGTTCCCTAAAATTACCCAAAACAATACAAATATAATAAATGACAATACAAAAGACAATACAAAAATACAAAAGTTGTAACATTTACCACTTGGTTCTGAGAAGCCAACTTCAGATTTGCTATTGTGGACGAGGAAGTGCTATTCTGTCATATTTGTTTTTGATGGTCCCAATTTGTTTAATGAGAGGATTTGGATGATTGACCAGTTTGTCCCATAATTTGTTCCTATTATGTCTAAGGACCTCGATAATATATGGCATTTCTAAATCTTCGTGCAATTGCACTATTGTTAAACGTGGATAGCTACCTATTGCACGAAGCACTGGATTTTGAAGTCTTTGAATTTTGGCCAGATGAGTGTTTGCTGCCTGCATCCATACAGCACCTGCATAGGTAAGAATGGGACGGACCTTCATTATGTAAAGGTGTGATTTTGAATTCATTGCTAAAACTGGAGATCGAAGCATTGGAGTTAAATATCCAATTCTTTTCCTTGCTCGTGTACACACTACATTTATGTGGGGGCCAGAAGTGAGAAGGGAATCAATTTGGACCCCAGCTATCTTACATTTTTTGCAGCCGGTATGGCGCTACCGAATAGCTTTAAGCGTGCTTGGTTTTGATTTTGGGATCCCCCATATCCAAGTACCACAGTATTGCACTTTTCTGGATTTAGTTTGATTTTCCACTTACTTGCCCAACGCTCTAATAATGGCAAATACTTTTTCATGCGATTTTCGCAGGTGGATAACTTCCTCCCATGAACGAAGAAGGCAGTATCGTCTGCATACGTGGCTATAAGTCCATCCGGTATGTCCGGAATATCGGCTGTACAGAGAGCATAAAGCATTGGAGATAGTGCTTAACCTTGAGGAACACCTGCTGCTATGGCATATGCACGTGACTTTGATCCTTGAACTGTCACCTGGAATTGTCTGTTTCTTAAATACACCAGAAAGAACTTCTTGTAGCAAACTGGAATTGGCAGCTTTGCCAATTTGTATAGTAGTCCTTTATGAAAAACCCTATCAAAGGCTTTGTGGACATCTATAAAAAGTCCTGCTGCTCTGTGTTTCCTGTTAATGTGAGAGGCAGAGTAGTCAATGACTCGTAACAGTTGCTCGGTGGTCACATGCCCCATACGAAATCCAAATTGATGATCCGGAAGTAGGTTCCGAACCTGTATTTATACTCCCGCATGTCAAGCAGAGCGCCTTCAGCGACAAAAAAATAAACATAGCTGCAACTGTGATATGCAGAACTAGTTTGTGTATAATGACAATATTCTAAAGATTAAACATCTTGTTCCATAAGGTTAATATTTTTATGTCTAAAACAACAATTATGATCCTTGAAGTTTCTATAATATTCTCTACTACAAAGTTGTCACATTCTTAAAAACTTCTTTCCAATGTCCATAAGGCTTATATAACTAATAACTCCAATTCAAATTTTTAATAAATATCTTATCTTTCATAACGTTTTATAGTGAATATAATAAGCAAAATAATTAAGAATAATATTAAATATGGTCGAATCTTTGATATGGTTCACGAGGATCATATCAAATATATCCAGAGATAGAAAAAGTGTTTCTCTGTGTGTTAGAGAAAAAGAGAGACAGAGCGAGAAAGAGAAAGGGAGAGAGAAATATACAAAAAGATATAGAGATACAAATAGATGAAAAACAGAATATATCATGATATAGAAAATTGGAAAATATATGACAAATGAAATATGAAAATTCGATAAGAAGAAAATTTGGGAAGTGGTGGGAGGGATACTCTCCAAGAAATGATAAAAAGAAGAATGTGAAAACAGAGGAGACAGTGAGGAACATGATATAGAAACATGAATAAAGTGAAAAAAATATTGACAGCTAGAAGGATTGAGAGTAAGGGAGAGGCTTAGAAAAAGTTGACGCAAATTAATGAAATAACATGTCCAAATTCCACACAAAGAGAGTTAGAGACAAAAAGAAAAATAAATGTATTCCAAGTAAGGAAAATTGTGTAAATAATGGCTGAAAACACAAGAATGAGATGTAAACATTACAGGGGAGAGAGAGTTTGAGAGGTGGTGGGAGGGATACTCTCCAATAAAATATAATAAAATGTGAAATTATAAACAAGAGTATAAAACAGGATTTTGATATATACACGCATATATAGAGAAATTGAAGTATTGACTGATTGGAAGAGAGGCACATATATATATATATATATATATATATATATTTATATATATATATATAGAGAGAGAGAGAGAGAGAGAGACAAGCAAAAAGAAAGAGTAACAAACTAAGATGGAGAGATTGAGTGAATAGAAGGAAAAGATAGTGAAACAGAAAAAGTGAAAGAAAGAGACAATAAATTGATGATTACAATTGAAATGTATAAGACAAAAAGTTTGACGAAAATAAGAAGGGAGACGGATGAAAAATCGAGAAAGAAGTATACAATGAGACAAGAAAAATTGAAATGGAGAGAGAGAGAAAAAATGAATAAAAAAAATTAAGCAGAAAATTACTTCAATAAAAGAAGGATACCAGACAAAGAAAAATTGAAAAGTAGAGAGAAATAAAAAAATGAAGATCAAAAATATATTAAGCAGAAAATTGCTTGAAATATAAATATGAGACGTGAAATTAACGAGAAAACGTTGGAAGTGGTGGGAGGGACACTCTCCAACACGAAAATATATACAAAAGATTTGGAGAACAGAGGAGACAGAAATAAACAAGATATGTATAAATGAAAAAAAAATATTGACAGCTATGGAGCGTGAGAGAGTGAGACAGAGAGAGAGAGAGAGAGAGAGAGAGAGAGAGAGAGAGAGAGAAAGAAATGGAGATTGAAGGAGTGAGAGACGAAGAAGTGAGCGGAAACATCCAAAGCGACACTTTAGGCTGCTCTCATACTGAACTAGGCATCGTGGCGGTTCCTCTCTCGAACCTTTATACCACCCTCTCTCGTCAGCGTCCTCGAGCATAAGACGCCTTCGAAAGACTATACAATCACAGCTATTACATTAAAAGTTCACGAAGACCAAGCGTCCATCCTCATCTTTACCTTCCTTTTCCCTTGAATCACCTTTCAATACTCTATTTCCTCTGTTTCTTTACCTCTTCTAACTCAGTGGGCTAACGGGATACTCTTACCCCTCTCAAGTACGGGTATATACATGGGATATGAAGCTTCAACTGTTGTCTATTAAATCATTTATTAGTCAATGGAAAAGGGAGAATATATAAATGAATAACATCTATTTCTGAAATAAGGTTTGCATCTTCAATAGACTTCTTTGTGAGTAATTATTTTCCTGAAGATGGTTTATTTTCAAGATACTTTTATAAATTTGCATCTTAGTTACATATCTCCATAAATAAAGGACAGAACAGATTTCCTTCTTATAATTAAATCTAGACGACTATTACAGTTTATTTACATAATATTGATCAGGATGTCGTATAGAGACAACCAGGCGCTTGCTCGGAACATTATCAATACTTCTTGACTTAATGAAGCATAAGATTGACATGACTGTCGAAGGTTTTAAGTATTGACTCTATTTCTAATATATATTGGACATTATGGACGATGACTGAATTCTTAACCCTCCCATAAAGGGAGCTGAGTATTTAAGATGTTAATGTCTCGGAGTCGGTGATGAAAAATGCCCCTGAATTAGGTTCCGAAGCTGTATTTATACCCCTGCATGTCAAGCAGAGCGCCTCCAGCGACACAAAAATAAAAATTCTACAACTATGATATGCAGAACTAATTTGTGTATAATGACAATATTCTAAAGTTTAAACAGTATGTTCCATAGGTTAATTTTTCTATGTCTAAAACAACAATTATGATCCTTGAAGTTTTTATAATATACTCTACTACAAAGTTGTCACATTCTTAAAAAGTTTTTTCCAATGTCCATAAGGCTTATTTTACTAATAACTCCAACTGAAATTTTTATTAAATATCTTATCTTTTATAAAATCTATAGTGAATATAAAATACAAAATAATTAAGAATAATATTAAATATGTTCGAATCTTTGATATGGTTCACGACGATCATATCAAATATATCCAGAGATAGAAAAAGTGTTTCTGTGTGTGTTAGAGAGAAAGAGAAACAGAGAGAGAGATAGAGAGAAAAAGAGAAAGATAGAGAGAGAAATATACAAAAAGAGATAAAGATACAAAGAAGTGAATAACAGAAAATATCATGATATGGAAAATTTTAAAATATATGACAAATGAAATATCAAAATTTGATAAAGAGAAAATTTGGAAAGTGGTGGAAGGGATACTGATTGGGAGAGAGACAGAGAAATAGTAATATAGAAAGAGAGAGGGAGACAAAACGAAACAGTAACAAAACTAAGAAAAAGAAATGGAGTGAATAGAAGTAAAACAATGAGAAACAGAAAGAGTGAAAGAAAGAGTGAATAAATTGATGATTACAATTGAAAGGTAAAAGAAAGAAAGTTTGACGAAAATAAGAAGGAAGACGTATGAAATTTCCAGAAAGAAGGATACAACGAGACAGGAAAAATTGAAAAGGAGAGAGAGAGAAAAAATGAATAACAAAAAAATACATTAAGCAGAAAATTGCTTGAATAAAAGATGGATACAACGAGACAAAGAAATTGAAAAAGAGAGAGAAAGAACAAATGAATAACAGAAAAATATATTAATCTGAAAATTGCTTCAAATATAAATATGAGACATAAAATTAACGGGAAAGCGTGGTAAGTGGTGGCAGGGACACTCTCCAACAGGAAAATATATACAAAAGATTTGAAAAACACAGACAGAAATAAACAAGATATGTAAAAAGGAATAAAAAAGAAAAATTGACAACTAGAGTGCGTGAGAGATTGACACAGAGAGATATAGAGAGTGAGTGAGAGAGAGAGAGAGAGAGAGAGAGAGAGAGAGAGAGAGAGAGAGAGAGAAAGAAAAGGAAAATTAAAGAGAGAGAGAGACGAAAAAGTGAGCGGGAACATCCATCGCGACACTTTAGGCTGCTCTCATACTGAACTAGGCTTCGTGGCGGTTCCTTTAGACCACCCTCTGTCGTCAGCGTCCTCGAGCAAAAACGCCTTCGAAAAAACTATATAATCGCAGCTATTACATTAAAAAAAACACGAAGCCATAGCGTCCATTCTCTTCTTTACCTTCCTTTTCCCTATAATCACCTTTCAATGGCGTATTATATTTGTTTCTTCACTATGGCTAACTCAGTTGGCTAACGGGATACTCTGACCCCTCTCAGTACGGGTATATACATGGGATATGAAGCTTCAACTGTTATGTATTAAATCATTTTACAGGCTATGGAAAGGGAGACTTTATAAATGAATGACATCTGTTTCTGAAGAAAGGTTAGCGTCTTCAGTAGGCTTCCTTGCGAGCAATTATTTCCCTGAAGATGGTTTATTTTCAAGATACTTTTATAAATTTACATCTTACTTACAGATATCCATCGATAAAGGACAGAATAGATTTCCTTCTTATAATTAAATCTTCACGACATTTGCAGTTTATTTACATAATATGGATCAGGATGTCGTATAAAGACGACCAGGCGCTAGCTCGGAACATTATCAATACTTCTTGACTTAATGAATCATAAGATTGACATGACTGGCGAAGGTTTTAAGTATTGACTCCATTTTTAATATAAATTGGACATTATGGTCTGGATTCAATATATATGCAGAAATACAATCAGCTATAATTCGTAAAATATTAGAGACGTCCATTTGATATGGGGTATGGCAACATGTTAGCATGTTCACAGGGCGAAACCTAACCATGAAAGATATCAATAATGAATAACCTGATCAAGAAATAATAAACTTGGAGACGAAATAATCTGAACTTATTCTTCCGTATGATACATGTTAGCATGCCCACAGGGGGAAACTACTCATACGGCTGAATATCATTACGTCCTGTTGCTTTACGCAAATATTGAAAATATATTACGTATAAGTTTCGAAGAGATCAAACTGTATTATCCCAAAATGTTGAAAGAAAACGTAAATTAACTTATTCTCACGCATGGTGACATGTTAACATGTCCACAAGGAGAAACCTAACCATGCGTCAAAATAACACTAAGTTCTGAGTAGAAATATAACAATATTTTGCAAATATTTTTTAATTTAAAATTTCAGAAAACTTCAAAATAAAGTTAAACTAACTGATTCTTTCGTATGGTGACATGTTAGCATGTTTACATGGCGAACTTACCATTACGACAGGATAACTATGTCTCTAAGTAAATTTCAGAACGATGACTGAATTCTTGAACCTTCCCTTAAATGCAGCTGAGTATTTAAGATGTTAATCCATCGGAGTCGGTGATGAAAAAGGCCCCTGAATTAGGTTCCGAAACAGTATTGATACCTTCCAATGTCAAGCAGAGCGCCTCCAGCGACACAGAAATAAACCTAGATACAACTATGATATGCAGAACTAATTTGTGTATAATGACCATATTCTAAAGATTAAACAGTATGTTCCATAGGTTAATTTTTCTATGTCTATAACAACAATTATGATAATTGAAGTTTCTGTAATATTCTATACTACAAAGTTGTCACATTCTTCAAAAGTTTTTTCCAATGCCGGTAAGGCTAATTTTAATAATAACTCAAACTGAAATTTTTATTAAATATCTTACCTTTCATAAAATCTATAGTGAATATAAAATGCAAAATAATTAAGAATAATATTAAATATGGTCGAATCTTTGATATGGTTCACGAGGATCACATCCAATATATCCAGAGACAGAAAAAGTGTTTCTGTGTGTGTTAGAGAAAAAGAGAGACAGAGAGAGAGAGAAAGAGAAAGAGAGAGAGAGAAATATACAAAAAGAGATAAAGATACAAAGAAATGAAAAACAGAAAATAGCATGATATAGAAAATTGGAAGATATATGACAAATGAAATATGAAAAATCGATAAGGAGAAAATTTGGGAAGTGGTGGGAGGGATACTCTCCAAGAAATGATAAAAAGAAGAATGTGAAAACAGATAAGACAGTGAGGAACATGATGTAGAAACATGAATAAAGTGAAAAAAATATTGACAGCTAGAAGGATTTAGAGTAAGAGAGAGGCTTAGAAAAAGTTGACGCGAGTTAATGAAATAACATGTCCAAATTCCACACAAAGAGAGTTAGAGACAAAATGAAAAAGAAATGTATTCCAAGTAAGATAAATTGTGTAAATAATGCTGAAAACACAAGAATGAGATTTAAACATTACAGGGGAGAGAGAGTTTGAGAGGTGGTGGGAGGGATACTCTCCAATAAAATATAATAAAATGTGAAATTATAAACAAGAGTATAAAACAGGATTTTGATATATACACGTATATATAGAGAAATTGAAGTATTGACTGATTGGAAGAGAGAAACATAGATAGATATATATATATATAGAGAGAGAGAAGCAAAGAGAAAGAGTAACAAACTAAGATGGAGAGATGGAGTGAATAGAAGGAAAAGATAGAGAAACAGAAAAGTAAAACAAAGAGAGAATAAATTGATGATTACAATTGAAATGGAGAGAGAGAAAAAAAATGAATAAAAAAAATTAAGCAGAAAATTACTTCAATAAAAGAAGGATACGAGACAAAGAAAAATTGAAAAGGAGAGAGAAAGAAAAAAATGAATAACAAAAATATGTTAAGCAGAAAATTGCTTGAAATATAAATATGAGACGTGAAATTAACGAGAAAACGTGGGAAGTGGTGGGAGGGACACTCTCCAACACGATAATATATACAAAAGATTTGTAGAACAGAGGAGACAGAAATAAACAAGATATGTATAAATGAAAAAAAAATATTGACAGCTAGAGAGCGTGAGAGAGTGAGACAGAGAGAGAGAGAGAGAGGAAGAGAGAGAGAGAGAGAGAGAAAGAAATGGAAAATGAAGGAGTGAGAGACGAAGAAAGAGAGCGGAAACATCCAAAGCGACACTTTAGGCTGCTCTCAACCTGAACTATGCTTCGTGGCGGTTCCTCTCTCGAACCTTTAGACCACCCTCTCTCGTCAGCGTCCTCGAGCATAAGACGCATTCGAAAGAATATACAATCACAGCTATTACATTAAAAGATCACGAAGACAAGGCGTCCATCCTCATCTTTAACCTTCCTTTTCCCTTGATTTACCTTTCAATACTCGATTTCCTCTGTTTCTTTATCTCTTCTAACTTAGTGGGCTAACGGGGTACTCTGACCCCTTTCAGGTACGGGTATATACATGGGATATGAAGCTTCAACTGTTATATACTAAATCATTTGACAGTCTATGGAAAAGGGAGACAATATAAATGAATAGCATCTATTTCTGAAGAAAGGTTAGCGTCTTCAGTAGGCTTCTTTGTGAGCAATTATATCTCTGAAGATGGTTTATTTTCAAGATACTTTTAGAAATTTACACTTTAGTTACAGATTTCCATCGATAAAGGACAGAATAGATTTCCTTCTTACAACTAAATCTACACAATTTTTGCAGTTTATTTACATAATATGGATCAGGATGTCGTGTAAAGACAACCAGGCGCTTGCTCGGAAATTTATGAACGCTCCTTGACATAATGAAGCATTAGTTTGATATGACTGTCGAAGGTTTTAAGTATTGACTCTATTTTTAATATATATTGGACATTATGGACGATGACTGCATTCCTAACCCTCCCATAAAGGGAGCTGAGTATTTAAGATGTTAGTCCATCGGAGTCGGTGATGAAAATGCCCCACAATTATGTTCCGAAGCTGTATTTATACCCCTGCATGTCAAGCAGAGCGCCTCCAGCGACACAAAAAAAAAAACATTGCTAAAAGTGTTGACAGCTAGATAGCACGAGAGAGTGAGACAGAGAGCGAGAGAGAGAGAGAGAGAGAGAGAGAGAAAGAGAGAAAGAAAAGGCGAATGAAATTCGATAAGGAGAAAATTTGGGAAGTGGAGGGAGGGATACTCTCCAAGAAATGATAAAATGAAGAATGTTAAAACAGATGAGACAATGAGGAACATGATATAGAAACATGAATAAAGTGAAAAAAATATTGACAGCTAGAAGGAGTGAGAGTAAGAGAGAGGCTTAGAAAAAGTTGACGCAAATTAATGAAATAACATGTCTAAATTCCACACAGAGAGAGTTAGAGACAGAAAGAAAAAAGAAATGTTTACCAAGTACGATAAATTGTGTAAATTATAGCTGAAAACACAAGAATGAGATGTCAACATTACAGGGGAGAGAGATTTTGAAAGGTGGAGGGAGGGATACTCTTCAATAAAATATAATAAAATGTGAAATTATAAACAAGAGTATATAACACGATTTTGATACATAAATATAGAGAGATTGAAGTATTGACCGATTGGGAGAGAGACAGATAGATAGAGATATAGGGAGAGAGAGAGAGAAGCAAAAAGAAAGTAACAAAACTAAGAAGGAGACACTGAGTGAATAGAAGGAAAAGAAAGACCAAAATGAAGAGTGAAAGAAATAGAGAATAAATTGATGATTACAATTGAAATGTATAAGAGAAAACGTTTGAAGAAAATAAGAAAGAAGACGTATGAAATATCCAGAAAGAAGGAACCAACGGGACAAGAAAATTGAAAAGGAGAGAGAGAGATGAAAAATGAATAACAAAAATATATATTAAGCAGAAAATTGTTTTAATAAAAGAAGGATACAACGAGACAAAGAAAAATATTAAAGGAGAGAGAGAGAAGAAATGTATAACAGAAAAATATATTAAGCATAAAATTACTTGAGGTATAAATATGAGACATGAAATTAACGAGAAAGCCTGGGAAATGGTGGGAGGGACACTCTCCAACAGGAAAATATATATTTCAAAGATTTGGAGAACAAAAGAGACAGAAATAATCATGATATGTAAAAATGAATAAAAAAAGAAATATTGACAGCTAGATAGCGTGAGAGAGTGAGACAGAGAGAGAGACAAAGAAAGAGAGAGAGAGAGAGAGAGAGTGAGGGAGAGAAAGAAAGGGAGAATGAAAGAGTGAGAGACGATAAAAGTCAGCGGAAACATCCAAAGCGACCCTTTAGGCTGCTCTCATACTGAACTAGGCTTCGTGGCGGTTCCTCTCTCGAACCTTCAGACCACCCTCTCTCGTCAGCGCCCTCGAGCATAAAACGCCTTCGAAAAACTAAACAATCGCAGCTACTACATTAGAAAATCACGAAGACAAAGCCTCCATCCTCATCTTTACCTTCCTTTTCCTTTCAATCACCTTTCAATATCCCTATTTCATCTGTTTCTTCAACTCGGCTAACTCAGTATGCTAACGGCATACTCTGACCCCTCTCATGTACGGGTATATACATGGTATATGAAGCTTCAACTGTTATGTACTAAATCATTTTACAGGCTATGGAAAAGGGAGACTTTATAAATGAATAACATCTATTTCTGAATTAAGATCTGCGTCTTCACTTGATTTCATTGTGAGCAATTATTTTCCTGAAGATGGTTTATTTTCAAGATACTTTTATAAATTTACATCTTAGTTACAGATTTCCATCGATAAAGGACAGAATAGATTTCCTTCTTATAATTAAATCTACACGACTTTTGCAGTTTATTTACATAATATGGATCAAGCTGTCGTATAAAGACGACCAGACGCTTGCTCGGATCTTTACGAAAGCTCCTTGACATAATGAAGCATAAGTTTGACATGACTGGCGAAGGTTTTAAGTATTGACTCCATTTTTAATATAAATTGGACATTATGGTCTTGATTCAAGACATATGCATAAAAATACAATCAGTTATAATTCGTATAATATTAGAGACGTCGATTTGATATTGGGTATGGCAACATGTTAGCATGTTAACAAGGCGAAACTTAAACATGAAAGATATCAATAATAAATAACCTGATCAATAAATAATAATCATGGAGACGAAATAATCTGAAGTTATTGTTCCGTATGATGAATGTTAGCAAGCCCACAGGGGGAACCTACTCATACGGCAGAATAACATTACGTCCTGTTGCTTTATGCAAACATTGAAAATATATTACGTGTAAGTTTCGAAGAGATCAAACTGTATTATCACAAAGGTTGAAAGAAATCGTAAATTAACTTATCTCACGCATGGTGACATGTTACCATGTCCACAGGGAGAAACCTAACTATTCGTCAGAATAACACCAAGTTCTGAGTCGAAATTTAACAGTATTTTGCAAATATTTTTTAATTTAAGATTTCAGAAATCTTCAAAATAAAGATAAATTAATTTATACTTTCGCATGGTGACATGTTTACATGGCGAACCTACCCATACGACTGAATAACTATGTCTCTAAGTTAATTTGAGAACAATGACTGAATTCTTGAATCCTTCCTTGAAGGGAGCTGAGTATTTAAGATGTTAATCCATCGGAGTCGGTGATGAGAAATGCCCCACAATTAGGTTCCGAAGCAGTATTTACACCCCTGCATGTCAAGCAGAGCGCCTCCAGCGACACAGAAATAAACATAGCTACAACTATGATATGCAGAACTATATATGTGTATAATGACAATATTCTAAAAATTAAACAGTATGGTCCATAAGGTTAATTTTTCTATGTCTAAAACAACAATTATGATCCTTGAAGTTTCTATAATATACTATACAACAAAGTTGTCACATTTTTAAAAATATCTTTCCAATGTCCATAACGCTTATATTACTAATAACTCCAACTTAAATTTTTATTAAATATCTTATCTTTCATAACGTTTTATAGTGAATATAAGAAGCAAAATAATTAAGAATAATATTAAATATGGTCGAATCCTTGATATGGTTCACGAGGATAATATCAAATATTTCCAGAGAGAGAAAAAGTGTGTCTGTGTGTGTTAGTGAGAAAGAGAGACAGAGAGAGAGAGAAAGAGAGAGAGAAATATACAAAGAGAGATAGAAATACAAAGAAATGAATAACAGAAAATATCATGATATGGAAAATTGGAAAATATATGAAAAATGAAATATGAAAATTCGATAAGCAGAAAATTTGGGAAGTGGAGGGAGGGATACTCTCCAAGAAATGATAAAATGAAGAATGTTAAAACAGATGAGAGAATGAGGAACATGATATAGAAACATGAAAAAAGTGAAAAAAATATTGACAGCTAGAGTGAGTGAGAGTAAGAGAGAGGCTTTGAAAAATTTGACGCAAATTAATGAAATAACATGTCTAAATTCCACACAGAGAGAGTTAGAGACAGAAAGAAAAAATAAATGTATACCAAGTACGATAAATTGTGTAAATAATAGCTGAAAACACAAGAATGAGATGTGAACATTACAGGGGGAGAGAGAGTTTGAGAGGTGGTGGGAGGGATACTCTCCAATAAAATATAATAAAATGTGAAATTATAAACAAGGGTATATAACACGATTTTGATACATAAATATATAGAGATTGAAGTATTGACCGATTGGGAGAGAGATAGACAGATAGATATATATATAGAGAGAGAGAGAGAAGCAAAAAGAAAGAGTAACAAAACTAAGAAGGAGAGATTGAGTGAATAGAAGGAAAAAAATATCAAAATAAAGAGTGAAAGAAAGAGAGAATAAATTGATGATTACAATTGAAATGTATAAGAGAAAAAGTTTGACGAAAATAAGAAAGAAGACGTATGAAATATCCAGAAAGAAGGAACCAACGGGACAAGAAAATTGAAAATTAGAGAGAGAGAGAGAGAGAGAAAAAAATTAATAACAAAAATATATATTAAAAAGAAAATTGTTTGAATAAAAGAAGGATACAACGAGACAAAGAAAAATATTAAATGAGAGAGAGAGAACAAATGAATAACAGAAAAAATATATTGAGCATACAATTGCTTGAGATATAAGTATGAGACATTTAATTAACGAGAAATCTAGGGAAGTGGTGGGAGGGACACTCCCCAACAGGAAAATATATATATGCAAAATATTTGGAGAACACAGGAGACAGAAATAATCATGATATGTAAAAATGAATAAAAAAAGAAATATTGAAAGCTAGATAGCGCGAGAGAGTGAGACAGAGGGCGAGAGAGAGAGAGAGAGAGAGAGAGAGAAAGAGAGAACGAAAAGGCGAATGAAAGTGTGAGAGACGAAGAAAGTGAGCGGATACATCCATGGCAACACTTTAGGCTGCTCTCATACAGAACTAGGCTTCGAGGCGGTTCCCCTCCCGAACCTTCAGACCACCCTCTGTCGTAAGCGTCCTCGAGATAAAACACCTTTGTGTAGTCCTCGAGCATAAGACGCCTTCGAAAGACTATACAATCACAGCTATTACATTAAAAGATCACGAAGACAAAGCGTCCATCCTCATCTTTACCTTCCTTTTCCCTTGAATCACCTTTCAATACTCTATTTCCTCTGTTTCTTTACCTCTTCTAACTCAGTGGGCTAACGGGATAATCTGACCTTTCTCAGGACGTGTATATACATTGGATATGAAGCTTCAACTGTTATCTACTAAATCATTTGACAGTCTATGGAAAAGAGAGACTATATAAATGAATAACATATATTTCTGAATTAAGGTGTGAGTCTTCAATAGACTACTTTGTGAGCAATTATTTTCCTGAAGATGGTTTATTTTCAAGATACTTTTATAAATTTACATAATTACGAATAATATTAAATATGGTCGAATCTTTGATATGGTTCACGAGGATCATATCAAATATATCCACTAATAGAAAAAGTGTTTCTGTGTGTGTTAGAGAAAACGAGAGAAAGAGAGAGAGATAGAAAGAGAGAGAGAAATATACTAAAAGAGAGATACAAAGAAATGAATAAGGGAAAATATATTATGATCTGGAAAATTGGAACATATATGACAAATGAAATATGAAAATTCGATAAGGAGAAAATTTGGGAAATTTTGGCAGGGATACTGATTGTGAGAGAGACAGAGAGATAGAGATATAGAAAGAGAGGGAGAGAGACAAAAAGAAAGAGTAACAGAACGAAGAAGGAGAGATGGAGTGAATAGAAGGAAAAGAAAGAAAAACAGAAAGAGTGAAAGAAAGAGAGAATATATTGATGATTACAGTTGAAATATATAAGAGGAAAAAGTTTGACAAATATAAGAAGGAAGACGTATGAAATTTCCTGAAAGAAGGAAACAAGGAGACAAGAAAAATTGAAAAGGAAAGAGAGAGAAAAAGTGAATAACAAAGAGATATACTAAGTAGAAAATTGCATGAATCAAAAAGCATACAACGAGACAAAAAAAAATTGAAAAGGAGAGAGAGAAAACAAATGAATAACAGAAAATATATTAAGCAGAAAATTGCTTGAAATATAAATATGAGACTGAGACATAAAATTAGCGAGAAAGCGTGGGAAGTGGTGGGAGGGACACTCTCCAACAGGAAAATATATACAAAAGATTTGAAGAACATACGAGCCAGAAATAAACAAGATATGTCAAAATGAATAAAATACGAAATATTGACAGCTAGATTGCATGAGAGAGTGAGACACAGAGAAAGAAAGAGAGAGTATGATAGAGAGAGATGGAGAGAGAGAGACGAAGAAAGGGAGCGGAAACATCCATGGCGACACTTTAGGCTGCTCTCATACTGAACTAGGATTCATGGCGTTTCCTCTCTCGAACCTTTAGACCACCCTCTGTCGTAAGCGTCCTCGAGATAACACGCCTTCGAAAAACTATATAATCGCAGCTATTACAATAAAAAAATTACGAAGACGAAGCGTCCATCCTCATCTTGACCTTCCTTTTCCCTTCAATCACCTTTCAATACCCTATTTCATCTGTTTCTTCACCTCGGCTAACTCAGTAGGCTAACGGGATACTCTCACCCCTCTCAGCACAGGTACATACATGGGATATGAAGCTTCAACTGTTATCTGCTAAATCATTAACACATTTCCTTCTTATAATTAAATCAACACGACTATTGCAGTTTGTTTACACAATATATATCAAGCTGTCCAATAAAGACGACCACGCGCATGCTCGGAACTTTATGAACGCTCCCTGACGTAATAAAACATAAGTTTGAGATGACCGGCGAAGGTTTTAAGTATTGACTCCATTTTTAATATAAATTGGACATTATGGACGATGAGATGAATTCTTAACCCTCCGATCAAGGGAGCTGAGTATTTAAGATGTTAATCCATCGGAGTAGGTGATGAAAAATTACCCAGAATTATTATTATTATTTTTTTTTACCTATAACGGTCAGGACATCAGCTGTTGAGTGGACCTGCATCTTGTTTACAATTTATTCATTAAGAGGTATCATACATTTTTAAATTTACAATAGTTAAGGGTTTACAATCTTCCAATACAAACCCTCTGCGACTGTCGCAAGAAGGGACATTTTCTATTGTTCCCTAAAATTACCCAATACAATACAAATATAATAAATGACAATACAAAAGACAATACAAACATACAAAAGTGGTAACATTTACCACTTGGTTCTGAGAAGCCAACTTCAGATTTGCTATTGTGGACGAGGAAGTGCTATTCTCTCATATTTGTTTTTGATAGTCCCAATTTGTTTAATGAGAGGATTTGGATGATTGACCAGTTTGTCCCATAATTTGTTCCTATTATGTCTAAGGACCTCAATAATATATGGCATTTCTAAATCTTCGTGCAATTGCACTATTGTTGTTAAACGATATTGCACGAAGCACTCGATTTTGAAGTCTTTGAATTTTGGCCAGGTGAGTGTTTGCTGCCTGCATCCATACAGCACCTGCATAGGTAAGAATGGGACGAACCATCATTATGTAAAGATGTAATTTTGAATTCATTGCTAAAACTGGAGATCGAAGCATTGGAGTTAAATATCCAATTCTTTTCCTTGCTCGTGTACAGACTACATCTATGTGGGGGCCAAAATTGAGAAGGGAATCAATTTGGACCCCCAGGTATCTTACATTTTTTGCAGCCGGTATGACGGTACCGAATAGCTTTAAGCGTGCTTGGTTTTGATTTTGGGATCCCCCATATCCAAGTACCACAGCATTGCACTTTTCTGGATTTAGTTTGATTTTCCACTTACTTGCCCAACGTTCTAATAATGGCAAATATTTTTCATGCGATTTTCGCAGGTGGATAACTTCCTCCCATGAACGAAGAAGGCAGTATCGTCTGCATATGTGGCTATAAGTCCATCCGGTATGTCCGGAATATCGGCTGTACACAGAGCATAAAGCATTGGAGATAGTGCTGAACCTTGAGGAACACCTGCTGCTATGGCATATGCACGTGACTTTGATCCTTGAACTGACACCTGGAATTGTCTGTTTGTTAAATACATCAGAAAGAACTTCTTGTAGCAAACTGGAATTGGCAGCTTTGCCAATTTGTATAGTAGTCCTTTATGAAAAACCCTATCAAAGGCTTTGTGGACATCTATAAAAAGTCCTGCTGCTCTGTGTTTCCTGTTAATGTGAGAGGCAGAGTAGTCAATGACTCGTAACAGTTGCTCCGTGGTCACATGACCCATACGAAATCCAAATTGATGATCCGGAAGTAGGTTCCGAACCTGTATTTATACTCCCGCATGTCAAGCAGAGCGCCTTCAGCAACAAAAAAATAGACATAGCTGCAACTGTGATATGCAGAAGTAATTTGTGTATAAAGACAATATTCTAAAGATTAAGCATTTTGATCCATAAGGTTAATATTTTTATGTCTAAAACAACAATTATGATTCTTGAAGTATCTTTAATATTCTCTACTACAAAGTTGTCACATTCTTAAAAATTTCTTTCCAATGTCCATAAGGCTATATTACTAATAACTGCAACTGAAATTTTTATTAAATATCTAATCTTTCATAACGTTTTATAGTGAATATAAAATGCAAAATAATTAAGAATAATATTAAATATGGTCGAATTTTTGATATGGTTCACGACGATTATATCAAATATATCCAGAGATAGAAAAAGTGTTTCTGTGTGTGTTAGAGAAAACGAGAGACAGAGAGAGAGATAGAAAGAGAGAGAGAGAAATATACTGAAAGAGATATACAAAGAAATGAATAAGAGAAAATATATTATGATCTGGAAAATTGGAACATATATGACAAATGAAATATGAAAATTCGATAAGGAGAAAATTTGGGAAATTTTGGCAGGGATACTGATTGGGAGAGAGACAGAGAGATAGAGATATAGAAAGAGAGGGAGAGAGACAAAAAGAAAGAGTAACAGAACGAAGAAGGAGAGATGGAGTGAATAGATGGAAAACAAAGAAAAACAGAAAGAGTGAAAGAAAGAGAGAATATATTGATGATTACAGTTGAAATATTTAAGAGGAAAAAGTTTGACAAAAATAACAAGGAAGACGTATGAAATTTCTTGAAAGAAGGAAACAATGAGACAAGAAAAATTGAAAAGGAAAGAGAGAGAAAAAGTGATTAACAAAGAGATATATTAAGTAGAAAATTACTTGAATCAAAGAAGCATACAACGAGACAAAAAAAAATTGAAAAGGAGAGAGAGAAAACAAATGAATAACAGAAAATATATTAAGCAGAAAATTGCTTGAAATATAAATATGAGACTGAGACATAAAATTAGCGAGAAAGCGTGGGAAGTGGTGGGAGGGACACTCTCCAACAGGAAAATATATACAAAAGATTTGAAGAACATACGAGCCAGAAATAAACAAGATATGTCAAAATGAATAAAATACGAAATATTGACAGCTAGATTGCATGAGAGAGTGAGACACAGAGAAAGAAAGAGAGAGTATGATAGAGAGAGATGGAGAGAGAGAGAGAGAGAGAGAGAGAGAGAGAGAGAGAGAAAGAAAGAAAAGGAAAATGAAAGAGAGAGAGACGAAGAAAGTGAGCGGAAACATCCATGGCGACACTTTAGGCTGCTCTCATACTGAACTAGGATTCATGGCGGTTCCTTTCTCGAACCTTCAGACCACCCTCTGTCGTAAGCGTCCTCGAGATAACACGCCTTCGAAAAACTATATAATCGCAGCTATTACATTAAAAAAATCACGAAGACGAAGCGTCCATCCTCATCTTGACCTTCCTTTTCCCTTCAATCACCTTTCAATACCCTATTTCATCTGTTTCTTCACCTCGGCTAACTCAGTAGGCTAACGGGATACTCTCACGTCTCTCAGCATAGGTACATACATGAGATATCAAGCTTCAACTGATATCTGCTAAATCATTAACACGTTTCCTTCTTATAATTAAATCAACACGACTATTGCAGTTTATTTACACAATATATATCATGCTGTCCAATAAAGACGACCACGCGCATGCTCGTCCACAATAGCAAATCTGAAGTTGGCTTCTCAGAACCAAGTGGTAAATGTTACCACTTTTGTATGTTTGTGATGTCTTTTGTATTGTCATTTATTATATTTGTATTGTATTGGGTAATTTTAGGGAACAATAGAAAATGTCCCCTCTTGCGACAGTCGCAGAGGGTTTGTATTGGAAGATTGTAAACCCATAACTATTGTAAATTTAAAAATGTATGATACCTCTTAATGAATAAATTGTAAACAAGATGCAGGTCCACTCAACAGCTGATGTCCTGACCGTTATAGGTAAAAAAAAATAATAATAATAATTCTGGGTAATTTTTCATCACCTACTCCGATGGATTAACATCTTAAATACTCAGCTCCCTTGATCGGAGGGTTAAGAATTCATCTCATCGTCCATAATATCCAATTTATATTAAAAATGGAGTCAATACTTAAAACCTTCGCCAGTCATCTCAAACTTATGTTTTATTACGTCAGGGAGCGTTCATAAAGTGACGAGGAAGTGCTATTCTGTCATATTTGTTTTTGATGGTCCCAATTTGTTTAATGAGAGGATTTGGATGATTGACCAGTTTGTCCCATAATTTGTTCCTATTATGTCTAAGGACCTCGATAATATATGGCATTTCTAAATCTTCGTGCAATTGCACTATTGTTGTTAAACGATATTGCACGAAGCACTCGATTTTGAAGTCTTTGAATTTTGGCCAGGTGAGTGTTTGCTGCCTGCATCCATACAGCACCTGCATAGGTAAGAATGGGACGAACCTTCATTATGTAAAGATGTAATTTTGAATTCATTGCTAAAACTGGAGATCGAAGCATTGGAGTTAAATATCCAATTCTTTTCCTTGCTCGTGTACACACTACATCTATGTGGGGGCCAAAAGTGAGAAGGTAAACAATTTGGACCCCCAGGTATCTTACATTTTTTACAGCCGGTATGACGGTACCGAATAGCTTTAAGTTTGCTTGCTTTTGATTTTGGGATCCCCCATATCCAAGTACCACAGTATTGCACTTTTCTGGATTTAGTTTGATTTTCCACTTACTTGCCCAACGCTCTAATAATGGCAAATATTTTTCATGCGATTTTCGCAGGTGGATAACTTCCTCCCATGAACGAAGAAGGCAGTATCGTCTGCATACGTGGCTATAAGTCCATCCGGTATGTCCGGAATATCGGCTGTACAGAGAGCATAAAGCATTGGAGATAGTGCTGAACCTTGAGGAACACCTGCTGCTATGGCATATGCACGTGACTTTGATCCTTGAACTGACACCTGGAATTGTCTGTTTGTTAAATACATCAGAAAGAACTTCTTGTAGCAAACTGGAATTGGCACCTTTGCCAATTTGTATAGTAGTCCTTTATGAAAAACCCTATCAAAGGCTTTGTGGACATCTATAAAAAGTCCTAGTGCTCTGTGTTTCCTGTTAATGTGAGAGGCAGGGTAGTCAATGACTCGTAACAGTTGCTCCGTGGTCACATGCCCCATACGAAATCCAAATTGATGATCCGGAAGTAGGTTCCGAACCTGTATTTATACTCCCGCATGTCAAGCAGAGCGCCTTCAGCGACAAAAAAATAAACACAGCTGCAACTGTGATATGCAGAAGTAATTTGTGTATAAAGACAATATTCTAAAGATTAAACATTTTGTTCCATAAGGTTAATATTTTTATGTCTAAAACAACAATTATAATTCTTGAAGTTTCTATAATATTCTCTACTACAAAGTTGTCACATTCTTAAAAATTTCTTTCCAGTGTCCATAAGGCTATATTACTAATAACTGCAACTGAAATTTTTATAAAATATCTTATCTTTCATAACGTTTTATAGTGAATATAAAATACAAAATAATTAAAAATAATATTAAATATGGTCGAATTTTTGATATGGTTCACGAGGATCATATCAAATATATCCAGAGATAGAAAAAGTGTTTCTGTGTGTGTTAGAGATAAAGAGAGACAGAGAGAGAGAGAGAGAGAGAGAGAGAGAGAGAGAAAGAGAGAGAGAAATACACAAAAGGAGATAGAGATACAAAGAAATGTATAACAGAAAATACCATGATATGGAAAATTGGAAAATATATGACAAATGAAATATAAAAATTCGATAAGGAGAAGTGCTGGGAGGGATACTCTCCAAGAAATGATAAAAAAAAGAATGTGAAAACAGAGGAGACAGTAAGGAACATGATATAGAAACATGAATAAAGTGAAAAAAATATTGACAGCTAGAAGGAGTGAGAGTAAGAGACAGGCTTAGAAAAAGTTGACGCAAATTAATGAAATAACATGTCGAAATTCCACACAGAGAGGGTTAGAGACAGAAAGAAAAAAGAAATGTATTCCAAGTACGATAAATTGTGTAAATAATAGCTGAAAACACAAGAATGAGATGTGAACATTATAGGGGAGAGAGAGTTTGAGAGGTGGTGGGAGGGATACTCTCCAATAAAATATAATAAAATGTGAAATTATAAAAAAGTGTATATAACAGGATTTTGATATATAGACGTAAATATACAGAAATTCAAGTATTGACTGATTGGAAGAGAGACAGATAGATAGAGATATATATAGAGAGTGAGAGATGTAAAAAATAAGAGTAAAAAACTAAGATGGAGAGATGGAGTGAATAGAAGGAAAAGAAAAAGAAACAGAAAAAGTGAAAGAAAGAGAGAATAAATTGATGACTACAATTGAAATGTATAAAACAAAAAGTTTGACGAAAGTAAGAAGGAAGACGTATGAAAAATCCAGAAAGAAGTCGACAACGAGACAAGAAAATTGAAAAGGAGATAGAAAAAAAATGAATAACAAAAAAAATATATTAAGCAGTAAATTGCTTGAATAAAAGAAGGATACAACGAGACAAAGAAAAATTGAAAATGAGAGTGAGAGAACAAATGAATAACAGAGAAATATATTAAGCAGAAAATTGCTTGCAATATAAATATGAGACATGAAATTAACTAGAAAACGTGGGAAGTGGTGGGAGTGACACTCTCCAACAAGAAAATATATACAAAATATTTGGAGAACAGAGGAGACATAAATAGACAAGATATGTAAAAATGAATCAAAAAAGAAATATTGACAGCTAGAGAGCGTGAGAGAGTGAGACAGAGAGAGAGAGAGAGAGAGAGAGAGAGTGAGAGAGAGAGAAAGAGGGAGAGAGAAAGAAAGGGAGAATGAAAGAGTGAGAGACGAAGAAAGTGAGCGGAAACATCCATCGCGACGCTTTAGGCTGCTCTCATACTGAACTACGCTTCGTGGCGGTTCCTCTCTCGAACCTTTAGACCACACTCTCTCGACAGCGTCCTCGAGCATAAAACGACTTCGAAAAACTATACAATGGCAGCTATCACATTAAAAAAATCACGTAGACAAAGCGTCCATCCTCATCTTTACCTTCGTTCCCTTCAATCACCTTTCAATAACCTATTTCATCTGTTTCTTCACCTCGGCTAAGTCAGTGGGCTAACGGGATACTCTGACACCTCTCAGGTACGAATATATGAAGCTTCAACTGTTATGTACTAAATCATATGACAGGCTATCGAAATGGGAGACTTTATAAATGTATAACATCTGTTTCTGAAGAAAGGTCTGCGTCTTCAATAGGCTTCTTTGTGAGCAATTATTTTCCTGAAGGTGGTTTATTTTCAAGATACTTTTATAAATTTACATCTTAGTTACAGATTTCCATCGATAAAGGACAGAATAGATTTCCTTCTTATAATTAAATCTTCACGACTTTTGCAGTTTATTTACATAATATTGATCAAGCTGTCGTATAAAGACGACCAGGCGCATGCTCCGAACATTATGAACTCTAATTGACATAATGAAGCATAAGTGTGACATGGCTGGCGAAGGTTTTAAGTATTGACTCCATTTTTAATATAAATTGAACATTATGGACGATGGCTGAATTCTTAACCCTCCCATAAAGGGAGCTGAGTATTAAGATGTTAATCCATCGGAGTCGGTGATGAGAAATGCCCCTCAATTAGGTTCCGAAGCAGTATTTGTAGCCCCGCATTTCAAGCAGAGCGCCTCTAGGGACACAAAAATAAACATAGCTACAACTATGATATGCAGAACGAATTTCTGTATAATGAAAATATTCTAAAGATTAAACAGTATGTTCCATAAGGTTCATTTTTCTATGTCTAAAACAACAATTATGATCTTCGACGTTTCTATAATATCCTCTACTACAAAGTTTTCACATTCTTAAAAATTTCTTTCCAATGTCCATAAGGCTTCTTTTACTAATAACTCCAACTGAAATTTTTATTAAATATCTTATCTTTCATAACGTTTTATAGTGAATATAGAAAACAAAATAATTAAGAATAATATTAAATATTGTCGAATTTTTGATATGGTTCATGAGGATCATATCAAATATATCCAGAGATAGAAAAAGTGTTTCTGTGTGTGTTAGAGAAAAAGAGAGACAGAGAGAGAGAGAGAGAAAGGGAGAGAGAAATCGTGTCTTTCTAAAGAATGAAGGGATCTGAACCAGTTGTTTCTGCAATTAATTGCTGGGGTGATGTAAATTGGTCATCATTCATCCTTGATGAGACCACTCGTCATTAGCATGGCGAGTTATCGCTTGGCAATGCGAAAGGTACAAAATTACTAAAGAACTAGACTACAAAAAAGACAATGGTCACTCGTTGGGTTTTGCGAACCGTTGAACCTGAATCATGGCTGGGTGTAGGATTGTTACCTGTCTATCTGAATTCTTTAGCTGAATCAAAATAACGAAGTCCTCTGTAAGCTTCTCTCCTATGCTGACCAAAGCGTCCTTCCACTTCTCACCTACTGCCTTGCTGACCACCTTCCCTCTCTCAACTCAATCCCAAAAGTAAGTCCTCCCTCAGCTTGTCTCACCTCTATATTCCCAGGCCATCGAGCTCTTCCTCAATGCCGAATCGTGTTTATTATAATTGCTACCATGCAAACCGCCGACTCCATAACCAGAAATATTACCTGTTTCCTGATTGCTCAGGAGGTTTGCATGGCACAACACAATGCATTGTAAACATGCCTAAGAGGCTTGAGACAGCTGAGAAAAACAAGTGAATGCCCTGGTCAACATGAAGCGTTCAGAGAGACTTAATAAAATAAACATACAATCTTAGGGATTGTTACGTTCGCCCGCGCGGAGAGAAATTTTCCCTTTTGAAAATTTAAAAGTTAAATCGCAAAGCTTGACATGACCCAGGTTCGCCAATTCTATGTATTTTCTTAAAAAAAACACACATACAAAATATATAAAAAACAACACCAACAAAACATAGCTTTCTTTTGATTCCCTAAACATTAAAATCAATAAAACAAGTACGCACGTCGATATGATATATATATAAAAAAACAATATTTTGTATGATTATATGATTAATAATTACAAAATGTATGTCATTAAGTGATATAACTTGCGATTGAACGCAATTGTTCGTGCGTAAATTGTGTTGATGTAGAATTGCTCGTTTTTACAAATCACAAGCGCGTGGTCAATAGTCTGTGCAAGGCGTGGCTTGCCATGTAAACAAAGCCTGAAATGGCTGCTGTTCTTACCAGGAAAGCTCGTTCCCAATGTTTTTAGAAATTGAAGCCCGTAATGGACCCTTCAAAGAAACTACAAAACCATAAAAAGGTGCACAAGTAAGTAAAAACGTAAGTAGGCATGTAGAACATTGTTACAAAATACACATCTCACTGTTTTGCCTGTGTGAAAGCCTGGTAATACCAAAGTGTAATATGTTTTACTAACTGCGTAGCCACTTCACTCCTGACGTCGTCAAATATATGAACTTTCACTGGCTATGTTGCACATTCCGATGTATTATTATACAATATTTGATGCATATAATTAGTTACACTGAAAACTGTCGCTGGTAAAAACCTAAATATAGCGTTCAATTTTCTTTTTCTACGTTAATCTGTACACTGTATACATATATATGGCTTGGTAAATACCTTTGTATGACTGCACACACAAAAAAAATAATAATCTTGCAAGTATCTTACCAACTGTCTACTCTGATTGTAAATATCAGAAAATGTCCGGTGTACAATTGTATTATTTGCTATGTACCATGTTGGTGAAACACAAGTATCTGTTTGGAAGAAACATTTGCATAAAACATTGGCACTAAAGCATGCTTTCTAAAATGTTCGAAAGTGCTGTAGTTATGTTTTTTATTTCTTGCATGTTCGTTTGGTTATCCATAATCGAAATTTTCTCTTTAAAAATAATTAACGCATTAATTGCTATCGTTGGATAATTTGACACAACTGGCGCTTGTCGTCTCCTTGTAATGTAATGTAAACTATAATGCTTTTAAAGTGTCTAGCATGCATGGTACGAAACTAAAGATTTGTAGAAGGGCTATGGAAAAGTATTGTTTTCCATAATGCATGGTAAATGTTCACATGAATACACATGATATAAACTTGCATGTGTATGTGTGGGAAAACACTTGTAGCACAATTTGAACAATAATTCTGTACTTATTGTTGTGACCGAAACTGCTGCTTGTCGAATATATGTTCTCTCTACGTTTCCTCTTCTTTGTATTGCTTCTCGTCTTGACTTAATTTGGGTAATGTAAAAGGTGTGATAAATGACCCATAAAACTTGGGAGATTGGGAAAATTGTTCCAAACTGAAACAATGTGGAGGGAAATTTATCTGGTTCCTTCACTGGGTGTCGTTGATAGTCTGTGACACTAAACTGGAACGTTCCTGGTTGAATATAGGCTTTCCAGGAAAAATGTAGTCGTCTTTTAGAAAAAAATGTCTGCATGCTTCCTTGTAGTATGGTAATGAATCTTTCTGTGTAGTAATAGACTGCCTGCGAATGTCCGTCATCAAAATGTCCATGGATGGTGTAGGCATTGCTTGTCCACGTCGTTCCGTATAGACAGGTTAGGTTAAAAGGGAAAATTATAATAAAGAAAGGAAATTGCAAAGAATGGGTAGATATAATTCACGTTTATGCACAAAAAACCAAACTTATTTCCATTGCCTTTTCTTAAAATTAAATTAAATTGCCTCATCATAATAAAATAAAATTAAAATAAATTGATTAAATAATTGCCATAACTCTTTGAAAATAAATAAGGAAAATTTTAATAAAATATCCAACCGTAATTAAAATACTAATATCCATGATTGATGTGTTGCCTTAAACTATTAATTATTACTGTGCTGCTCTGAATGAACCTGTTTAAAAAGCTGATAATGTTTATACAAATAATACCCAAGTACTGATGTTAATAATAGATTCCAAATAATAAATACTAATATAGACATGGGCAAAGGGTTTAAAACTAATTCCTGAAATGAAATGCCCTTACTAATCGATTGATTAAGTTGCTTTAAGGCAAGCTCAAGCGAAGTCCATTGGGGAATAGTGAAATCAGATAAATTCTTGGGAATATTAAGTAATAATTCAATTTTCTTCATTTTTACTTGTTCGAAAGCTAAAATTCTTGTATGTAAAATTTGTTGATCCACAATAATCTGAGAAAACTCTTGATAGTTAAAAAATATAGATTGCTCCTCGTTAATCTGAATTGATCTGTGGGTGTTCAAATTATTATTCAAATTCTGAATAACAATAAATTGACCTGAACCTGATATTAAAATACCATTACGTGTTCTAATAAACTGAAATAATTTATTGTCAGTAATAGACTTCACTTCAAAATTACAAAATGTAGAATTAATAAACAAAAGTAAGTGTTGCAAGCATGTTCTAAATTCTGTTGAAAATTATAAAATAAATTATTATGTTGTGAACCCTTAAAATAAATATATAAAATTTGAGTTGCGCAAAGCAAGCTATTAGAGTCCTAAAAGGTTGCTTTGGCAAGCCTCTAATGGCCTCCAAATAAACAATAGGCTGGTGCAATTTACCGTGGTTCATATTATGTAATGTAAAACAAAAAAATCAATAAATGCTACTCCTGAGTTTCGTTGAAGCTCCAGGTGGTAACAAAATATAGCACCAGGAAATTAAAAGAATAAAATTCAAATTTTAAACACAATAAGGATAATAAAAACTTTCTCAATTCCAAATCTTCTTTAAACAAAAGAAATTTAACCACTCAAAACTTCTTGAGTCCGCTGTATACCTCAAATCACTTGGTCGTGTATACAGACCCGCCGCGGAAAAGTATACTTGACTCATATAAGAATGGTGTGTCAATCCCTTAGGTATGTCCAAAAAAAAATATAGATAGAGAATAGTTATGCAATATATTAGAATATAAATACAAATTACTAATATTACCTACTGTACTAAAATTAACATGAAGTTAATCAGTAAGAAGTATTGAATTTCATTGCTGCATTGTCGAATAAGGTGCAAATTGGGTAAATGAGCTAAATTTCCTAATAATAAATATTAAAAATAATAATAATTTCTCAAATTATAACATTTGTGGTAAACCACACTGTTAAATTTGGAAAGGCTAACGGTGCCGTGGCGACTTTTGCTGCACATGCCTGTGCCAATCACCGAGGCGTAGCCTGGGCATGTTGCTGACAAATTTTGATTACTCTATGTGCATAAAATGCTAAAATTGCCCTTTTGTAAAAATTTTCCTGATTTTATCGAAATTTCGTTTGACTTTGTCCAGATTTTAATGAAAAATGCGTCAATTTCCCAAAAATGTTACTTACTATAAATATCTCTATGAAAAACGGGAAAATTTTGCGAGAAAAACGCAAAAAATTCGTCTTGTTGTTCCATTGTAAAATTAGTGGTCGTGATTACTCTGAAGTGCATAAATGCGACGTTTTATAGCAAAATTCATATATGTAACAAAAAATATTCCTAACATGGTTGCAATGAAATTCTATCGTGAAAATCAAATCCTAATGGCTATATGCTTAACTAAACTGGTACCCTGAAAATTTTGATGAGCAAACGCCACTGGTTCGAGAAAATAAGCAAAGCCAATGCTAAGTTTTTCTGAGCTACGAGCGTGCTCAAGATACTCGGGAGAGCTTCAGCTCGGAAAAAGGAATTCGCTGCAAAGTTCCTGCAAAGTTGCATTTTCGTGGTCGCTTGGAAGGACTGAACTAATTTCTCTACATCGAAGAAAATCGTAGGCTCGCTCGTCGGCGTGTTCGGGCGACATCTTCGGGTACGTTCGGGTGCCGTTGGAGAGGTGGAGGGGGAAAAATAGTTGCTTCGGGCAGCGGGCAAACTTACAACGTGCGGAGAAGGAAAATGCAACGCGATGATTCGCTGACTAGCAGCATGACGTGTTAATGTTTAAAAAACTTTAAATTACTACAAACAAGGTTTAGTAAGAGCTGCGAGAATCAAAAAGAAGTCAAGGACTTTTAAAATTACGTCATAGGCGGAATGGAAAGAGAGAAAATATCGTCGCGCTTGCGACAGCGTGTTTACTTGAACACTTCCGTGCTCGTACAAGAACAAGACTTGGGAAGCTGCTAGCAAAATAAATGACTAATAAACCTTGCATAAAATACAATAAAACCTAAAAAATGAATTATACTTAAAATTTGAATCGTAATGAATATAAAAAATTCTAGGCGAACTTGTAGTCGTAAAAAATATGATCTGTGAAAGATACAATAGGTTCGGAAACCTGAGAATTTGGTTTACTTTCTGCTTTTAAAGTGATATTTGAAACTTTCTCGACTTTTGTTGGCGACTGATTTACAAATAAATCTTTAACTTTTACAACTGGCTGTACACAGGGTGAAATAGGCAAATCACTTTCCATTTTGCGGCTGTTTTGAACAAAATTTGGACCCTTGCTTACGGCAAATTCCTGAACTCTATCTTTAACAGATACAATATTCTTCGGCAAATCTAAAATGTCGTCTTTGGTGACTAAAATATTTCTGAATACATCCTGAACTTCTTGTTGTACCCTAGGTTGAATAATAACAGACGGAGGAAGGGGTGGAGGAACTGGTGGGTGACTCGTTTTTAATGGTACCACTTCAACCATCGGTGCAACATCATCGTAAATCTGGTCAATGGATGGTGAATCATTATTAAGTTTGCTTAACGGTAATTCGTTGGTACACTCATGGTCATAAATAATAGATTTCTTGCGTTGACATTGACAGTAACAAATTATGAAAATTATAAAAATACTAATAATAAATGTTGTTAAAAATAAAATTGTAAGTATATTATAAGGATAGTCAAAGGACTTGATCAACAGATAAATAAAATTAGAAGCTTTTACGTATGGAAGAAATCCGTTTAAAATAGCTAAAATCGCAATGATTTTCATGTTGCTTAGGCAATCAAAACAAACAGTTCTTCAAAACTAATACGTACTTTAAGCCTGCCTAGTCTAATTAGTAGATATTTTACCTCAACTTTTAATTATTTCTGACTCTAGGCTCAATTCAACTGCGTAATTTATTTATTTGATTTAATTTATTTATTCTCTAAATTTATTAGCACTGTTTAACTTATCTTATTTTAAATTTTACTGCAAACTTATCTTATTTAATTTAAGGTGTTAACTTTATGTTTAAATACTTAAAATCAATCGGACCGTAATGAGGTACAAGGTGAAGGAAAAATTGAGAGTGATTTGCTCCTGACTACCTGAAATAAAATAACTATTATTATTTATGCGATCTTTAAATGCATTAAAATACTAACATCACTAAAACTTGAAGAATCTTTAATTCTCTCTACTCATTCTAAAATATGCTTAGCATATTATTGTGGCAAAGTTAGAAACTAAAACCGTTGTGGTTTAATCATTATCATTCTGCGATGGGAAAATGGATTTCCAGGATTATCGGTAGCTAAGAAGGAGAGATGGAGTGAATAGAAGGAAAAGAAAGAGAAACAGAAAGAGTGAAAGAAAGAGAGAATAAATTGATGATTACAACAGAAATGTATAAGACAAAAAGTTTGACGAAAATAAGAAGGAAGACGTATGAAATTTCCGGAAAGAAGGATACAACGAGACAAGAAAAATTGAAAAGGACAGAGAGAGGAAAAATGAATAACAAAAAAAAATTATTAAGCAGAAAATTGCTTGAATGAAAGAAGGATACAACAAGACAAAGAAAAATTGAAAATGAGAGAGAGAGAACAAATGAATAACAGAAAAATATATTAAGCAGAAAATTTCTTGAAATATAAATATGAGATATGAAATTAACGAGAAAGCGTGGGAAGTGGTGCGAGGTACACTCTCCTACAGGAAAATGTATACAAAAGATTTGAAGAACAGAGGAGACAGAAATAAACAAGATATGTAAAAGTGAATAAAAAAAGAAATATTGACAGCTAGAGAGCATGAGAGAGTAAGACAGAGAGAGAGAGATAGAGAGAGTGAGATTGAGAGAGATAGAGAAAGAGAAAGAGAGAGAAAGAGAGAAAGAAAGGGAAAATGAAAGGGTGAGAGACGATGAAAGTGAGCGGAAACATCCAAAGCGACACTTTAATCTGCTCTCATACTCAACTAGGCTTCGTGGCGGTTCCTCTCTCTAACCTTCAGACCATCCTCTGTTGTCAGCATCCTCGAGCATAAATCCCCTTCGAAAAACTATATAATCGCAGTTATTACATTAAAAAAATCACGAAGACAAAGCGTCCATTCTCATCTTTACCTTCCTTTCCCTTCAATCACCTTTCAATATCCTATTTCATCTCTTTCTTTACCTTTGCTAACTAAGTGGGCTAACGGGATACTCTGACCCCTCTCAGGTACGGGTATATGAAACTTCAACTGTTATGTATTAAATCATTTGACAGGCTATGGAAAAGGATACTTTATAAATGAATAACATCTGTTTCTGAAGAAAGGTTAGCGTCTTCAGTAGGCTTCTTTGTGACCAATTATTTTCCTGAAGATTTTTTATTTTCAAAATACTTTTATAAATCTTAGTTACAGATTTCCATCGATAAAGGAGATATTAGATTTCCTTCTTATAATTAAATCTACACGACTTTTGCAGTTTATTTACATAATATTGATCAAGCTGTCGTATAAAGATGACCAGGCGCTTGCTCGTTACATTATGAACGCTCCTTGACATAATGAAGCATAAGTTTGACATGACTGGCGAAGGTTTTAAGTATTGACCCCATTTTTAAAATAAATTCGACATTATGGTCTGGATTCAAGATATATGCAGGAATACAATCAGTTATAATTCGTAAAATATTAGAGAGATCGATTTGATATCGGGTATGGCAACATGTTAGAATGCTCACAGGGCGAAACCTAACCATGAAAGATATCAATAAGTTAATTTTTCTATGTCTAAAACAACAATTATGATCCTTGAAGTTTCTATAATATACTATACTACGAAGTTTAAAAACTTCTTTCCAATGTCCATAAGGCTTATATTACTAATAACTCCAACTGAAATTTTTATTAAATATCTTATCTTTCATAACGTTTTATAGTGAATATAAAAAGCAAGATAATTAAGAATAGTATTAAATATGGTCGAATCTTTGATATGGTTCGCGAGGATCATATCAAATATTTCCAGAGAGAGAAAAAGTGTGTCTGTGTGTGTTAGAGAGAAAGAGAGACAGAGAGAGAGAGAGAGTGAGAGAAAGAGAGAGAGAAATATACAAAAAGAGATAGAAATACAAAGAAATGAATAACAGAAAATATCATGATATGGAAAATTGGAAAATATATGAAAAATGAAATATGAAAATTCGATAAGGAGAAAATTTGGGAAGTGGAGGGAGGGATACTCTCCAAGAAATGATAAAATGAAGAATGTTAAAACAGATGAGACAATGAAGAACATGATATAGAAACATGAATAAAGAGAAAAAAATATTGACAGCTTGAGGGAGTGAGAGTAAGAGAGAGGCTTAGAAAAATTTGACGCAAATTAATGAAATAACATGTCTAAATTCCACACAGAGAGAGTTAGAGACAGAAAGAAAAAATAAATGTATACAAAGTACGATAAATTGTGTAAATAATATCTGAAAACACAAGAATGAGATGTGAACATTACAGGGGGAGAGAGAGTTTGAGAGGTGGTGGGAGGGATACTCTCCAATAAAATATAATAAAATGTGAAATTATAAACAAGGGTATATAACACGATTTTGATACATAAATATATAGAGATTGAAGTATTGACCGATTGGGAGAGAGATAGACAGATAGATATATATATATATATAGAGAGAGAGAAGCAAAAAGAAAGAGTAACAAAACTAAGAAGGAGAGATTGAGTGAATAGAAGGAAAAAAAATATCAAAATAAAGAGTGAAAGAAAGAGAGAATAAATTGATGATTACAATTGAAATGTATAAGAGAAAAAGTTTGACGAAAATTAGAAAGAAGACGTATGAAATATAGAGAAAGAAGGAACCAACGGGACAAGAAAATTGAAAATTAGAGAGAGAGAGAAAAAAAATTAATAACAAAAATATATATTAAGCAGAAAATTGTTTGAATAAAAGACGGATACAACGAGACAAAGAAAAATATTAAAGGAGAGAGAGAGAACAAGTGAATAACAGAAAAATATATTAAGCATAAAATTGCTTGAGATATAAATATGAGACATGAAATTAACGAGAAATCTAGGGAAGTGGTGGGAGGGACACTCTCCAACAGAAAAATATATATGCAAAAGATTTGGAGAACAAATGAGACAGAAATAATCATGATATGTAAAAATGAATAAAAAAAGAAATATTGACAGCTAGATAGCGCGAGAGAGTGAGACAGAGAGCGAGAGAGAGAGAGAGAGAGAGAGAGGGGGGGATAGAAAGAAAGGGAGAATGAAAGATTGAGAGACGATAAAAGTGAGCGGAAACATCCAAAGCGACCCTTTAGGCTGCTCTCATACTGAACTAGGCTTCGTGGCGGTTCCTCTCTCGAACCTTCAGACCACCCTCTCTCGTCAGCGCCCTCGAGCATAAAACGCCTTCGAAAAACTAAACAATCGCAGCTACTACATTAAAAAATCACGAAGACAAAGCCTCCATCCTCATCTTTACCTTCCTTTTCCTTTCAATCACCTTTCAATATCCCTATTTCATCTGTTTCTTCAACTCGGCTAACTCAGTATGCTAGCGGTATACTCTGAACCCTCTCATGTACGGGTATATACATGATATATGAAGCTTCAACTGTTATGTACTAAATCATTTTACAGGCTATGGAAAAGGGAGATTTTATAAATGAATAACATCTATTTCTGAATTAAGGTCTGCGTCTTCACTAGATTTCTTTGTTAGCAATTATTTTCCTGACGATTTTTTATTTTCAAGATACTTTTATAAATTTACATCTTAGTTACAGATTTCCATCGATAAAGGACAGAATAGATTTCATTCTTATAATTAAATCTACACGACTTTTGCAGTTTATTTACATAATATGGATCAAGCTGTCGTATAAAGACGACCAGACGCTTGCTCGGAACTTTACGAAAGCTCCTTGACATAATGAAGCATAAGTTTGACATGACTGGCGAAGGTTTTAAGTATTGACTCCATTTTTAATATAAATTGGACATTATGGTCTTGATTCAAGACATATGCATAAAAATACAATCAGCTATAATTCGTATAATATTAGAGACATCGATTTGATATTGGGTATGGCAATATGTTAGCATGTTCACAAGGCGAAACCTAACCATGAAAGATATCAATAATGAATAACCTGATCAATAAATAATAATCATGGAGACGAAATAATCTGAAGTTATTGTTAGCATGCCCACAGGGGGAACGTACTCATACGGCAGAATAACATTACGTCCAGTTGCTTCATGCAAACATTGAAAATATATTACGTGTAAGTTTCGAAGAGATCAAACTGTATTATCACAAAGGTTGATATAAATCGTAAATTAACTTATCTCACACATGGTGACATGTTACCATGTCCACAGGGAGAAACCTAACTATTCGTCAGAATAACACAAAGTTCTGAGTCGAAATATAACATTATTTTGCAAATATTTTTTAATTTAAAATTTCAGAAATCTTAAAAATAAAGATAAATTAATTTATTCTTTCGTATGGTGACATGTTAGCATCTTTACATGGCGAACCTACCCATACGACTGAATAACTATGTCTCTAAGTTAATTTGAGAACAATGACTGAATTCTTGAATCCTTCCATAAAGGGAGCTGAGTATTTAAGATGTTAATCCATCGGAGTCGGTGATGAGAAATGCCCCACAATTAGATTCCGAAGCAGTATTTGTAGCCCCGCATGTCAAGCAGAGCTTCTCCAGCGGAACAGGAATAAACATAGCTACAACTATGATATGCAGAACTAATTTGTGTTTAATGACAATATTCTAAAGATTAAACAGTATGTTCCATAAGGTTAATTTTTCTATGTCTGAAACAACAATTACGATCCTTGAAGTTTCTATAATATGCTATACTACAAAGTTGTCACATTTTTAAAAACTTCTTTCCAATGTCCATAAGGCTTATATTACTAATAACTCCAACTGAAATTTTTATTAAATATCTTATCTTTCATAACGTTTTATAGTGAATATAAAAAGCAAAATAATTAAGAATAATATTAAATATGGTCGAATCTTTGATATGGTTCGCGAGGATCATATCAAATATTTCCAGAGAGAGAAAAAGTGTGTCTGTGTGTGTTAGAGAGAAAGAGAGACAGAGAGAGAGAGAGAAAGAGAGAGAGAAATATACAAAAAGAGATAGAAATACAAAGAAATGAATAACAGAAAATATCATGATATGGAAAATTGGAAAATATATGAAAAATGAAATATGAAAATTCGATAAGGAGAAAATTTGGGAAGCGGTGGGAGGGATACTCTCCAAGAAATGATAAAGTGAAGAATGTTAAAACAGATGAGACAATGAGGAACATGATATAGAATCATGAATAAAGTGAAAAAAATATTGACAGCTAGAGGGAGTGAGAGTAAGGGAGAGGCTTAGAAAAATTTGACGCTAATTAATGAAATAACATGTCTAAATTCCACACAGAGAGAGTTAGAGACAGAAAGAAAAAATAAATGTATACAAACTACGATAAATTGTGTAAATAATATCTGAAAACACAAGAATGAGATGTGAACATTACAGGGGGAGAGAGAGTTTGAGAGGTGGTGGGAGGGATACTCTCCAATAAAATATAATAAAATGTGAAATTATAAACAAGGGTATATAACACGATTTTGATACATAAATATAGAGAGATTGAAGTATTGACCGATTGGGAGAGAGATAGACAGATAGAGATATATATATATAGAGAGAGAGAAGCAAAAAGAAAGAGTAACAAAACTAAGAAGGAGAGATTGAGTGAATAGAAGGAAAAAACATATCAAAATAAAGAGTGAAAGAAAGAGAGAATAGATTGATGATTACAATTGAAATGTATAAGAGAAAAAGTTTGACGAAAATAAGAAAGAAGACGTATGAAATATCCAGAAAGAAGGAACCAACGGGACAAGAAATTTGAAAATTAGAGAGAGAGAAAAAAAAATTAATAACAAAAATATATATTAAGCAGAAAATTGTTTGAATAAAAGACGGATACAACGAGACAAAGAAAAATATTAGAGGAGAGAAAGAGAACAAATTAATAACAGAAAAATATATTAAGCATTAAAATTGCTTAGATATAAATATCAGACATGAAATTAACGAGAAATCTTGGGAAGTGGTGGGAGGGACATTCTCCAACAGTAAAATATATATGCAAAAATTGGAGAACAAAGGAGACAGAAACAATCATGATATGTAAAAATGAATAAAAAAAGAAATATTGACCGCTAGATAGCGCGAGAGAGTGAGACAGAGAGAGAGAGAGAGAGAGAGAGAGAGAGAGGGAGAGAAAGAAGGGGAGAATGAAAGAGTGAGAGTCGATAAAAGTGAGCGGAAACATCCAAAGCGACCCTTTAGGCTGCTCTCATACTGAACTAGGCTTCGCGGCGGTTCCTCTCTCCAACCTTTAGACCACCCTCTCTCGTCAGCGTCCTCGAGCATAAAACGCCTTCGAAAAACTAAACAATCGCAGCTACTACATTAAAAAATCACGAAGACAAATCCTCCATCCTCATCTTTACCTTCCTTTTCCTTTCAATCACCTTTCAATATCCCTATTTCATCTGTTTCTTCAACTCGTCTAACTCAGTGGGCTAACGGGATACTCTGACCCCTCTCAGGTGCGGGTATATACATGGTATATGAAGCTTCAACTGTTATCTACTAAATCATTTGAGAGGCTATGGAAAACGGAGACTTTATAAATGAATAACATCTGTTTCTGAAGAAAGGTCTGCGTCTTCAGTAGGCTTCTTTGTGAGCAATTATTTTCCTGAAGATGGTTTATTTTCAAGATACTTTTATAAATTTACATCTTAGTTACAGATTTCCATCGATAAAGGACAGAATAAATTTCATTCTTATAATTAAATCTACACGACTTTTGCAGTTTATGGATCAAGCTGTCGTATAAAGACGACCAGACGCTTGCTCGGAACATTACGAAAGCTCCTTGACATAATGAAGCATAAGTTTGACATGACTGGCGAAGGTTTTAAGTATTGACTCCATTTTTAATATAAATTGGACATTATGGTCTTGATTCGAGACATATGCATAAAAATACAATCAGCTATAATTCGTATAATATTAGAGACATCGATTTGATATTGGGTATGGCAACATGTTAGCATGTTTACAAGGCGAAACCTCACCATGAAAGATATCAATAATGAATAACCTGATCAATAAATAATAATCATGGAGACGAAATAATCTGAACTTATTGTTCCGTATGATGCATGTTAGCATGCCCACATGGGGAACCTACACATACGGCAGAATAACATTACGTATTGTTGCTTTATGCAAACATTGAAAATATATTACGTGTAAGTTTCGAAGAGATCAAACTGTAATATCACAAAGGTTGAAAGAAATCGAAAATTAACTTATTCTCACCCATGGTGACATGTTACCATGTCCACAGGGAGAAACCTAACTATTCGTCAGAATAACACCAAGTTCTGATTCGAAATTTAACATTATTTTGCAAATATTTTTTGATTTAAAATTTCAGAAATCTTCAAAATAAAGATAAATTAATTCATTCTTTCGTATTGTGACATGTTAGCATGTTTACATGGCGAACCTACCCATACGACAGAATAACTATGTCTCTAAGTTAATTTGAGAACGATGACTGAATTCTTAACCCTCCCATAAAGGGAGCTGAGTATTTAAGATGTTAATCCATCGGAGTCGGTGAAAAATGCCCCACAATTAGGTTCCGAAGCTGTATTTATACCCCCCCCCCCCATGTCAAGGAGACAAAAAAATAAACATAGCTACATCTATGATATGCAGAACTAATTTGTGTATAATGACAATGTTCTAAAGATTAAACAGTATGTTCCATAAGGTTAATTTTTCTATGTCTAAAACAACAATTATGATCCTTGAAGTTTTTTAATATTCTCTACTACAAAGTTGTCACATTCTTAAAAACTTCGTTCCAATGTCCATAAGGCTTATATAACTAATAACTCCAACTTAAATTTTATTTAAATATCTTATCTTTCATAACGTTTTATAGTGAATATAAAAAGCAAATGAATTAAGAATAATATTAAATATGGTCCAATCTTTGATATGGTTCGCGAGGATCATATCAAATATATCCAGAGATAGAAAAAGGTGTCTGTGTGTGTTAGAGAGAAAGAGAGAGACAGACAGAGAGAGAGAAAGAGAGAGAGAAATATAGAAAAAGAGATAGAGATACTAAGGAATGAATAACAGAAAATATCATGGTCTTGTAGAAAATTGGAAAATATAGAGTAAGGTGGGGCAAGACTGCGCAGTTTGAGTTCATAATTTTATATTCAAGCTATGAAACTACAGACACACATGAAAAAAGCAATAGACATTGCACTATCCTTTGCTGACTCACAGTAAATTTCCGAAAGCTGAATGAACAATATTTCTGCATGAAACAATTACAAAACCGTGACCATGCAAATGCGTAGTCTTACTCGCACCGCGGGGTAAGACTGCGATCAAGTTCGGGTAAGAATGCGCACTTTCTACACAGAGTCACATTTGTATAAAAAGAAACACAAATCACCTTAAAAAGTTCTTCTATCTTATGGGATACATTTCTCGTGGCATTCTCACAATAAGCACAGTGAATCCCGTCCTGCACTTGGGTTAGGAATCGCTAACACAAATCACAAATAAAGATTCCTGTTTCATACGAGGTGCAATTTCATGCCACCATTCGTCACATGTGGAACACTGGATCCAATCTTCTACTGGAGGATCGCTGTACTTCTCATTACAACCTGGGCAATTGTACTCTTTCTTCTGGCGTTTTCTGCTTGCTACATCTTCTTCAACAACGATGTTCCGTTTATGTTTCCCCTGAACTTTCTTCTTACTCTTCTCAGCCAACGAGGCTTCCAAGTTGACTTTCAATGGAGATCCAGTTAACACCTGAGACTGCCTTCCCTTTCGTAGGCGGTGCTGAATATGCTCTGCACGTGGAAGTGGTGATATCTGGTTAACGGAAATGTGCGCGTATGATCCAGTATTGTTAACCCCACTTGTTGAAGGCTGCTTACCTGGAGTTGGAGCTGATACATTTGTCACAGTAGAGGGAAGAAACTCGTCCTCAGTGAAGATGTCTTGATTGAAAGGGCATAATCCAGTCACTTCAAAGCCCTTCATGGCATTCCCAACTGTAGCTGCCTTCCCAATTGCCACTTGGAAAACTGTGATTGGGCAACCCGGATGGTTACTCATCCACTTATCACACACACATGAATAAAACGACCTCAGTGGACCAAAAAATGATCTATCTAATGGCTGGGCCTTGCAAGCCACACACTTGCACCTGCAAGTCACACACATGTGGGGTAAAACTGCGCTCGTGCGCAGTCGTGCCCCGTGCTGCATTCCTTAACAAATCACGTGATGCTGCCCAGCCATTGCACAAAACAATGGAAACTAATACACAAGTGGATTCTTCATTAACACAGCTTCTTCTATCCATCAACATCGTAATATTGTATACATTCACAGTGAACTAGTACTCAAAACACATAGTACCAAAATAAATAGCAAACACCCTCAAAATCGTTTCACTTACCTCTCTCAGCACAACGAATTTCAAACATATCTTCACCACTGTCCACAGCTAGCTACCATCTTGAACGAAGTAACGGTGGCGCAGTGGTGCCAACTGTGTGTGATTTTCACCTCGAAAAACCGGTGCGCAGTCTTACCCGCCGCGCAGTCTAACCCCACCTTACTCTATGACAACTGAAACATGAAAATTCGATAAGGAGAAAATTTGGGAAGTGGTGAGAGGGATAATGATTGGGAGAGAGACAGAGAGATAGGGATATAGAAAGAGAGAGAGAGAGACAAAACGAAAGAATAACAAAACAAAGAAGGGGAGATGGAGTGAATAGAAGGAATAGAAAGAGAAACCGTAGGAGTGAAAGAAAGAGAGAATAAATTGATGATTACAAAAGAAATGTATAAGAGAAAAAGTTTGACGAAAATAAGAAGGAAGACGCATGAAATTTCCAGAAAGAAGGATACAACGAGACAAGAAAAATTGAAAAGAAGAGAGAGAGGAAAAATCAATAACAAAAAAATATATTAAGCAGAAAATTGCTTGAATGAAAGAAGGATACAACGACACAAAGAGAATTTGAAAATGAGAGAGAAAGAACAAATGAATAACAGAAAAATATATTAAGCAGAAAATTTCTTGAAATATAAATATGAGACATGAAATTAACGAGAAAGCGTGGGAAGTGGTGGGAGAGACACTCTCCTACAGGAAAATATATACAAAAGATTTGAAGAACAGAGGAGACAGAAATAAACAAGATATGTAAAAATGAATAAAAAAGAAATATTGACAGCTAGAGAGCGTGCGAGAATGAGACAGAGAGAGAGAGAGAGAGAGAGAGAGAGAGAGAGAGAAGGAAAGGAAGAATGAGAGAGTGAGAAGAATGGATGGAAAAATAAAGAGAGAGGAATATGAGAAATTCAGAGAGAGAGAAGTAGTGGAAGAAAGATATATTGAGAAAGAGACTTTGGAAAAGAGAGGAGGAGAGAGAGAGAGAGAGAGAGAGATGTTGATTTGATAATTTTAAATAATTAGAAGATACTGAATAAAGAGTAGAAAATACAAGCAATGGATTACCAGAATTCCAGAGAGGAAGAGAGAGAGAGAGAGAGAGGGAGAGAGAGTGTGTGTGTGTGTGTGTGTGTGAGAGAGAGAGAGAGAGAGAGAGAGAGAGAGAGAGAGATGAATAGAGAGAAAAAGATAGAGAGAGAAAGAGTAGCTAAAATAAAAATGAGGGAAGAGAGACATCAATTAAGAGAGAGAGAGAGGAGAGAAAAAATGATTACGTATGAAATATCTAACATAGAGAGTCTCACAAAAATAAAAAATAATGCGAAATCCAATTCCCAGAGAGAAGGAGACATAGAGAAAGAGATAGAACAAATGAATAACATATATATGAATACATTATGCAGAAAATTTCTTTAAAAATAAAAGATGAGATATGAAGATTCAAGGAGAGAATATGGGAAGTGCTGGGAGGGATACTTTCCTGGAAATCATAAAGAATACAATAGGGGAACGGAGTTGACAGAAATAGACATGATATATAAAAGTCAAGAAAACAAAAATATGAAAGGTATCATTACTCTCCCTTCATTTATTTCATTCCATATCCAGGGGAGTCCTTTCAGAGCTGCCAATATTCCTATCAGCACATATCAACAGGCGAATGACTATGATGAGCGACGCATAGCGTTACGCAAACTTAGGAAGGAAAACATAACAACTGATGAGGGAAAACGCTCAAAATCAAACTAAAACAAATACCATCCTTTTAAATTCATCATAGCTTAGCTGCATGGCTGGGGAGAGACCTGCGCTCGATCGTCAGCTATGAACTTCGACGGAGACGAAGAAAGTGAGCGGAAACATCCAAAGCGACACTTTAGGCTGCTCTCATACTGAACTAGGCTTCGTGGTGGTTCCTCTCTCGAACCTTTACACCACCCTCTCTCGTCAGCGTCCTAGAGCATAAAACGCCTTCGAAAAACTATATAATCGCAGCTATTACATTAAAAAAATCACGAAGACAAAGCCTTCATCCCCTTCTTTACCTTCCTTTTCCTTTCTATCACCTTTCAATAACCTATTTCATGTGTTTCTTTACCTCGGCTAACTCAGTTGTCTAACGGGATACTCTGACCCCTCTCAGGAACGGGTATATACATGGTATATGAAGCTTCAACTGTTATGTACTAAAACATTTTACAGGCTATGGAAAAGAGAGACTTTATAAATGAATAACATCTGTTTCTGAAGAAAGGTCTGCGTCTTCAGTAGGCTTCTTTGTGAGCAATTATTTTCCTGAAGATGGTTTATTTTCAAGATACTTTTATAAATTTACATCTTAGTTACAGATCTCCATAAATAAAGGACAGAACAGATTTCCTTCTTATAATTATTTCTACACTACTATTGCAGTTTATTTACATAATATGGATCGAGCTGTCGTATAAAGACGTCCAGGCGCTTGGTTGAAACTTGATGAACGCTCCTTGACATAATGAAGCATAAGTTTGACATGACTGGCGAAGGTTTTAAGTATTGACTCCGATTTTAATGTAAATTGGACATTATGGTCTGGCTTCAAGATATATGCAGAAATACAAACAGCTATAATTCGTAAAAAATTATAGACATCGATTTGATATCGGTTTTGGCAACATGTTAGAATGTTCAATAATGAATAACCTGATCAATAAATAATAATCATGGAGACGATATAATTTGAACTTATTCTTCCGTATGATGTCATTTTAGCATGCCTACTCATACGGCAGAATAACATTACGTCCTGTTGCTTTATGCAAAAATTGAAAATGTATTACGTATAAGTTTCGAAGAAATCAAACTGAATTATCACAATTGTTGAAAGAAATCGTAAATTAACTTATTCTCACGCATTGTGACATGTTACCATGTCCACGGGGCGAAACCTCACCATGCGTCAGAATAACAATAAGTTCTGATTCGAAATTTAACATTATTTTGCAAATATTTTTTGATTTAAAATTTCAGAAAACTTCAAAATAAAGTTAAATTAACTTATTATTTCGTATGGTGACATGTTAGCATGTTCACAGGGCGAACCTACCCATACGACAGAATATCTATGTCTCTAAGTTAATTTGAGAACGATGACTGAATTCTTGAATCTTTGCATAAAGGGAGCTGAGTATTTAAGATGTTAATCCATCGGAGTCGGTGATGAGAAATGCCCCACAATTAGTTTCCGAAGCAGTATTTGTAGCCCCGCATGTCAAGCAGAGCTCCTCCAGCGGAACAGAAATAAACATAACTACAACTATGATATGCATAATTAATTTGTGTTTAATGACAATATTCTAAAGATTAAAAAGTATGTTCAATAAGGTTAATTTTTCTATGTCTAAAACAACAATGATGATCCTTTAAGTTTGTATAATATTCTCTACTACAAAGTTGTCACATTCTTAAAAACTTCTTTCCAATGTCCATAAGGCTTATATTACTAATAACTCCAACTGAAATTTCTATTAAATATCTTATCTTTATTACTGCATTCAAAAAAGTAAGCAATTTTGCACTACCGGAATGTATCTCTGACTGGTCATATTCACGAGACAAAGTTTGTTTGAATTAATTGGCATTCAACCAATAGTTAAAAATGTTTCAGACCCCATTCCCACAAATGAAGCTCCCTTGTCCTGAATTCCCTTCCAATCATACTTACCTTTATATTATGCAGCGTTGTTTTAATCAAGTTAACTTGTTTTTACATACTCTGGTCAGTTAAGGGGGTGCTAAGCAAAATACAGAAATACCTACATTTAGCATATACGTATCTTTAGGATGCAAAAGTCAATTACGTCTTTCTAAAATGGATATATCACGATTCAGTATGATGGAATTTAGTCGCTACAAGATCATGGAATTAAAGCAGGTGTGTTTAAAGAGATAGGTTGAATTTTAGCTTAGAAAAATAACTAGAAGGAACCTCTATTTCTGTTGTCTGGACAGATTTTCTCCTCTTGTCTTTCTTCTTGCACTTGCATTTACTGTAAACACTACCATCTTTTGGTAGAAATTGAAATGGGTACCAACTTTTTTTCGATAGCAATCGAATGTAATTTTAGAATCATTTTCCAATGATAACCTTATTCATTGCCTTTCAGATACTGCTTTCATTCTGTCCCAAACGGTTTGTTTCGTTATACATTGAATCGTGTTCTGAGACTTTATTCAGACCATAGCCCGGTAGGATCCTTTATTCAGAACATAGTCCGCTATGATTCATTATTCAGACCATAGTCCACTAATATTCTTTATTCAGAACTTAGCCCGAAAGAATCCTTTATTCAGAACATAGCCCGCTACGATTCTTTGTTTAGAACGTAGCCCGAAAGAATCCTTTATTCAGACCATAGCCCGCTACGATTCTTTACTCAGAACGTAGCACGAAACGATCCTTTATTCAGACCATAGCCCGCTAGGATCCTTTATTCAGATCATAGCCCGCTACGATCCTTTATTCAGAACGTAGCCCGAAAGGATCCTTTATTTAGAACATAGCCCGCTACGATTCTTTATTCAGAACACAGCCCGCTACGATTCTTTGTTCAGAACGTAGCCCGCTAGGATCCTTTATTCAGACCATAGCCCGCTAGGATCCTTTATTCAGATCATAGCCCGCTACGATTCTTTATTCAGAACACAGCCCGTTACGATTCTTTGTTCAGAACGTAGCCCGCTACGATCCTTTATTCAGACCATAGCCCGCTAGGATCCTTTATTCAGATCATAGCCCGCTACGATTCTTTATTCAGAACACAGCCCGTTACGATTCTTTATTCAGAACGTAGCCCGAAAGGATCCTTTATTCACACAATAGCTCGCTAAGATTCTTTATTCAGAACATCGCCCGCTAGGAATCCTTTATTTAGACCATAGCCTGCTGAGATTCTTTATTCAGAACATAGCCCGCTAGAATCCTTTATTCAGACCATAGCCCGCTACGATTCTTTATTCAGAACATAGCCCTCTAGGATTCTTTATTCAGACAATAGCTCGCTACGATTCTTTATTCAGAACATAGCCCGCTAGGATCCTTTATTTAGACCATAGCGTGCTACGATTCTTTATTCAGAACGTAGCCCGAAAGGATTCTTTATTCAGACCATAGCCCGCTACGATTCTTTATTCAGAACATAACCCGAAAGGATCGTAGCGGGCTATGTTCAGACACACCAAAGGGAAGAGATTGCTTATAGATAAGTTAGGTTTTATGTTTGTTTAATACAAGGGTCGTTCAACTTTGACCGAGACATATATGAATAGAACAATAAAACTGCCAGAGGATGGACCTTTATCCCTCGTTAGTATTGCGTGTTAGCCCCGATTTAGTTGGCGCATGCGCAGTAGTGTTATGAGCGAATTCACTATGATAGGCTTGTCTCGCATTCATCCATTCTTCCCTATTTACCTTCCAGAATTGTCCCTAACTTCCAACAAAATATATCAAACACACCAACCAGTCTTCATTCGCCTAACCTGTAGCATAGGTAGCAATGGTAAGTGCCACGGACGAATCTTCTCCTGAATTTTAATTAGATTTACCAAAAATTACTCTATACCGTCTCAATACTTGATGATGACTCGCATAGATTTTTCGTTACCTTAAATGACCAGTGCGAACTAGAATTCTCCCCCCCCCCTTCCTGGAAGGGAAGACAGTCATTAGTACACAACATGCAAAATATACACTGGGAAAAACCTTTAGGTGGAATACCACACCGCGATTCAAAAATACCAGTTTATTGACAATAAGAGTAATTATCACTTTTAGATACACAGACGTTGACCCCCAATGTTACTGACTTTCCGTCATTGTTCATGTAAATGTTCCACATAAGCAACTGCTCAATAGCTTACAGATTTTTCAGAAGGCACACATGCACCTATATATATATAACAAACATATCTGAATAATCACTCAAGTTGGAATGTTTCATACAGATGCCACTCAACATTGACTACCTTAAAAAAAAATCAGACGGATTTCAAAATTAACTATTACACGAAAACATGCCATCAAACATTTTGTCTTACATTTCAAAGTTGTCATTAGCTATGAGAGGTTCCATGCCTCTACTAATACTTGCTTAAACGCTCGAGAAAAGTCACATGACCTAGAGCGAAATTCAACATTTTTTATTTTAACATACAGATATGAAAAATGTCAACTTCTTCAGTACACGAGTCCAAATGTTACTCCTTTCCAGTGATTTATAGTTCATTCAATCTTGAATTAGCAGCGTTTCAAAGAAATAAACAGCTCAATGCCCTTTGTTATGTTTCAGGATTTTACGCGGAAAGTACGCGAAATATGGCCATAGTCGCACCAAACATATGCCGGCATGCGTAGAACACCAGGACGTGGATTTTTCAAAGTTCCAAATTCAACCTTCCAATTGACATTCAGATATAAGCAGTATTTTGTACTCACATGTCTTCATACAATACAAACCATGTGACTACTGTCGCCCGTTGAAAATTCCGTTCATCTTCCGATCTGGTGGACGTTCGCCTTAATATAAGTACATGTACTTGATTCTCAAAGCATAGTGATTAAAAGGCGATAGGCTTAAGATTTGGCACTATCTTTGCAATCCCGATAATTTTCGATTCCTGTACCATCTTCTTCTTTGACAGCCTTCCCCTTCTGTTTACTTTTTCCGGAAGTCCACACCTCTAGTTCCGGTTCCCGTCTATCCTTTTTCTTCTTCTTCTATTTTCAAGAGATTTTATGCTCACTCCTTCTCCCTCATGTCAATCACTTTTCTTTCCAATTTAAGTTCGCAAAAACGACGTAAAACCTTAAATTTATCACATAACTATTGCCGCAGCAATCATCACACCGACCATCAATAAAATATGGTAATAATTCGTTTAACTACTTCTACCTGCTCTCTATGCACGCAGACATAGCAAGAGCCATCTATTGAGTAAAATCACATTATTTGTGACAGTGCCACAAACTGCTGCCACCTAGTGAGGAAATTCTGAACTGCTTCAATATACCGATGTACAGTTTACATCAAAATCTGTGTCTTTAACTTACTCCTTTATAACCTGGATTTAAAAATAAAAATAAAACACATCATAAAAATAAATACAGTACACAATTAAAGATCTTTATAACAGTATTCGTTATAATTGGCGCCCAACATGGGCAGAACCCATTCAAATTACCTCACACATCACACTACATCATTCGTACCCAGGTCTCTAATACCGGACCAGACTATTTACCAAATACAAAGATTAAATTACTTTACATATATCCAAATTACTCATTATACTGACCAAATTTTTCGAGATCTTCCCCGAGAGTTGGGATTCTCAGTTCACACCGGTCATTTCTTGCTTGAGCATCTCAACAAGCATTAATTCAGGAATGGAATATCCAGTCACGTACCGCTCCTCCGCAAGGTGATGTCCACTTGACTAATAGTCCGCCGCGGGCACTATCTAGCTTGAAACTCGCAACTGCGTTACCCCCTTCACAAAGAATCCAGTCAATTTTGCCCCTTAAGCTTCAAGGACTTTACGTACCTGAGTATGCGTTCCCTAATTTTCGAAACAGAGGAAGAAGATCCGTGGCCTTCATTGAACCCATTGCAACCATACATAGACGGTGCACTACATCTCTCATTTCAAGTTTATGATTTAGTTCGCTTCACAGTTTAATCATTTTACAACAATACTTAGCTCCAAACTCTATCATAGTCATAACATTTACTCTCTCAATTGTATAAAATCTTGCATTCCCTCATGTGCAAGAACTTCAAGTGCTCATATGACTTATGAATATTGAAGCACTGGAATAATTGAGAGGAAAGGAGCCAGACCACCGATCTCTGTGCTAGCCCACCGCATTATCTTCCCTACTTGGTTACTAACCCGCCGCAGGTCAGATTTTACTTGGCCCAACAGAGTCAGTAAACCCACTCCCATCCTTGTCTCCTAGACCTTACTCTGCATCATTTCTCACGTGATCCTCTAACTTGACAAAGTCAATTACCACACGATCATAATGATTTTCGTCTATGAAACCCGAATTCAACATTTTGTCAATCCATTTGAGTCGTTTTTCCTGAGAACATTTCCATAGTTTACTATTCTCTATGGATTGGTTCGTGATCCGCTCACCTGTGTTACAATCCACCAATTCCAAAGTAGAATTGTGATTGTTTACTATGCATAGGTAAGGACCATGGAACAACTCGCAATATTTTTTGATTTCCTTTTCACCCAAGTTCCCAAGAGCATGACTTTTGATAAAAACTAGATCGCCTTCCCTAATGATTGAATGATTTACCTTTTCCTGGTTGAGTTTTTGGAGCCTTTTCTTCCGTTTACCAGAACTAGTAAGATTTGCCATCAATAATTTAGCGTTCCAGGTACCATTGTCTGGTACATGATCTACTATTGGCGAATCGAGAATCCCCCTAGTCACGTTCAATCGCAGCTCTGCCGGAGAATATCCCGTTTGGGAAGAAATTGAACTATTTAATAGATGCAAAGCTTGAGCCACCCTTTCTGGCCATTTAGCATGATTGCTTGAGCAGAGCACTCTCATAAGTCTGTTCAGCTCTGAGTGGTATCGCTCGACCATATTAGTACTAGGGTGATAAACCGGTATATATAAAACATTCACCCCCCAAGTTTTCATTGATTCTTGAAAGTAGTTTGATCGAAATTGTGGACCATTATCAGCAAAAATTCTTTTCGGTACTCCCAAATGCACAAAATAAACATTTACCAATTTATTGACAACAGTCTTAGCATTACTGTTAACTATTGGGTAAGCAACGAGATACCTAGTGGCCGAGTCCAAAATCGTGAATAGAAATCTCTCTCTCTTTGGACCAGAAGCAAAGGGTCCCTGTAAATCTACGAACAGGTCTTGACCAGGCTTGTCAGTGACATGAGTTCGGGCTTGGAACTTAGCTGGGTGCTTATTGGGTTTTGTACGTTGGTAAATCTCACAATCCTTAACAAAAGACTTGATATCTGACTTCATTCCTTTCCAGAAAAACAACCTATAGACTTCTGCCAAGGTTTTTGCCACCCCAAAGTGTCCCGCTTCATCATGACAACTTATGAGTATTTTACCAATTAAGATAACCGGTATACATATTCTGAGCTTCTTATGATCATGGTAATCTCGTATAATATTTCATCAAACAAGCAATAGGTTTGATCCCAAGTTCTGGAATGAGGATTGACCACTGAACCATTTCCTTCCAGGTAATCTATTATTTCCTTGAGTTGAGAGTCCTCCCGCTGGGACTTAACAATTTCCTCATTGGATATAACTATTTTTCCTGGAAACAACGCCTGGTTTTGATTTATTCGAAACACAGAGTTTGAATTATCCGGAAACGTGCGACTGAGCAAGTCCGCCAATTGGTTATCGGAACCCTTACAATATCGCACTTCGAAAGAATACTGCTGGAGTTGCAAAAACCATCTAGTGAGTCTAGCATTCCACGTGTGGGCTGACTCCAATCACGTGAGTGACTTATGATCTGATATTACCACAAAATGCCTTCCTCGAAGAAAGGATGAAAATTTGTCAATAGTAAAAAGAATCGCCAAGACTTCTAATTCAGTGGATGTATACGACTTTTCATATGATTTCAGTAACCGGCTGACATAACCTAAATGTCGTATCTCACCCTCATTAATCTGATAACAATATCCGGCAACTCCAATTAAGGAGGCATCCGTTTGTACAAAGAAATCCTTATTGAAATCTGGATAGTTTAAAGTGACTTCCTGAACTACCAATTCTTTTAATCGTTCAAATGCTCGCTCAGCCTCTATGGTCCATTGCCATTTCGTTTTATGTTTCAAAAGGTCATACAAAGGGTGCGCAATCATGGCATAATTATGTATGTACTTGCTCAACCAGTTGAAGCATCCCAAGATCTTTTGCAACTGCTTAATATTATAAGGCACAGGTAAATTTACTATACTTTGCACGTAAGCGGGGTCTTTCTGATAACTGTTTGTAGTAATTATGTGACCTAGGAACTTCAACTCCTGAACACAAAATTTACACTTTTCGAGCTTCAATGTAAAACCAGCTTCCTTCAATCTCGAAAGCACTAATCTGACGTGTTCTATATGCGAATCCAAATCCTTTGACTTTATAATTATGTCATCTACATAGATTACAGTGAACTCGTGAAACATACCAAGAACTCGATTCATTACATCCACAAATACTGCAGTGCCATTAATTGAACCGAAAACTACACGTTTAAACTGGTATTGTACACCGTCAAAAGAGAAGGCTGTATACTTTCAGCTGTTCGGGTGCAAGGGCACCTGCCAGTATGCATTCCCTAAATCTAAGGATGTCAAGTAATTACAGTCCTGAAAGGATGATAACAAATCATTTATTTTCAAAGGAGAGATCTGTTTCAATTTTACGTGTTTATTGATTTTCTTCAAATCTACGCAAAGACGAATCCCGCCATTTGGCTTCGGTACCACCAACAAAGGAGAATGGTATTCCGAATTAGATCGCTCTATCACGTCCTATTGCAACATCAAATCAATTTGTTCCTTCACTTTCTCACGGTAAGCGTAGGGTATAGGGTAATTTTTCTTGACTATGGGACTATCAGTATTTAGCTCCATTTCATGGATATACTCTTTGCATAATCCGGGTTTATCAGAAAATACACCATCGTACTCTTTGAGCATATCAATTAGTCGAGATTTTTGTTCTATTGATAGCTCAACTGATTCCTCAAACTTTATTTCAAAGAGAGACCTATTAATTACCCTAACGTTCTTACATTCAGACACCTGCACATTTTTGACAAGTCTAGGTTCCTTCGGGTCACCCACTTCCTCCATTGGAGTGAATTTTAGAAAGACTCTGCCATTTCGGGTCCGATAGAACAACGCTTCCGAATCAAAATTCAACTCACCCTGAACATTGTATATCACATCCAATCCCAAAATGATAGGAACGCTCAATTTTTTCACTACAAGAAACTGTACATAAATGTCATAACCTCCTAAATTTACCATTACTTTAACTATTCCTTCAACAGACTTAGTTTTCGTACCAGAATAATCCGACAATTTAACATTTGATGCTGGAATCAACCTTGGTCTAGAAATGAGTGAGGAGAGACCTTTCCATACATCTAGTGACATCAGACTCGTTTCTGCGCCCGAGTCACATAAGGCAGTAGTAGTTAGTGTAACCCCTTGGAGTCGATAAATCAATTGATTGGAAAAGATCGATCAAAGATCAATTGATGATGTAGTTGTGTGGGCAAGCAAGTGTTATTGTTGTTCGCGATGACGTCATAAAATGGGCGTGGCTTAATTGTGAGGTTGATTCTGATTGGTGGGGTGTTTTAAAATGGGCGGGGCTTAATTTTGTGAGGAGCGTTTTGATTGGTTGTTGGGGAGGAGGAAAAGTATTCGGGTTTTTCCCGCGGCGTCTGAAAACAGATGGCGTTGATGATTCTGAAATTCTGGGAATTGGGGTTGGGGGGAAGGAGGAAAAGTATCGACGATTATCCGGTGACGGTTGGTTTTCTCGGAATTTCCGGCGTCTGAAAACAGATGGCGTTGATGAGGCTTTTAAGGCGTGCGGTGAAGGTTAAGCGTCTGTTCTTGGAAAATGTGGTTTGTCGAGTGTTGGTTCGAGGAAATGTTGTGAGAATTAATGGATGTGGTTTGTGTAATGGGTCTGGAATGGTAATTGCTTTTGCAGTTTTGAGTCAAGTGTTTTAAGGTCTGTTTTTCAAGGAATTTTGTCTGGGAGATTATTTCAGGGTCTGGTGAATGTTCGAGCAGATGGTGTTGAAGTGTTGAGTGTTCGAGTTCTAGGAATTGTGTGGGATGAGAGTAGGGTTTCGGGGGAATGAGTAATGTTTGATGTCTGGTGTTAATTGGTTTGGTGTTGCGAGAAAGATTATCGTTAAGTGGTTCTAGGAATTGGTGAGCGATATGTGTGTGTGTGGACGGTTGAGGGTGATATGCATGGACAGGATGAATGATGTGCGGAATGGCTGAATGCTGTGGCATGTGGGATAGCACGTGATGGAGAAAGAGCATAAGGAGAAAAAAGTGCCGGAGAAGACGGATGTAGATAAATTATACAGAATAAAAAAAGTACGATTCTCGGAAGAGTTGAGTGTGTACAGTGTACCAGGACAGGAAGAAGATAGGAGAGGCACGTGGGCGTTGGATGCTCTGCGCGAGAGATTACGTATCGAATATGACTGTGTTGATCGTCGGGAGGAAGGTATATAAAATGGAACGAGCCAGATATGCATCATAAGAGGTACAACTGTCCGCCAGATAACTGTCCACAGCTCAGCCAGCACAATCGGCTGTCAGGTTGCAGATACTGTAGTGAGAAAAGTGATCAGTTTCAACGGATCAATCCTACCTGGTATATATATATAATATATAGTGGGTTATCTTGAGGTGAGTAGAAGTGTAAAATGGGTATAGGGAGCTGGATATTGCAATTTGTCGGCGGTGTAATGGGGATGAAACCTGCTGCTCCAGATTTGTCGCCAGCGACGACGACATCACGAAGTAGCCGTCTACTGCCGTCTCCTCCACGGACACCACGGTCGTCGGTACAGCCTGAAATGTTTAAGGATGAAAGCCCGTACGTGAGCGTTCCTAAGTATTTTACGGAACAGCAATTTCGTAGATCGTGGGAAGCAAAGAATGCTGCACAACACAAATATGAGAAGTTGAGACGCTGTGGTAGGGGTGAAACGTTGAGGAAAAGAAAACATGATGCTGATAAAAATATGCAGTATAATCCTTTGTACGGTTACATAGAACGTTCTCCGAGAAAGGCGATGTGTTTTGCATACCCTGTAACAGTCTCCGATTCGAAAAGACTGCATGGTGTTAAATCGAAAATATTTGAGAGTAATAGTCCCAAAGTGTTGGTGTTTGATAGTCCGGTAAGGTACAGGGAATCTCTTTTAATAACATTTTACAATAGAGATCTAGTGAATGAGAATTTTATGGAACTTGAAAGTAATGGTTTTCCGATCAGCATGCAGTACATCAAGAGTCGTAGAACAGGATTATGCGAGACACATTACCTTTTCGAGAGAGCACCTGTATACGGTCATTTGCCGTACCATGTGTGGAGCAATCGTGTAGCCGGTGAGATAGCATCTCACGGATATAATGCAGGACCTTTTACTGTAGTATCGGGAATTTCCTCAAAAGATTGCATCTGTATGGAGACAGAATCTGAACTAAATTCGGAACATGTAGATATATCCGATCTGCATGTTCCTCCACGTTGTCTGGTTACAAAATATATCATGATGACGGATGAGAGTTTAAATTGTGGGCGTGCCGCTGTTGAATTGACACGGTACGAAAATTTGGAACATTTACTGAATGAGGAGATTCCCCTGCTGTACCGAGTGGGGTGTCACAAAAAATACATGATAGTGGATTACAGTGATGTTGCAACCCTGATGCAGATATTTAGAAAACAATATCGTGAGTCTATGTTATCACTGGGTGAAATATTTCAGTGGTTTAACAGTAGTGTACCCCTACAGGAGTCGGTAAGCGATACATTAGGAGTAAAAGGTACTGCATTAGATTTAGAAGAGTTAGCCGACTATTGTTACAACCCGTTACGGCGTAACGATCTAAGATCAAAATATGCTTTTATTTCCAGTGTCCATAAAGTTGAAGAGCAGTTTTCAAGAGGTACAGGCCCACATCGTGAGTTCCCCGAAATAATAGAGGAGACTGACACGTCGGAAGCAGAAAACGATACAGCTTGAAAGGTGAGAAAATAAAAATCATTACCTGTGGCAGCAGAGGTTTATTTGGAAGATGTACATACAGCCTATGGTGGGGGGGTTAGGTGTTCCCGGTCCTCGGGTGGTGGTAATGGAGGCGTACGATGTCCGTCCTCCTCCTCCCGCTGCACCAAATCAATGAGGGGTGGATCTTCCTCCTCTTCCGGAGCAGGAGAAGGAGGACGAACGTAGCCTCTGAGGACCGCAGGAGGTATCAGGTGAAGCAGGTTATCGGCTCTACGAGCATTGCGTCGACCCATTCTGAAAAACAAGATATAATAATTAAAGAAATATATTCGGTTCCATGTAGATATTGGCTGTAAAAGAAAAAGTGGTATGTGACATATATAATCAGAAAATGGTGAACATGCATGTGAAACCAGGCCACAACTGAGGACATTTTGAAACGTGAGGTCTGGGAGAAACAGGACCGTGACTGAGGGTCTTTTATTTCAATTTTGTTCAAAAACGTTTTAAACTTGTTTAAAACATTTTAAACTTTTACGATTTTTCGATTTTAAATTTTCGATTTTATTTTTCAGATTTAAATTTCCATCTGTCCATAATTGAGCTACAAGGATAGTCGATAGGTTGTCGGACCATGTCAAAATATACAATGTTATAAGAAATAAATTAAAATAATTACCTTTGACGATAATAACGGAAAGTGTCGGCCATTCTTTCCCGATTGAGTCGACGCCGAAGTGCTGTTACTGCCAACGTCTGCTCGTAGACCCGTTCGATGTCAGCCTGCTCCTCCAGGCACCTCCTAACATCCCTGGTGAGCTCTGCGAAGTGCTCTTGTTCGTCTACACCTATTTGATATTGATCAAAAGCATTCCGCAGAGCCTCCCCCTGCTGCATGTTACGTTCCTGAAAATATGTGTGAATTAATATATAACAGTGATTACAGTTTGTGAAAAAAAAAAAAAAAAAAAAAATAAAATAAAATAAAATAAAATAAAATAAAAAATATATATATATATTGATTGATTAGTTGTTTGAAGTCCACTTTATGCACGGTAGATTGATTGATTAGTTGTTTGAAGTCCACTTTATGCACGGTAAGGCTAATTGGGACTGGACCTACAGTTTAAAGTAGGATCCGAACCACTTGTGCCTCCACAGGGTATCGAACCCGGGACCCCTTGATTACAAGGCGACGACGCTACCACTGCGCCATCGGGGAGGCCGAAATATATATATATATATATATATAACTAATATATTTTCTGTCTATTTCAGATGACTACACTTCCACTAGGGTTCAGTCTGCTGTATGGAGACGTAAAAGAGGAGACGGGGACTACAACAGAAGAGAGAAGAAATTTGTGGAGCAAAGTTCACGCACGACAAGTAGAAAAGCATGTAGCCAGCTACGTCAATTTCTGCGAAGAAAACGGGTTGTCCGAAGATTTATTGCACCGACTAGAAGAAACGTGTAAAGATTTTGAAGTGAAGGTGGACACATTGGTGAAAATATTCAGCTTCATTATTGAAAAAAAAAGAAACGCGGCAGTGTTTGGTGATTTTGTAGAAAACATACAGAGGGTCCAATATGTACCCTCGCATTTATCGTTAAGAATCTGTTTCGAGTTAATGGAACTATTTAAAAGTGTAAGGAATGAAAGAGCAGAAAATAAAAAAACAGGGGGAACGGGGAAAGAGCTAGAGGAACGGATGGTGGAGATGTTGAAAAAGAGAAAACTGAACGAATAAACATTACTAATCTTACTAATACACTAACACATTTCGTTCAGTTGTGGGATAATTAAACAATCTATCTGATTTTAAATTTATGCACAGAACCATAGGTTTCCATCGGGAATCGAACCCGAGATTGTACATATAATGTCTACATTGAGAGGTGTTGCATTTAATGGGTATAATGAAATATGTATAATAGTTTTTTGTAATAAAAATATATGGTGTATACAGAAAATATGTTATTTTTAATATGAATATGAAATAGGTACTTACCAAATTTCTATCCGCCATCGCACGTTCTTCTTGATCCAGCACGAAGTAACAGAATGAGTGGAGGAAAATCTGTTTCAGAAGTTCTGCAGACTTCCTTACATGCTTAAGTCATTAGCAAGCGTGTTACGCGGAAATCTGTAGAAGAGATTAAACTGCGGTGGCTGGAGTTCTTTATCACATCATGACAGATTTACAAGGAGGAAATTGCTGGACTGAGGCCTGCAGTTCTGAGATGAGTTTCACAGTAGTTCCTTGTTGCATCCGGTTGACTCTGATAACGTTATGTACATAGTACTTCCTTGTTTCATCCAGACAGATAATAAAAGTATGGAGATATAATTGCAAAACCAACTTCCTTGTTGGGTCTTCACAGAACGTCTGAGAAAGAGCATCGTGAAATAGATGATGTTGAAAATGCAGTGTTATTGTAATAGCGTCTGTTTCTTAAATAAACAGAATCAGAGTCGACCTACACATAGGGTAAATTCTATGGCAAATCAATTTTATGTTAAATCACACAGGGCCGGACAATAGGGCCCCCATGTTGACGGCAATGTAGGGTTTCTGTATTCCAGATCGTAGACCCCTTCCATATACTTTTGACATACAGATTCCGAATCTACAATTGCCTTCACTCTAGTCCAGTTAGGGGCCTGCTGAACGGCCCTTCGAAATTTTCCGGACATGTTTTTCGAGTTTGAGTTTTTCAATTTACCTACAACAGATAGGTGGCAGTAAACATCACCTACGGTTACTACGTAATATTATACAATTAATTGTCATCTCACCTCGTCATGCCAATGGGGGCCGCCATCTTGGCCGCCATATTGGTTTTTGTTATTTTGACCGTAGATCTCCGTCCATATACTCTATTTAAAGGTGTTGACGTACAGATTCCGAATCTACAAGTGCTTTCACTCTAGTCCAATTAGGGACGGCTGGACGGCCCTTCGAAACTTTCCGGACATGTTTTTCGGGTTTTTCAATTTACCTACAACAGATAGGTGCCAGTAAACTTCACCGACGGTTACTACGTAATATTATACAATTAATTGTCATATCACTTCGTCATGACAATGGGGGTCGCCATCTTGGCCGCCATCTTGGTTTTTGTTATTTTGACCGTAGACCTCCGTCCATATACTCTGTTTAAAGGTGTTGACGTACAGATTCCGAATCTGCAATTGCTTTCACTCTAGTCCAATTAGAGACGGCTGGACGGTCCTTCGAAACTTTCCGGACATGTTTTTCGAGTTTTTCAATTTACCTACAACAGATAGGTGCCAGTAAACTTCACCGACGGTTACTACGTAATATTATACAATTAATTGTCATATCACCTCGTCATGACAATGGGGGTCGCCATCTTGGCAGCCATCTTGGTTTTTGTTATTTTGACCGTAGACCTCCGTCCATATACTCTGTTTAAAGGTGTTGACGTACAGATTCCGGATCTGCAATTGCTTTCACTCTAGTCCAATTAGGGACGGCTGGACGGCCCTTCGAAACTTTCCGGACATGTTTTTCGAGTTTTTCAATTTACCTACAACAGATAGGTGACAATATCTATCACCGACGGATACTACGTAATATTATAGAATTGGTAGTCATGTCAGGTTCTGATGCTGGTGTGACAATGGGGTCGCCACCTTTGCTTGGAGGATGAGTGATAGTGTGTTGGACTCGGAATAAAGTAGAACAGTTAGGGATGGTTCGGGGATTTATTGGAAAAGAGTGTTAAGTAGTTCCGAGAATTTTACATGGTTTCATAGCAATCAGGAAAACATCTGGTGAGGACAGTTAGCTATTTCCGAGAATTTTACTTGGGTTTGATATCAGAAAGGACAACATCTGGTGAAGACAGTTAGCTTTTCCGAGAATTTTTCATGAGCATTCATATCAGCCAGAAAGGGCGAAGACGGTTACCAGAGGACTGTTACATATTTCCGGAGAGTTTGCAGATCAGACAGCAAAACCGTTAGGAACGGAAATAACTGGTTTGGTATGCTTGCGTATATAAAGTACGGTGTTCTCTCCACATGACAGTCTTCGTGACACAGACATCGCACGATCATGGACGTACAGTTATCCGCTGACGATCTGTTATTGCTATATCGTGAAGGATATTTCACAACACCTAGACAGTTACGGGAAGTGTTGGTGCAAATTGCGCAAAAAATCATAGCAGGAGAAACAATCTCCTTGATCGAGGAGTATGACCGGTTACTACAAACAGTGACAACACCCGTACCCGATCTTTATGGAGCAGGTATTTCCGAAGAATCACCAGGTCCTTCATCAACACCCGATCCTGTATCCCCAGCTACCGAGGAGAAGCAGACAACCGCATTTGAGCCTGTTACATCACCAGGACCTTCAAAGAACGTCGCACCTGGATTAGGCTTGGAACCTGTGCCAGGACCGTCATGGAGACCGGATCCCTTGCCCCCAGCAGAACCGTCATCCCAGAGTGTTTCTGTAGCAGATAGAAGAGGTAAGAAAAGAAAACGTGCTTCAGTGTCTCGTGAACAGATAGGGAATATAATATTACACAACATTCAAGAACGTGAATATCCTAAATTCCGTTCCAAAGGACGACGTGTGGAATTCAGTTTCTCGCACCCTCCAGAAAATGTCGATCCTCACACATGGATCCGCGAAGGTGTCGAAAATCTTCTCACCTACGTTAAAAAAAACACCAAAGATGAAGACAAGATAGGTTTAACTCTGTCTAACATATCTGACCCCACTGTGAAAGATATTTATGTCGGGTGGCACAGATGTGACCAGTTACACAGTGATATGGTGTGGAATATCATGTATAAAATATTGCAGAGTGCGAAAACATTCACTGCTACAGATCGCTTAATTTTGCGCGCCGACCATGTCGACATACCTGTCGGAGGTGGAGGTAAAAAAACATATTGTTTACCTAATTACATGCTAAGCACGCAAAAAAGAAGTGTCGTCGGTGTGCCGAATAGAAGGAAACCACTCTGTTTAGCTGAAGCTTTGATCATAGGAAAATCCCATGCTGATAATGATCCGTCCTATTCACAGTATCGAAGAAATAGAAATCTTCTCAAACCTGTTTTCGAACTTATGCGTAAAGCAGATGTAGATCTCACAGACAATGCGTGTGCAGGAAGCGGAATTCCTGAACTGAGAAAATTTCAGCAAGTTCTTACAGAATATAAAATTGTTGTATACAACAATCTTCGTGATGTGAAAGATGTTTTGTTTGAAGGACAGGTTGAAAATGCTTCCAAATATATATACCTTCTCTATGATAACACTCGCCAGCATTATGATGTGATAGTGAACCGTGTTGGAGCATTTGCGGCAAAACAAGAATGTCGCGGGTGTAACGAACTCATATTTCATAGACCGCATAATCATCTGTGTAAACAATTGTGTTCTATGTGTCGTTCAACTCCGCCGTGTGTGCCTGAACAGGGTGTTCGCAGAATATGTCAAACATGTCACAGAATTTTCAAAAATGAAAACTGCTTCACGAATCACGTTTCTACACCATTCCGAAACGGTACAGTCTGTAGTGAAATCCAACAGTGCCTCAGATGTTTCAGAATTATTCTAACAAGCAATACATATGAAAAAGTGCATAAATGTAATATGAAGTTCTGTACTGTATGTAACTGCGTGAAACCTATAAATCATTTCTGTCACATGGCTGTACCGAAAAGTAAAGTGAATTCGAAATTTCTATATATATTCTACGATTTTGAATGTTATACAGACATTCCTTACTCTGAGAAAGAAAAAACGTTTCTTCATGTTCCGAATCTTATTGTAGTACAGACAGCCTGTCACTCGTGTTACAAGAAGGAGGATTTAACAGTTCCCTGTTCTGTTTGTGGAACCAGAGAGTTTATATTCTGGGATGATCCTGTAGACACATTTCTATCCTATCTCGAATTGCAGCACAAGTTTTCCAACATAACCATCTGTGCACACAATGCTCGAGGCTACGATAGCACATTTCTGCTACGGAGAATGTTGGAAAGAGAAATGAAACCTCATGTGATCTTAGACGGTACCAAAATCATCAGTATGTCATACCAAAATCTTCATTTTGTGGACAGTCTCAACTACGTTCAGACAAATCTTGCAGGATTTTCAAAACTTTTCGGTTTGCCGGTGCAGAAAGGCTATTATCCGCATCTGTGGAACACCTACAAGAACAGAAATTACATAGGACCGATGCCTCCTCCTTCTGCATACGGCTATGAATATATGAAAACAGTCGAAGATCAGCACCGTTTTATGTCTTGGTATGACATTGAATGCAGCAAAAATGTACCTTTCAACAACAAAAACCAACTTCTTCAATACTGCATCAAGGATGTTACCCTGTTGAGACAAGGATGTTTGAAGCTGAGACAGAATTTCCTAGACATATGCAAGATCGACATTTTCAAGGATTGTCTCACAATAGCATCTGCCTGTTCACTAATTTACAGGCAGAAATTTATGCCGGCTGACACTATAGGAATAATACCTAAAGGAGGTTACCATCATGCAGATCAGATGTCCAAGTTCGCATTGAAATGGTTAACCTACGTGGAAGAACAAAATGATGTAATACTTCTTCACGGTGGACGTACTCGTGAAAAATATGTCATAGGAGGGCGTTACAGAGTGGACGGCTATCACGAGGAGACGCAGACGGTGTATGAGGCGCTTGGGTGCTACTGGCATGGTTGTCAACGCTGCATATCAATTAACAGGGATATGTATCCGAAAGGTGACGAAGAAGATGAAACCGATCAGGATAGTAACAGTGATAAACATAGTGACTTGTTGAACACTGCAGCCTTCAGATACGAGACAACGTGTCGTAAACTTGCGGCTCTACGTTCTGAAGGATACCTTGTTGTCACAATGTGGGAATGCGATTTCAAGAAAATATTGCAAGCAGATCCTGAACTCGACAGACATCTATCGACACATCCTATCGTTTGCTGCATTCCTTTAAATCCACGAGACGCCTTATATGGAGGAAGAGTTGAAACAGTCAGGACGTATTACAAAATCAAGGAAAATGAAAAATTACAGTACTATGATTTTACAAGTTTGTACCCTTATGTGAACAAATACTGTGCCTATCCTGTCGGACATCCTACCATATTTCTAGGAACTTCTATTCCATCGGTAAATGAGGTTTTGAACATGGAGGGGCTCATAAAATGTACTGTTCTGCCACCAAAAGCCCTTTTACATCCTGTTCTACCTACAAAAATGCATGGAAAACTGATGTTTGTCTTGTGTAACGAATGTGCTATCAGATTAAAATGTGAAGGTACATGCAGCCATTCCGATGAACAACGCACACTTTCGGGGACTTGGGTCATCGCCGAGGTGCGTAAAGCTTACAGTTTAGGCTACAGAGTACTGTCAGTGTCGGAAGTGTGGAAGTATGAAACATCGATGTACAACCCTGTCACAAAAACTGGAGGACTTTTTGCTGGTTATGTCAACACCTTCTTGAAAATAAAACAGGAAGCGAGCGGCTGGCCTTCATGGTGTCAGAACGACGAGGATAAGAAGAAGTACATACAGAAATATTTCGATAAGGAGGGTATTCTATTGGAAGAAAACAGTATCGAAGTCAATCCTGGTAAACGTACTCTGGCTAAACTTTGCCTTAATTCTTTATGGGGCAAGTTCTGTCAACGGGACAACCTTTCCCAGACGACCATCATCAAGGAATCGAAAGATTTTCTCGATAAAATGACTGATCCAAATATAATGATTGGAGGAGTCGTATTCATCAATCAGGACACCGTTTTAGTGAACTGGAAATATGTTGAAGAGGCTGTCAGTCTGAACAGGAAAGTAAATGTTCCTATCGGAGCCTTCACAACATGCCATGCTCGTCTGAAACTGTACGAACTTCTCGAAAAATTGGGTGACAGGATATGTTATTGTGATACAGATTCTGTAATTTACGTAGATAGTCCTGAAATGGAATATCATCCCCAGACAGGTGACGCACTAGGAGAACTTACCGATGAATTGGCAGATTTCGGACCCGGTGCAGTTTGTGAACAGTTTGTTTCAACGGGACCGAAAAGTTACAGCATGAAAATAACAAAACCGTTCTCCGAACCGCAGTATATCTGTAAAGTGAAAGGAATCACATTGAATACCTCCACATCGGAATTGGTCAATTTTGATACCATGTGCGACATGATAAACAGTGAGCAACCTGAGGTTATGGTCGAAAATATTTTCAGGATCAGAAGAACAAAACAGTTCCAAGTAATCAGTACATATGAAAAAAAGCTGTTTCAGCCGGTACTGTTGAAACGACGTTTCGACGATGAACATTTATCGTATCCTTTCGGATACTGTGCTGACTAAAATATGTCTGTAGAGGTCAAGAGTTTGAACCCTTCTTCGGACAGCCAGTGTATAAAATGTGTTTACAATGTGCCAGATCTTCATTTTTCTTCAAATCTCCAGTATAAAACATGTTTCCTAAACTTTCCCATCCTTTCACCATGATGGTCTGCGGAGCATCAGGAAGTGGAAAAACTACTTTTGTGACAAATATGGTCGACTCCATCGTTCATCTTGTCGAAGGATCCGTCAAGAAAATCGTATGGTGTTACGATCAGGAAAACAGTATTCCGCAAAATCTTCGAGATGTGCAATATCATAAAGGGATCGTCGATTGGCAGTCGTGGAACGGAAAAACCCCTACTCTCATAATCCTGGATGATCTTATGATGGTTGCTCAAGGAGAAAAAGTCGCCGACCTTTTCACAAAAGGCAGTCATCACAAAAACATTTCGGTGGTGTTCATAACACAGAATCTTTTTCATCAAGGGAAAAATTGCAGAGACATTTCGCTGAACGTGAAGCATTTCGTTATTTTTAAAAACCCTCGAGATATGAACCAATTCACTGTGTTTGCACGACAACTTCATCCTCACCGCATGAAGGAACTCGAAAAAGTATATATAGATGCTACCGCTCAACCTTTCAGTTATTTGTATATTGATCTTTCACAGTCAACACCGGATCCTTTACGTTATCAGACAGACATTTTTAACCAGAATTACTCAACTGCATATCTTCCTCAGGAATGTTTAAAACATCGAGATGAGGAGAACGAGGAAGACACGTACCAAATCACGTTCTAACAGGAATAGACATTCGTCTTCTTTCAAGAAACATTCACCTTTCTTGCACGTGTTGAAAAATTCACCGACCAAAATCCGTAAATCATTATTGAAAAGTGCTCCGAAAAAGACAATTCGTTTCATCAGCGAATGCTGCCTGAACGTTTTAAAAGGAAACGTGAAAATTAAACCGTCCACAAAACGTCGTCTGACACCTTACAAGTCGGTCTTACGCAATCTCGTGAAACCGAAAGTGAACATCGAAAAACGAAGAAAACTACTTGTGCAAAAAGGTGGATTTCTACCCTTACTTCTAGGTTCTTTGTTATCGGGTCTTCTCGGTACTCTCATTCCTCATTGAGAAATGACATCTTCCTACAAAAAGATGATCGTCCTTTCACCGGAACAGTTAGCACGTATTCGCGGTTCCGACTCGTCTGTAACTCAGAAATTATCCGTTCTGGATAAAAAAATGAATGATATTCTAAAAATGAAAAATATATCAGACGATCAGAAATGGCGTCTTTACAGAAAGGAACTGGACGAGTATTTATGGCTGAGTCGAAAATCCAAAGAACCATTACAAATTCCTATTGTTCAAGATAACGACGGTTCTTCTACTATTTCGCCAGGATCGACGTTCTTTCCTCCGAACCTGGCTGAGACGTTACCCCGTAATACACGTCATCAGTTACAAAATATCATCGACGAGTACCAATCTACGGCTCAACATTTGATAGACGAACGTCAGGAAAAAACACTTCCTGATCCGAAGACGTTGAACTTCTCAGCGTCGTCAACGGAAAGCCCTGGACCGTCTCATCGACAGAAACAGAAAAAGAAGAAGAAAGCGGCTGTCCGTGTTTCCAGAAAAACTACACCGTTTCTGAGAACACCTGACGCATACAAGCTGGTTCCTCTGAGAAAAAGCCGTAGACAGAGAGATCAGTCATGGGAGTCCCTAAGTTAAAACACGATAAAATCCTCACCAAAATATATTACGATCCCCGACACCGTGCTTCATTCTCATCTGTAGATCGTTTATGGAACGCGGTACGGGATAAAAATATATCCCGCAATACGGTGAAAAAATGGTTGATGCACCAGGAAACGTACACTCTCCACAAACCTGCAAGGAAAAGGTTCCCCCGAAATCATTACAATGTGTGGAACATAGACATGCTTTGGGAAGCCGATCTCAACGACATGACATCGATACAAAAACATAACGATGGATACAGATATCTTCTGACAGTGATCGATGTTTTCTCAAAATATGCCTTTGCATTACCGCTAAGAAATAAAACAAGCAATTCGGTAACCGAATCTTTCAAAATTATTTTCGGACAAAGCAGACGAAAACCTGTCACACTACAGACCGACCAAGGAACGGAGTTCACAAATTCTACATTCCAGAAGTTTTTAAAAAATGAGAATGTAAATTTCTCGATCGCTTCAAATTATCCTGTGAAAGCAAGTGTAGTGGAACGCTTCAACAGAACATTGAAAGAACGAATGTGGAAATATTTCACATCGAAACAAACAAGACGTTACGTAGACATTTTACCGCAACTTCTCGAAGGTTACAATACAACTATCCACAGTTCCATAGGGATGGCACCTCGAGATGTGAACGAGTCTAACGTTTACATCGTGTGGAAACGTCTCAACAAACCTGACAGACATATTTCACAACCGTCTTCAGATCTGAATGTTGGTGATTTCGTACGAATCTCTGTCGTCAAAGGACATTTTGAGAAGGGATACGAACAATCGTGGTCACGAGAACTTTTCAAAATCCACTCCCTTGTTCAGCGATCACCTGTACCTGTATACATATTAGACGATTTAAACGAAGAACCTGTAAAAGGCACATTTTACAAACATGAACTGCAAAAAGTTTATTCGGATCCTGACGAAGAGTATAAAATTGATAAGATTTTGAACAGCCGGGGAAAAGGTAAAAATTTGGAATACCTGGTTCGCTGGCTCGGATATCCACCTAGTTTCGATTCGTGGATCAAGGCATCTTCCGTAAAACCGTTATCAGAAAAATAATTTCCAAAACATATTTATATCAAAATATATCGTCACCACGATCCAGTGAGTTCTTTGTGTTCGGCGAGAATGGACGATAATTTCTATGTTTACCTACCGTCATCTGCATCGGAGAAGTATTTTCCGAACAACACGCTGACCCATTTCAACGTAAAACTTGCAAAACGGATTGATCTGTCTCCAGAATTGTGGGAAGTCGGATTAGCAGAACTGCATTATTCAACTCTATACGACAATGTTTTGGAAACAGATTACGGAACGGTGACCTTTCCTGTTCGGACGTATGCAAATGCTGAGGACCTGATCTCTACCATCGAAGAATCCCTCCCCAACGACCTGGAAATACGGAGAAACGTTCTTAAGCAATTCTGGCATTCTCTGTTGGAAGCGCAATGGGACGCGTCGGGATCTTCTGTTTCTACGGATAATACACTCTATATTAACGAGCAGCCATTTTATTTTCCTGCAGCAACATATACAATAGAGGAGTTCATTCAGTTCCTGAAAACAAACCCTGCTAACGCCGTTGTTCCTACTCATCTCAGATTTTTCTTTAAAGAGGCTGTGAACAAACATCTGTCCGTGATAGGGGTTCCCGATCCTGAATCGGAAGGTGTTCCAACAAATACTGTTACACCCATAGACGAAACTGATGACTACGCTAAATTTCGATATGACGTATTGAAATCTATTTATTCTACGCACGCAGTGTCCAATAACGTCGTGGATAAAAACCCTTACATATTCATTTATTCCGATCTCGTGAAACAGCAATTGGTCGGAGGAGAAATGCTACGTCTTTTACGTCTTGCCCGAAAACAGTATTCGGAAACAGAATCATCTTGCACAGTACCCGTAGCCCATCATACATTTAATCCGATTCATTACGTTTCTCTGGATAAAGGTTCTTTCGAAACAATAGAAATTGCGATGTATGATAGACAAGGATATTTCCTGCCTTTGAGAAACGGCTCCGTACCTACAATAGCTGTTTTACATTTTCGTAGGAAAGCAAAGTCCTTTTAAAAAACAGTAAGGAATCATTTTGCTCAGTCTATGTCGAAAAGCTGATGAATCACCATGAATTCGCAGACCGAATATTACAGTAATCAGATCCGTGGGGGAATTGGACCCATCTATCGTTCAACTAGAATTCAAAAAGGGAGAGGATTGGGGTCTCTCTTTGCAGGACTCTTTAGAATGGTGAAACCTCTACTCTGGAGTGGTGCAAAAGCGATCGGGAAAGAAGCTTTGAAAACAGGCGCTAACATTATCACCGACATTGCAACAAGCCAGCAAACTCCGAGAACTATCGTTCGTCAACGTGTACGTGAAGCGGGTCAAAATCTTCAGAGTAAAGCACAACGCAAAATCGACTCTCTGGTAGGTTCCGGTATAAGAACAAAACCTGCAACAAAAATTGCTCAGTCGATGTTAAAACGTTCAGCCACCCGTATTAGAACATCTACGATCCGTAAAAAAAGCGCATCCAAAAAGCGGAGAAAAACATCCACAAAATCTAGGACGACACGCAAAAGGAAAATTAAACAGAAGGCGGCAGGAAAAGATATTTTTGGATAATAATGGAGAATAACACTTGCATGATCTCGCAGTTCGATCTTTTCAGTAAAAAACCTATTCAGCAAAATGTCGAAAAAACTTACACGGTCGCCTACAAGCCTATCGCTTCCATCGATAATCAGAACATACTTCAGTTTGCCGTTCCGCCGGCAGGAACAGATTTTCTAGATCTTTCATCTGCCTATCTTCGTCTGCTAACGCAGATGGTCAATCAAGATGGGTCTCCCATGAGTGCTTCCGAACCTTCCAACGCTCTCACAAAAAACTGCGGGGTCGTAAATTATCCTCTCCATTCACTTTTTTCACAAGTTACAGTGGCTCTCAACGGTATCGCTGTAACCGTTGCCGATAACAATTACGCATATAAATCAATCTTCGAAGCAGAAATCAATTACGGCAGCGATGCTGCGAACACGCATCTCACAAATGCCTTGTGGTACTTGGACACACCTGGACATCAACATGAAATCACCGCCGACAACAAAGGTTTTACCACCAGAAAAGACTTTTTCCAGCACGTTCCGACAACCGGAAATCCTACGGAAGTGTCTGCCGTAGTCGAACTTATGGGAAAACTGCACATTGATTTTTTCCACCAGCCTAAATACCTGGTCAACGGCGTTGAAGTACGTATCGATCTAGCCAGGTCACGTGATGCTTTTTACATCTGGGGAGATCAGACTTCACCAACCACCAGAATAAAAATTTTAAAGGCTGTTCTCGAAATAAATCACATCATTCCTACTCCTACCACCAGTTTAGCCATAGACAGAGCACTCTCTTACGCTCCTGCCCATTATCCGTTCACCAGAAGCGTCATCAAAGCTTATTCTTACGTTGCCGGAACGCAGCAGATTTCGATCGATAATGCTTTTCAAGGTCCTTTTCCGAATGTTGTTCTTTTTGCTATGGTATCCACCGCCAGCTTTCTCGGAGACAGTAAGAAAAATCCGTTCGACTTTAGAAGTTTCAATCTATCTTCTTTCCATCTTGTGAAAAATGGAGAACTCGTACCTTACGAACCCTTGCGGGTCACCACAGGAGGGAACGGCGGATTGATAACACGTGCCTATCAAACTCTATTTTCCGGTACAGGCATTCACCACGCCAATTACGGACACCAGATCACAAGGAAAATGTTCGAGAACGGATCCTTTTTCCTGATTTTCGACATAACGCCTGACTCTTCAGGAAACGACACGCACACCAGTCTCCAGGAACAAGGTATCATCGGAGCCGAGATGCAATTTTCCCCCCAGCTGTCGGAAAATATAACATGCCTTCTGTATGCTGAATTCGAATGTGCAGTAGATATAACAAAAGACAGAAGTGTTATCCTCCATCAGTGAGACCGACTTGTCTATAAATATGTGTGCTCGTGTTTCTGGCTCGCAGTGTTATCGAGACCGTTCTGATGTAGACATTATACTACCTGTGATGGAAAAACCTACCAAAGTGATAACCCGTACTATTAAGCATAGTAGTGTTTCTTCGAAAGTGACAACTTCAAAACCTGTGACCATACAATCGTTTCCCGAACTACTTGACAGCAGCCCTGGGAGCATAGAAATGACCAAAGACAGGAATATTATTATAAACATATGAAAACATATGTAACGTGAGATGGGAAAACTCATCGAACTGATAACCTGTGATGATATATATAATAGTGATTCTTTGGAAGTACTGTCTGCCAAACCTGTTGACACGCAACCGTCCCCCCAAATATTAGAAGAATATCATCTTGAGAGTATAGAAATAACAGAACGCTGTACTCTTATTTTCCGTTTTCGAAAACATAGGCAGCATGAACACGTCGCAGATCAGGGAGATTCTATCTCGAAACTGTTCCACCAAGAACATTTTCTACGGTGTTTACTCGAGAGATCTTTTACCTCGGACGTTTCCTACCCCTGCCTTGATAATCGCAAACACCGATACTTCCAACTTCCAGGGTACACACTGGGTGGCCTTCTATTTTGGCAAAAACAATATGGCTGAATATTTCGATTCATACGGATTTCATCCTTTCTATCCAGAATTCGTAACTTTCCTGAACCGTCATTCCTCGGTCTGGACTTACAACAACATTCCCTTACAGGGAGTGTTGGCCACGACGTGCGGACATTACTGTTGCGTGTATGCTTATTACAAAGCACGCCATGTTGCGACCAAGGATTTCATTCAAGCATTTCCGCCCGGTGTCAGTAAAGATGGATATATCCTACACCGTTTTCGTCAGATCTTCAAATGTTTGCCCCACTGCAAGTGCCCGAGAGGAGATCAATCGTGTTGCTCTATCCACGCGATCCGGTGTCGTGTTATGCAAAAAGCTATATAAATGTGTGCTGCTGCATCTTTCTCTCAGTGCCGTCGAGACAGCTCCAGTGAAAACATCATGGAGGCTGTTAGGGATTCTACAATGGAAAAACACGACAAACTAGTGAAACGCATGACCCGTCAGGATGATGCTTCCAAACGTAAAACTCGCAAACGTGTGCAACCCCTCAAAATCGAAACTGTCCCTATCAAGAACGAACCGATGGACGAGGGAATAGATGTGACTACAGACTGTGATTTCATAAAACGGCGTAGGGAGATCGGCTTTTCTCCAGATACAATCGAATGTCCTGGACTACACAACGTAGAGGCATGTTTAGATCTCTATCTTGCTAACACATATTTTCTGAACAAGGAAAAAAACAAGTTCGTAGCAATAGGATTCGAAAAGCGATCCCCTTTCAATTTGGTGTGGGAGTTTTCGCAACAGGGGAGATCACCCGTACGCATCGATTCTAAGCAGATTAGAGAACTGTGGGCTTTGAAATCTGACTTACTGAATTACGTCGAAACAGGTCGTCGATTCAATTACTTGGTTACGGGAAATATCACCGTCAGTGGTGTAAATTTTTTCGGGAAACGTTGTATCTCGATGTATCAGCATCATTCATCCGATGCTTTTATTTTCACAGCCTCTGAACTACACTTATTTTTGTGTAACCTTTTTTGGCCTCTGCAGAAATTAAAGAACGAACGTTATCATAAATTGCAACCAGAAATGGAGGCTTTTGTATATTGTATCAAGAACAATATGGTTTCAGAAAAAAAAGAAGTGCCCAATTTAGTGAACTATTTTTATATTCTTTGGTACAACGAACTGATGATTGAAATATATCTTGAGAACAATCATGGACAGACATTGACATTGTAAATAAGTTCTGTTACTTTCATGTATCTGATGTTGTAAATGAACCATTGTTCTTTCTGTGTATTGTTATTTTATGTATTGTAATATAACCCTTCAGGTATTGTAAACCTTTCATATTCAATTGTAAATACAACATTTGTGTTATTCTATGTATTGTAAACCTATATCCATATTGTAAATAAAACATTTGTATATTTTAAAAAACTCTTTTATTTCTTGTACTTATTACAATAGAAACTGTACATCTTCCAGACATTTTCAACTGCACAGGTTTTTTTTACATTTTTACATTTGCTATGTTCTTTGCATCTTCCTGAAGTGTTGTTTTTCACACTATTCAATTTTGGACATTCAAGTTCTTCGATGTTACGTACGGATATTTTACCCATACCTTTTTCTCCAAGTAATTTTTCAAACCATTTCACTTTCTCCGTACCTTTGACGTACACTGTTTGATTCACAAGCACGACATATAACAGATCTCCTAATTTCTCATACGGCAGCCATCCATCTCCCCAGTTGAGGCCGTGTTTGTTGGCACAGAGCCAGTAATTCACTCGGTGATACTTTTCACTCAAAAAGCGTAAACCATATGGAGATTTCACTAAACAGTCAAATGCATTGTCAAAAGGAAATTTTAAAATTCCGACTTCTTTCCACACAAATTCTCCTCCTGCTCCTCGAAGACCTTGAACGTCCAAAAAACAGACATCCATTTTGGGCTTCAGGTGAAAACTGTCAACGTATCTTCAATGCTACCCCGGCATACGGCGCACTTGTCCAATTGGGAAGCACAGGATCCGCAGGAAACAAAATGTCGACACGGGAGAATTACAACACTGCTAGGATTCTGAAAACATATTTTGCACACAGAATCCACACTAGGTTTATCGGACGTTTTCTCAGGAGTCTCTATACTGTCGCAATACTTGCAGCTCTTGGAGTTACGATGTAACGCCGCAACACTCTGTATAAAAGGACACTGGGGTACCAACATGTAATGTCCTAGAATCGGACAATCTTTGGATGTCCAATCGCAAAGTCCGTACGAACAATGAAAACATAATACTCTGTCGCTAAAACCTGAATAGTAAAATCCTGCAGTCACTAATTCTTCCGGAGTCTGACGTAATCCTATAGGCCACTTTCTGTATGTTCTGTATCTAGAATTCACTGATACGTAATTGATAACATACGGCTCGGCGTGAGTCCAGCAGACGTGGTGAGTAAACACTCTCATACGTCATAAAAGGTAAAGTAATCGGATACTGTAGGTGACGGCGTCCCAGGTATCGGTGATAAAGGAACAACCTGAAGATCGTCGGGGAACAGACGTCTGCGGACGCCGAAACCTTCTGCAGGAACCACAGGGAAACAGGGATGTCCTTCTAATTTACGTAACAAAGGACGATCACAGCCAGAACACCACAAGGAATTTCTGTCTGCCAGCAATGAAAGCCACTCTTTCACTCTCTGCTTCAAAGCTTCACCGATCTTGTCCTCTTCCTTCCTGCGACGTAGTTCGCACATACACCCGTGACCTGGAAATCCTGTTCTCTCGTCCGCTCTTCTTTTCCTCTCTTCTATCTCCTTCAACGTCTCGCAGTGATGATGGACTCCTTTTCCTAATCCGTTGAACAGGTAACATCCACACCAGGGAGCTTCAGGTAGCGCTACATACATAAACGGGAAATAACTCAGCACCCGATGCAGGGCCGTTGGATCGTTGTCCAGGTCGCCGCAAGATCGAACAAGTTCCCAGAACTCCTCGTAGCTAACCTCGTAGAAATTCACACCATTATCAGACAGTCTTGTACCGCACACATCCATCCTCACATGATACTATTATCCTGTATCCCTTCTATTTATACCTTCTTTTTTCTACGTCACGATTTCCGTTAAACATACTTCAAACAGTCGCCCTGGAAGGTTAAACCTAAAACATGCTAGGACATGTTTTTCAGACCACACCCAATTCCAGGAATTTCAAACTCGTCAACGGCCGCCCGAGAAAAACACCACCTTCCCCGGAATGACTCATCAATGCCATCTCTCTTCAAACAACAGAAACACGTACCCAATTTCCCAGAATTTCAGAATCATCAACGCCATCTGTCTTCAGAAAACAAAAACACGTACCCAAATTCTCAGAATTTCAGGAATGCAAAAGCAATTACCATTCCAGACCCTTTACACAAACCACATCCATTAATTCTCACAACATTTCCTCGAAACAACACTCGGCAAACCCCATTTTCCAAGAAAAGGCACTTAACATTCACCGCACCACTTAAAAGCCTCATCAACGCCATCTGTTTTCAGACACCGGAAATTCCGAGAATCCCCCAAACCCCAATTCCCAGAATTTCAGAATCATCAACGCCATCTGTTTTCAGACGCCGCGGGAAAAACCCGAATACTTTTCCTCCTCCCCAACAACCAATCAAAACGCTCCTCACAAAATTAAGCCCCGCCCATTTTAAAACACCCCACCAATCAGAATCAACCTCACAATTAAGCCACGCCCATTTTATGACGTCATCGCGAACAACAATAACACTTGCTTGCCCACACAACTACATCATCAATTGATCTTTGATCGATCTTTTCCAATCAATTGATTTATCGACTCCAAGGGGTTACACTAACTACTGCAGTCAATTTCTGATCTAAAATTGTAATTTGAATTAAAGCCGAAGGGCGGTTATTATTATTTTGTACATTAATAGGTATTAACTGTTTGTCAAATTCATCTAACTCTCCGTCTTCCGAATCATCTTGCATATTTACAAATAGTATGACACGTCGCGTTACTTCACTCTCCCCCCCTGTCCTTTGTGGAGAGTGTACTGGTCGTTTCCCGTCCGTCCATTACCTATTTCGATCTCGTTAAAATTTGGAGAAGAATGAACCTCAGCCTTCACTTGACAAGTTTCCCTCATTGAAGTGTGACCTACCGGTTCACCCAACACTCCCAAGGATCTCAAAAAGTTTAACATGACCGACATTCCCTCCCTGGTCCAATGAACTTTGTCTACAGAAGGTTGTTCGGGATCTCTGGTGACGATTTTGAAAGTCGCTGACGGCGCTGTTATCAACGTCAGTCCGTCCAAACGGTGCATGCTGAGTAACGTCAGTACCGAGAACGCGTGTGCAGAGTGTTGTGCCATTTATCTACAACGATGCCGAAGAAAATTGAACCATACTGGGAGGGCTACATAACAGCTCTTTCCGATGCTAAATATAGCTATTTGGCAATCAAAGGAATGTGCAAGAAGCGTGGTTTTGTGATATCGAAGAACGGGATCGGTGCGGTATTGAACAAAAAAGGCAAAGGCCGACTGGGCCTAATTCCACAGGGGAAGAAACAGGCAAATCCACGAGCAGCTACGAGTCGTACACCGGACAAAGTGAGAAAAGTGAAGGCCCTTGTGTCAGGTGGTAACCCTGACCCCCAAAGGAGTATCGCACGTAAGTTGGGAATGTCTGTGTCAACAGTGAACACCATAATCAAGAAGGACCTGCAACTAGAAATGCGGCATAAGTGGCGAGTTCACAAGCTGTTGCCTCGTTACATTGCGGAACGTCGCACGAACGCTAGAAAGCTCTATGAGACCTATCTTGCAGGGGAGAGATGGAAAAATGTGGTCACATTAGACGAAGCATATGTCTACCTTAGTGACTGTCACAAACCCCGCGCGATTTACTACCACTCTCGCGACAAAAACAATCATCAAACATTGTATCGAGAATGCCAGGAAAGTTTTCCACGGGGTTTCATGATCATCGCTGGATACTGCTATAATGACAAGCTAGCAATTCGCCGTGTAGCTAATAATGTGAAGGTGAACTCCACGTACTATCAGGATGAGGTTTTAACACCCATTTATAACATAGATATCCTGGCACTGTATGGGGGAGCCAAAAACCAGGTCTGGGTGCACCAAGATAAAGCATGCAGCCATACCTCCCGTTCGACTCGTCTGTTCTTACAGCGAATGGAGGTGGAAACTGGTATCCGTGCAATTCCTTACAGCGACATACAGGTCAAGGCGCCAGATGGGTCACCTATGGACTTCTGTGCATTTGGACTCCTAAAACGGGCCTTAGGAAAGAGACGTCCACGCACTCTCAATGGCATCTGGAAAGCCTGTCAGGAGGAGTGGGAAAAGTTGGACATGATAACTCTTCGGAAAAGTCTGTTGCAATGGAAATTACGTTGTTGGGCTATAGCGCCGAATGCTGGTATTCCAATTGAGCATGATCGTTGGTGGCGACATGGGTTTTCATGAACTTATCACACTTCCAACATTGTCCTCAGAGATCCCGAACGACCTTCTGTACTCTACCACGAGACGGATGTCCAATGAATTCTTCAAACAACTCAAGTTTGATGCGATCATAGTCATCAAAAAACAATGGAGAAATATTAAATACTTTCACATTATTACCATTATGTAATGACATAATGAAGTCATTGACTTCTTCCCAATTCCGCCACGCAGTAGAACCCTTTGAAGACATCAGTTTCGGAATAGGAGGCAATGTTAACAGATTTATATCCTTCGTCCTGCTAGACAGTTCTTTGACTGTTTCCACCAACCCCCTTTTTATTTCTTCCAACGATCGATATCTAAGTAAATCATTAGATCCAATCATAACGAGAACAGAATCAGCAAGTCTATGACATGACCTTAGTCTTTCATTCAACTGATCAATTGTTTGCCCACTCACCGATAGACCAATGTGCCTATTGCCATCTGCATCAAATGAAACTGGGTAACCTGCAAAATTTTGAGCAACCCTCACAAACATACTGTCACCTACGAGCTGTCTACCTTCAAAGATGGGGATATTTCTACCCATATTTTGATTACCTGCCCGCGGTGTATAACCATTGAAGCGATTATTAGGAGGATTTATCTTGACCCCACTCACATCACCTCCCGCGATGCGAGTTCCGACTCGTTTCCCGAAACAGACTCTCTAGCTGAAAACGACGTAGCCTGAACTCGTCTCATACTACGCGGACTAACCTGAGGCTTCATCACATTCCCAGACGAAGATGTATTAGCATCTTTCAGATTCATTCCACCTGTGGTATCCTTCGTCGCTTGAGATACCACAGAGACTCTACCCAAAGTTTCACGGCCATTTTCGCTCTTTTGAGCATAACCCTGTTCCTTCTTCGTTCCCAGATCCCTCAAAGACTCATAGCTTTCAATGGCATGAAGTGCTTCTGAAAAAGTGGAAACATCCTGCATGACGAAGTGTTCCTTTAGTTTGTAAGGCAACAAAGTACCCAACTGGGCTACTAGATGAGACTCTTCCAAGTTGGGTTGTATAGATTTCAACAGCTTGAAATTTTTTGAGAAAAATTGGAGGACGCTTTCCTCTACTGACTTATTGTAAGGCGAATTAAGTATTCTAGTAAGGCAAGAGCTGCGCCATCTAGAATTCTCATAATGTGAAAGAAATCCCTGTTTGAATTCCACATATGAACAAATCTTACCCTTATTTTCCCCGTACCATACTTTTGCGCTGTCAAGCAACAACTTAGGTACATAGTTGAGGTACTGGTTCTCATGAATCCCATATAAATCTAAGAGTTCCTCAGTTTTCTCCAAGAACTGAGACGGTGTCACATCAGAAACTATCCCATTAAATTTCGGGAATTTTAATAAGTCCTGCGGTTTAATGTGTACGCTGTTCGGACGCAACACTGGATGTGTTCCCCCACCCTCAGCCGGTACACTGCCCTGTCGGTCTAGACCAGTTTCCTCTTTAGAGATCACATTACCCTCGTTCCGTTCAACAACAATTTCTTGTGTCGCGTTTTCAAGTAGCTTTTCTTGTTTCTTTTACTGTCAAAGTCTTTGTAGACATCTTCCTTACACGACGTTCCAGAACTCGCGTAACCATTTTTAACCTTTACGTAACTACCGACACCAATACGTGAAACGCTTTCTAAATCGGAGTCATCTGTAGCAGTAGCCTTATTAGCAAACTTCTTGTTCAAACCTCTAGTTTCCCCTCCCAACAATCTATTATCCGCAGTGTAACTCGTTTCCTTATTTGTACTATCTACACACCTGTTGTCCCACCGGGTAACAACTTCATTCAATTTACTCATCGTCCCTTCTATTGACCTCAAAGTAGATATTACGACAAAAGGAAGTGTAACCTCTTTTGACAAATCTTCCTCATTACCAGATCTTTGGTCTTTCCCCACTGCAAGGTCAATTAAATTCCTTTCCCTTTTTACACAGCTATCCACCATTGGAGTGTCATTAACATTTTTTGCGACATAGTCGTGATCAGTAAAATTAGTTAAACCTTTGTTTTCTGCGACTACACACATTTTTTGGGTGACCTCATGCCTCAATGCTTGGATTTCCAGCGCATTGTCTAATTTGAGTTGCTCAATGTTTTCACGAACACCCTGTACCTCCCCTTCCAACTTGTTTAGCAAGGAGTCATATTTCTTTTCCACCCCTTCTGCTCTGGTAATGCACTCAATACGGTATTGAGCCACGCATCTTTTAATTTCTTCATTCACCTGTCTGACTTCAAGGATACTTTTATCGGTTTCAGCCTTGAATTGACACAATTTGGTCTCCAAGTTGCTGACCATATCCTTAGTTGAAGCGAGCTCACTTTTGAGAGCTTCATTATTCTCCTTGAGTTCACTCTTAAGTTCCTTGGTGGTACTCAGGAGTTTATCACCAAGTTCCCCTTTGAGAGCTTCATTTCTCTCTTTGAGTTCACCTTTGAGAGCTTCATTACTCTCTTTGATGAACGCAAACAGGGCATCGAGCGTCACTGGCTCCTGTTCAGTGCCCATCTTTACCCACAACTAGAATTTTTTTTTTTTTTTTTTTTTTTTTTTTAAATGAGACACCCGCAGCCACTTAGCCATTGAGTCTCATAATCTTATATGAGCGAATTCACTATGATAGGCTTGTCTCGCATTCATCCATTCTTCCCTTTTTACCTTCCAGAATTGTCCCTAACTTTAAACAAAATATATCAAACACACCAACCAGTCTTCATTCGCCTAACCTGTAGCATAGGTAGCAATGGTAAGTGCCACGGACGAATCTTCTCCTGAATTTTAATTAGATTTACCAAAAATTACTCTATACCGCTCTCAATACTTGATGATGACTCGCACAGATTTTTCGTTACCTTAAATGACCAGTGCGAACTAGAATTCTCCCCCCCCCCCTTCCTGGAAGGGAAGACAGTCATTAGTACACAACATGCAAAATATACACTGGGAAAAACCTTTAGGTGGAATACCACACCGCGATTCAAAAATACCAGTTTATTGACAATAAGAGTAATTATCACTTTTAGATACACAGACGTTGACCCCCAATGTTACTGACTTTCCGTCATTGTTCATGTAAATGTTCCACATAAGCAACTGCTCAATAGCTTACAGATTTTTCAGAAGGCACACATGCACCTATATATATATAACAAACATATCTGAATAATCACTCAAGTTGGAATGTTTCATACAGATGCCACTCAACATTGAATACCTTAAAAAAAAATCAGACGGATTTCAAAATTAACTATTACACGAAAACATGCCATCAAACATTTTGTCTTACATTTCAAAGTTGTCATTAGCTATGAGAGGTTCCATGCCTCTACTAATACTTGCTTAAACGCTCGAGAAAAGTCACATGACCTAGAGCGAAATTCAACATTTTTTATTTTAACATACAGATATGAAAAATGTCAACTTCTTCAGTACACGAGTCCAAATGTTACTCCTTTCCAGTGATTTATAGTTCATTCAATCTTGAATTAGCAGTGTTTCAAAGAAATAAACAGCTCAATGCCCTTTGTTATGTTTCAGGATTTTACGCGGAAAGTACGCGAAATATGGCCATAGTCGCACCAAACATATGCCGGCATGCATAGAACACCAGGACGTGGATTTTTCAAAGTTCCAAATACAACCCTCCAATTGACATTCAGATATAAGCAGTATTTTGTACTCACATGTCTTCATACAATAAAAACCATGTGACTACTGTCGCCCGTTGAAAATTCCGTTCATCTTCCGATCTGGTGGACGTTCGCCTTAATATAAGTACATGTACTTGATTCTCAAAGCATAGTGATTAAAAGGCGATAGGCTTAAGATTTGGCACTATCTTTGCAATCCCGATAATTTTCGATTCCTGTACCATCATCTTCTTTGACAGCCTTCCCTTTCTGTTTACTTTTTCCGGAAGTCCACACCTCTAGTTCCGGTTCCCGTCTATCCTTTTTCTTCTTCTTCTATTTTCAAGAGATTTTATGCTCACTCCTTCTTCCTCATGTCAATCACTTTTCTTTCCAATTTAAGTTCGCAAAAACGACGTAAAACCTTAAATTTATCACATAACTATTGCCGCAGCAATCATCACACCGACCATCAATAAAATGTGGTAATAATTCGTTTAACTACTTCAACCTGCTCTCTATGCACGCAGACATAGCAAGAGCCATCTATTGAGTAAAATCACATTATTTGTGACAGTGCCACAAACTGCTGCCACCTAGTGAGGAAATTCTGAACTGCTTCAATATACCGATGTACAGTTTACATCAAAATCTGTGTTTTTAACTTACTCCTTTATAACCTGGATTTAAAAATAAAAATAAAACACATCATAAAAATAAATACAGTACACAATTAAAGATCTTTATAACAGTATTCGTTATAGTGTTAGCTAAAATGGCGGCAAATTGTGTGTCTGTAGCTGTCGAGCAGCAGTGTATGATCAAATTCCTTGTGAAGGAAAACCTGAAGCCAGTTGAGATTTTTAGAAATTTGGAAGCACAGTATGGCGAACAAACGATGTCAAGGACAATAGTGTATGAATGATGCCAACAGTTCGGCGAAGAACGCTACTTCCTGACGAATGAACCGCATGGACACGTTTGGCCGACTGGGACATGGAAGATGTTCCTCGTGTGGATTTATTTTGGAAAACGGTTATCATGATTAATTCCCAGTATTCCTGCATATTGATGAAAGGTGGTGTAATTAATGTCATTCGCAAGAAAAGACTGGGGATGTTGTCTACAAATGTCATTCTTCACCATGACAATGCCCGGTCCCACATGGTCAATTTTACAGCAACACCTCTTCGAAAGGGTTTGCTGTCCGTTCTTACGCTCCGAACGTAGCCCTCAGTGATTATCAGATTTGTTTGGGCTACTTAAAGAGCATATGAGAGGAAAGAAATTGAAGACACTGGCAAAAGATGTCCAGCAGTCAACTTTCTTATACGCCAAAGGATTCAGGGAACTGACACAATGACGGCAGCAGTGTCTGGATGCACAGCGGGATTACTTTTAAAAACTCAGATAGTTTGGTGCTTGTAGGACTTTTCAATTTCTTCCTAGAAAAGAAAGTCTCGGCCAACCTTGAACGAGCCTTGTATAATTACAAAAGGTGAGCAACGAGAAGACACGGAGATTCGAATAGAAACGAGAATGTCATAAAAGTTTCAATATCTCGAGAAGACCGAGAACCAGATGAACCTTAATCAACAATCATTTAAAGCATTGTTGTCGATGTGATACCGATGCGCAATATTAGACAACTCCGTTCTCCCCATTTTGTGGCAACAGTTCGGAAGTGGCCCTCTTCATTTCTACCATGACATCGCTGCCGCCCATAAAGCAAGGACCATAACCGAGTGGTTTGACGACATAGGAGTGAATGAACTCGACTGGCCACCTCATAGCCCTGATCTCAAGCCCATTGCACATCTGTGGGGTTAGTTAGTGCGCCAGTTGCGATCCAGACCAAACCGTCCAAACACCACCACCGTGCTGTTCACCATTTTACAAAGGGAATGGAAGGGTAGAGGCTGTGATATGGTACTTACCCTGTACTGACACCAGACCAGCTCCGGGTAAGCACATTCCTACGGTTATTATTAGCAATAAAGTGTACCAATTGAATCAGACTGTTATTTTCACAATAACAAGTTACTAGAGTGCCTAAATACTGTAAGATTCAAATTGCATTGCATGAATTTGGACAATTTCAAAATCTCTATTTGCAATATAACATGCGGTATGTGTTACAATATCCATGTGCTGGCTGTTCGTCCAAATGGTGCAGTAGAAGCCTTACAAAACTGATAAGAAAATTGTTAAAAATACCGGGTGATCCGTTTGAGATGTCATAAAAGTAAAGTGTTATACACACAAGGTTAATGTACATATCTCGAACAGTTTGCCGTACTCTAAGCAGTAAGGTCGTAAGTTTCAAGTGAGCGGAGGTTTGCAGACTTCAACCGCGTGGCGGGGCTAGCGTGCGTGCATGAGAGACAAATTGGTGGTCACGCCACAACAGCGTGCTCAGTGCGTCGTATGGTATGCAAAATTGGAATATTGGACACAATTATCTTTCAACAGGACGGTGCTCCGCCACATTTGACTCTCATAGTGCGGGATCATCTTAATGGGATATTCAACGGTCGCTGGTGTTGCCGTGCTGGACCGACCCTATGCATGCGAATAGCCTGGACTTAACGCTTCCTGATTTTATTTGTGTTTGGGGGTAAGTCAAGTCATTGGTGCATGCACAAAAACCACAGACTGAAGGCGACATGCGATTGCAGATGAGTACAGCCATTCAACAGATCACTCCAGAAATGCTGGATGCCCCGTTGGCGCAACATGTCTGCGAGGTAAGAACTGTGCCGTGCCCTCGAAGGCGGACCTGTTGAGTTCTAATGTGCTGGGATACAAAAACTGTGACTCTCCTACACATGTATGTACCATTAACAGGCAATAAATTTGAATGGTTTCTGGTATATAACACTTTACTTTTATGACATCCCAAAAGGATCACCCGGTATCTCTTACCAAATAGTGTCGCAAAATTCCTGTAATCAAAGTTAGGTATATTTTTTTAAAATAGAAACACTGAAAATTAGAAATTCCACAGCGTAAAATCTATCAAAATTAACCACTCTCCAAATGATTGCGTAGTGGTAACGTCCGCTTTGTAAGCAAAGAGTCTCTAGTTCGATAGCCGGTAGAGGCACGTACGTAATTTTTCGGATCCCACTTTAAACTAAAGGTCCAGTCCAGATTAACCTTAATGCGCATAAAATGGGCTTAAACCAAACACAACTGGACAAGACACGAAACAAATTTCCACACCCACAAGAAGAGACAAGACTGCAAAATTTCGTCTTGTCTCGTATCTCGACACCATACCTGAAACCTGTGTTGTGATGAAAATAAAAAGAAGATTCACGCCCCCAGAGATAATGCTACTCTCTTGAACAAACATCGTGCAGAGTCCGCCGAACCCATGATTAGAGCTAACTGTCGCTTCACAGACAGTGCAGCACAGGAGATAGCGAGTTGTCGGCAGGTTGGTTATTTGTGGTTTGTCTGGCTGCCGTGCGCTATTGGGAGTTGACCTTATTACTGTTATTACACATGGAAGCCCCTCCTCCTCTGGGAAACGATCCTCATCTCAGATATACGCGAGTTATATCTGCCGACGCTTCCATTCTTACTCTTTTCGAAGCTGCCAGGAATGTCTGCTGACGCTGACTATGGCTGCAGCACCGTCCCTTTTTCTGCATGGCAAATGGAGTGGAATATCCACGCTTTTCAAGAGCAGGTGTTGGCAACTGTCAAACTGGGGAAGTCTGCTTACGAAACGTCAAAATGGCCATTGTCTTAAGCCGTGCTTACACCTCCAAAGAAGTATAGAAAAGCTGAAGCCACAAGTATTGAGACGGAGTATTGAGAATAAGAAAGCTTTTTGACGTGTCAATCAAAGTTTCCCATATGTTACAGCATGTTTTGCAAACAGAATTTGTAGCTGATAAAAAGATAAAAGTGAAACCCAGGACACATTTGTGCATTCCACTGAAATTGGCTAATTCATATGACAAAGATAGGACGCTCTTGGAACCAGACCTACAGTTTCAAGAGAAAACGGAATTGATGGTTGCCAGAGCAATTATTAATCCGGATTCGAATCTTATTTGGATCACAAATCCTTTAAATTATAATGTTACGATTAAGAAAGGCACTATTATCGGGAAAGCTGAAACATGGGATAGGCCAATCATGAGTAACAATAATGATGAGAATAAGGATGAATTTGGTGAACAGGCACAGGTTTTCGCGATGGAAGAGTCAGGGAACGTCAGTGACGCACGGGCGGACCCTAGTCGGTTTGATGTGAATCCGAATTTAGAACCCCAGCAAAAGGAGCAACTTTTGGCTGTTTTAATGAAATACCCACATGTTTTTGCGTGGTCAAAGGATGATATCGATAGATCCACGAATTATAAACATAGAATTCAACTAAAAGATGACACAGAATTTCACTTAAAATCCTACCCGATTCCAGTTCACCTTCGTGATGAAATTAAAGATCAGATTGAGACTTTATTAAAGCAAGGGGTTATTTCTCCTACACAATCACCCCTCATAGAAGGCAAAGGGGGGTTATAGATTATGCCAGGATTATCGCAGATTGAATGTATCGTTTGTATTTGACGCTCTGAGTGTGAATAATATCAATGATATATTATACAATATGGGGGGCAAGAAATACTACTGCACGGCAGACTTGAAGAGCGGATTCTTTAATATCTCTCTCACCGAGGACAGTAAGAAATATGCAGCATTTACAATACAATGTCACAGTATCGAATGAACCTCGTGCCACAGGGCCACGTCAGTTCACCAAGTGCAATGACTTGTTGCGTTCACTTAGCGTGCTCAAACATGGATCCCAATCACTTTGCCCATTATGTGGATGATTTATTTTGCTTTGGAAATACCTTTGAAGAAATGCTTGTAACTCTGGAGAAAATGTTACAATGTTTACAGGCCGCGGGATTGAAACTTGCAATAGAAAAATGACACTTCCGCTTCACTGAGACTATTGCTTAAAATTTCGAAATTTGGTTATCGGATCAACGACAAAATCATTGATTCTATCAAGAAATATAAGACACCCACAACTGTGAAACAAGTTCGCACATTTCTCGGATTAACATCTTGTGTCATGAAGTTTTTAAAATCATATTCCGAGATTGCAATTCCCTTGCAGAAATTGATCGGGAAAAATAAGAAATTCGTCTGGAATGAAGAACAGCAAACAGCGTTTGAGAGGTTGAAAGAAGATTTACTTACAGCTCCTGTATTGATGGCATATGATCCATCCAAAGAAATAAGGGTATATACGGATGGAAGAGGTAAGGATATTGGCGGGGTGATTTTACAACCGAATGCGACTTTAACCATTCAGCAAGAATTGTTGGCGATCATTCAGATTCTTTTTACTAGGCCGACATTTCCAATTATTTACAGACAACCAAGCAATCATATTCATTCGGTCCTCAATGCAACTTTCAAACAAATTATTTAGATGGTACACGTTGATGGCCGAGTTCGATTTTACGCCAATTCACTGTAAAACTACACAAAATATAGCCGATGCTAAAAGCAGAGAGACAGAACATGATCCACAGGATGAAGACGACGAGCTTACAGAGCCACGTACATTGTTATTGTTAGATGAGACAATTGATCTTGCTATAAAACCAACGAGAGGATTCTTTTTTTAAAAAATATCATTAATATTTTGGAAGAAAAAGAGGAGGAGGAGGCAACAAATGCTTCCAAAAATCTTATAGCGGATAGTACTTTTCACGGAAGCATTTCATGTAACATTTCGGTAAGCTTTTGCGGGCACGTTGAGTTACACCATCTATGGTGAATTCACGGTGTTTACAATTGAAATAACTAAAATATTATTCCATACGTGTACAGTAAACGCTATAATGTATGTATTTAGCAGTGCCATTGATTTGTGCCTATCACCTTTTTATAGGAAACTCTATTCCTCTCGGTTCAATAGCTATCGGCCTTTAAAAACGTGAAGTGATACATTGTTCACATCTCACGCGGCCGCCATTACATCTACAATCGTGACTTAGAGGTCGCTTCTGATTGGTTTTGCTACGAACAATGCTACGGAAATAGGATCGATGCTATTCTTGAGAAATGCCATGGCATCTGAAATGACGAAAGATTTTCCACTTTACACGGTAGCATTTTAGTCACAAATGTTAAGAAAATGCTTTCGTCTAAAAACTGGCTTAACAGTATGTGAATTTTTCACCTGCATCTTTTAAGCTCCGTTTTAGGCAATGTGCTGGTCACGAATAAAAACTCAAATAAGCAGAGATGAATTCTAGTTTTAGCTTTGGCAAAATTGCTTCTCCCTTTCTCTCTCACTTTCTACTTCCTCTCTCACTTTCTACTTTCTCTCTTCATTCTGCTTTCTTTCTCTACCTCTCGTCTCTCTCCGTCCCTTTCTGTATTTACTTTCTTTAAAACATTTCCATAGCATGATTTCTATATACAGTGTGTACATAAACTCCGGACCCACTTTAAAAAAAAAATGGAACAACCTATGAAATTTATCACCATCAGAAATACAAAATATTGTAGAGAATATATGAAAGTTTTTTTTTCATGGCAATTTGGTTAGAAATGCTCTATGTAGGAACCGTGGGCGATCCGACAAATGTCTACACGGTAATCAAACTCCTGCCAAACACGGCTCAACATGTGCTCTGTAACTGTGGCTGTTGCTTGCTCAATTCTCCCTCTAAGTTCCACAACATCAAGTGGAAGGGTAGGGTCATAAACAAGGTTCTTAACATATCCCCATAAAAAAAATCGCAGGGGGTGATATCGGGGGACCTAGGAGGCTACTTCATCACACACTGGTCACCGTTTCCTGCACAACCAATCCAGCGGTTGGGAAGCTCTGCGTTAAGAAATGCCCGAACAGCACGGTGAAAATGCGGAGATGCTTCGTCTAACTGTAGCACATAGTTTGCTGAATCATTGTTCAACAGTGGTATTAACCAATTCTGCAACATTTCAAGAAACGACTGCCCAGTTACAGTTGGTTCTGGAAAAAAGAAAGGGGCATACAATTTTTGGCGAGACAAAACACAAAAAAACGTTAACCTTTGGAGAATCTTGCTCCTGTTCCACAATGGCATATGGTTTTCCAGTACCCAAATTCTACAATTGTGCCTATTCACTTTCCCACTTGTATGAAATGTAGCCTCGTCACTAAAAATTAGCGTATTCGCAAAATCACCATCTTTTTGTTGCAATGCACAGCAAAAATCAAATCACCTGTCTTTATCTTGGTGATATAACTTTTCCATTAACTGAACTCCATACGGTTTCATGCTCAACTTTCGACTTAAAATCTTCAATACAGTCATTGTTGGCATCCCCAGCTCAGATAACGCTCTGCGTGTAGATTTCGTGGGACTTCTCGTAAATGCTTCTCTCATTCGTTCAATGTCACCTTCACTCACGTCTGGCCTACCACCTCCTTTCTTCACACACAAGCAACCAGTGTTAACAAATTTTCGATACCAATTGAGGATCGCCTTTGTGGTAGGAGGTTCTTTCCCATACTTGTTACTAAATTTCCATTGTACATCTGTAGCACTTTTTGATTTCTCAAATTGTAGCACACAAAAGGCCTTCTCAGGTTGAGAAAGCGCCATGATGAATCTGGCACTCTTTAGAGACAGAAAATGGAACTACTAGAAACATATGCAATACAAAATCAAAATTCAACTTTACTCCTTAAAATAATCTACTTTGTTACTCGATAGTGCTAACATTTTGTCTACAATATTTTTTTTCAAAGTGGGTCAGGAGTTCATGTACACACTGTATTTCAGGAAGTTATCATCCTTACCCCAAAATATAGTCATGAATACCCTTTCTTTAATCATCATAGCTATGAAACAACATGAATAACAAATACATACATATATTGTAAAAGTTTGAAAAGAGGGAACATATTGCAAGCGATTAATAGACACGAGATATTATTGCATGTTCTTCTAAACAGGCATTCAATGCTTTAAAGCATTCACTAATTACGAGCCCAGTATTAGCCAGATACGATCCCTCTCTTCCTAATTCACACTTCCTCTAACAAAAATCAACAACCTTTTCTTCGTTGACATAACTGTAGGAAACAAGCAAATACCAATGCTTTTAGATTCAGGTAGTACCACAACTGTCATGAACAGGCAAGACTTACCTCGAAATATCAAGGTAAAACAGAAATTTCATGTCTTAAGTGCTTTTAACAATTCAAAATTTTCACTAACAAACGAAACCGACTTACACTTCAAATTGGCCGATCAACCTTTTCTGCACACGGCACTTCTGTATGAAGGGTCAGGAAACCTCAACATTTTGGGAAATGATTTTCTAACGGCACATAGAGCCGTCATAGACACAAGTAGACGAACCTTGCAAATTACTCGTTTTGGCTCCTGAAAATTGCAAAGAGAAAAGAATGCTCAGGAACAAGTACACAAATTATCAAAAATCGCCACGGAACATTTAGAACAGTGTATCCAACCCACCTACACAACACAGGAGGAATAAAACTAAACCCTAGAGAACAAGCGGTGGTAAAAGTACAGCTTATAAATTGCACAACCAGCGACAGTAGCCATATATTAAACCCAATTCCTAGATTTTCATCCCCTAAAGGAACTTGCATACCTACCTCCCTCATGCATGAACACGAACCACACGTCCTCATTACAAATTTTTCCAATGATCCAGTTACCATTCCGACATTCACGACGATAGGGAAAGCTGATGCTGTCTTGGAAATAATTGGCCAGCAGGAAACGGGAGACACAAACGGTCCTGCCGAGGCAAGGACGGAACCTATCTGGAACCCACTAAAGGAAAATAACAGCGACGATAGGAAGCCACATCGACATTTTTTGAAGGAAAATTCTGAAGAACTCCAAAAGCGCATTTCTGAATCTCGGAACAACTTCGACAAAACGAAGATCGACATCAACCCCAACGTCTGTGAAGAAGACCGAGATAAACTACTAGAACTGACGCACGAGTTCGCTGATGTCTTTAGTTGGAAAGAGGACGATATAGGAGGTTGCACCCTGTATGAACTGGATATCGATACAGGAGATTCGCCTCCGGTGTACACTCGACCCCACAGGATACCACCCCATACACTTCCAATCATGCAACAAGAAATCAAGAAACTGCTACAACAGGGTGTCGTTTCTCCTATTTTAGCGCCACGCTGGAATTCTCCTATTTTGCTTGTGAAGAAACCAAATAACACGTACCGCGTCTGCTTCGACGCTCGTCGAATCAACGCCGTCGCCAAGAAGATAAGTTTTCCGGCACCTCATCTCCTAGACATCGTAGAGAGGGCGGCAGGTTTCAAATATTATTCATCTATGGACATCCTCTCGGCTTATTTTCAGATACGCCTCACACCAAGTAGCCGTGAAAAAGTGAGTTTTCAAGTGCCGCAGATGGGGACTTACGCTTTTAATTATGCCCCACAAGGATTTGTCACGTCGGGAACAGCTTTAGCGATAGCGCTGAATTTAGCCCTCAACGTCGTTGACAACCGCCATTTGTTCTTCTATGCAGATGATCTCCTGGCAGTCTCTGATGACGTACCCACTTCCTTGAAGATATTGCGTCACACTTTTGAAAGACTTAGGCTCGCTGGATTAAAATTGGCTCCTAAAAAGGCAAAATTCCTGTACGATGATATTGTCTATCTTGGACACCATTTATCCGAAAAAGGATGCTGTATTTCACCTAAGATGCTAGAAACTGTTAAGTCGTATCCGACACCTACAAGCAAGAAGACTTTACGCCAATTTTTGGGCCTGGCTAATTTTTCCCGTCGTTACTCTCCACATTTTTCCAAACACGCATCAGTTCTTACACAACTGCTGAAGAAGGAGAGAAAATTTCGATGGACAGAAGCACAAAACGAGGCATTCAATGCTTTAAAGCATTCACTAATCACGAGCCCAGTATTAGCCAGATACGATCCCTCTCTTCCTATTCACATATACACGGACAGTAGCAAAATAGCTCTAGGGGCTGTCATTGCTCACGAAGACCCCCAAGGAAATGTTAAGCCGATTGCATATGCAAGCAGGATACTAAATGATAAGGAAAGAGAACAAGATATAAACATGTTAGAACTCTCTGGCATAATATTTGCTTTAAAAGCATTCCGACACTACATCCTTTTCAAAAGATTTATATTACACACCGATTCCAAATGTATTCAAAATTTACGACAATCAACTGCCCTCAAAGGCCGCCTTTGGCGTCTTTCACAATTTCTGTCCGACTACGATTTCGTCATTCAACATCTAAAGGGAACAGACAACAGTGCCTCGGACGCCATTAGCCGTAACACGAGGATCCAAGATGAAGCTTTTTCTCCTCTCCTGGAAGATGAAATTGTATCTGTTTTGAGAACACGTGAATTTGACCTTGCCAAAGAACAACAAGCAGACCCTTTTCTCAAAAATATTTACCTACATTTAATTGGAAGTAAAGAAGCCGACCCTAAATATGACAGAACCAGCCAGCAATTCCGTCTCCTAGATAATATTATTTACAGGAGGACCCGAAGTTCAGACAAACAAGAAAGGCTACTGACTTGCATCCCGCATGCATTACAAGATATATGGTTCGAACAAGTGCACTCTTCTCCACACGCTCTCAACCATTTTGGATACTATAAAACATATGCCTATGCGAAGGACCGTTATTATTTTCCTTCCCAGAAATCCTTCATCTACAATAAATGCAAAGAATGTGAACAGTGTGCACGACTTAAGCAGTCCCGCCAACCGAAGCACTTTGAACTACAAACAAGGACTTCTCTGACACCTTTCCAAATTATCGCCTTGGACCAATGCGGTCCATATGTCACATCAGGACCAGAGGGACATCGCTACGTGATCACGTGCACTGACGCAGCCACGCGTTACGTAGTAGCCGCACCGACACATTCTCTCACTGCTGAAGTTCTGGCGGATTTTTTGTACACGAAAATCATATTACCATTTGGCTTTCCAGAAAAAATCATAGTGGACCAACTTCCAGGTCAAACTTCAGATTTATTCAAAGAATTGGCCAACAAATTCCAAATTGAACTAAGCTTTGTCAGCCCAGGATTTCATCAGAGCCTTGGCTTAGTTGAAAAAACGCAACAAACGCTGGAAGGAATGATCAAATTTTATGTCAATGCCAAACACAATAATTGGTCCAATTTCTTACCAACAGCGATCTCAGCTATCAACAACACGCCGCATTCATCTGCACGGTACTCACCTACCTATTTACTGATGGGTTATCATCCCCGCACCTTACCGGATGCGATTTTTCAAACCCCGCCGCAGCATGTGAGCAATTATGAACGACTGGAACACATGAAGCTTTCGCGTCGATTTGCACAAGATAGTCTCCTCAAACGCCACAGAACGGACAAGGCACGGCTTGATCCTCACTATTCTCAAGCAGCGTTTAAATCTGGCGATCAAATACTTTTGTGGAACGATCGACGCTTATCAAAGACGTCCAAAGCGTTTTCAGGCAAGTATGAAGGCCCGTTCACAGTAATCGAGCGACTTGACAAAAACCATTACAGAATTGAAGGGATCAAGCAAGGAAAACGGTTTGAACAAAAGGCAGCATCGGTCAGGATGAAACTTTACACACCACAAACGGTAACTTTCGATCGACCACGTACAGAGGAAGATAATGTGAATGCCTTGAAGTTACATTCAGGAGTGCAAGCTTATATCCCTCGTACTCTAGAGGGACTTTATCTGGAAGAATTCACAACTAGTGAACTTTATATATCAGAAATTGACAACACTGCAAGAAACATTGAAACACTGGCAGTATAAAACAGCTACTTCCTAACGAAGACGATCATCATCATCATCATCATCCTTCATAGTTCCTCGCCGCGACGAAAATTCGAACAGAAATAGTAACAACTCCTCAACTATATATTTTACCTCGCTGAATAACACGTATAAATTATGCTTCTTATAAATTCTGCTATTTTTTCTCTGCACCAATAATTCGCAGATCAAGAAGAAAATTAAATATATCTCGTACACGCGACAGCACTCGCCGCAACATTTTTTTTTCTTTCTCATACAAGATTGTGCCGACCCTTTGTCACCGTGACGTCACTTTATGATGTGATTTTACACAGAATAGGATGGAATTCTGAAGACGATACCGTAGCAACACGACCTTCTGCTTCGGCAGCATTTTGTGTACGTAAACAAAGCGCACGAACGCGATGAATATATCTACTGCATATGGGAAGAGAGCTCACGTGTTCTCACTGTTGGCGGAGACAATACGCTATGCACCAACGCTGTAAAATTCTCATTTTGTGACTTTTCAATAATTCATAACTACCTTCAACACGCCAAAATGCCTTTACAGAGCATGTACGGGCCAACGTCTTCTCCACCTTTTCTCTTCATATTTCTTCAATTCATATAACTTCTTACATATAAACGGCAATATTACCAATCTAATTAATATATGACAGCATGTTAACTTCTAAATTTTTATCGTGCAGATGTGTCCCAGCTATCGATGAAGCGAACTGAGAGCGCTGCATCGTTAAAAACCGACCAAACTCTCACACAGAAACACATTTTTTTTACTGATACGACACACAACTCACACGATTTGGACAGAAATACCAAATCAAGTCCCTACCTCTTATTGTTACATCTGCCATTTTTATGACACATATTTACATTAACTGGTATTACATATTTGATACTCTCACTCCATTTATTTTTTCTGAAGACTTTTGATTGTGTTTTGCTATAATCGAATGCATACTATGTATCTAATCTTATTATTTACACCCTGATTAAATTTACCATTTGCTCCTGTTCACGCTCAAAATTTTATTTTATGACAAACTAAACACTGATAGTAATCATCATTTGCTGTGTCATCACTAATGTACCTTCTCATAGATATAAGGTGAAGTCTTTTCTCCAGAGTACATCCAGAAGTCATCCATAAGTGGCAAGCAGATTTCGCATCGAATTAATATTGTTCCTGAACTTTTCTTGCGAACATATTTTGTCTACAATCAACTTATTTGTGTATTCTTTTCAACATTTGAGACCTACTAACTTATCTTCGGTTCAGTGTTACCAGTGATATATTTATTCAAGTGTTTTCACAGTGTCACGTACATGTACGTCGTGCGATGAGATGCCGCTGAGACTACCTTAATTCCCAATTTTGGTTCCATCCGCTTCGGAATACATGACAGAAAAGTGTTACACTTCAATTAGAGTATTATTATTTGTTACGTTCTACAGTGCACTACATAGGCTACTTGCCTACTGCCCTACGACGAATCATGTTATATACGGGGTGTAATCATTTATTCAGGGACTGGTCTTTGTACATATTTAATCATATCTTAATATTTTTTGTCAATAAAGAAATGTGATTGTCCTCTGGCCAATCCCATTTCTTTTCAGGGGGAGGTGGCATGTCACGAGCCGGAAATAAAATGCTGTGTAATCAAAAAAGCCAGCAGTCCCCGGGTGACGAGAGGTCGCCGAGGGAGTCTTGGTCGAGGAGCGAAGCGCGAAGTGTGTTGCGAGTGACAGTGTTAAGTCGGTCCATTTAAAAGGTTTGGGCGAACCCACTGAGGACACCTTCAATGGACCGATAGAGCGCCACTTCTTGACTCAACCGAGGAACCTCGAAGGAAATGATCTCCCCCCCCCTCTCACTTGTGCGATTCTATTAAATATTGGTAAAGAGCAATGAGAGTAATTTATTCCATTCTTCATACACACATCCTCTTGCAGCCAAGCAGTTTACGCCGGCGAACGGCCTAAACGTAACAATATCGTAATGTGTAGAGAACTAAAACATTTCAGTAAACTATAATGAGCATTATTAGAGCTCCAAGAAGTAAACTACACTTTGACATACACCAATCGCTTAATCTTATTGTTACTTGATAGTTTCTGCTGATTTTCCTACTCTGACTCTTTTGAGTATGTGATGAAGACAGATTTTCGAGACTTAATTTGACTTATTTGAATGAATTCTCTACGACAGGAAAAATCTAATCGAGAAGAGTGAAAGTTAAACATTTATAAACACTACTTTTATCATATCATTGAGAGTTTCGAGAGTTTAAAACAAATTTTCGTTGCTACGCAGGCAGGGAATGACCGGAAATTAAATTAAATAAAATTAAATTTTGCTCGCGAACTTGAAATATTATTCATCCAAAACAACTGAAATTAAATTTGTACTTTTGTCATTTTACGTAGTTTTCCACCACATTTGATGTACCGTAACGATAAGGATAAAGTATTATTGGTGATATTGCTAAAGGAACACTCGTGCTAATGCCCGGACCGAGGCTCGAATCTGGAGACTTCGGTGGCAGGATTGAAAGTCGACCAATTAGCACTGAGTTGGTTAAACTGAAGCGAAAACCATAAACATGGTGCATGTAGACAAAATAACCTCGCCGATGTGTTGTTTTCATATTGTCTTTACTGTTGTCGGGGATGTGAAATGAAGTAAGGAAGGAACTGATGCAACGTATGAGATATTTAGTAACTCTTATCGAACATATGAACTTGCGTTGATCATTATTGTCAATCTGTAGTTACAAGATTAAAATCAACAATTGAACTTGCTCCTAACTAACTGACTGATTTGGCAATTGTTGTTGTGAAGTTTCGTTTCCCTAACTTCAATTGGTAGTAATCTGGTTCACTGAAGTTTTTCTTGCTTGTGTCCCCATCGCTAGGACTTCAGTTGCTAACTTAATTAAATAATTTTTTGAAGCTTAAACTTGATTTTGACCGTTTCTTTCAACGTGTTTCCCATTTTTAAGTTCTGGCTTCAACTAATTAACATAATAGTTATTTTTTAAAATTTCAAGGTCTCAAATTATCAATAACAGCAGTTTTATTTGATATTGGAAATAAGCAAAGCAATATCGGGTGAGGGCCAAGTATTTCCCGGATTAAGAAAGATCGTATCTTAAAACACTATAACACAGCACTACTCGTCGAGCTTTTTCGTATTTAGGTGGCGCTGCGATCCACTGTTTCAACATGGTGTCAATGAAGGAGAAATCACAGTGTGTTCTGAAGTAAACCGCAGGTTACAGTGCAAAATGAAATATGGACGACTGCCACCAAATGTTCAAAGCATCAAAGCATGCCATGCAAAGTTCAAGGAGACTGCCAGTGTTGGAGACTTGCCCAGAACGGGTAGGTCTACTGTGGAAACAGTACGCACCGCGTTTCAACACGGTCCTTGGAATTCGGAAATCTACTCGTCTTGCTTCAAGAGAAGTTGAAATCCTGAGCACAGTGGTTAAAATTTTACACAAATGGCTTTGTGTTAGTAACGATGACTGGTGAGATGTAGTCTAAAGAAAATGAGTATCGTTTACACAATGTCCGTGCAACAAATGGCTCACATGTTGAAGTTTACGAATAAAACAACAAACCTGTGACTTTGGGGAACACTTCGAAACACAGCATGTTTGTGAGTGACAAAACAAGGTTTTTGAGTTTTTCTTCAGTTTCCAAAAAATCACAATCTTACTTTTTGTGTAATAAATATTTGAAATCAGGGAAATACTTTATGCTCACCTTATTTCAGACTCCCATCTGTCCACCGCTTGGAAACATATTACCATTTTGATTTGTTTTTTGGTTTGATTTGGCGTTTTAAGTCCACTTTATGCACAGTAAGGCTAATCGGGACTGAACCTACAGCTTAAAGTGGGATACGAACCACTTGTGCCTCCACCGGGTATCAAACCCGGGACTCCTTGATTACAAGGCAATGACGCTACCACTGCGCCATGGGGGGAGGCCCCGTAAAGATATTACCATTATGATGTATGTAATATAGCTCTTTTCAGTTCTTACGGCGGGTGCTCTAAAAGGTGGCAGGGGAAGCGGGGAGCGGGGAGCGGGGAAGCGACCAATCCAGCACGATAAGAAACGTAGCGGCCAGTAGAACGAGTTTCACGTAGTACTTTTTCCGGTCGCGTCGTGTCTCTCGGCGCCACTGCTGTTGTCTAGTTGGTCTGTTGCGTAATCCCCGCTCCCCACTTCCCCTGACAGCTTCTAGAGCGCCCACCGTAAGAACTGAAAATTTATTTTTATCTTTCCATGACTAACAGTTTCTGAGATTATGGTAGTGCAAACAGTGACCGACCGAATTGGAAATAAAGTACCTGTCTTTTGAATTCACGGTGGATTGATATAAATCAAGATTCAAATCAGGTGATTTTTTTGAAAAATAAATCACTGATTTAAATCACTCTAAATTAATATTTTTTAGAATAATGTACATAAGGATTTTGTAGATATCAGAAACACTTTTGGTGAAAGTACATTACTCTCGTAATCATTTAATGGTGCTTATTAGGCTCTAAGATAGGAAAATAATGGAAATAAAGTATATGTACTCATAAGAAAGGAAATGTAAACACAGGATTTCTCTTCATTTAAAATTCAATAATTTTATGGGTAAAAATAGCAAAACATTTTGTGTAGAAAAATATTCAAAATACGAATCATGTTAAACCATAAATAGTGTCAATATCATTAAACTGTAAATAAACATGGCAGTTCATATTTTTTAAACTGTCATTAAAAATTTCCAAATTTCAGCTACAAAGAGTATAAAAATATTTAGGTTAACATTTTAAGTTAAAATTACAGAATACATCCAGAATGTTTTATTTTCACTGGAAGAAAAGTTACTGGAGTTATTATTACTTTCATTAACACACTCTACAAGCATTTCCGTAGTAGGTACAGTAACAAAAACAGAAAAATTTATGTTAACGTATATTTTTATTTGTTTTAATCAAACTATTCAAATATTTTATAGGGCCGTTTACTAGAAAAAGCCTGTCTATAAAAAAACATATATCTGTGTGCATGGTGTCAAAAACCATGCAAGCAATTTTAAGCATGTTTTATTAAAAAATGTAAAAAGAAAGGATTTAAATCCAAAAAATCCGATTGAAATCCAAAAAATCCGATTTAAATGAAAAAATAACAAAAATGATTTTTTTAATAAAATTCATGATCTTCCTCCACCCTGCTTTTGATGCAACCCTTTTCCTTGTGATTTCTTAAATAATTAATCGATTCTCAATCTCTCTCTTTTATCTTTTTGTGCCATAAATTGTAATAACTAATGATGTATTAGTCATTAAACCACTCAGACTGCAGAAATTCCTAAGAAAAGCTGCGTAGTATGAGTGACGGATGTGTAATGTTTTAGTAAATAGGTAGATCTAAATAATAAACAAATAAATACACTAATTAGTAAGCTTACTAAGAACTGAACGAGGCTATTTTAGCAGTGTTTGCATTCTTGTAGACCAGTATCTTGCTCTCGATCTTCGAAATGAGTACATTGTTTGTCATCGCTTAGCTACGTAAGAGATCAGCTCCAATAAATAAGCGCCAATTTCAAAAATTTACTACCGGTATGATTTTTGACATCTTAATTAACTACCGGTATGCTATACCCGCTCCTACCGACCCGATTTGACCACTGAGTTCTTAACATTCTTGTACAGATTAAAAGATAAGGGCCTTCCGCTTTCATTTTACAGTGCCAGTAACACGGTACTTACACAGAAAGGAACCTATTACTAGAAAGCATTGATATCTTCAGTGGCGCGTCCTTTACATTTTCTATAAAATAAATCAATAATAAAAAAAATGACAGCGTGATACAAGTAGCAAAGATTTCTAAGACAACAACCCATAACCTTATTTTTACCATCTAGTTATTTCGATTTTATCAATATTATTCCAAAATTAAATTTAGTTAAATTTCGTTTCCGTACTGACCGCTCCCACAAGTCGCCATGGAGCGTCTGCAGATATTTTCCAAGAGGTGCTTTTTAAGAGAGGGGGGCGGTTTCCCTTCCTTGAAACACCGCTTCAGTTTGCAGTTACCACATTCCTTAGAGGAGTGCACTCCCTTCAGTACACTTTTTTTCAAAACCGGCCCCAGTGGCGGAGTGGTTAGCACATCGCGCTACAACGCCAGGAGTCCCTGGTTCGAATCCCGGCCTGGGCATTGATATTTGTGAGTGTCCATTCATCAATTTCATCCTATCATCACTCATCCCATTTTCACAAATTAACCAAAAGTGGGACAAAATGCGAAGTAAAATAAAGCAAATCAATCACTTAATCAATCAAAACTTATGTTGAACCGAAGACGCTAAGTCTTACAATATGTCATGTCGTGTCGTAAATATTGAGCGTCGAATGTTAAGTATTGAAGTGAGGCCGCTGTTATTGTTTGTAACAGGCAAGTATTGATCCTACTGTGAAAGAGGAGCCGCATTTACTTTCCTATACTGTCGGCAGTCTCTAAAAAATCAGCGGCCGTTGTTTTGCTGTCGTCAGCATTGTTATTAAGAATTGTGTTTGAATTTAGTGTAAAGTCTACTTTTATGCACAGAAAGACTAAACGGGACGTACCGGGTGTCGAACTCTGTGGAGGGTTTGATACCCGATATTATGTAAATGAACGCATATGATAAGAGGGGGTAGCACAACGCGCTACTATGCCAGAGTTCGAATCCTGGCCTGGGCATGGACTCATCCTCATCGTTGCGATTAGCCAAAAGTTGCAAGAAAGTGACGCTAAATAACATAAATCGAATCAAATATTCAGTTTCATTGAAGTTGCTAAAGGTTTCATGCTTGTTTCATGTTCTTTCTATATTCAACTTCCTAAATTTCATTCCACACCCCCTCAGCATCACTGCATGATTAGTTCTGGCACCGCCGATGACGTTCCTGCAACGATTTATACCACATTTACTTGTAACTAACTGTCCTTTAACAATTTACGTACATTACTAAATTACTGTGATTGAAATAAACTTACATGTGTGAGACATATAATTATAAGACGTCATAATTTTCTTCAAAGGGGGACAACGCCCCTTGTTCCCAGCTTCGTTCGTCCATGTTGGCGTTCATACCCCCTGATACCTCCATTCCATTCCATATTCCTACTACAGTAGGCGCCCTCTAGTTCGGCCACCTCGGGACCGAACCGTAGGCCGAACTAAAAAAATGGCCGAACGAACCGAAGTATTGCAAAAATGGCAAATAAATCCTATACACGGTACAGCCATACAGTAAAATTAGTTATATGGTAGTTTAAACCATGTTTAAGTGTATTTTACTGTACATAAAACAAACTACATCTGGCCTATTTAGTACTTACCGACAACGTGATGTTTTTTTCGTTGTCAGGTGTCGTCTACATTCTTTAAACTTCACTCACAAATGAAACTGTTGATAGCTGGTTCATTAAGTATGAAATTGAAACAAAAAACACAAAACCCAACGGTATAAACAGTGTCCCTAATTTATATGAGACAATAAAAAAGTAAATACTGTACAGTATTCCTTTTACTGCGTAGACAACACGTAGGCCTAAAGTAAAAACAGAACTGTTAAAAGATAGAGGAAAAGGTCTAAATATGGGCCCCCCTTTTTATATTGTCACTTTCGGAGGAAAAAAAATAATATATCAAGCACCTGCCTTTAAAATGCATATCTATAAAATATATGTATATATGTAATATATTAAATGTAATAGCATGCTAAAGTATAGAAGGTCTCCATTAAAAAAAAATTGTGGTCTAAATATGAGCTACTAGTGGCAATATCACATTAAATATATTAAAATTTTAAAAAAAGCAGTCATTTGTCGCTAAAACATTATAAAATTCATATTTATGAATAATCTGTTGTTTTGAAAATCACGCGGAATGGGAAAAATCGAAATTAAGAAAAACATCCAAATATTTGTTGAAAATGTGATCTCAACATTAGACATCATGTCATAGCCCACATTTAGACCATCACGCTATTTTTCTTCTTCAATTTATTTTTGCTCTCTGTGGTACATATTTCGCAAACAAATCATGGCATTATAAAAGCCCACATTTGTTTTATGTACCGCTAATATCATAACCTATACAAAGCAGATGAGAATTGAGAAAACGCTGAGTTAAAACATACCTGCAAAAAGTTTTCGGAGGTCGCAATTCTATAACAGCGTCCAAGGCCGAAACTAACCACCACTTTCTCTTGCAAATTGGCGCCGCAACCTTTGTCCTTGACAGATAACCAGTTCCAATAGCCTCTGTCAGGCTGCAGCACCCGGGAGTGCTGAAAACTCCAAAACCCATATTTAATCCTTTGCCCATATTTAGACCTTCTCCTCTATTATTGGCCTACAAAAAAAAAAAAACAGTAAGGGCGGGCCGAACCAACCGAATCCGAACTAGAGGGCGCTTACTGTATTTAAACTTGATGGTATATATCCAAAACTCACTCCTTGCAACATACGCGTATTACGCAAATCTTTAATATTCCGTCACTCGACGAAAGGAGGCAAACAAGTAAAATAACTTTTCTCCCCAAGCTTATTAATGGAAATAGATTATTTTAATCTGTTGTCGAATTTGAATTTTTATGTACCAAACTGTATGTTAAGGTCCAGAACTGATCTCTTTCAAATCCCCCTTGGAAGAACCAAAATGGCCGAAGCTGAACCCAAGACGAGGATGTCCAAGTTATTTAATTCAGTTTCTAAGAATAACCCAAGCATAGACCTATCTAAATTTAATTGTAACATTAGATCTATTCGCTGAATTTCTGTATGTTTTATTTTGTTTTGTTCATTGATTTTTTTCATTCAGCTTGTAAGGTTATATCCAACAGTTTAGCGTAATTTATTATTGTATAATCTCTGTGTTTCCTTTGTCTCTATATCTAATAATCAAATTCGATTCACAATTGTTCTTAAATGTAAAATGTATATTACGTCATTCATATTTCTTGTTAATTTTCTTAGTTATGTTACAGCGCCTTGAATAACGTAGTGTGGAAAACGACCCAAGAAACTGGTTCCCCAGACGGATGAGAAACATAGATGGCAGTGCGATCAATGTCGGTGCTAATTTTCTTATGAAAGTAATGCGGCTTTGTTAGTTTTTGGAATATATTATGTAGATTTGTTTGTCTTGAAAGACGGTACGTGAATTGATGGAAACAGTTATATTTGTGGAGTGATTTGCAGTCACGAAATGACATTAATTTGGAAAGAAAAGTAAAAAAAATTAATAAATAAATAGCATGCGTAACACAAGAAGAAACATCGCAAAGTGATTCCGGACGTCAGGTGTTGGATTGTGTACTAGAGTTTTATTTTTCTATGTTATTAGAATATAAATAGTATCCTGAGAGATATTTCATACCGAGGCGACAAACCACAAGTGTCGCTTGGAAGGGAGCAGTCCGTAATCAATGCAGCCTTTCGAACCGTAGGGACACAAGCTCTGACTGCACCGTATCCTCAAAGAGATTTTACACCAAAGTGGCACGCGACAAACGATACGAGGATTTCACAACAAAGCGAAACGGGTCCTTCGATCCAAGGCAACTTTCACACCGAAGCGACACATGTTGCTTGGAAACGAGCCAATCAAGAGCAACATTTCACATCGTAGAGGCATGACGGGAAGCACAGGCCAGCTTTCGGTTGGTGAAATCCTCAAGCGATAAGTGTCGCGTGCGCCTTGTCTCTTTGGTGCACAATCTCCCTAAAGCAAGACACTCATTGCATTGCGCATGCACGAACAACAAACCACGGCAACATGTTGCAAGCTATTGAGGAAATGGCCCAGTTTGAGCGACGCACAAGCAACAAAGCGACACGTGTGACTTATCGTGTCGCCTAGATCTGTTGTTGTAAATATCATGCAATGAGTAATATAGAAATTGAGAAGGAGAGAGAAAAGTAGTTGGAGGAGAGAAATGGAGAGGAATGGAAGTGGAGAGGGATATAGAATTATAGAGAGTGGGAAATAGAAAGAGGAGAAATATAGCAGAGAAATAGAGAGAGAGAGAGAGAGAATTAAATGGAGAGTGTGGAGAGAGAGAGAGAGAGAGAGAGAGAGAGAGAGAGAGAGAAGGAAGACAGAGAGTGTTATGTCCTAATATTTATGACATAAACAGAAATAAACATATCAAGATTGGAACTTCATAATTAAATATATTCAAATTTGTAACAAGGTGGATTACATTATTAAAACTTAAATCATCCATAAGACAAATAAACAAGATGCACAATCGTTGCTATGCACAGGCTATGTACATTGGCCATAACTGCTAGTTCACCATATATAATAATATACTAATGTCCAAAATTAAAGCAACAAACGGAAATTCTTTCCCGTGTGTCCATTTGACCACATAATACTATCAGGTGATAGTAATTTTTATGTCATAGACAACTGGTTTAATATAGAAAATAAACTAACCTTAATGAGCCAATATTTATAAACAAAAAAAATCACGATAGCAACAGGTTAAACTTGGCAAATTTATATATAAAAAATCACAGGAGGAAAGGATTTATTTTTGTTGCTTTAATTTTGGACACTAGTGTATATTTTATAATATATATCAGAGAGAGAGAGAGAGAGAGAGAGAGAGAGAGAGAGAGAGAGAGAGAGATATGAAGAAGAGAGAATGTGAGAGGGTGGCTGTAAGAGACATAGACAAAAACAGAGAGAGTAATACAATATAATTCTATCTCTGTATCAGCTCACGCAGTCTAAAGTGAATCGTAACTTATGTTTCATAAGTGATCAACGCTTAAGAATAAATATAAATGAAATTTAGAATGTTGGTACATTTGCTAACACAGTGTACCACTAAAACTAAATAACTCTATTGACAGATAGTTTTATGCCATGGCAGCACATTATACACGGATAATAAGCATAAAACAGACAAAAATATATTTACATTCCGCATTTTATATTGGCCCACGATCATTAGTACAGATTTCAATTTTACCGACAAAGGTTGTTCACCATGAAGCATTCTCCCCCTCTCTCCCCCCATCTCTCCTTCTCTCTATTCAATTCCCTTTACTTCAGTTTTCTAGAACCGTTATGTAGTAAGAGATGCAACAATTTCACGTTGCAGTGCCGTCTAACAATAAAACACTGACAATTGCATTGTTAGCAATAACCTTGGTGACGATATAACATAGTGTGGAGAATGAAAAGCTATGAATGAACTTGAAATAGTATCAACAAGAAATAAATTGGGCAGAGTACATTTAAGAAGTGACTAAAAGTTCACACATGCATTGGAAAACCAATTTAGGTAATAATTTTCAAATTACAAGTATTATTCTTTAATTTCACGAAAAATTATACACGATTTATGACAAAGGCAAAAATTGTGTAGCGAATGCAGGTTGGAATAAATTATAATAAAATTATGTTCTATCACTCAGCCTTTCCGTCGAGAAGAGGCAATTTTTAACCAGTCTTAGAATTGGTCACAGCCGTCTCACCCATGGTCATTTTCTGCAAGTTCTTGACTCTCCAATGTGTATTTTATGTAATGTTGTTTTAAAGGTTCGGCATATTCTTCTAGAATGTGCTGATTTTACTTTCGTCAGACATAGTTGTACCATTCCCAAAGATTTATCATCCATGTTGGAACATGATGACAGCGTTAAGCATATGTTTTTAGGGTTTGGGAAGAGCAGATCTCTTCCACTGTCTGTGAGGAAGTTTTCTGTGCAGGTTCCTGTACAACTTTGCACCTTTGACCTGTCTCAAATGGTTCTCTACAACCCTTTTCTAACTTTAAGATAAGGGTATTAGATAAGTTGATTTTTCCTACTGTACTTTGAATGGTGCAAAATGGCCGTACCCAAAAATGTTAACTCATTCACATTCAGAAAACATATTAATTGTAATACATATTTAATAATTATAATAATATGTAATACATATAATCTGAAGTTGTGAATGTGCTTAAAGTGGATTTCGAACCAGCATGTAGCTTCATGGCGTTTCGAACCCGGGACTCCTTGATTACAAGGTAACGAAGTTGCAATTATGCCATCGGAAAGGTACCGAATAGTATCATTGTTTGTCATTTTCATAATTCCTTCTATTACTGAACGATAAGATTTGAGGAGTAAAGTGAATTCGATTTCCAATTCGATCCCATTTTGAGGCATATTGCACAGTGGTTGGGATCCAAAATTCAACTGTAGGGCCAGTTCCGTTTGGCCTATCATGAGTACAATGTTGGCTTATATCAAACTTTAAAAAATATTCTCGATCCTGTTAAACGTTGTGATGATAGACATTTGAGTCTTCAAGCATATTATGTAATAACCAAAAACATGGAAATCGGGAGGGGTCATCTTCCCTATCACCTTCCCATGGATCCACTCTTGTTCTAAAGATATATTAACTAACTCTCTAGCCTTCTTAAACCCGAAGGTTTATGGCTTCAGCAACACAAGCTTTCCATCTGTCCCCATCCTGGGAAAGATCAATCCAACCTTTTCCGTCCTTAGCGATTTCCTTTAGGTCCATATCAACGTTATCCTTCCATCAAGACATTTTGAAAAGTCTTTTTACTTTCAAAGGGGGTGAGAGGTCCGAGATTCCGTTTCATCATATAGTCGGGCCTGACTCTCAGTAGTGGCATAAAGCAAGCAGTGTGCGCACGAGTGCATAAACAATCATACACATATTTAAATAATCATTACTTTTCCCAGGTATTTACACATTGCATATGGGGAAAAAATCGACCCAACCAGCTCGCCAGGACCATATGGAATCGATAAAGGGAAGAGACATGACGTCACATTTTCCATGGACTCGTAGGATACATAAGGTTACTTCATAATAGAATGCGTAAGTATACATGATTAGAGGCGCGTAGACAAATAGCTATTGAATTCTGTAGATAACGCTCTTCCCTTTCAGCAAGAAGAAACACAACACCAAATCAGCCTTCTCGATAGCCTAGTGGTTAAGGTTGTCGCCTTGTAATCAAGGTTTCCCGGGTTGGATCCCGGTGGAGGTTCCATATCTCAACTACTTAAATAGAGAGAAAAAACGCCGTTGAATTTTTAGGAAAAAAACTATCTTCGCAAGTTTTTGCTTGAAAGTAGTACGAGGTACTTCCAAGTGCTCTCGTTACACCTGGGCAAAATTAATAACAAAACGAAACCTCTTGGGATGTTTTATCCAAGTATATGTTAACTTATCCACAAAATTTCCTTCCGACAAATTGTGCCATAATGGAAAAAACTGCTGCCATATCAATTTTCAGTTTTATCTACATAGGTACGGAACTTGTTATTTGTTGCAGAAAAGAAACATAGATTTTGCCTCAAACGTTTTTGTCGGAACTCTATTTTTTTCCACATCATTAAGAATATGAAATGAAATCAATAATTACATAATATTTTTTTATGAAATGGAAATGATAAATGCGGTCGGAGCGTGGTGCTGAACACATCACCTCCAAAATGACTGCGATCAGGAATGTGTTGGACCCTACCCCAACATTTCCTAAATGTGCCTTAATGGCACGCTGCTATGAATTTTACTTTGCTAATGGTTTCGCCTACAGAAGTATGCACTGATAATCTTTTATATTTGAAGACCACAGGGAAAGAACGTGGTTTGTCCACTTTTTGCTAAATTGAGGTAAAGGCATAGGCGTGCGCACGGGGAGGCAAGGGGGTCAATTGCCCCACCCCCTTAATCATGGACGACGGGAGATTTTTTCAACTGAGGGACAAGCAAGGTATTTCTCCATGGGCTATATTGTCCCTCAAAAACACCACTTCAATTTGAAATTATCGCATTAATGTAAATTGCTATGACTGAATTATACGTGTGAAATATATACTTTTAGGTTGGCATTTGATTTCTAAGGTGGCTATCCTTGCTTCCCCTTCCAGAAAGTCCATGCCCCTATATTATTATACTTTCACCTAGAAATTTGGTGTACAGGAATCTTATCGCCGTTGGGGAAAGGCATTGCCTCTCCCCAACCTTGGATGGAAATCAATTCTAAGCGAGCATGGGGGCAAACATTGAGGTAAAAGAAAGCAAGACTAGTAGAATCTAGAGTAGCAGAACAAACGAATACTCAAGATGGAATTAGTTTTCACCTCTTACTTGCATTACTTCTTCCAGACGGCCAAGAACACCTGAAGGGGGTGGGCCGCAAGGGGAATTGCCCCCTCGATATCAAAATTTCACAAATAAAAACGCATTTCGTAAAATTTTCCAGCTCGCTTCTCTTGCACTTTCTGCTTTTCTTACAGTCTTGTCAAGTTCAGAGTCGTAGCTAGGGAGCGGCGGGAGTTGGCCCTGGGTGCCGAACGATATAAATGAAAAAAATGTAAAAGAGAATGCCATGGCATCTCATGAAATTTTTGGTGGTATATTAAATCAATAATGTTTTCAGTTTGCAAAAATTTAGATCAAAAAATGTTCTTGCTCGCTTTGTTCGCGATTTGGTTGTTTTCTATAATGCATTGTGAATTACCAGAGAGACAAGTTATAACTAGTAAGTTCTTCAGACTCTTTCTGCTAAACATTTTCGTCTTAAATGCACAATTGTCTGAGGAAAAGAAGCGTGGCACATTTCAGAGGCAAATTATTATTCGTTATGGTGCCTCTATGTTGCTGCATTATATATAGAATACACACACCACACACACACACACACACACACACACAAACACATCAATGCAATGAAACTAAAACAGTGAGATAAAATGAGGATTTTCGTTCCCGACTGAACTTTCAAGGCTTTGCCCCCTCCCCCATAATCAGAGAGTCTGCGCACGCCTGTGGGTAAAGGTGCTATTAGATAGCTCTCTGAAGGGTCTTTATAACTAGAAATTGCACAAGAATAGAACGTGCTTTTTCCTCCCGTCGGAAACAGGTTTTGGTTGGGTATACAGAGAAGAACATGCTCATAACAATGGAATAAAGTGCTCTCCTGGAAAATCAAGAAAATGGACAAAGCACGATCATTCACTCCAACATGGCTGACATTTTTTTTCAATATGGTGGATAATATTGTACAAGATTTATTTCAATGCACCTAACTCATTCACCAGTTCGTGCACATTTCTCTTACAGACGATACACGTCAACGGCGATTTTGATTTCTCTCTAATTAGCTGCAGCCGGGCCCCCACTACAGCTTTATAAAAGTGACTAGACTATGGCCGTATTTTACCACCTGAAGAAAGGAAAATGCTAATTGACATTCTTGAAGTTCGCCTTTGAAGCAGTTTGCAGAAGAACTCTCCACGAGAAACTGGCTTAAATTTCCTTCTAATTAATATTTCAAAACATGTTCAACAAATATTTACAAAGTAAGATATATCTTAAAAATAGTTACTTAATTTGTTTAATTTTAAGGATTTGTGGTTTGTTGTGTGTTTAAGTAATGTTCAGCAATACTTGTTGATTTCACTGTCATCTAGTGATAAGAAAATAATAAACGCTGTAGAATCTGGTAATTCTTTTAATGTTACGGGGTTTCAATTCTAACATTTAAAACTTAATACTTACATTGTGTAATAATCTGTATGCAATTACTAAATCTGTCCTTAGATTAATTTCATTTATTGTCAATAAATAAGATAACACTATAATTATGTATTAATAATAGACACAAGAGATTTTACAGTAATTTTCTGTAATTTCTACTATGGTGGAATACAAGTATTCAAAGGACCAGTACTGTCATGTATTGAAAAGCAAGAAAGAACAGCATTTCCGATCTTTCTTTAAACTTTAGCAGTGATGTTTCCTATACTCTGTCCCGGGAATCTGAGGAGTAAGGTCGCACATGACGGTACAGAAGGGGAGGAAGCAAGTGGGCGGGCGAAGCAGTACGCACTGCTGCTAACACTTGGTAGTTGCAGTTGCATTTTCTTATTCATGCAGCCACTTCCCCTCTCATGCATTCATTGGTTGAGCCCTTTCGAGACATAATTTGCCATAAATAAACATCCTCCGTGTCCCCCATCGGAGGCAAAACCACAACCAAGAATCTTGGGGTGTAATACGCACCGACAAAGAAAGGTTGGTTCAGAGTTGCCGACCACCCAGTCTCCCCCCACTTAAACAGAGCAGATTAGGGAGGAGGGAGCCGGGCGTTCTTCCTTGGTTCGTTTGACTGTTTTTTATTTTTCTATTTTTCAAGGGTAGCAAAATTTCAGTCCAGTCCCTTCCATCAATACCAGTGCCAGCAACATCTCTATGAACAAAGGACGTTTGATCAAATTTCGATGTTTTCGGCTTTCATTACGTCTATTAATTATAGTCATTATTATTACTATACATATTCAAACTTACATGCAAAAAATATAAACCAATATCAAGTACAACGAAAGATTGGTTTCATAAAGTTCACTTTATGCCCAAAAAGGCTAATCGGTCTTTTATTGAGTTGGTGTTTTAAGTCCACTTTATGCACAGTAAGGCTAGTCTGGACTGGACCTACAGTTTAAAGTGGGATTCGAACCACATTGTGCCTCCACTGGGTAAGAAATTTTGCACCCTTTGATTTCAGAGCGACGACGTCCTGGGGGAGGCCCAGTTCAATGAGAGAGATTCCAAAATAGAAAACTTTGGTTTTGTGAAGATGGGGATGAGTTATCATGTGATGAAATTGATGGACACTCACAAACATCCATGCCCAGGCCAGGATTCGATCCCGGACTCCTCGTGTCGTAGCGAGATATGCTAACCACTTTTTTTTTTTTTAAAAAAAAAAAAAGGAAATACCCCCTACACGGAGGTATCCCCCACCATTCACTCTTTTTCTCACTTTTACACTTTTCAATTCTTACATTTTTCTTTGTTTCTTATCAACTGGACGAACACAAATACCCATGCCTTACCCGGGACTTTTTTTTTACCATTTTTCTTTCATACAGTAATTTTACAGGTTTTGTATAACAATAGTTCTTTTAACATTCCATCAGCACCTTTAAAAAATGTGCAAATAATATTGTTCTTTTATCTTGAGACACTTTATGATATTCCTGTTTAACATATATTAAAAATTGATCATGAAAATCTATACCTTTATACATGCAGACAAACAATATATAATGTCCAACCAACCATTGTACACTACGCAATTTAGTACATGGAAAATACGAAAACGTAGGTAACATTATGTTATGCACAGTAAACGCATTGGGATGGGTGCGACAAATTTTTCCTAATAACACACATAGATATTTCCATGTTTCACGTGTCCGTATGCATTCACTTAGCCAGTGTGAAATCGAACCATTTTTTTTACACCTACCACATAGTGAGTCTTGTAACAGTTTTAATTTATGTAATTTCTCTTTCGTCACCACTATATCCTGTACCACACAGTACCACGCAGATTTTACCAAGGGCGATAAATGTGGTGCGTGAACATTGTTCCATATTTTGTGCCAGGAATGGGTTGGTTGATTAATCATTATCTTGCAGCTAGGCAATGTTGCCAAACAACGTGACTGGTATAATTGAGATACTTTTGGTATTTGAAGAGGTTTCGCTGAAAGTAGTATATAACAAATTTCTAGCACTGATTCTTGTAAATATTTATACTGCGGTGGCACCGTTGCTATATCAATCGGAGACTGCAATGGTATGGTGTCCAAAATCTGCTTAAGTATCACACCCGTTAAACTGTCTGGGAAGTTTACTGACATTGACATATCTGCTTGTACTCGGAGAGCTTGGCTTTTTAAATCCACGTAAATCAAGCCAAGTCCCCCGCACCGTACAAGCAGACATACATTCTCGTGACTCACCCGCAACATTTGGTGTGCCCAAACAAACCAGTTTATCGCACTCCTTATCTGTACAAAATCCAATTTCCTCATCGGAAGCACTCGTGCCACAAACCAGAGCTTTGAACTCGCATAAATATTTACAAAGGCTACCCTGGCAACCAAGCTAAGTGCACGAAGTTTGTTTTGTTTGAGCACACTTTTCAGGCCAGCAATACATATTGAATAATTTTGAGCAATCATTTATTGTAAAGAGTGGGTAAAAATTATTCCAAGTATTTTCAGTGCATTTACTTTTTGAATTTTCTCATTTTGATAAGAGTGGTTTGTAGCATCTAAGTTCATCCAATTAGTTTTATTATAGTTAATCTTTAGTCCAGCCACCGAGCTGTACTTTTCTATCACATTTTCAAGTATTTCCATATCTGTCGGCAAATTCACAAACACCGTGACATCATCAGCATAACCTAATAATTGTATCGTTGTTGAGTGAATATTTAAACCCTGCAATTGCATTTCAAGTACCTTTAAAAATGGCATTAACGCTACACAAAAACTTATCATCGACATGGGATCACCTTGTCTGACACCCCTTTGTATAGGAAATGTCTTAGTTAGGAACCCATTGATTTTTACACACGATTTGGCATCAGTATATAAACTCTTAATCGCATTTACAAATTTTGGACTACAACCCATCCTTAAAAATACAGCATATAAAAATTCGTGCTGTACAGTATCAAAAGCATTTTGAAAATCCAATGCCACTATACCATGGTGACCTTTTATGGTCGTATGTCTATAACTAGTTATAACATCACGAATTGTCTGTAAAACAGTAAATATCGATCTATTATTACCATAACAGTATTGATGGACACCGATCATTCTTTCCATATAAGGCAAAAGACGACTAAGTAAACATCTAGCAAAAATTTTATAATCCGTGCACAACAAAGATATAGGTCTATAGTGTTTTACTACCGTAGGGTTAGGAACTTTGGGAACCAGGACGATTACACCTGTATTGCTCGTCCTTCCCAAGCAGTGTTGATTAAATACTGCATTTATCCAGTCTGTCACAATATTACCTACAAGTGACCAAAATCTTTTATAAAATTCTATTGGAATACCATCTATTCCTGGCGATGAGTTATTCTTCATTCCTAGAATCGCTTCGTACACCTCAGCAGCTGTGAAGGACTTTCCAATCCGCAAGTTGTCATTAAGAGAAAAAAATTCCGGAACTTGTTGTAAAAATATTTGTTCCTGAGCTGGATCATAACTTGTTCCTTGAAATCTAGAGTGATAAGCGCGGTAAAAGATTTCCTTTATGTCAGTCACATTACTATACTCCGAATTATCTTCGTCTATAATCTTATGAATCGTTTGTCGTTTTCCACGATTACGTTCTTGTAGACCATGACTAATATTTGCCACTTCAAGAGGGTCAAAAGGTAAAAGTTTACTACGGATTTTGCACCCACTTCTTTTTTGCGCGTGTAATTGCAACAATATTGCCTGTACTTGTTTAATGTTCTGTTGCACTTTTCCCCCTTTTACCCCTTCATCAGTTAGCTCTCTCAACACTTTATAATAAAAATTGTATTTATTATTCCAATCCTGGTTCCGTTCCCAACTATATTGTCTACAAAATCGTTTGATAGCTGGCTTTAGATATTCATCCCACCACTTAATTATATTTATTTGTTTCGCTCTTAATCGTTCCCAATATTTCCATTTCTCTTGGAATTTGTCAGCAAAAAGTGGATCATCAAATAACGATATATTCATTTTCCAATATCCATACCCATATTGTATATTTGGCAGTTGCATTTTTACCGCCATTATAATTGCACTATGATCTGAGAAGCAAGTTGGCACCATATTAAAATTAGTGATATTATGGATAATTGATGGTGAAACATAAAATCTATCTAACCGTGAAGCACCCCCATCCTTTACATATGTGAAGCCTGCGCTAGTTGGGTGCAAAGTGTCCCATGCATCTTTCCATTGAAACCCAGTTACCAACTGTTGCAGCGCATTGGATGTATTAAATCCAGGGCGCTGGTCTTTTGGCAACAACACACAAAATCGCCTCCACAAATAATATGTTGCTTATTACCTTGAAGTTCCGTCGCTACTTCATTTGCAAAAAATTCATTACGTTGCTGCCTTTGATTACTACCAGCAGGCGCAAACAGATTACATATCCACAGGTTTTCCACTTGTACAGTTGTAATTCTACCACTCGGATGGTATTCTACATTTAATACCGGTATATTGTCTCTAACTAGTACAGCTGTTCCTTGCGCTGAATATGTGGAATTTGTATAGACAATATAACTAGCGGGTAACTCATAATTAGTTATTGCTACTTCTTGAATGAGAGCAATATCTATAGCGGACTGAATTAGAAAGTCCCCCAATGCACTTTGTTTTTTTTTTTTTGTAGTTTGTTTATGTTTATACTAGCAAGTCTAATGGTGGTAAGCATCACTATGTATATGTAAACACTTGATTTTACAATACTGTTAAATATATACATCCCATAGCTGAAAACAGTACCACATCAAGGAAATGGAACCGAGTGGTACCAATCGTTGATCTTCTTTACAAAAAAAAAAAGAGGAAACGTATATATCAAGAAAAAAAAAAACTCTATTACTCTATCATACCTATCAGTCCCCTATCAAAAGCCACCACAATCATTACACTCTTACAAATATTACTTAACCTCCTCAACATTTTTCCAACTAACCTGTTTATAATCGTGATTAGTGTTGTCAGTATCTACTCCACTCTCTCGAGGAAATATTATAGAATGTACACCTGCAGTATTTTTCATCTTTTTTCTATGACGCACACGACAAATAACGTTGGACACTACACTAGGGGTGGTCCCTCCTTCCTTTCTTCTGTTAGTGCAGATACCCATGGATATTGACTCAGGGCTCCCCAGGTACCTGCGGATGTTGAGACAGAGCTCGCCCGGGTTTTTTCTTCTTGCTTATTGGAGGCACGAATCGTGGTCTGGATCGCTTGTGTCTTGAAGAGCGTCTTTTTTTTTCTTTTATCCGTGTTAATTGTCGGAAATTCATCCTCTGTTTTCGATTCATCCCCGGATCCATCTTCTGTGCCTATTTCTACTTTCTGGACTTCTATCTTCTTGTCTACTTCCTTTCCGAGTTGTGAGGGAATTCCTGAGGTGTGTTGTCTCTTGGCAGGTGTGTCTAGTGTTGTTAAGGGGTTGGAGTTGGAGCTGGAAGGTTGGCTACTCTCTTCTTTTTCACCTTGTTGTTCGTTGTGTATTTTGTCTTTGTCGGTGCTCTTCTTTTGGCTTGGGTCGTTTGGTGTTAACTGTATTTGAGGCTCTGGTTCCGTGGCGGGTGTGTCTGTTGTTTCATTCGTGAAATGGGGGTTGGATCTATGGCAATTGACCTCTTCACTTGATGTTGTATTCGAGTTTTGGGGTCTTGTCAGTACTGGAAGTACTGTCGGTTGGGATACCATAGGGGTCGTTCCAGTGGTCAAATTAACAGGGACTCGTCCAGTTCTATTAACGCGGGGTCGTCGCGAGGGGCATTCTGAGAAGTTATGTCCCTCCAAATCACACCCACTACACGTACGTACTTGACCAGAATAAGTTACCCAGTACCTGTCTCCTTGTATGGTAATGTACGAAGGGATTGCTTTCCGCAGGGCCATTTTAAACACAATGCGCCCCGTTCGTGTTCTATAAATATGTTCTTCTGAATACCTCTCTTCCTTTACGTTCAGCACTTCACCGTATTCACTAATTACATTACGAATCGCATCGTGGCTTAATTCGTCTGGCACTACATGCACACTTACAAAAACACATTCCACACCTATTTTATGCCGTCCGTCTGCATCATAATAGGTCACTTCAGCTCCATAATCATTTAATAATCGCTCACCCACAACTTTCCTTACAAATTTCACAAATACACAGTTTCGATAGTAATCAATTTCAAAGCTTTGAACTTGGTTCGATGTCACACCGTACGTGTTATGAAACCACTTATGTAAATCCAGCGAAGTAGGTCTAGATTTTACACTACGAAAAATAAATGTCAACGTATTTTGTCTCTGTACCGGCATGTTTGTCTTCCTTCTAGTCTTTCTCAATTAGCATGTACGTAGTCCAAAACAGAGCTTGCTCAATTCAACTCAAGAGTATTTTGCCTTACCTGCCACACGGAAAACAGCGAACGCGAAAACACGATCTGCACGCGGCCGCGTGTGCAGCTAGACTAGGGACTCGAACCCAGAACCCCTGGCGTTGTAGCGCGCTCTGCTAACCACTTCGCCACGGGGGTCTGCTGATTTGTCATTGGGTTAACACTTGTAACTGTGAAGAGTAGGTGCAGAGTACAGAATATAATCGCCTTGTAAATTAGGTAATTAATTCGATATGCACCACACGTTGGTTCATATATTATATTGATTGATTTGGTGTTTTAAGTTCACTTTATGCACAGTAAGGCTAATCGGGACTGGACCTACAGTTTAAAGTGAGACGCTTATCCGGAAATCACCTGGCTGATTGACCGAGAAACCTCTTCACTATTCGCTGTCAAGAAAGCTTCAACAATTATTTCAATAAAGGTTATACTTAATACTTAAAGATTTGTAAAACTTTCTATTACTACTAATTTGGGAAACAACATTTTAGCAGTGTGTAACCAGAATATACATTTCTTAATTGTAAATATCTCCGTCGCATAACCTGACTTTGCTGCCATTAAAGAAAAAAGCATTCTATGGCGCCCTTTTTGCCAGCCCCCTGTCCTACTCCTCGCTACGGGCCTCTCTTCATCAGTCCCCCATACCCAGAGGAGGGCTGGTTGCGGACACCCAAGAATCGCGAGAAGATGTGGCAACGTTTCGACTGTCAACGGAGCCACGCGTCGAGGTTTCGGCAGGGAGAGGGTTGAGGTAAGGTCGCGAAGACGTGGCAAGGAGCTGTCCCGGGAATCTGAGCAGCAAGGTCGCACATAACGGTAGGGAAGGGGAGAAAGCGAGGGGGCGGGCGAAGCAGTACGCACTTCTGTTTGGTAGCTGCAGTCGCAGTTTCCTATTCATGCAGGCACTTTCCCTCTCACGCATTCATTGGTTGAGCGACTTGTTTTCGTTCGCTTGGTCCGGCCTCCGTGGCGGAGTGGTTAGCACACCACACTAAGATGCCAGAGTTCCCGAGTTTGAATTCTGGCCTAGGCGCTGGTGTTCCTTGTGTGTCCCTTCTCAATTTAATCATATCGTCACTCATCTTGATCTTCGCGATTATTCAAAAGTGGCAGAAATGCGAAGTAAATAAACCAATCAATGGTTCGCTGGCTCCATATATTCCAGGGATAGAGTATATGTAATTGTTATTCATAGATCACTCTTCCTTAAGCAACTTAACAAATATGAGAAGATTTCGAGAAAATACATAAATCAAATGGTCAGGACAGACAGCGAGGATTGTCATGCCCAATTCAAGTAATTGGTTGTTTAGAAATACAAGGTGACGTCAGCGCAAGGTACATTGACATCGTCATACAATACAAGGAAAGTCGCAAGTTCCTGGGTATCACTCTATATAGAGAACCGAAAATATTCCATAGCCCATCATTACGCTATGATGAAGTACTAGGCATAACCTCCTCTCCTACGTAGGAAAGGCAACAACAGTTTTCTATTCTGTCTGTTACAGTCTCCACCAAGGGCGTATCCAGGGTTTGGGTCCAGGAGGTCCGGACCTCCCACAAATTCCCTTCTTTTTAAAAATATAGTATGGTAGATTCAGCATACTTTCCGATGAGACACTTGATGTGGAAGGTATAGAAAATATTCTGTGTGCACTGTTTGTGGATTCCGAAAATAACACTCACTAATTTTTATTTTATTTAGTTTTACAGTGGGTAGTGATATATCAGCTGAAAATCTGACTTCAGTGAGAAACTGTTTTGGTACAGTAAGTGAAGTTTTTTTTAGAAATGTATACATGCAGGGGTGAAATACTAAAACAAATATATAGCATTAGGTACCAGACAGTAAAAACAAACTATTGTTAGTGTGTGAAAATCGATTTCTAGAAAAACACGATTCACTTCATGGTCTTTGTTAAATGTCTTCAACCTTGTCAGTTAAGTGGCGCAATCCAAGCAAGTGATCTAGCCGCAGTTGAAAAGAGGACTTTCTTAATTGTACTCTTTATCTGAGAAAAGTTTTTCAGTTTTACTGTATAGTTGTCGAAGTATTTAGAGCCCTCATCACAATTTAGCCTCTGCTCTCTCTTAATTAACCCAAGAGCAGTCACGGATTAAGGTGGGTGCTATTGATGCTGCAGCATTAGGCCCATTCCTGAACTAGGCCCAGATGAAAACAGACGAGAAAGCCTAACAGTTTTCTTTTGCTATACTAACCTGAAAATAAATCTTAGAATGACATTTGCAGCCCCAATTTCGGACGCCTAGACACAGCGTTACTTATTATACAATTACTATTATTCTTTGCGCTGTGACGGAATTATAACGCCGTTGTGTTTCTTGTTCACCGAACATTTGCTAGTTAATGCTATCAATTTTACGTTAAACAGTTTACTTAGTAATTTAGCTGTGTTTTTTGCAATATCTTGGCGATTGTTGCCACTTTATTATTGTTCGGTAAGTGCGACGTAGTAAATTTTTCACCTTCAAAGTTAGTTGTACAGAAAAAAAATGACGGTATTTCATTATTAGGTTTTGACGTGACCACATCAGGTACAATTTCGTCTTAATCCGGCCCTGCCCAAGAGACGAGAAATTTCAGATATGGAGTTCAGTGAAATATTTCAAACTGCTTCTGAAAAATATCAACAGACATTCAATTATGAAATTACGATTAGAAGAATAACGAAACACAATAATAACAATAATAATTATAAACGAGATTACTATCATCGCATAGAAACGGACACGCCATTGGTAGGGAGGGACGTGAAGTTTTCGTTTTAACGATAACACCGAAAAGTTGAGGAAAGCAAAGTAAAGTGTTAAAATGTATTTGGGTAGTTTAAGGTGGCACGTTTTCGGTGTTTCGGAATCGCAAAATAAAGCGAATTATGCCATTTTTCAGAATAACACCGAATTTTGCACTTCAACACGATAAACGCCGCGAAATATACAATATCAACTGTTGATAACATTTCTTCTGTTCAAAAAACTACCTGAAGCGCTATTAGATCTGTTATTTGTAGTCTAGCTGGTGATAGTTCGATTCAAAACAGATTGTCACACTTCATTTATTGCAGTTTCACACAGACTTGTCCTGAATATAGAATACGCTAAGAGCGATCTTCCCAGAAGGGAAATTTCGTAGGAATGGGAGCATTTTCAGAGAAGCACCCGTTATGTTGCTGAGAGGGGAGGGGGTGTATGTGTGCGTACACAAAACGGTATTTTGAGGTCGAAGAGGGATTTTTTGGCATTGCTAGGGAAATGTGATGCGTATGATTGTGTTCAAAGATTTGGGTTTAATCATTCAATAAATATTTCATATTTAGTGGCTGAGGAGATGAAATAGTTTTCCAAATTGAATCAATTTGATGATTTCTCAAAATTTGTCTCAAGTTTCCAAAACTAAAACAATGTGAAAAGCTTAAGCATCAAAGGAACAGTAAAAATGCATGTAAAAATAACACCGATTTTAAATTAATAACACCGAATTTTGCACTAAACCGCGAAAAATAACATCGACATTTATGAAAAATAAAATGAAAAATTCACGTCCTTAGCCATTGGCCTTAGAGGATGGGCACCCCTGGCTGGACCACCCCCCAATTTTGTTTCTAGATACGCCCCTGGTCGCCATGTCTTCGTAAGCCCGTAAAGTGCAGTTTCCTTAGTGCTTATAAGTAGAATATTTGTTACTTTAACCACACATAAATGTACGTACATGCAGTGTGGTATTTAAGAAATTTCCAATGGGTGGGAAATTCTACTGACTGTCTAGGGAGAGCATGAAATAATGACTTCATGCCGTATAAATTTCCTCCCCAAGGATAAAATTTATCAAGCAGAAGTACCCAGAGGGGGGGGGGATCTCTCCATCCCCCATACAAATACCACCCTGTGTACATGTCGATATTGAACTCAGGTAGCAAACCATCTTCTCTCTGATTTACTGTCCTCAAGAAGTTCTGCCAGTCACCGTTGAGAGGCGCCACAGGTAACTTTTTGATTTCGCCTCTAGATCAAAACATTTTACAAGAGATCAAGAGATGTCACTACTAACATATACTGTAATGCTTTAACGGTCATTGAAAAATAGTCCTTATGTCATGTAAATAGGAGCAGCCCCGTAGATATTTTGGCATCCTAGGCAGGCTCGTAGCTAGAACTGATATCCAGGGATGGCTTTGTAAACCAAGTCATATTTCAAAAGTTTAACAGTATTAAACGAAGGTAAATTATGTGTGTCGGGGGTCATTAAGTTAATTTAAAATATAAGATTTAGAAATATCATACAAATCCTGCAGTTTTTTTTTCTATATCTTCTAAAACATCTCTTGAAGTGCTAATGACTGCTATTGACACCATTCCTTACTACACACTTCACAGTATTTTTGATCATACAGATATTTATACAAGTTAAAATGTACAATATTCACTTGAATCATAGGCACTACCGTACCCCGGCCGAAGCAATAAAACTCTTCTTCGTTCCCAAAACTTTGGATCTGTTGACAATTGAGGCAGATGTGGAAGTAATGTGGGTGCTGACGTCAAAGTCACAGATTTCTGTCATACGAGAAGCTGCAACAGGGTCAGTGAAGGTACAGATAAAGAAGGCCCCATATGAAAGAACTTTCTAGAGTCTAGATAATCTTGTAAACACTTGCCGCTGCTTAGACTTCTGCTCATAAACAAGATGAACGAACAAAGTTTTGAACAAAATAATATTTGCTGTTTACATTTACACTCTTCACCTCAAACAAATTAAAATACAAATAGTTTTACCTAATGTCAAATGGGCTGGCGGCCCTGGCAGGGGGAGCTGAGCCCCCCCTGGCCCCTGCCATGCTACGGGCCTGATCCTAGGCAGGATAGTGGTTAAGCAACCTCCCCCCATCTCTTCTCCACTAACAAACACGGACATTTTGTGTGCGTTCTTTGATATTTTCAAATGCCATTCTTTGTGATATTTACATCCTTCAAATTTTGAAATGAGGAAACGAAGAAAATATCATTTAAAATAATGTGGGATATATATTTATGCAAAAATCATATTTTTTCTGATCCTTGAAAACAGTCCGTTTTCCTTCAGTTATAACCAGAAAACATTGTCTTTATTTTACATTCTTCGGCTTTTTTCCGCTCTTAGGTCATTTTTCAGAATTGTTTGCCAATTTGATTGAATTTTTTCTTAAAATTTTGAGGTTTGTTTTCCTCTTCCCCTGTTTTGTGAAATATAAATACATTTTCTGACACAACTTAAATTTACTGACATGCTCATGCAATTTCGGCATTAATCGAAAATACGGTAAATGGAAAACTGTATTTTAAATTAAAAAAGCTACAGCAGCACTTACTTGCGTCTTTCCCTCTTTTTTTCGATAGTTTAAACCAACAACGGTTTTGTCGAAATATTCAACTGAGCTCTTGTAACTTAAGCAAAAATAAGCTTTGAATTTATGAGCGTAAATTATTTTTAGGTCATATTGTTTACCATTTTAGGTATTTTTTTGTTCATTTACGGTCTGTAACCTGCTTATATAATTATATCTAACATTCCATCTTTGTTTTAATCATCGTTTACACCTTTCTACTTTGATAAAATTAGTTTTATTCTTTATCACTGCTGCTGCCATCTGTTATTGCCTAAGTCAAACATTTTCCTTTTATCGCTCCTATGGACACGTAACAGGTTATGTAGTTCTTTAAAATCATTTTTTCATGTAATGACCTTTCAAGTCCTAGTTATATTTCTCGTTTCAAAAATGTTCAGCACATTTTAGAATATTTCGGTTGTGTCTTAGGGTCTGGAAAACATCTTTAAAAGCATATTATTAGCCTACTACTACTTTGGAGAAAAAGCAATTTCCAGTTAAGAATTTCTCCGTTGCACATTCTGATTTAGTTGTCATAAAAAGAAAAGAAGAACTCTTTCAGTGGCACCCTCTAGGCATGACGCCGTAGGCTTCAGCCCCCTAGTCTACCACTCGTTACTGGCCAGAATAGGAGTCGCCGCGGTCTTTGTCGGGTACGATTCTTGGAGTGGGTGACTTCATGTGGGAATTTTTCAGACATTGAAGCGTGGTGCTGATCACAACACTTTCACTATGATCGAGATTGCTAACATGTTGGACCTTACCTCCCCAATCATTACGAGCCTTCATGAAACGGTGAATTGTACAGAGGTTGATCTTTATGTGAAGTAAATATAATTTTGTTTTACAGGATGTTCATATTAATTGCAACCTGATTTTCTAATTCCATTCTTTTTCATATTTCACTAGATACGAGGCACCTTCGTATACATCAAAGCACAACCCCATCGATATCCGACATCTTGAATTGATCCTGTCCGCCATCTTGGATTAATTCAGCTGGAAGGAAAGCAACAGTTGCGCTCATCGAAGTCGGACCAGTTCCTGGACAGAAACCACAACGCCTGGAATTAACTGTACACCGAAGCTTAATCAGACATTATACTCTTTTGTAAATTGAAAAAGGTTACTTACTTTTCCAAGTGTTGCCAGTAGTGCCAGATCATTTTCGGAGCATATCGAGGTGACTGATGTGGTCTTGGGAATCTCTGGATCAAGGCCTCACACAACAGTAGAGAAAGGGAGCAGAGCAGTGCGGGCTGCTACAAATGGCTGGTAGCTGCAGCAGTGTTTTACCCTCCATGCACTCTCTCACCCTCACGCGGTATTGGACGAAGCTTCTCGAGCCATTACTTGATTGTTTTCGTTCCCGGGACACCTAGCGAGCCTACAAACAGTGCATGAGATGACGTCAGTGGGTCGCTAGTTGATTGGTTGCCTCTGGACTTATGACCAGCGATGTGAGTCTACGCGTAAACAACGATAGTCTACATTCTACATGTAGACGACGTAATGTATGTAAACGACATGGCAAAAGGTGATAATTTAGTAAAGGGCGCCGTGGAATTAAAAGAAAATTACACTTAGTATCAGTTGGCAATGTGTGAGGAGAACCTTTTATACTCTTCCTTGCAAATTCGAACAATTTCTCACCTAGGAAAATAACCTAACATAGGAAATATTCTAGTGTTTTATGGGAAAAAGACCACTTTTGCTCACGACTGTCATCTGTTTTTCTTTCGTGTCTAAAGCTCGTTTCCAGTCTTACGGCGGGCGCCCTATAAGCTGGCAAGGGAAATGGGGAGCGCGATAAGAAACGCAGCAGCCAGTAGAACGAGGTTAACTAGTACATTTTTCCGCCGTGTCGTGTCTCCCAGCGCCACTGCTGTTGTCCGGTTGGTCTGCGGCGTAATCTCTGCTCCCCACTTCACTTGCCAGAACTAGGACCGGCCGTCGTAAGAGTGGAAAAGATCTTTAGTAAGGGATGAACACGTGGCTCCTCTTGAGGTGTTAGGTTCCTTTTCAACCTGAGGGACCTTTACTTACGTATTACTTCTTTATCTTTAACGTCGGTTTACACCTCTTTCATATAATAGAGACTTCTTTGTTTTTAAAGTCTCCTTGATGCTCAGATATGTTAATCAGGGCTTGGCCTACAGTTTAAAGTTGCAACCAAACCACTTCGGAATATACATGCACTTGTATGAAACCCGTGAAACCCTGATTTCATATGAAGGAATAAGCCCAAGTGTCTTGAACAGTTATAAGGCTCTTTTCGGTACATTCGACAGTGACGTGCAGGAAAGAAAGGTCTTGCCACAGTGTAAGACGCTCCCCCCTCCCGAATAATACAGGAGTCTCTGTCCATTGTGAACTGTCCTTCTTTCTCCCAAGAAAGCACAATGAGCTTTAATTATGATACATAAGGTGTCAACAAATTAACATTACAATTTTGCACATTAATTACGAACACCCTGTGCCTTCTCTTGTGGGGACCACTGCTTCGTCAGTGGGGAACCAGAAACAAACAACCGCAATGTAAGTTAACACTTTGATATTTACAGTGTATTACAGCAAATACCATGAAAGTATATAATATGCAAAGTTGTAGAGATGATTTGTGGCCACCCGGTATTATCTCCTCGGAATTCTACAATGGGTAACCCATAGTTTTCATTCCCCTCGAATTGTTAATTAGGCCTTTCTATCACTAAGGGGATGTTTTACATCACTGTACTTTGACCGCCTTGTATTCTACATTAGCGTACCTAGGTATAATGATTGATAGATAGATTTAGTTTATTTTACTTCGCGCTTTGTGCCTCTTGGCTAATTTGCGAAGATGGGGATGAGTGATGAAATGATGAAATTGATGAAGGGACATTCACAAACAACCAAGCCCGACCGGGATTCGAACCCGGGACCCTTGGCGTCGCAACGCGATGTGCTAACCACTCGGCCACAGGGTCGGGCGGGTATAATGAGTAACATGTGCTATTTCTAGGGGAAGGATTTTAAGGTGCAAAATTATGGTTGGGAAAGGGAAAATAAAGTTCTGAAAATGTTTTAAAAAAGGTGCAAAAAAAGGTGCTGATGAAATGACTATGTTTTTCTGCGCCTTCTGTATATAATGCGCATTGAGAACTGTGGTTCTGCCGAATAGGTTTTGTTGAAGTTTGTGTCTTCTCAAGCGGATTTTGTTACATTATCTTGGGAACTATTGAGGCTGCAATGATTCTATTATCCCATTTTATAGCTCTCGTTGTGCTCTAAAAAATAAGACTAAGATTTTATGTAGCTGCTCAAGAAGAGTGAAAATAATTTATTTTAATGTCCAATTTGTTAACAAAACATGAAAGAAAAGGAAGGAAAATTGTGCTGGAGCATCTAAGATGGACTTAAAACGGGATAATTGTCCTCATCTCTCGAAAAGGTGTAACAGTGTGTTCATTTTACTTGATTCCATGTTCTAAAATACATATCTCAAACGATCGAATTGAAAACAGCTATATTTTTTGGAAAGGTACTGCACCTTAATATTAGTTTTCTAGTTATTTTACACATTTTCCAACTTGATTTAGGACGTTTCTCTGACTAGAGGGACGATTTACATCAGTTTGCATTCTACAACAGGTAACATATGGTGTTTTGCGCCTCCCATTCAAATTATGATATACGCGGGGAGAGGGGGGAGGAGTTGCCTTTCCTATTATCACTTAGAAATTTATTGATTCATAGAGTTGGTGTTTTAAGTTCACTTTATGCACAGTAAGGTTAATCGGAACTAGACCTACAATTTAAAGTGGTATCCGAACCACTATGTGCCTCCACCGGGTATATCGAACCCAGGACCCGTTGATTACAAGGGACGAAGCCACCACTGCGCCATCGGGAGGCTCATTTGGAAATTTATTGTAGCTGGTACTGAACAATATTATAACTACCGTATCATTCTACCGAATGATGGGATCGAACCTGCCACTCCCAATGGGTGATGTAGTTAATCACCATTCATCCTCATAAATGATGATAGCACTTTGTTACGTTCCCCGGAATATTCTCAAAAGACCAACTTACGTTTATTCCTCAACGGCGAGCCTGAGACTTATCAGCCTTCTATGAAGCCCTCAGGTTGTGGGAAATCAGATAAGGATATGCTTAACGTAAACCTTGCTAAATCTCGCACACCAAAAGTATATTTAGATGTCAGTTAATGTTAATATATAACACTTGCACTTACAATTAAACTTCTTATTACAAACAAAATTGTATTAGGATCATAATACTTCTTCACTGCACAAATTAACACATTCACATTTCCAAAATCACTTCCATTATCCAGCAACTTTCATAATAATCTCTCTCCTAACATTCTCCTTCTTCTTCTTTTTCTGACCCTATCAACTGGTAGTCGATTTTAGTCATCTTCCTGAGTTTTTTTTTTTTTTTAAAGTATTTAGTTCGCTATTCACTTATATTTCACAAGAATGAAAAAAAAACATCTATTGATATTTATTTATACTGTTTGTTAGATCGTCAAATTTCTTCTTGCATATCCATAAAGAAGCCATATGGTGGGAGGAGTAGGGTCCGTGAGCAGGGCAGTAAGAGATGTAGGGAATGGAATTCTATTTCGACGCAAACCACTATATAATTTATCTCGTTCTCTGTCGAAATTGGGACATTGTAAAAAGAGATGTGTAGCATCTTGATTATCTTCTCCACATGCGCAGGCTTGTTTTGTTGTAATATGTAGTCGTGATAAATGATCATTAGTGCGAACATGACCTGTACGACCTGTAAAAGTAATAACTGATCTTGGAAAATTATATGGGTAGTACCAAGGTTTGTTTTGTGAATGTTCTGCAAACCATTTATATGTGTTGCCCGTGGATTGAAATTGTTCTATACACCACTGTTTCCATTTATCTTGAAGTTTATATTTAACTCTTGGAAGAAGGTCCGTGTATGGAAGTCTCGCAAGTGAGGTAGATTTCGATGATCGAGCGGCTTTGGCATATGTGTCCACACGTTCATTTCCCGTGTTTACTTGGTGAGCCTTTACGTAACTAAACTGGACGTTGATATTTCTTCCATTAGCATACTGAGTTTGTTGGATTATAAGTATGATGAATAAAGGATGTTTACAAATCTGAGGATATGAGGAACTCCGCGCCATTAATACGCTTAAAGCATCTGTTATGATGAGAATTTTTGTATAATTATTATGGATAGCGTATAACAACCCACAATCAAATGCTTTTAGGTTAGTCCATAACCATAACAGAGTACCCAATTGAACAAAACAAATTACGTCATAATAGACAATTAACATATTAAACATATCAAACACTTAAAATGATACAATAAGTGGGTGCGTATCAACTTGTCATAACGGTAAGTTAAATGCTTGGCAGCAAAAGGCACAACTGAAATAAAATACTTAAACAACTAGAAATGGCAAATAGTCACTCGTTCGGTTTTGCGAACCTTTGAACCTGAATCATGCATGTAATGGTTAGGATAGTTACCTGTCTACACTTAGAACAATGATCATGAATTTTGTAACGTACAGTAAAATAAAACTGAGCTCTCTGGAGGCTTCGTAGGTAGTTCACCTAACTCAGGCTGACTCCTTTCCTTCTCTCCTTCAGAAAGTCTTCTTGCCTCTCTCAGAACCAAATGAAAAGTCAGTCCCTTGCCAGCCTGTCCGTTTCCCTAAATCCCTGTCCGTGGAGTTTCTTCCACGCTGACACTTGAGTTTTCCTTCCTAGTATTCTCCACAGCTTGCTGCTTGTCAACCTTTTGTCAACCTTGCAGCCTCAATCCATCAGGAAGTTTGCTTGATACACGACACTGCATATTTCACATACCTGAGAGGAATGGACAGCTGGTAACTAACAAGTGAATGACCTGGTCAGTTCGAAACCTCTAGAGAAACTTTTAAATGAAATAAAGTACAGAGTGGGTCAAAAGTCTCAATACACCTAAATAAAAGAAGCCACTGTGGGGATAGTTTGGTTTTGGTTTGGTTTGAGTTGGTGTTTTAAGTCCACTTTATGCACAGTAAGGCTAATCGGGACTGGACCTACAGTTTAAAGTGGGATCCGAACCACTTGTTCCTCCACCGGGAATCGAACCCGGGACCCCTTGATTACAAGGCAATGACGCTACCACTGCGCCATGGGGGAGGCTTGTGGGGATAGGTGTCAGTGAGTGTTGGATATGCGTGTTGGGGGTGGGGGAAAACTTTATGATGAGGTTGATCTTAACGGCCGCCGTCTTGAAGTTCGCCATCTTGGATTCAACTTCATTTTTTTAAATGGGAAGGGGGTCATGTGAAAAATAATTTTAGGCTAGAATTTTGTCAGGAATTAAATGGTGTTGTCCATTTTGACGTATCTTTATTCGTGTAGGAGTTACAAAGGTTTTCTCTTCGTTGCAGGTTGACAGGACAACATGAAACTAAGCGACGCTGAACGGGTTGAGATCATCCTAATATCAGGGGAAAGAAGTTCTCGCACCATTGCAGCCGATTTCAACGCTCGCCATCCAGACCGACATCCAATTTCCCACGCCACAGTTGCATCACTGCTGTCCCGGTTCACTGCCACAGGGAGTGTGAAGATACGCCACGGTCTGGGAGGCCACGTTCATCAACAGATGAGGCAACAACCATCACCGTGTTAGGTAGCTTCGCCCTCAGTCCCACAAGGAGTGTGCGTAGCATGTCTCATGTGACTGGTGTTGGCAGATGCTCCATACGCCGGATCTTGAAGACACATCATTTTCATCCATTCAAGCTGCAGTTATTACACCACCTTTCTGAAGACGATCCTGACCGCCGGCTTCAGTTTGCGGAATGGGCAAAAGCACAGCTTGCAGATAACCCACAGTTCGCCCAGAATGTGCTCTTTACGGACGAAGCTAACTTTTACGTTAACGGGGAGGTTAACAAGCAGAACCTGCGTTATTGGTCAGACAGTAACCCACATTGGACTGATCCATCCAAGATGGTTGGACATACCAAAGTCATGGTGTGGTGCGGGATCTGGGGAACACGGGTCATTGGTCCTGTGTTCATCCACAACAATTTGAATGCCGACAGCTACAAAGAGATGTTGGAGGAGCTGGTGTTCCCATCCGTAGCGACGGAGGATGGTGACTTCCCCTTATGGTTTCAGCACGACGGGGCACCACCTCACTACGGTCTGCAGGTACGTGGATTACTCAACGAACAGTTTCCACAGCGCTGGATTGGCCGTCGAGGTCCAGTGGAGTGGCCTGCAAGATCCCCCGATCTCACTCCCCTGGACTTTTACCTATGGGGCCACCTCAAAGCCATGGTGTATGCGGTCAAAATCAATGATCTTCGCCACCTGGAACAGCGGATCATTGATGCATGTGCGGCTATTACACCAGATGTCCTGTTACGTGTGCATACGGAGTGGCAGAAGAGAATGGGAATGACTGTCCAGCATGAAGGAGGCCACATCGAACACATCATGTAAAGTGTGCCACTTTTCAAAACTTGAAAAAAGAAACCTTTGTAACTCCTACACGAATAAAGATACGTCAAAATGGACAACACACCATTTAATTCCTGACACAATTCTAGCCTAAAATTATGTGTCACACGACCCCCTTCCCATTTAAAAAAATGAAGTTGAATCCAAGATGGCGGACTTCAAGATGGCGGCCGTCAAGATCAACCTCATCATAAAGTTTTCCCCCACCCCCAACACGCATATCCAACACTCACTGACACCTATCCCCACAGTGGCTTCTTTTATTTAGGTGTATTGCGACTTTTGACCCACCCTGTATAATCCTAAGGATTGATACGCTACTATTAAAAAATTAAGCATTTTCAATCCTACGAAATTTATGTGACATCCATATGATAACCTAAAAATTGGAAGTTTGTCTGTTCTGTATGTTATAAGGTATCCGTTATATGGTACTCATGGTATTTTATTTATATTTTTGTCGAAAATGGTTGTATATTGTTGTTCAACTTATGTGAATCGTGTTTTACCTCCCATGAATAGACTTTTATGTAAAATGTCTTTGGCACCGTTATATTTTGTATGACGAGGTTTATGATCAATGTTACATAATAATATGAAAATATTCACTAACTGTAAGAAAACATATATCAAATTATGTCTTCAATGTGTGTATTCATTTAGTGTAATGTGCAGATAATGGTTAGATATGGACAAATTAGTATGACAAGGTACATTAATTGTTATATTTGAAAGAAAAATTGTGAAATTGTGCTTTAAAAATTGAAAGATGTTTCGTATGTAGAATTGCTCATGAGAATGGGCGCGGGGAGAAAAGTACGTTCCTTCTTCGGTGCTTGCGTCTGATGCAAGATGGTGCCAATCTTTTCAGATTTTGGCGTGAATTCTTTCCAAATAATGGAAGTATATTTTATTATGATATCGTTACAAGTGTTCACGTAAGTGTTGTGTTAACGATGTGCCTTTCATGTTGGATCAAGAAGCTCGATTTCACTGAGAATTTCGTCGGTGAAAATTGCAGCACTGTCATGTGTCATGGAGGTCAGAATAGCGTCGTAGGAAGTAGATCTAACAAGAAGTCATAAAAAGTAGGTGATAATTTTAAATATTTATTGTTTGAAGCTTTCTGCTGCTCAGTGCCGGATCTACGAATCATGGGCCCCCCGCAAAATATTACCAAAGAACCCCTACCTACCTTCACACACATACACAAACACACATTTTTATATATATATCAGAGGCGTGGCGTGCATTTAACCGCTTTACCGCAGGTAACAACAAAATATAAAGAATTGAAGAACCTGTCTTAAAATATTATTACATACATAAACTGGTAATATTGTCGTAAAGTAAATATTGCACACTGACATTTTTTCTGACACCGGCAAAAGCGAAGAGGAGGACTGTTCCGGTACCCTCCTGAGGCAACATAAGGAAATGGCCCTGAGCCCACCAAAGGAAGACTTCGCGTTGCGGCAAAGCCTGTTACGGCGGAGGAGGAGGCGGGTTATTGCCATGCCTGTTTAGCCACCACAGTTGCCGGTGATCCTTACCGTATACAGATCAGTGTTGCCATATTCAATTGACAGAAAAGTGCTAAGTCGCCTAATCGGGTCTATATTACTCTGAAGGTGTCCACTCACACTGGGGAATAGCAAACTACCAAGTTATATTTTGTATTTACACTAAATATCAGCGATTACGAAAGTCCTCTTTGTCCTTCTTCGACATCATGAGGATGGTCAAGGGGTCCTTCTAAAAATGTCAACCTAAAATTCTATATTTCACACATATATTATTTCGGTTACAGGAATTTGTGATAATTGTTCAAAGGGCCGATTGAGATTGACATACGTTGTAGCAGGAATGCGATAATTACGGATTCAAGCAATGTTTTTGAGGTGGCAGCGCTGTTTTTGGGTGAAAACATTACTTAGAAGCATAATTTCCCGATTGTTATCTTAGCATACTCTGAAGTGTCAGGTTTCGCAGGTTCGAATCCTCAGCAAGAAATGGTTATTTCAATGTTTGTTGTTATTCTTTTACTTACATAATTATAAAAATTAATAATTACATACAAAAAATAATAATAATTTTATTTCAATAATTCACCAAGCATCTTCATAGTCACGATTACGATTATCCTATAAAGCGAAAGCCTTAAAGGTAGCAAGGAACGTAAAATATACGAAATAGTAGTGTTGTCAGAAATGAGATTTCAGTGGATTTAGCGAAACATGGGAGTGGGAGTAGTTAGGAAACAGATGAAGACTAAATCTATTCTACAAACGTCTTTTTTGAAACGAAAAGTTTCGCGATTTGGGCAAATCTGGTTTCAAAAGAACTAAGATGGCAACAGTAGTGAACTGGACTTCTTGCAGTGTAAGGTTCCGAAGGAAATATTGGCTATTGGGGAAGCGCCGATGCTGAGAGGGGAGGGGGCAAGGAGGGTGCTTCACATGTTACAAAAGTAAACAGCGGTTGGCGGGAGGGACTGTCCACTACGAGTTTTGTGAGTGGTGTCTTTCGTCCTTTTGTTGTTTTCGGCCATTGTCAATTAATTAATCAGGAAATTTTTTTTGGCATAAGCACTGAAGTGAAATCGCAAACATTGGGTGTTGACACAATAAACATTAGCCTAATAAAGAAATACTCAATTTGATACTTACCGAAACATCGAAGTAATTATCACCGCTTGTTAATAACTTTACCAAAATCTGGTATTGAATTGCAGTCGTACCAGAATAATATTATACGAACTACTTTGAAGACATGAGAGGGGGGGGGGGGCATGAGGTGGGGAGGCGCCCAAGTCCTACGGATAACCGGTAACACATTTAAAAATCTCACGCCACGGATATATATATATATATATATATACACACACACACACACAGGGTGTTGCAAAATACCTATTACAACGCTTGGGAGGTGCTTAGACAAGTAAAAACAAAAAAACAAGGAGAAAATGCCATGTGAAAAAATGTCGAAATCGGCACCGTTTTCGAGTGACAGGCGTGTGAAAATCGCCTCACACCATGTTTAAAACACAATAACTCAAGAAGGAAGAAAGATGTCAATGTCGGATTAAAATAATACAAAGAAAGTCGTACCTGACGAATACAATGGTGCAGCAATTGAGGCCCAGTGTAAATTGCGCAAGGGGACTCTCAGAGAAAGTGGGGAATCCCCTGATGGAAAATACAGGAAATGTACTGCTATTTTCTACATAATGGTGAGATCGGAATGTAGCCAGTAAAAAATGACGACGTATGTCCACATGTCCCACTACTACTGGGACAACGTCCCACACTCGGGAATAGGAAAGTCACCCGAAAATGACGCTATGCCCTCAGATTACGCTGAGATTGATTTCAGCTAAGTGATACAGAAAGCCCCACTAGAGGCGCTGGAAGTGTATGTCACCTGTTACGTATTAGCGTTGGTGGATACTACGTAGAGAGTGTAGTCGACCGTTGTTCTTCCTGCCTGTGCTGCGTGTCGCAGCGTGGAGTTTAGTCTGGCGCGTGTGTGTGTGTGGTTTAATTGCGCCAAGGAATATTGTACGTAGAGTACGTATTCCCGTGTTCTTTCTCGGTTCGCAACAACTACGTGGACACCTATGTAACATTACGTGAGTGCTTATCATGGTAGTTGTGATCCGTCACTCGGATGGAAAGTTCCCCTGGTTGCTGGTCAGTTCTCGAACAGAACAATGGAGCTTGCTGATATGCATCTCGTTCATGGAGAGGCAAACCGAAACAGCCGTGAAGCACGGCGTTCATATCACGAACGTTTTCCCAATAGGCGATTACCAGCACATTCATTCTTTCAAAGAATTGATGCTCGACTGCGTGAAACTGGATCTCTACTACTCCGTAGGTGGGATTGTGGAAGACCCCGCACTGTGCTCACTGTGCAATTTGAAGAGGGCCTGTTGGACGCGATACGAGACCGTCCTGGCACCAGCACATGTGTCATTGCTCGTACGCGACAAACCCACCATAGCAATGTGTTCCGCGTTCTTCAGGAGGAGGGATTTCACCCATACAAATTGCATAAGGTGCACCACATACTGCCCACGGACTTTTTCCTACGCATGAATTTCTGCCAATGGTACGTGCAACAAACTCTTGCCATTCCAGAAATCCCAACAAGAGTTTTGTGGACCGATGAGGCAATGTTCACCAGAGACGGCATTTTCAATAGCCACAACAGCCACTACTGGGATATGGACAATCCGCATGCAATCATTGTGCGCCATCATCAACATAGGTTCGCAGTGAATGTGTGGTGTGGTGTAGTAGATGACCACTTGATAGTCCCGTACATTTTGCCCTCTACTTTGTGTGATGGGAATTATCGGGTGTTTCTACATGACGTACGAGGGTCACTCTTTATATTTTGAGCCTAACAATGAAAAAACAGGAATTTGGCATTGAAAACTGCTTTATTGTTTTTCGAAGTATTCTCCTTTATGGTCAATACACTTTTGCATTCGTTCGAATCATTTGTCAAAGCAGTTTTTCCAATCTTCTTGAGACACCTCCATAATATGGTTTTTGAACGCATCAACGGCGTCTTCTGCCGACGAAAATCGTTGTCCACGCAATTTATTCTTGACATTCGGGAACAAGAAGAAGTCATTGGGTGCCAAATCAGGACTGTACGGCGGATGACCCATCAATTCGATTTTTTGACTGTTCATAAAGTCGGTTGTTAGGCGAGATGTGTGACAGCTGGCATTGTCTTGATGAAGAATGATCCGACTGTGTTTGTTTGTTTTCCGTATTTGACCGAAGACCTCTGGCAAACAAATTTGTTGTGTACCATTCAGAGTTAACCGTTCTACGTTCCTCTAAAGGCACAGTTGCCACATGACCAGTTTTCCCGAAAAAACAGGAGACCATTTGTTTCGATGTGGTTTGAGCGCGAACAACTTTTGTTGGATTGGGTTCATCTTGAAACACCCATACAGTCGACTGCTGTTTACATTCCGGCTCATATGCATATATCCATGATTCGTCACCTGTTACAATCTTATATACGTCTTTTGAAGCACCACGATTGTATTTATTGAGCATTTGTTTGCACCAATTGACGCGAGCGTCTTTTTGAGTTTTTGTCAAATTGTGTGGGATTTAACGAGAACATACCTTTCTCACAGCTAAATGATCATGTAATATTTTATATATGCTGGTGGAACTAATGCCTATGGTTGCCTCAATCTTACAGTATGTCACATGACGATCTTGCAGTATTAGGTTTTGCACAGCATCAATGTTTTCTTGAACAACAACTGATTTTGGACGACCTTCGCGAATCTCGTCGGTGAGCGAATGGCGGGCACGATTAAATTCGTTATACCAGCGTTTCATAGTGGCAAAGGATGGGGCTTCATCGCCAAATGTGGAAGTAAGTTGATCGATGCACTCTTGTCTTGATAATCCACATCAAAAATCGTAAAAAGTCATCGCACGAAAATGTTCATGAGTTAATTCCATTTTATTGTTGTCGCGCAATCTCCAAGGCAACATAAACAACACAAATGAAGCTATTGACAAAACATTTGAAGTACGTTATGGTCAATAATGCCAGACGATTCCGTGCAAACGTCAAATCGCGTATAACTTTAATCAGTGTTGCCAAGGCTCAAAATATAAATAGTAACCCTCGTATTACCTGAACTTTTGAAAAACGTGCCACTGGCAGGTAGACAACGTATCTGGTTTCAACACGACGGCGCTCCCGCGCATTTTAACCAGGGAGCCAGGGCCATACTCAACGATATTTTCGGCGATCTTTGGATTGGCAGGGTAGACCTTTCGTGGCCACCTAGCTCCCCCGACCTCACACCACTGGATTTCTTTGTGTGTGGAGAAATGAAAAGGCTCGTGTATGAAACCCCTGTGGAAAGTGCTGAGGACCTCGTTGCTCGTGTTATTGCTGCTGCTGGGAAAATTGGTGACATGCCAGAGGTATTGCGCGTACCAGACAATCAGTGCTTCGCCGATGCCATCTTTGTCTTGAAGTCAATGGCGGACATTTTCAACAAAGTCTCGGAGTATACCGGTGTTTGTGAGCCCCTATCAGCACCGCATAGTGTCCTTTAGTGAAAGGTGCGAGTGAAGATGCAGGAGATCGCTGTACTACATACCGTCGATCTGAATGTGCGAAGGTTGTGTGCTTCTCAGGGGAATCGCTTCAAGATGTGCTGTGCCTGGAAATGTTACATGCCATTGTGTGCGTTTTCTCGCCTTTCTCCGTCTTCATTCCTTCGAGGATTACCCACTTTTTGGGGGGAGCTCTCTTGTAGTATGTACAGTCTGACGACATGCTGTCATTGTTTAACTTTTGTTTTTCGTACTGCAAAGTAGTGTGTCAACATTAGGGGATTGAAAACGTTTTTCCTGGTTTTCCCGTATTTTTTTTCCATTTGGGATGATGTCCCAGCAGTAGTGGGACATGCGACAAATTGGTTTCTTTTCTTCTTCGAACCGCAATGTGAACCGTGTGCAACAGGAGATTTGCAGTTATTTTCCTATTTCCCGAGTGTGGGACGGTGTCCCAGCAGTAGTGGGGCATGTGGACATACGTCGTCATTTTATACTGGCTACATTCCGATCTCACCATTATGCAGAAAATAGTAGTAAATTTCCTGTATTTTCCATCAGGGGATTCCTCACTTTCTTTGAGAGTGCCCTTACGCAATTTACACTGGGCCTCAATTGCTGCACCATTGTATTCGTCAAGTACGACTTTCTTTGTATTAATTTAATCCGACATTGATATCTTTCTACCTTCTTGAGTTATTGTGCTTTAAGCATGGTGTGAGGCTATTTTCACACGCCTGTCACTCGAAAACGGTTTGATTTGAAAATATTTGACATGTAAGCTGAGACAAAATTCGATATGACCAGTTCCACTTGAATCCTATTTTCTTTCTACCATTTTTCGTATCGTTTGTTTACTTCCTGTTAAGTTACAGAACGTGTTTTCTCGTTTTGTTTTACGGTACATAATTTTGCTGATTGTAGCCATGTCATTTTTCATAGAATATGTGTCTTCCTGTCAACCCTGGAACGCATCGCTTCACTACGGGATATGACGTCAAAAATGCAATCAAATGTTGTGTGTGGTTGCCAGCATTCAGGCGGCAAAACGGACTTTTTTGAACGACTCCAGCACCGAAATGATGCACCAACGAGAAAAATGTTACTGAGAAAAGCTGTTTGTTTTGCTGTCCTCTATACGTTTCCGTGATCCGTGGGCGCCATTAGAATGACACCCTGTGTATATGACACTATTTCTCACACCTGTAGAATGATACATTTGTTACAATCATGCAGTCAAACTCTTTCCTGATTAAAAATAGGTTGAAGAATCCTTCACCACAGAATTTGTCGTGAAATTGTAGCCTGATTTGATCTAAGGTCGGAATTTTTCCGGCATTGTCCCTGCAAAAAGCTGATGCAGGGTCCACCCAGCATCAAATCAAATGGTACCCGTTGGGCGGGAGCGGGGCGGGGGTGGGGGGAATGCGGTCGAAGCGTGGTGCTGATTACATCACCTCCAAGATGTCCGGCATGGAAAATATGTGGGGCTCTGCTCCCACATATCCTAGATGTGCCTTCATGGCATACACAGGGAACTTTAACTTCAACAATGTTTATTTTTTTACGTATATGCGCATGTACGAACCCTCTACTATGTCAATAGCTGAGGGCCCCACTAAAGGCTTACTTGTCTCCGCCCCCCCCCCCGCACTGCGGGGTTTTGCGGGTTGTAGATCCGGCACTGCTACTGCTAGATGAATAGTTTTATCGTCGAAATGAATAATCTATGTCCCATTCGTGGATAATAATGTGTATGTGACTGTATACTAAAGTGATATTTTGTTTATCAACAAGACAAATATACTTAAAAACATATAAATGCCCTTCATGAATATTTTTCGCTAATGGAAACTGAAAGTTCTTTCTCAAGATAAGTAAGAATTAAAGATTTGAATTCCGAAGTGCTTATAACAAGTAATTCTACTGCATTTAAGGACATATAAATGCATTATCAGTATATGCATTTCATAGTTTGTGCATAGGACTTCTAATTTTGAAATGCTGTCATAAAACACGAAAGAATAGAGTTATTTTCACATTCCTATTATAGCTACAAAATTCCATATTAAACATTGTCTATTGAGATTAGTGACAATGTATTTTCAGTATAGTACAGTGTAATACAGTAAAGTACAGTATGAAAAAGTGCAGTACAGTAAAGTAGGACAAATGTCATCTGATATTGAATAATTGAACAGTTTCAACACTTATTTTATCAATAGTAGAATAAATTTGTATGAGTTTATAGTGAAATATTGCCTGCCATTTTTATGTTTAATACACATGATATGTTTAATAAACACATAATCATCTGGTATCATTATTCTCACTGTCATATTTAATATATGGGTCATTTGCAAAATATCTGAAATTATGTGTTGATAAATAATTTGTATATCTGACTATATCACTTAAATTGAAAATAATCCAGCTGTTTATAGGTGTTACCTACTATAAATAAGTTAATCAACTCCCTTGATCAAATATTTTTCATAGTATTTCAGTACTTTTGAAAATAAGTAACTTAAATCATGTGAACAGCATATCATAATAATTACAAAGGTTATTTGATTGCATGAAAACATATCTGTTATATTCAGATTTATTAATTTCAATATTGGTCAGCGAAGATATAAACAGTCTAGTCTTGGAAAATTTGAATATTACATAAGTTGAAATAAATTTGGAATATTATGTACAAGCATAATTTATTCTTGGAATTATATTACATTCATAGGTTGTTTAAACTTGTGAATTATTGAGTTGATATCAAAAATATTCATGATAAAAGTATTGAAATACAATTTAAATAATACAAACTATTATGACGTATTGAAATATTATGATCTATAATATAGACCACTACAGTTATATTTTATATTCTTATGATGGATTCTCTTTACTCATATTATTCAAGGTCATAATGTGTAAATGAGACCTACTGCTACGACAATAACTAACTTTTAGGTTACTTATTAATATTATTAATAATACATTCCTTGCATGTTTACATTTAAGAGTGATTGCTGGTTGACTGATATCGAGGCACTATTCATTTCTTTTTGGATGTTCTGTTCGCCTTGTGACGATAAATAAGGCCTGAGAGCGATAATTACTACTGCGCACGACGGTCTCTGCAAAACGTCAATTTTTAAAAGAAGATTTGATTTCAGGTATTGGTGTTATAGCTGGCTTTGGAAATGATAGCGTGATGATCTTAAACATTTTGTAGAGTTCGAGTCAACCATTTTAGGAACAGTCATAATGTGATAACAAAAAATTGCATTTATTGGCATTAAAAACTCTTTCAAAAACTCCATCCGCTCTGGCGTTGCCAATGGTACCTGTTGAACGTTGTACAAGAGACACACTTTCCCAACATGGTCAAATTCACTTATCAGTTTGTATTTGCTCTGTAGTGAGTAGTTTGTGGAGAATGTTCTCTAAGAAGGTTGTCGTGTACCACTGTACATTGCGTCGCGGTCGGTCGCGTTGGACACTAGTAAAGTGTGTAGCGGTATATTTTGTGCTTTTAAGCTGATTCTCAGCAACATACACAATATACACAACCATACATTTTTGAATCTTTGTCCCGAGGTTCAAAACTTGCAGTACCTGAAGTTCTGTGGATGCTAGTTTAGGCAATAGACACGTACTTCTTCAAATTATAACTTAACGCCCATTTCCTTTTAGATATATATGTTTATTCATATTATATTTACAGAAGTTAATTCTTGGCCGTTATTCACAAAATTACATTCCGGTGTACCCTGTCCCCCCTTCCCGAAGAGAGTGTGTAGACTCGCTTAGCCACTGGCTCCACGAGTAAAAAAAAATATAACCCTCAGTACCAAAAAAGGTGGCTGAAGGTATGTGTGTTGTGTACCTGGTTTCCCACATGAAATAAACTATTGGAATAATGTGAAAAGAGCAAGTGTGTGTATTAAAAGAAAGAAAGTTAAAGTATCCGCCGATTCATAGTACCAAGAAAGATTCTTCGTTTCGCCCCATAGAGAAACGACACCTCTTTACCTCGCCGTATTGCACCGAAACATCTGAACCCGACTGCTCCCTTCCCTTCCTTTTATAGGCCCCGCTAATGACCTAAACCAGGCATGTCAAACTCAAAATATGAACTGGGCCAAATAGTCAGTTTAATAAAGTATATTGAACATTCATTGAAACTTGATCATTGCTTCTTGCCTGACAGCTGGCATCTTTTTTCTGCCATCAACTTATCAATATCAGGAGACATCTTAATCAAAGCAGCTACTTTCAGAACACAGCTAAGATGAACGTATGAAAATCTGGATCTCGTTGGTGACTTGTTTCCTTTCACGGGTGAGAAAAGTTTTTCACACTAGTAAGTGCTACCGAACATGGAAATTATTTCACACGCAAATTTGCGGGTTTCTGGAAAACGTGCAGGCAAGTACTTGTAAAAGTCAGGGATACCCACTTCGCTGTACTTTTGTTTCTAAGTTGAGTCGCACTGAATTTCAATTACTCCCATCTGCAAATGTGCTGCATCTTTTTCTACGTCAGTCGTAAACAGGGCTGAAAACAGGGAGATCTTGTCTTCGAAAGAACGAACATCGTGGAACCTTTTCCCGAATTCAGTATTCAAAACCTGATTTTTTTCGGCGTACTTTTTGTACAAAACAGGGTCCTTTGAACTTGATCTGTATTTAGAACAAGTTGGAAAGTGCGTCAAGTCTTCGTTTCTTAACTGTTTTTCCCAAAGCAATAACTTACGCTCGAATGTTTTGACTTGATCATTCATGTTGGTGATTAATCGATCTTTTCCTTGCAGTTTCAAATTTAAATCTCACAAGTGTTTCGTTCAACAAGAAAGGAAAGATCTTGTAACCACGTTGGTTGCGAAAAAAGACTCGTTTCTTGTTCTTTCATTTCCAAAAATTGGCATATTTCATCTTTCAAGTTACAGAATTTTTCAAGAACCATAGAACACGATAGCCAAGTGCACTTCTGTGTAGTAGGGCACTCCAGAATATTCGCTTTCTAAATCTGTTAAGAAAGCAGAAAATTGCCGCTGGTTTAAGCCACGGGATCTTATGAAGTTGATAGCTTTTTTCACAGGCTTCATCACACTTTCCATGTTGATTACTTTTGAACACAAGACCTCTTGGTGAATGATGCAATGCACATGATGGAACATGTGTTTATCACAGGTTTCACGAAATTCGTTTTGCAGTTTTGTCACAAAACCATTGTTTTTTCCCATCATTGAAGGGGCACCATCCGTAGCTACACAGGATAACTTTGACAGAGGTAAATCATACTTCCGCAAAAGTTCACGAACAGCAATAAATATATCCTCACCGGTAGTAGTGTCATGCAACGGCACAATGTCCAATTGCTCCTCATCACAAGCACGAAGAAACACAGCTAAGTGAGCTACACCACCGATGTCTGTACTCTCATCACAAGCGGTGGAATAAGCAATGAAATTTGACACTTTTGTTTCAATTTGATCACTCAAATCACAGGTGAGTTCGGTTACTCTTTCAGCAACCGTGTTGCGGGTTAGTGAAATGCATTGAAAAGCTTTTACACTTGCGGGATTAACTATTCCAGCAGCTTTTACCAAGCACCGTTTAATAAACTCGCCTTCGGCAAAAGGTTTTGACTGTTTAGCTATCAACTCCGACAATGCGTAGCTTGTGCGTACCGCAGTTTGCTTTCTTGAGCTACTTTAGTAGGTTTTCGGGCGAAGGCAGCTTGATCCCATTTCCCTTCAACCCTCCCCTCATTCTAGATTCCGGAGGGAAAACTGCGCAGGCAGGCGACTTAGCCTTGGACTCTGAATAACTGGCAATCACTACATTCGTCAACCACCCCAATAATGCAACACGACCACCTTTTTTCACCTACCGACGGGTATATCCTGTCCAAGAGGAAAACGTGTCAAATTTCACATCGTCTTATATAATAACACAGATATTTTGGCAACTACATCTGAAGGCTCTACTATTTAAAAACAGGTAATAGCAAAGGGGGCCGCACAAAAATATATCGAGGGCCGCATGCGGCCCGCGGGCCGCGTGTTTGACATGCCTGACCTAAACCGTTACTGGAAACTTACCGCTCCCCAACGGCCAAGAACTCAAATGTACAGGAATACATAGACATACACAATTTATAACATAAAAAAGGATCCAGTAATGATCGCATCATTACAAGTGTTAATTAACTGTTAGCACGTGTTTTTACTCTTTGTACAACCAACTACGGAAATATCTGCGCTGAGGTTCAACAGTACCCATAATATTGAAAATAATTATCCTTCGTAGATTCTTGATTAAATCATGTCTATGCAGTGTCGGCGATTAGGGGTCAGTTTCACCCCACGTTTTGCCACTTTTGCCCCCATACTATGCTAAACCAAGGGAAAGTAAACTGTACTTGCACAAATAATGCATCGTGGCAAAGAAAGTTCGCCTGGCTTGTCGCGCATACGTGACTTGTTGAAAACGCAATGTGCCTACGGACGACGCAATTCCTTTTTAAGTTACGATTTAGTACCGCATCACAGAATTTGAGTCCTAACATAATGAACTTGAGATTAGATACTGTGAATGAATATTTAAACGAATATCAAAACATTTATGTCAAATTTTTAATAACACTTGGACGTAATACCACATATCCCATAAATATCCAGGGAGATACCATGGACATCCAAAATGGGAGATTCTCTGGACGGGATATCCCATGGACGTCTCATGGATGTCCAGAGCTGGATATCCATGGGACGTCCATGGGATGTCCACAATATCCATGGATCTGATCTGGACATCCTGGATATCTTATGGACGTCCCTTGGAGATGTGTGCTGTTTGGGCTCTATTTTGGCACCGCTCCCCCAGTTTTGGAACCCAATCGCCGCCACTGTGTCTATGTATGCTAAGACAAGGCACTAGTAAATGAAAGATCGAATGAAATTAGGCACTTGATTATTGGAAACCTTATGTTCTGATATGGTGAGTAAAATATAATTTTTGACAACAGTTTAAAATATAATTGTCTCACAACAAAATATTACTCCATAGTATTTTCAAATTTATTTATATTCGTATAGATTTTTCCTCATGTACTTAAATGGGGCCTTTGCTCCTTCAGCCTATTCTTGCGTACGCCCCTGTTCTAGAATTCTTTACCAAGAACCAAGACAGAAGTATTCAAGTGAAAAGGTAGCTATTCTCGACCGACTAGCGCTTGTATTTATCTTCCATAGATGTCAGCACATTTTCATTTTTCATTTTGGTGAAAGAAATGACACAATACATAAAGTGTATTTACATTATTGCCTCTTCGATAATAGAAATTTCCCTTTATATTATATTGAACTTCTCTGAAGGAGAACTTTATACGTAGCTAAAAAAGGTAAGTATTGAACTCTTAAATGTCGGAACATTGCTCTTAGTTAAATAGTCACACCTGGGTTACACTACACTCATTCACACAAAACTCTTCTCTAATCCGGCCACCTTTGTCAGAGTATAGGCTACTTTCATTTTTAGCGAAGTACCTTACTAAAAGAATTCCACAGTTCCTGACAGTGGCGAAGAGTAGAGTTGCTAGGAGGGTAGCCACAAATATGCGATAATATCCATTAGTTGAATCTGTACAAGAGGTTGGGGGTTGGGGTGTCATGGAGAGTGGTTCAATGTCTCTCCAAGCCGCTTCTTTACTTGCCAGTGGCGTGACGTTTTTCAGAAGTGTTGTTACCGGCCATCAATACGATAATTATGTATGTCTGCTAGACGTTATCTCTAGATTTTTGTTCATTTCCGTTTTTTTAAACCCCTGAGTGATTTATGCACACACCTCTAGAAAGAACTACCAATCAAGAGACATCGCAAAAATCCAACAAATAGTGGTCAAACCCTGTTGCCAATTTGCCAATTCTTCATCACCTTTATTTTTCGAAATTAATTTATTTATTTTGCAATTGAGGTGAAAAGGGGAAGAAGATCTCCATCATTTTCGGGTCGGTATGTGCCGTGAGCAGACGACAGGATTCCGCACTTTCAGCGACTGTCAGTTTGGTACGAACTACTGTTGCCAACTTAGTTCTTGGAGCAAGGCTTCTTCGCACCGAGGAAAACACCATTGTTATGTTGTCCAACCAAAGGAATGGTTGTAGTTAAATCCAGCCTTGGCTTTGCAGATAAATTAATATCTGACACCTCTATGTGCAAGTTATGCACGTTAAATTGGCATGTTTAATGCATACGAACCTTGAAGTAAGCGCGCGGTGGAAGATTTCTGCCTTAAAGGTCTACTTATTAGCTATGGGGCAGCTATGCTATTCGAATGTACAGATACAACACAGATACAACACTGTTCCAAATTAAGCGAGTTTATTGACATAATGTGCAAGCACAATTAGACTACATCAAGAAAGATTGTCCGATGATAAACTCGCTGAAATACATTGTCTTATCACTTGGGCCAGTTTGATGGATATTAGTTTAACTAATTAATAATAATGAACTAAATCTGTCTTTTGACTGTCAAGTCACTTGTTCACGTAGTACAAAAGAGAAAGATGATGAACCAAATATAATTGAGTGAGTGAGTGCAAGATAGGAACTTATAACATTACGGAAAGTACTTATCCTTCTCCTCCATATGGTGGTTCCTCGGACACCTTCACAAAGTGTCTACCTTGAGGAAAACAACTTCCTCTCTCTGGGTCAGAATCCAAAATCCGCTGCCTGAAGGGCTGCGAGGTTGCACCGAGGCTTCCTTATTACGTCATTGCTTAACCGATTCTATTGACCTCTGGTGGCAAAATTAATAATGATTTCATCAATCTGGCACAAATGAAACAGAAATATAACAAAATGACGGCTCCGCGTGCACTACGGTCCATACACTTCCCCCTCCTCCCATTTGAAATCAAAAACATGAACCCAGTTCGGGCGAGACCCTCAAAAAATAATATGCAAACATTTATGAAAACTTAATATTGGAAGGATAATGTTGGAAGTGTAAATCGTTTCTTGCCAGCCCTTATTGTTGATCGCAGACAGATGGTATAATAGATGGTAGGTGTCGACTTTTCCATGTCTGTCGATTTTGGAGTAAGGCTTTATGGCTACGGTTTTCCTTCTTCCATTTCACAATTGGAATCTCCAGGATACGTATGTTCCTGAAGGAAACAAAATTCAATACCAGCATCATTTGACATTACAAAATCGAGGGGGGCATGGCCCCCATGGTCCCTCCACTGGGTACGGCCCTGGTTACTAGTAACTTGTTTTCATTTTTTTTTTTTTTTTTTTTGCTTTCACCTCCACAACAAGATGTACAGCGAAGTAAATGCGGCTTCCCTTTCAAGTTATTATTAATGGATTGCTATATACGAGTATACAATTATATTTGTCTTCCTTCAGTACTTAAAATTCTACGCTCAGAATAGCGATATGGTTTTCACAAGTCATAGATTAACATAACACTGCAAAAGTTATAAGTGTTATCAGTTTAATTATCAAGACACGTTTTGTTAAGCTTTCTGGTAACTGGACGAAAAGAAAGTAAAATTTAATAAATTTGTAAATTAGAACAAATTATTTGGCAACTACGTGGGTTAAGTCATAAGTCATGGCAACTAGTTTCTTCTCGCGAACAGGAGACAACACTAAAAATCTAAGATATACGTTTGAAAGTGTATGGAATGTACTTTCGAAAGAAGCCACCAGATCGTGTATGTGAACAAAGGTGGAGTAATAAGCACGCACCCAAGTTCAGTCTGTGGGTGACAGCGTTCGAATATGGAGGTCATGAAGCAGGAGCAATGATCGTGCGTTGAAATAGCAGTTCTCTGTGGCAAAAATGCACGGGAATGCCTTACAGTGCTACGGGAAGCACTGGGTGTGCATGCCATGCCCTATCGAACAGTGGATAACCTTTGTGAATACTTTAACGGTTGTTAAACAGTGTAGTCTCTTGTACTTGTTGTCCCTGCCATAATAAAACACTGTTGTCCAATGTCCTGTGTTCTGCCTCTTCCCTACGAGAGTCTCCTTAATCCAGACTTCATCTGGTGGCTTCATTCGAAGGATCATTCCATACACTTTCAAATGTATATCTTAGATTTTTCGTGTTGTCGCCTGTTCGTGATGAAAAAAAATAGTTGCCATGACTTATGACTTAACCCTCGTATAAGCAAATGTGCACATTCATTAAATAGCATTTAGTACTGGTGTTTTAACAGTGGCGGCGATTAGGTTCTATAACCAGGGGGTCAAGGAGACAAAACTAAGGGGAGTGGCGCAAAGACAGTATATTTCCCTTTGTAGATAAGGTTTAGCATAGTGCGGGGGAAAAAGTGGCGAAAAGTGGGGTGGTCAGTATTTTCGGCTGAAAAGAGTTTATGAAAAAAGGGGTACTGAGGGAGCGCGGAGGAAAATTAAGAGTTGGCAGGCAAGCACTCCTTCACACCTCACTGGCGTCGCCGGTGGCACTGTTTCTTCCATTTCATCAGATTTTCAGAAATTGACAAGCCGGGAAATCACCCGAAACGTTGAACGCTAGATGGCAACACCTGAGAAATTTGCAAGAAACATTACGTATTTAAGATCAGTCACAGTAAATAGCAAATTGAAAGATCATGCACATCAACTCTGAAGGTTACATTAGTATATCTGTTTCACAGAGTAGGTGGTGAATGTGTAAGGTTTCGGAACTGGAAAAGTATTCATTTCGAAAAAGGAGAAGGCATGGCGACATTAAAGTGAACAGCTTCGTAATCTCTGGTGTAACTCTTTAGAACCCAAAACTTGTAACTGACATTATATGTTCACTGTAATGTGTATAAAGTGCCAATAGTGTATTTTTGGCGTATCCAAATAAATAGAGAAATGCATAAGATGGTAATTATATCAACCGATGTTCCATTAGATGCACTAGTATGCATCAATTGGGTTCAGAAACAATTCATTTCGAGAAACAAACAATGCATGTTTACATTGTTAGGTCCTCTGCGAAAGTAAAGCTGGACTCGAGACTTGGACTCATTGGACGGTCCAAGTGCTTTTAGTGTAAAATTGGTCTTGGAGAATGCTTCCGTTCCGTTTTTGCTCTGGGCCGAGAAAGCGCATGACTGCAGACAGCACGGCATGGCGCGGATGCCGTCATTTTCGACCCGTGAAGTCCCGCTTATTTTTACCGCACGTATCTTTAGCATGCAGACAATTATATTTAATATATTGCATAACTAGTTCTAATCTGTGTGTGTGTGTGTGTGTGTGTGTGTGTTTGTGCGTGTTTAATAAGATTTTGAGACCATTGATATGCCAGCCGAAATGTTGGTTAGAAGAAATAATTTTTATGTGTGAGGACCTCATCATGCAGTGGCGCAAGTACAGGGGGGAAGAAGGACAATGCCCTTTCACATTCGACGGATATGACTTCTAGGGGGGCAAGAGGGGGGCAAACATTGACGGTCAAGGGCACCTGCATGCGAGCACAGAGGGGGAACTTTCCCCCTTTATTTCAAATTTTAAAATAAATTTCGTAAAATATTCTTCCTTGCTTCGGTCGCAATGTTTGCTTTTCTTAGTCTTAATAAGTCCAGGCTGTAGCTAAGGGCGGTGGGAGTCGACACTGGGGACCGAACGATCTAAATAAAGAAAGTTGTAAAAGAGAGAATGCCATGGCCCTTCGTGAAATTATTTGCACCCTATTAAATCAATATTATTTCCAGTTTGAAAAAAAAAATGATCTAACAATTTTCTTTCTCGCTTCGCTCGCAATATATGGTTCCTTCCTGTAATGGATTGTAAATTATCGGAGAGATAAGTAAGACTTCTCTTAATTGGTTTTGCCTTAAATGCACGGAAAATTGGTTGGGGAGAAAGATCCGTGCACATTTGAGAAACAATTTGCATAATTTTTGCTGTTTGTTTATCTATGGGGTGGATGAATTGATTATGTAATGAAACTTTGATTACTTTTTTTCTTTATTGTGCGTCAGCACCAAAGGCTATTTTGCACCGTCAAACTATACGGGGTCCAGCCTCTTATCATAACAAAAATAAAAGCGTGTCTGAAAACTAAAATATCCTTACCTTGGTTAAAATCTGAGGCTGTAAAGGGGCACTCAGCACAAACAAGGACAAAAAACAGGACAATGTGGAATATTACTGGCCATAGGTCCAGTCGCCAGAGGCTCGTTAGTCTGCAGAAAACAGTCCAGCGTGGAAGTGAGGTTGACAATTGGGTGTAGTACGTGGAAGGTCACCCCTTACACCCCACTTTGAATACGTAAACAATTTAGGGTTAGCATGCATGTTGCTGTATGTCGCTCAATGTTGCATATGTGTAAAATATACATATGTTGTACATCAAAGTTATACAGGGTGAGGCAGTCAAACGGGAAGATTTTTAAAAAATCACAAAAATTAGAGAGAGCAAATATTAGTTATTTTTTGAACATGAATGTACTGTACATGAGTGGAAATTACTAGTGTACCTCATTCATTTTTGAGTATGTTGTCAGTAAGATGGCGTTCTTGGTGTTGCACACATTGTCGGAGTCTCAGAGTAAATTCGCACATGATATTGCGTAGCATTTCCAACGGAATGTTGTGGGTCTCTTGCCGAATTCGCTCCTTCAAATCATCCCTGGTTCTTGGATGGTTGTCCTTGAATACTTTGGATTTGAGGTAACCCCAAGGATAAAACCTCAGAAGCCGCTAAGTCGGGTGAACGGGCAGGCCACGGAATATCGCCGAATCTGCTGATGAGACGACCAGGAAATGCGAGTATAAGCACATCCATATAGACATTCTGGCAGTGTAGCTAGTTGCACCTTCTTGCTGGAAGAATGTTTCTTCATCTGGGTCATAGTCACCGAGGGCAGGCAGGAAAAAGTTACCAACATGTCAACATAACGTCCAGCGTTTACAGTCACCGTGTTACCGTGTTCATTTTCGAAAAAGTAGGGGCCGATGATTCCACGAGATGATTATGCACATCACCCTGTTTCTTTTTCTGAATGGAGAGGCGTTTCATGGAGAGTGTGGATTAATTTCGGATGGGCTGATTTACTCTGAGACTCCGACAATGTGTACAAAACCAAGAACGTCATCTTACTGACACCATATTCAATAAATGAACATTTTTCAGGTACGTAATTTCAACTCATGTACAGTACATTCATGTTCAAAAAATACATAGTATTTGCTCTCTCTATTTTTGTGATTTTTTAAATCTTCCCGTTTGACTGCCTCACCCTATACATGTTATATGTAAGAAAATAATTATATTCGAAATGCATTTATCATGCATTTTCTGCCATTCAAAAACACAGTTTGTGTGCTTGTTTTCCATTATTAGGTAATGTGAAATTTAACGTGTTGATAAAACATTTCAAATCATTTGTTCCAACACAAATGCTTTAGCACCGACTTCTACCCCCTTTTTACGTGATTTACGAGGGTAATAACGTCTTTGATACTACTACTACTATTACTACTACTACTACTACTACTACTACTACTACTACTACTACTACTACTACTACTACTACTACTACTACTATACTACTACCACCACCACCGCAATAATAGTATTATTATTATTATTATTATTATTATTATTATTATTATTATTATTACTGGTATGTCTATCCTGGCCCCAACCCAGACAAAAATTTGTGATTTTGCCTCTGTCATCACGTCGAGACGTTTGTGGGTAATTTTCACAGAAATTCCCTGGCTTTGCAGCTTCCGGCAGAGAAAGGAAAGAGTTAGGAAACTTGCTCGGAGATTAAGAGAAACAGAACTTAGAAGAATTACGAATATGGAACTCTTGCGTGTCAATCAAAATTTAATCCAAAGATGCCGTAATTGTCTGAATGCAGTTGGCCATCACTTCGAACAACTCTTATAACACAGATTAGTACTAGCTATGCAATTAAAAAACAGGGTCTCCCCGATGGCGCAGTGGTAGCGTCGTCGCCTTGTAATGAAAGGGTCACGGGTACCCACATAGTGGTTCGGATCCCACTTTAAGCTTTAGGTCCAGTCTCAATTAGCCTTTCTGTGCATAAAGTGGACTTAAAACACCAAAACAATCAATCAATCAACAATTGAAAAACAATTTTGTGCATGCTAAAGATATGTGCATCAAGCATGACGTCACGGGTCGAAAATGCCGGCATGCCGCGCCATCTGCAGTTCCGTGCTAGCTCGGCCCAGAGACATAACAAACGTACTGTATTTCAGCCTTTCCATGCATCGGATATCTGCTTGGTATATTTAAAGAAGTCGCATGAGTTGTGTATTTTTCTTTCAAATATCATAGAAGGGCCTAGAACAAGACTAAGTGTCTCGCATAGAAAGACTCGGTCTTGTTTCAGTTTTAGAGAGGCGTGATCCATGGACGTCCGCAGGATTTTTTCCAGCGAGGGGCAAGGAAGGTGTTTTTTTTTCAGGAGGGGCAAAGAAGGCACATTTCCCCCAATAATAGTGTTGTTCCCTCAACAAACATTGCTTAAATTTGAATTTATCAAATTCATGCAAAAATGAACACATATTATTGTGCCTGAAACGAAATTATATGTGAAAAATATATAATTTTTGATACTTTCATTTTCCAGGGGAGGCACGGCTTCCCCTTTCGCCGCCCTTCCGGACGCCCATGGGCATGTCCCGTTCTCTTTCTTCGATCTATACGTCTCGATTTTCTCCCGAGAAAGTCTGTAATCCGTCATGTCATCATAGATTGTTCCAGACGCCACAATTCGTGCGAGGCAACATGGTTGTCAATCAAAACAGTCATTGCAATGCAAAATATCCACGGAATAACTCGGCATGTTATTTCATGCTAATCATAATGAAAATGATCGGGTAGCAAACTGTCATTAGGCGCTGTTCTAGTCTTACAGGTTTTAGCAAGGGGGAGGTGGATACGTTCATTGTTTAATGTCTTCATATTCCTTCGCACCGCAGACCTGTTTGTTTTGTAACTTTACGCCTCACTGATTCGCAATATCGCTTACCTAACCGCCTGCCACAACTTATGCAGAAACAATAAGTGACATTACACTTTGGAATGTCTGGACGTGAATCAGTTTTCACGCTAGTAAGCATATCGAGCACTACCGTATCGTGTTTGATAAGCACGCGGGTGATGATAACACCTTGCAGTGGTGAATCCTACCACACTCGTTCGGGGGGGATCAAACTTCACGGGGGTAATGTCATACGCAGAGAACGGATTTATATGTAAATACATATTTACGACTGATTGATTGATTGACTTGCTTTATTTTACTTCGCATTTTGTGCCACTTTTGTTTAATTTGCGAAGATGGAGATGAGTGATGATATAATGAAATTGATGAATGGACACTCACAAACATCCATGCCCAGGCCAGGATTAAAACCCGCGTCGTAGCGCGATGTGCTTACCACTCCGCCACAGGGACCGGCGATATATGAATGAAAACTGGAGATTTTAAATGGGAAGTCTATATTTAGAACAATTATCTTGGCGAAGGGGATCGTCCTCATTGTCCCTCCTGAGTTATATATCTTCCATAGGCGTGCGCACGGGGTGTGACAGGGGCCTGGTCACCCCCTATATTGAGTATGCTATTAGAAGGAACATGAGGTGCAACCACGAATTTGTGTGTGTGTGTGGTGGGGGGGGGGAAGTATCAGCAGGATATAAACGTGCCAGTGATAATAATACCATTATTAATATTGGTATATTTTCCTTGGCATTTTTTCAACATGTTCAATTTCACATTAGCTAATAATGGAAAACAAGCACACAAACTGTATTTGAAAGACAATGATATATATATATAACATGTTAACAATAAATTGCGTATTGCGTACGTTGTTTATATATATATATATAATTAAAATACATTACATAATCAATTCATCCACCTCACAACAAACCAACCGCAAAAATGATATAAATTGTATCTCACATGTGTGTGCTCCATCCCTGCAATTGTTCATGCATTTAAAATAGAACTGTTTAGCAGCAACAGTCTGAGGTAAATATTTGGTCTTTCTTCTGTCTCTAGTAATTTATAATGTATTACAGAAAAGAATCAAAATGCGAGAAAAGCGAGCAAGAAAATGTATAGATCCAATTTTTGCGAACTTAATACAATATTGATTTAATAGCGCGCAAATAATTTAATTTCACGGGGCGCTATGGCATTCTCTCGTTTATTTATTTATTTTTTTAATTTAGATCGTTCGGTGCTCCGGTCCGACTCCTACCGCCTTTAGCTAAGGCTCTGAATTTCATGAGACTGCAAGAGAAGCAGGCACTGCGAGCGAAGGGAGCAAGTAAATTTTACACGTATTTTTATTTGCACAAAATTTGAAATAGAGTGGGAGTGCAACTTTGTCCCTCTATGCTCCCCCCACACACACTCTGCAGGTGCTCTTGGGCGTCTGGAAGAAAAATTCAAGATATATATGAAAATTAATTTCATTTTGAGTGTCATATTGTCATGCTACTCTTAGATTCTGGCAGCCTTGCTCTACTGCAATGTTTGCCCCCCCCCCCTAGAATTAGTTTCCATCCTAGTTTGCCCCCTCTGTGGTTGCGCCACTGCATGAGTTCAGCCAATACGCAGCCAGATCTATTGCGCGGTTGCCAAACTAACTGCTAGCGGAAGGGAAAGGCAGAATTCCCTATGTGTATGGCCAAACGGATCCGGATCCGGATCCAAAAATTCAGGATCCTGATCCAAAAGTTCCGGATCCGAAAATTCTGGATCCGGATCCGGATCCTAGAGTTTCGTATCTCAATCCCATATAATATTACTACACCTTAAAAGGTATTATGATCTTCGATTGCAAAGAAATTTTTATTAGTTAGTCCTACAAGAATTTTTTTCAAGTGTTGTTCCTAAAATACTTTGCTACGGATCGGCTAACACACTCGTGCACAAAAATAATCTTACTTGTTTAACATAAAATGTCAGAGGTGATTTTGTAAATGCCATTGAAACAAATATGTATTCATTCGAATGTATTGGAAATGAAAACACACATAAATGTGAGACATTCCATTCCAGGATGAAACCTTTAACACATATAACAAGATACAAATGTTATACAAAATTTATACAATTGTTCTACAGTTACAGTTTTACAAATTAAAATAAAACATGATAATATATGCAGTGTTATATAATTGCAAAGTGTGTAAGACTAACAACGGAGGTTATCTAAGTGTCCCCCTCCAATTTCCATGAAACTTGGCAGGTGTATAGTGGGGCCAAATGGAAGAAATATGTGTTTTTATGTTTCAGCTAAAAAACGGTTTTAGGGGGCAAAACCCCCTCAAATGTCAAGATGAGGACAAATTAAGTGAGGATCTGACCCCTGTGTCCCCCTCCGATTTCAATGATACTTGGCAGGTGTGTGTATAAACGGGCCCAAAGGAAGAAATACGTGTTTTTTTTTTGTTTCGGCTAAAAACCTTTTTAGGGGGCAACCCCCCCCCTCAAATGTCAATATGAGGACAAATTTAAGTGGGCATTTGACCCCTGTGTCCCCCTCCGATTTCCATGAAACTTGGCAGGTGTATAGTGGGGCCTAAAGGAAGAAATACGTGGTTTTTTTTGTTTCAGCTAAAAAACGGTTTTGGTTTTGGCCGACCCTGTGGCCGAGTGGTTAGCACATCGCGCTGCGACGCCAAGGGTCCCGGGTTCGAATCCCGGTCGGGCTTGGTTGTTTGTGAATGTCCATTCATCAATTTCATCATTTCATCACTCATCCCCATCTTCGCAAATTAGCCAAGAGGCACAAAACGCGAAGTAAAATAAACTAAATCAATCAATAAATAAATAAATAAAAAACGGTTTTACAGGGCAAAACCCACTCAAATGTCAAGATGAGGACAAATTGAAGTGGGGATCTGACCCCTGTGTCCCCCTCCGATTTCCATGAAACTTGGCAGGCGTGTGTATAAACGGGCCCAAAGGAAGAAATACGTGTTTCTTTGTTTCGGCTAAAAAACTGTTTAAGGGGCAACCCCCCTCAAATGTCAAGATGAGGACAAATTTAAGTGGACATTTGACCCCTGTGTCCCCCTCCGATTTTGAAGTGGGGATCTGACCCCTGTGTTCGCCTCCGATTTCCATGAAACGTGGCAGGTGTATAGAGGGGCCCAAAGGAAGAAATACGTGTTTTTTTTTTGTTTCAGCTAAAAACTGTTTTATGGGGCAAAATCCACTCAAATGTCAAGATTAGGTCAAATTGAAGTAAGAATCTGACCCCTGTGTCCCCTTCCGATTTCCATGAAACTTTGAAGGTGTATAGAGGGGCCCAAAGGAAGAAATACATGTTTTTTTTGTTTCGGCTAACAAACTGTTTTAGGGGGCAAAAACCGCCTCAAATGTCAAGATGAGGACAAATTGACGTAGGGATAATCTGACCCCCGTGTCCCCCTCCGATTTCCATGAAATTTGGCAGGTGTATAGAGAGGCCCTATGCCCAGGGGTGCCAACTTATCAAAATTATTGGGGGGGGGCTCTGATCACTGAAATATGTAAATGAATGACTCACTCCCACTATTTTTTAAAAATAAAAATTACGTCTTCGTATAGCAGTGTTTAAGCAGCTATTATTCCTCATGCAAATGAAATGTAACATGAAAAACGTTTATAAAATGTTTCAAAGTCTCTTTATGTCTTTTGTGTCTGCTCATTTGTTTTTTGGATAACAATTAACATTTTTATTGAAAAGTGTGTATTTACATTAAGAGGCCAACCTAACAGTTTGATGCCAGCCTCGGTAGCCGAGCGTGTTGGGTGGTCTCGGGTTCGAGTCCCGGCGAGGGCATGGGTGTGTTTTAATGTCCGCAACAGACCTGTAAAGAAAGGGCATGTGGCGGGCGCAAATAAACTTAGTGTGACATACCTATACAAGTAACGTATATTTACAATATTTAACATTTTTATTTAATTATTTACATAAATGCTAACAAATTGCAGGAAAATAGTTTTACCTTTTGTTCTTGCTACAATATCTTACTTTTTTAATTTAATTTTGCAATAATAAAAAAAATACCTAGCATGTACACTAAGATATAAAGTGACATACACATCAAAAACATATGAACATGATTTCAAAATAAAGCAAAAGTTGCTCTACGCACTGGGATATTCCTTATGAACCAACCGGATCCGGATTTCGGATCCCCCAGGATCCGGATTTGGCCATCCCTAATGCATACCACAATATATAAGAGTACAGTGAAATAATATTGTGAATATTTGCAGGATTTAATATCATCACTGCTGCAGCAGACGGACCACACTGTTCCATTCACGTTCGCATAGCTTCACAGATAATTACATAATTGCATTGTTTATGCTGTTCAATGATAATACATACAAATTTACTGTATTCTTTTATTATGAAACAATAAGCAATGGTAGTCATCACAAGGAACATTGTAAAGTTCTGAACTGAGGTTTAGAAAAATTAACAAAAATGGAATAAATAAACAAAATAAAATAAAACATATTAGCCAGTCATAAACAAGAAGTTTCATTTACTCCTTCAATGAGAGGACAGGGTTGATATTTCTTCGCCAGCACGTCACCATTTGTCTTGAAGTTGAATGAGGCTACTCGTTTACAAATATTGAAGATGATTAGTGAACTTTGATTTCACATCCTTCATTTTGGAAAAGGGTGGTTCGCAGACATAAGGAATTTTGACTCGCATACTTCAATTCTTTGGTTCGCGTATTTTTTTATTATTTATCCTCTTGTTTCATTCCGGCCGTCAATGGGCTGCTGCATTGAAGTCAGGGAGTCACTGGTTGAAGACCGCCGTCTTAGTGACTCCAGACCATGCCCTTTGATCTAAACCTCTCAGTAGGGAACGGATTTTAAGATGCAGGACCTTTCCAAAAATATAGCTGATATGTATTTTAGAAAATGAAATCAACTAAAATGAACACACTCTGTTGCACCTATTCGTGAGATTAGCACATTTATCCCATTTTTACACCATCTTTGGTGCTTCAGCAAATTTTCCCTTCCTTTTCTGTCATGTTTTGTTAAAAAACGTGGACAGGAAAATTAATTATTTTCACTCTTCTTGAGCAGCTACATAAAATCCTATAGTCTCATTTTGTAGAGCAGAACGAGAGCTATAAAATGGTATAATATAATCATTGCAGCCCCAATAGTTCCCAAGATATTGTAGCAAAACCCTTGAGACAAAATACAAACTTCAACAAAACCTATTATGCAGAACCACAGTTCTCTGTGAGGTCCGCGCGCATTATATAGCCTACAGAGGGCGCAGAAAAAAAGCATTAAATAAAGATATTTTATCAGCACCTTTTCTGCACCTTCTTGAAAACATTTTCAGGACCTTTTTTGCCCTTACACCAGGCGCTGCTCGTGCATAATTTCCCTGGGGGTTCACCAAAATTATGCAAAGTGGACTTATCTAAACCTTTTGAGACACTACACGCTTTGGTTCGTAGAGATAGTACTGGGAAAATTATCAAATTTTGGCCGGTAGATTACTGACAAAGTTAATTTGCTTCATGTTCAGATAACAGTGACAGCACCAAGGAGTGTGTGTGTAGGGGGCGATCATTTTAATTTAAGATTTTCGTATGGTATTGAATTTAGGGGTATCTCAGAATTCAGAAAATATTCTCGCCTCAAATTTGCCTCTTCCACTCTTGCCAACTCTTTTCTGGTCCCACCACTGTCAAATAGACTATATTATTGGAACTGGATCCTGAACCTACAGTTAAAAAGACCCCCTGATTACAAGATAATTCTTATATAACTATTCGAAAGTATATCGCTAAATCAAAGCGATTAGATTCTATTCTATGCAATATGTTAACTTCTCGCACAGTAACAACTACACTCCTTCCAATACACAATCCACCTCATTTCACTCAACGTATCACTATGCCATATATATTTCAATCACCAGCCATGCACTTCAAAACAAACTAACAAGTATGGAGACAATGACAAGTAACAAAGTTAAATGCGCGCGTCCCTTCGAACACCCTCTCGCGCTAGAGTATAATTGATCGCACGAAACCCAAACAACTTTTTGTTCGTCTTCTGACGTAAGTGCGAAATGCCTTCATTGTTAGGTTAGGCTTGAATAAATAGCAAATATTACATTTTTGGTCAAGCACGGTAAGCCCCGAAAATTGAGTGTATATATTCTAAGACAACTAAACCTAAAAAGCCTAACATGTCAACAAAAGCATTTAGTCTGACGTAAGAAGACCAAAAGGTTGTTTAAGTCTTGTCCGATAAGCAACCCCTCGCCCTCGCGCTATTTTTGACTTTTCGGCTCCTTCCACCTGAAGTGTTTCCATCTTAAAGATGAAAACTCTGAATGTGTAGGCAAGTTGTTTTCTATCATATTTATCTTATCTGTCCCATCATCTTTACTTCAAGCTTTCGTTTGGGGTCACCTCTACATTTATATTACACCCTCTTCATTAATCTAATAAGTCTTGTAAAATATAAAAATACAAAGAGAATGCCAAATGAATTCAAATTGAAACACATAGTGCAACACTCGTAGAGAGAAGAGCGTGGTTGACTCCAGCTCGCTGGTGATCCTACGAACTGCGCATGTCCGTTTTGACGAGACGACCTTCCTGGAGTAGCCGACTGCATGTATTTTCGCCATATGTACGCATCGACCTTCTGCTAGCCGTCGAAAGCTTTTAGCATGGTAGGAGTTGGCTTGCGGAGGTTCAGCGGAGGCTTTGCACGAAACGGAACTAGAGGGGAGCTGAGTGGCTCTGGCCCGCGGTTTCTCCTTCTCACTAAGAGAATTTGGCACTCTACGCTTATGAACTTCTCAGTTATTGTTTATTTTGTATATTACTGGGGGTTCACTACACATTTGCGCTATACAGCCAACCGCGCCTGCCTTACACAACCATAATTTTTCATCTTAAAATCCTTTCCCTAGTAAAATTAAAACATGCATCTTATGTTTTCTTCAAGAGCTTCCCCCATACGGATAACGGCCTTTTCATAACATTTGGCAAGTGGAACTGCATTGTATGGAAACTTTGTACCAGCAAGGGTATGGTTGTACCACAGACCAGACGTCCCGTATATAAGGGATTGTCCCCTTTTTAAAGAAATGTCCCGGTGTCACAGAAAATGTTCTCGGGACTCCCATTTGCCCCGTATTTAGCTAAGAAAAAACGAATTCAAATTTCAAAATCATTTTATACAACAAGAAATGAATAACAATTTATAACTAACCTCATTGGATACCAATTATCATTTACCACTCAATCCTCATATTAACAAAGTCATAGAACTACTCATTGTCGATTGTCGATATGTCGAATGAGAAGCGACTAACGACTGGCAAAGACAGTTCTGGTTCTAATACAGCTATCACTTGTTCCTTTTCTTGGTCAATGGAATCAGAGTGGAGTGGATAATATTCAGGGCTTAGGTGAAGTAAAAAAGTTTCTCTTATTTCGTCATGCCAAAAAGAAAGTGTTCTTATAGTAGTGATTATTCTAAACAAAGGTCGTCTTAAAGGACGCCAAGTGTTCATTCAAATATTACTATATTTTGTCAAAATGTTAAGTATTCCGCATTAACAATGTTTTAAACTGCAATTGATTTTGTAATGTTTAAATGTTATAAAAATATATTTAATTATATCCTTGTCCTGTTTTTTTTTTTATTTTAGAAATTTGGCAACCCTAACCACAGACAAAGATGTGGTTGTACTTTGAAATCCTTAGTGATAGCAATTTCTTTACTTGTCTGTGCCAGATGCCAGCAAAAAAAGCATAAATATTAGCTCTAGCTTACCCGTGCCGTACGAGAAACTTACTTACCTGAAGGGGGCTCACAGGCCCACACTTTTTGCTATCACTAAATTCAAGAAACCATTTTGTTACTGAATCACTGCTACCTTTCTTCATTATATAATTGCAGTTAATAATTATAATAATTACAAAAATTACCATCATTACTAACCAACTGTACACCGTCACTAGCATGGTAAAGGTAATGTATATAGACCTAATATATCCATGCAATGAAGGCACTTTAAGCGGATGTATTCGTTTCATGTTCCTCCACACATTCTCGATTCCGGCCATTTTGGAGGTGATGTGGAGTGTCACAAATACTCGTAACAGGCATTCAAAAGGGATGCCTGATAAGACCACTAACTGAATTTTGCCTCACATGTACGTTACATTTATGTTTTCTATGAACTAAAGTAATTTATTTATTTATTTACTGCCCTCAACAAAGGTAAATCTCCAATTATAGATGGCAGGATGGTTTACACAAAAGAAAACAAAGAAAACAATTCAATTAGCAAATATATAAACATACATCAACCGATAATACAAGTAATCAATAACATAATCAACAATGAAAATAAAAAATCTGACCCTTTCTTTTGTCTCTCACCATACAAGAACAAAGACTTGTGCAATAATTACAGACATAAAATACCCATAGACACATAATTATAGAATACAATGGAAAATAATGGGGAGAATAATGATACCGGAATGATTTGGGAATCAGTAATACAGAAATATTGGGAATACCCCAGGGAACAACGTAATTTATTTTCAATTTTTTATAGAAATGTTCACAGTTGAAACATTCAAAAGCTAGAGGTGGTGAGCCTGACAGCCCGCTTTCCCCCGTAGGGTAAGCGAGGGTTAATCCCAACCATCTTTAGAGATAATGATTCAAACCAGGGTTGTTATAGGTGTGTTTTACTGTGTACAGAATTTCATAACTCATTTTTGTTTTGGAAGTGACAAGAGAATGAAATCAATGTATTTTAATTAGGAATTTAACTGTCGTAAAATAACTGTAAAAATAACTGTTGAAACATTACTTCTATCGGAAAAAACTAACTCTGCTACAGTTACAGTTAATTGCTTCTAAAAATAACTTGTTACAATTACATTTCCTAAAAAAATAACTGTTACTTGTAACTAGTTACTTCCAAAAACCGTTAGATACACACATTTTGTTCATTCTAGGTGTCTTCAAGGAAGTCACGTTGCCATGCTAAAGGCAGACAGGTTGAAATCTTCTAAGAAATCAGATTGCAAACTCATAAGAAATCAGGTTGCCAACTCATAAGAAACCAGGTTGCGAACTCATAAGAAAACAGGTTCCCAACTTATAAGAAATCAGGTTGCCAACTTCAAAGAAATCTGGTTACCAATTCCAAAGAAATCAGGCTACTAACTTCAGAATTACCATTTTATTGGAATGAACATTAATATTCACAATTTCTAATCAATAAAATGTTCTTGGTAACTAAGAGGGGGGGGGGGGGTTAAAAGACAAGACAGAAACACTCGAATTTTTGTTACATAGCGACGCTTTTCTACCACTTTTTAGCTAATCTCGACGATGAGGATAATGAAAGGGCACTCACGGAACACCCATGCAAGGATTTGAACCAAGAACTTCGTTGGGGAGATCGAAAGTTTACCACTTAAAGGGCTCTGTCATAGAACCGGCGAGAAAACAGAAAACGAATCTTTACTGCAACCGCTCCTCGCCTCAGGTGGGAAAAGTATGCGAATAGTTTAAACCTTTTAAAGGAAATAGATTCGTTGTTGTCAATGTATATATTGTTAAATGAACAATATCTTTGTTCCAGCTCTCACGAATAATAGCTATAATTTTGGACCAACTTCCTAAAAACAAGTATTTTCATTTTCGTTTTGCTTCTTTACTTTCCCTCTTACATGTTGCCAACCCTTGACGATATTTTGTCCTTTCTCGTATATTAAGAATATTTATATGTTTTTACATGATATTAATTTGTATTAGATTTAAGTATATCACACCAAGCACAATTGTGTCAATTAATTTGTGTATCCTTTGTGTATTTGTTTTCAATTTTTTTCCATTTTTTTAATGTGTAGATGAATCTTTGTTCTCAATTTTGTATTTGTTCTTTTTGTGTTCTATGTTTCTTTCTTTCTCTTTTTTGTTATTTGTACAAACATTTAGTATGTAGAATGTATTTAGTATGTATATCTTGGATCGAGAAATAAAAGACTCTCTGCTAATATCCTTTTGAGTATATTCTCAAGAACATGTACACAACACAGTAAAAAACATGACAATCTTCATACTTTTTCTGCCCGGGATGACAGTAATATAAAACAGCATAGAACAAAACAAAAAACTGCACAGGCTATTGCCCAGAATAAAGATTAAACAATATTGCCAGTTGCCAACTCACATAATATCTAACATTCGCCCACCTGAGTTGGCATATCAAACAATAATAGTTTCTTAGGTAATTTTATCTCTCTCCCACTACGTGTGGTACAAGGTTTGGTTTCAGTGGGAGGGAGAACGTCTTTATGATGTTTCTTTTTGGTTTGTGGCTTAGGTAATGAACTCTTCATTGCTTCACCCTCCACTGTAGTCACCTCCAATGGATACAATTTCTGTACAGGACGAAGTAGTTCACCATGGCAAGTTTTCGGACGAATAATCTTGTCCTTGCCCTTATACGTGCACAAAGAGGAAAGGGATTTGTCATCCTTTCCTCGGAATGCTTCTTGTTGTATTAGTTTTAATACTGCATTTTCTGCTTCCTGAAGTTCGCGAACACCAAGATCTCCAGATCTATGATTCTGCGAATTTCTACTATTATACAAAAATCTTTTGATCCATCCAATGAGTCTAATCACTTGGTTATAGTTAGAGAAATATCTGTAATACCATCTAGACTCAGCATCTTGAGCTTTCATACTAAGCATCGTTGATGAAGGTAGCACATTCCTTCTCTCTCTGTCAACTTCCTCCTTCTTGATAAGAAACTCCATCGGTGGCCACTCACACGGATCCCCTTTCAACCAATGAGGTCCCTCGCACCATAAGGATCTCAACAACTGCCTTGCATCACAACCTCTTGAAGGAAAATCTGCTGGATTCATTTTACTTGGTACATTTTTCCATGCACTGGGATCAGAGAGTTTTCTAATTTCTTTAACTCTGTTCCCAACAAATACTCCCCAAACTCCTTCTCGTCGAATCCAAGCCAGCACCGTAGAAGAATCAGTCCAAAAGATAATGGAGTTATCTTTTAAATTCAAATGTTCTCGAACCCTGGTTGCTAGCCTTGCTCCCACCATCGCAGCAAGCAATTCTAACCGAGTAATTGTACTATTCTTTGGAGCCACTCGTGCCTTTGCCTCAATCAATTGTACACTAACACCTCTCCTTGTGTCAACCCTCATGAAAACTGCTGATGCATATGCCACTTTGCTAGCATCACAGAACACGTGAATGCTCATAGAGTTAAGTTCATTGGTTTCATAATCCCAGCCCATGAAACTTCTGGGTATCCTTACCTCTATTAGCATCGGTAATTATCGTACCCACTTTAAAAACTGTGTTCTTATTTCTTCACTAACTTGCTCATCCCATCCGAGCCGCTCTGCCCAAGTCTGCTGAAGTAACAATTTTGGTAGAAGAGTCACGGGACAAGTAAAACCTATAGGATCAAATATACGGTGTGCTACATATAATATCACACGTTTCGAAACTGTCTTGAGCTCAGCATCTTCAATGTCCAAATTAACTGTAAATGTATCGGCTTGAGGATTCCAACTGAGTCCTAACACTGAAGTAGAGCTAATGTCCTCATCAACCCTTTGAGGGACTGAATACTCCCACCCTCTAAGGTCAAAACCTGCTTCAGCCATAACTGCACGCGATTCTCTTATAAATTTATGGAGATTTTTGTGATTGTCTACACTGGTGGCACAATTGTCCACATAAAAGGAACCTCGTAATTTTAAAATAGTATCTTATGTATAAGCTAAGTCTTCCTTCCCGAAATGACAACTCTGCAATGCATGATCCAAATGATGTTCAATAACAGCACCCAACAGAAATGGACTGCTCGTAACACCAAACACTACACGAGTATGTCTGAATTCTTGAACTGTTCCAGTATTAATATCGTGCCACCAGAGAAATCTCAGGTAGTCTGTATCTTTAGGGTGTACAGCAATTTGTAAAAAAGCTCGTTTAATATCTGCTATAACTCCATTTTTTCCTTTCCGAAAATGTAGTAAAATATCAGCAATAAGAGCAATCAAGTTGGGTCCAGGTTCTAAACATTGGTTCAAAGACGGGTGTCCTTTTACTTTAGCAGAAGCGTCAAACACTGGTCTAATTTTTGTCGTGTTACTGCTCTCTTTCACTACATGTCGATGGGGTAAGTAATGGCCAAAATTCTCTGTTTCATCCTCTGGAACCACCTCAATGACTCCCTCGGACAACCATTCTTGTACCGCTTCATCGTAACTCTGCAACAGATGTTCTTGTTTCAACTTCTGTGTAGTTGACCAAAGTCGTTTTTCTGCTAGTTCTTTATTGGTGGGGAGAGGCGAACAATCTTCCTTCCATGGTAACTGTACTTTATATCTTCCTTCAGCATTGAATGTCAGTGTCTGTAAAAATTGTTCTTTGACAGCCAGTGTGTGTTCTTCCGCAGACTTCTTGGCAATGGGGTCCTTGATTCCTATGGTATCCAGTTCCCACTGATCAGCTACGGCTTCACCAACATATAAATTCGATACCAACAAAGCTGTATCTGATTTTCTGTTTTCACCTGGAACTTTACCCATAAGTGTCCATCCCAGCTGAGTATCTACAGCCACTAAACCACACTTTAATTTTACAACATGGCCAGTCAGTAATTTACCACAAACATCCGCACCAATAAGAATTTCAACTGGACCATTCATCTTACCAGTATCTGTTAACCTTATTTGACTTTTGTTCAGCTCATTTAACCAAACACCTGGTGTTACATAAGGAATTTCACCACATATTGTATCTTGATCAAGAGCATCAAATGTGCACGAATATTCTCTCTCAATGCTACATACCTTAACATTATAAACATTATGATTACAAGGACTAGACATGCTACCACCAAATAGCGAATGTATCAAACTTTGTTTGCCAATGGAGTTATAACCCATATCTGTTACAAGAGATTTGCATATATACGATTTTTGTGAACCTGTGTCAATAAGAACCCTCACATTCCTGCTCTTATTGTAGTTACCTTTCAAATCTACTACCAATGTCTGCATGAATACATGCGGATTTTCAAGTTGGTTTATCAGTGTATTGTTTACCTCAGCATTTGATTCTTTGCCTTCAGAATAATGGTCAGAATCATTATCTTTGTCTGAAATATTAGGACACATCAATACAACATGCTTTTTCTTGCAAACAATACATTTCAAATTGGCCTTGCACTTCTTCGAAAAATGACCAAATTTTAAACATGCAAAACAATGCATTTTATCTTTTAGAACCTTCTGTCTTTCAGAAGGTTGGCCGCGGTGGCTCAGTCGGTAACGCGTCTGACTACCATGCTAAAGGTCCCGGGTTCGATCCCCGGCCGGTTCAAATCCGGGAACTTTTCTAACGATGGAAGCGGCTTCGGCGCCCACCCAGCGTCGAATAACATGGGTACCTGGGGAAACCCTAGGGGGTAAAGGCGGTTAGGGGCGTGATGCTGATCACATCACTCCCACTCACGACCGGATCAAGAAAGTGTGGGGCGTTACCTCCACACCCCCTATACGCCTTCATGGCGTGGTGCTAAGCACAGGGGAGCACTTTACCTTTTTTTTACCTTTACCTGTCTTTTAGAGAGAGACATTTCCTGGTCTTTAAAGCAATCATATGAACTGTTCTTACCACCACAGAACACACAACTTTTCTCCCTACCACCACTGACACTCAACAAATCTGTCGCACTGGGGATAATAGGCTGATGTGGTGGAGAACACCTTTTCTTCCGAACTTTCACTGCTGCACCATGCAATTCAAACCCAGCTGCTGCAAGGTTGATTCGTTCTTCTCCTTCCACTTCAGCTCGGAGGAATGACATCAAGGACTGCATTCTTCCGGTCGGTGTTGTCTCATTGCCCTCAGCAGCAGACAATGTTCTTCTCTGCCACACACGCATCAAATCCTCTGGGAGACTGGACTCCCCCAATGAAAACAGCATTGCTGCATATTTGTCGCTGGTAACACCCATCGATTCTAATGCTCGAAGTTGGGACTCCAGTGTGTCATACAAAGTGCTCAAACAATTTTTCTCTTGACGGTTCAACACCTTTTGTAACACCAATTTTAGCAGTTCACGCACGTACACTTCCACGAGCATATCATCGCGACCAAAACGTGATTTCATGGACTGTACAACTTTCGGGTAATTTTCTTTTGTTGGTGGAAAACTGTTCACAAGCTGGCGTGCACGAGAACCTTTAATTGTCGCTTGTATTAAATACTGGAACTTGTCCTCTGCAGGAATTGTATCATCTTCATCGATCTTCTTGAATTGTCCCCAAAAATGTAACCACTCTTTCAAGTCCCCTCCAAACTTCTTCAGTTCGATTTTAGGTAACTTGAATCTTCGATTCTTTACTTCCGAAAACGACTCGCCTTGACAGCAGTTTCCTTCCGACAACTTCAAAAAGTTCGACACTTCAATACGTCGCTTGTTGAACAAACACTGATAATCATCTGACAATGACTGTTCTTTCTCTAACTCATTTTCACTAGCACCCGATTCCAACATCAAATCAAAAACAGTTATGTCAGCAGCATGCAGATCACTTGCCTTATTTTCAAGCAACTGGATATTTTCTTGAATAACATTCCTGTCCGGAGTTTGTATCGCTAACTCATTTGCAATCTTCTCCGAAACACGTGTAAAAGCTGACCTAGTCACTGCACGGCATTTCTTGAGACGATCAACGTCCGTTGACATTTTTCCGATATTTGAACTTACTTTTTCTCCGGTCCAACATAGAAAGAAAAGACAGGTCCTGTCACGGTCGCCAATAAATGTTGGATCATGAAATAAAAGACTCGCTGCTAATATCCTTTTGAGTATATTCTCAAGAATATGTACACAACACAGTAAAAAACATGACAATCTTCATACTTTTTCTGCCCGGGATGACAGTAATATAAAACAGCATAGAACAAAACAAAAAACTGCACAGGCTATTGCCCAGAATACAGATTAAACAATATTGCCAGTTGCCAACTCACATAATATCTAACAGTATGTGTATGTATTATGTATCCATTGGGGTTAGGTAGAACAGCCGCAAGCTGAACTTCGCCCTTTTATAAAGGAAATTGAAATGTAACCATTCGGCACACAAATAATGTGCTGGAGAAGATCCATATTACAATTATCTAACTTGTATAGGCCTAATTTGTGCCATGGCAGTGGAAAGTATTCGAGGTTACCTGCCTACACTGAATCATTAATTCAATTTCAATTTCATACCCACTATTTGCCGACATCCATACCTAGGAATGGGTGTTGTTTGTGAGTGTCCCTTTATCAATTTCATTATATCATTCTACCTTCACGATTAGCTAAAAGTAGCAGAAGAACAAAATAAAATAAACAAAATCAATCAATTTACACATTATCCCTGCGAGTGCGTATACCGAATTCAAATAATGCAACTACTTACGACATCGTTGGATGTTAACTTTTTAATTGACTGTTAACAAAGTTTCGTTTCTAAGATTGTCTCCTTCATAAATACATTTTCCAAATACCGTAAAAAATATACGAAATATGAATTTAAAATGTTCGTATTTTAATTTCCTAACGGAATTACGGTTCGTATATGTATACACATGAGAGTTCACATATTTCGTTACTATTGAAAGTAGTGTAGTGACGATTTATTTATCCATGTTGAAACAACTTGAAGACTAAAATTGGTAAACGCTGCAAGTGCCACAAGAATTCAAACACCGTTTTCCACGTTTAACTGTGAAATGTTCCATGCTTTATAATGTGGTAAATGTGAAAAGTGGCTGGTAGCCCACAAAGTAGTTCAAAGGGCGTGTAAAGAGGTCACTAGTGTGAACGTTCTTACGGGCTGATGTGCGGAACAATGCGATTTCCCAACACTTTCGCTTTTGGCACTTACAACGTTTACCACTTTTGGTCCTCAATTTAGTTTAAGAAACGTAAGTGACAGCATACGCAATTTACAACCAAGTAAGTTTTTTGTTACTGTTACTTGATTTCCTAGCATTTTTGTTTAATAAAAATAGTTTTAATTTAAAATAATGATTAATAAATGGGAAGGACAGCATTTAAAAGGGCCACTTGAAACGGAAGCATTTCCTTTAATATTTTTGATAGCATAAATGCTACGTAAATGCTTCCAGAATCTTATAGCAGATTGCACTTTACATGGAAGTATTTCACCTAACATTTCGGTTAGATTTTGCGATTACAATGTATATCTAATATATACAGCACTAGAGGCACTTCGAGTTACAACAATTGTAATGCACGGTGTTCAAAATGGAAACAACTAAAAATATTCTTCCATACGTGTATTGTATACGTTGTAAAGCATGTATTAAGCAGCGCCATTGATTAGTCCCTAATACCGTTTCATAGGAAACGTTATTCCTCTCCGTTGAATATTAATCGGCTTTTAAAGATGCGAAGTGATACATTGTTTACATCTGACGCGGCCGCCATTACACCTGCACTCGTGATCTAGAGGTCGCTTCTGATTGGTTATGCTACGAAAAATGCTACGGAAATAGGACGGATCCTATCTTTGAGAAATGCCATGAAATATGCCATGGCATCTGAAGTGCCATAATATTTCTCACTTTACACGATAGCATTTTGGTCATGGCACAAATGTTAAGAAGAATTATAAGGAAAATCGGTTCGAGTCCCGGTGGAGGCATATAGTGGTTCGGATTCCACTTTGAACTGTAGGTCCAGTCAAGATAGCCTTGCTGTGCATAAAGTGTACTTAAAAGATGAACTCAATCAATCAGTCAGTCAGGCCTATCTCGATTGGGCTAATTCAAACGCGATGGGTGAGTTAGGCAGAAATTTGCACGAAACTATGTTGTGTTTTTCGGATCAGTATTTCGTTTGTGTGTGTTCGATTCATTATTATCGCTCTCTTTCCACCACGGCAATGTTCTGTCAGGTAGTACACAAGTTTCACAGAAATCTTACCGCGAGAGCGTTTCACTAGCTGTCAACCCTATTTTGCCAGTTGGACTAATCCAGTCAGCGCATGCGCATTTCCGCCGATATCCTCGACAACTCAGATGAACTGTATGTCCTTCAGCGTAAGCAGTAGTACAATGTTACAGCAATTTAAGGCTGTTTTTTTTACTTAGCTGTTAATCTTAGCTTAGTTTCAGAGAGAGTAACTACCCAACCGTGTCTTGAGAAACTAATTAACGTGGTTTGGGTTGTAATGTGATGTAACTTCAAAATTATAACATGATCATCGTAAATAGCGTTGGAAGGATACTTCAACATTATCGATTTCCCCTTTCTGTACTTCATTGATCAACAACGTAAAATTTTCATTTCCTCCATGAATCCTACAACGGTAACCTTCGTGTCTCAAGGATTGGATTGGATTGAGTTGGTGTTTTAAGTCCACTTTATGCACAGTAAGGCTAATGGAGACTTGACCTACAGTTCAAAGTGAGATCCCAACCTCTATGTGCCTCCACCGGGTATCGAACCCGTTGCCCCTTGATTACAAGGCGAAGACGCTACCACTGCGCCATCGGGGAGGCCTCGTGTCTTGAGGAAGACATTACCTCATAGGTTCAACAGTTTCGAATTATATTCTACTGGTAAGTCTCACGGTCAATTTGGCCGCAGAGCGCGGTTAGCGCACTGGGAAACAAGAGCGCGTCTGCTGGCAAACTAGATGCAACATCCGCCATCTGAAACAGCTGGTTACGTAATGAAATAATCTCGTACAGTTACATGTACTCTTTCAATTAAAAATGAGCACTACAAAAATTTCTGGCTACGCCCAAGCTGTGTGTGGGTATTCTGAATTAATGTTTTATAATTTAATTTGTGGACTTTTAACAACTCTAGCCGAAGATATGTAGATTGTTCAATAGTAAGATTATTATTTTCTTCAGCGTTTCTATTTTAGGCTAAAGCGTGAAGTATGTAGAATCGTGCGCTTTTCTGCCACTGTTAGCTAATCGCGACGATGAGGATGAGTGATAATGAAAGGATACTCGGAAAGAACACCCATCCCCAGGCGGGGATTCGAACCCGGGACTCCGACTTCACATCGTGTTGTGCTAACAACTTCGCCATTGAAGTCAACGTTTAGAAGTGGTCTCATAATAGTCTATTTAACACCTACACGCACACGCACACGCACACACAAACACACACATACATGCCATGTTTCCATTTGTACTTGCAGACTTATTATGTACTCGAAAGGCTTCCGGTCCATCTACTGGATCTATTATCATGGGATGGACGACATTTTTTAAATACTTTAAATGCTGGCCCACATCGCTTTTTCTGCAGTCTCCTCCCAGAGTTCCTATTGTTTTTAGCATGCACCGTATACTTCATACATTTCTCTGAAATTGTCAAGGGTTTCCTTGGTTTCAATAATGCGCGCTTACATTGTTGATAAATGGACAATGGCGGACTTGTAAAGCTCTTTATCTTTATTGCTGACTATTTTGATTTGAATCACGTCGTCTTTCTGTCGATTTAGGCTAATCGCGCCGATGATGATACAAATCCAAACTTCAATGTGTCAACGGAGTCAAGAGGGAAAGTCAACGAATAAAGAAGCTAATGGATAAGTTTCCCATAATTATACGAGGGGTGTAAGAAATTGCCCGAGAAGGTACCCGCAAGATAACGTCGCCTCCATGTAGTATATACAAAGGTAACTGCAATCGTCTAGGCTAACGATTCCATGGCGCCTGTGCAGAGTGCCCCTTTACAGCCTTAGCTTTCAACTAGAATACATGTATGTTAAATATATATAATTTTGTCCCTGTACAGTAAGTATTCCTTTAGACACAAATAAGAAATCCCTGCATACGTCCACTGTTGATCAGTCCATTGCTGATGCAGGACAAATTTCAATTTCAACGAATAGACTGCGCCTATTTTCAGAGGCACGCAACAGTGCTCGAATATTAAAAAAGTCCTCGAAGAAACTATGCAAACATTTTGAATGCGAACAATTGAAAGTCAAGGGGAGAGATATTGACGGTTGAAATCAACATCCTTGTTCCTAAGTTTGCTGTAGTGTCGGTTTTTTTTCCTTTGGTGCGTGTGTGCTATTAGTGTTGTGTTGCGAAAAGCATAGTGCAAGTGGCAGTTATAGACGAAAACGAAGTTTAATGAATAATATTTAATAAGAGCTCCCTGATTTTCATTTTGTAGCTTCAGGATTTTGTTGTATAGGCTTGTAGGTTTCTGCAACTGAGTCGGCTGCGTTGGCAAGATTGTTGTGTCTACAATTTTCTCACTTTGCGTGGTCTGGCTATACAGGGTGTCTCATAAGTAATAGAGCAAACTGACACAGTTGAAAGTACACGATATTAGAAGCAAAAAAGTCTCAGTAGACATGGATCTGCAAACGAGCCGTTTTCGAGATAATTGCGAATGTGTGGTTACAAGCCGCCATTGACTCAAAAGAGATTGTCACTCTTCATTTATTGCAGTTTGGCGCAGACAAAACTTTGTTTAACCTCGTCCTGAAATAGAATTCCCTGGGAGGAGCGGCAGATCAACTATAGTGTTCAGTAAAGCTAAGAAAAGTGTTACTTTCGGTAGACACGCTGTCGTAATTAAATGCTTTGTGGAGATTACGATATGTAATGGTTTGAGGACTAGAACGATATCTTTTGGGGTACGCATGACATGATTTTGGGAGGAATTTGCTATTGACCTTTGGTGGATGGGCACCCCTGGGTTGAAGATCTCCACACCTCTGGGTAGGATTGTGGGAGGGAGACTGGCATTCGCGAGATAAGCCAAGGTCCTTCCAGGGTAGTAGAGCCACGGACTATAGCCTATTTATTTTTAGCGAGAAATAGCATTGTGTAAAAATACACTTATATTGAACTTACTAAGAAGTATAAAACAGGTTTTGAAAACTATTAGTACTGATGACCGATAGATGGAAGCAAAAAGATAAAAACTAACAAAGTAACCTTAAATTAAAGGCGAGTTTTACCTTGCATTACAGTAAATACATTTATTACAATTTTTAGAAATATACAACAGAAAAATTCAAGACCTATCACAACTCAGAGGAAGAAGTGAACAATAAATTTAAATAAAGAATATCGGAATCAGATTAATGTTCCATTTGAATATACCTATAGGCGCAATTCACCTTAATTCAGAAGAAATATTTTACAAGTGCCTTTATCTAAGATTATATTTTCTAGTAAATGTATGGGCCTCCCCGATGGCGCAGTGGTAGCGTCTACGCCTTGTATTCAAGGGGTCCCGGATTCGATACCCGGTGGAGGAACAAGTGGTTCGGATCCCACTTTAAACTGTAGGTCCAGTCCCGATTAGCCTTACTGTGCATAAAGTGGACTTAAAACAACAAATCAATCTAGTTAATGTACGAAACTAGATGAACATTAAATACAAAAAATTAGTCATCACGAAGAGTTTTATTAGTGACATAATAAGTACATTTTCCTTTCAAGACAATATTCATGTTCCTTACTTCGAGAAACGGCATATCTTCACGAGTCTATCACCGCTTCTTGCTTACATATTGATAGGTCTTTGCAGGTTTTACAACTAAGATTCTGTGGAGTCTTGTCCCTCCAAACGTTTACCAGTGCTTCGTACTAAGACTTGGAGTTTACCAGTGTTTCCAACTAAGATTCTGTGGAATCTTGTCTCTCCAGACGCCTACCGGTGCTTCGAACTAAGACTTGGAGTTTACCAGTGTTTCCAACTAAGATTCTGAGGAGTCTTGTCTCTCCTGACGCCTACCAGTGCTTCGAACTAAGACTTGGAGTTTACCAGTGCTTGCAACTAAGATTCTGTGGAGTCTTGTGTCTCCAGACGCCTACCAGTCCTTCGAACTAAGACTTGGAGTTTACCAGTGCTTCCAACTAAGATTCAGTTGAGTCTTGTCCCTGCAGATGTTTACCAGTGTTTCGAAGTAAGACTTGGAGTTTACCAGTCTTTAAAAACTAAGATTCTGTTGAGTCTTGTTCCTCCAGACGTTTACCAGTGTTTCGAACTAAGACTTGGAGTTTACCAGTGCTTCCAACTAAGATTCTGTGGAGTCTTGTCTCTCCAGCCACCTACCAGTGCTTCGAACTAAGACTTGGAGTTTACCAGTGCTTCCAACTAAGACTGTGTGGAGTCTTGTCTCTCCAGACCCCTACCAGTGCTACGAACTAAGATTTGGAGTTTACCCGTGCTTCCAACTAAGACTCTGTGGAGTCTTGTCTCTCCAGACGCCTACCAGTGCTTCGAAGTAAGACTTGGAGTTTACCAGTGCTTCCAACTAAGATTCTGTTGAGTCTTGTTCCTTCAGACGTTTACCGGTGCTTCGAACTAAGACTTGGAGTTTACCTGTGTTTCCAACTAAGATTCTTTGGAGTCTTTCTTGTCTCTTCAGACGCCTACCAGTGCTTCGAACAAAGACTTGGAGTTTACCAGTGCTTCCAACTAAGATTCTTTGGAGTCTTGTCTCCCCAGACACCTACCAGTGCTTTGAACTAAAATTTGGAGTTTATCAGTGCTTCCAACTAAGATTCTTTTTAGTCTTGTCTCTCCTGACGCATACCAGTGCTTCGAACTAAGACTTGGAGTTTACCAGTGCTTCCAACTAAGATTGTGTGGAGTCTTGTCTCTCCAGACCCCTACCAGTGCTACGAACTAAGATTTGGAGTTTACCCGTGCTTCCAACTAAGACTCTGTGGAGCCTTGTCCCTCCAGACGTTTACCAATGCTTCGAACTAAGACTTGGAGTTTACCAGTGCTTCCATCTAAGATTCTGTGGAGTCTTGTCTCTCCAGACGCCTACCAGTGCTTCGAACTAAGACTTGGAGTTTACCAATGCTTCCAACTAAAATTCTGTTGAGTCTTGTTCCTCCAGACTTTTACCAGTGCTTCGTACTAAGGCTTGGAGTTTACCAGTGCTTTCAACTGAGATTCAGAATAGTCTTGTCTCTCCAGACTCCTACCAGTGCTTCGAACTAATACTTGGAGTTTACCAGTGCTTCCAGCTGAGATTCTGTGGAGTCTTGTCTCTCCAGACGCCTATCAGTGCTTCCAACTAGGATTTGGAGTTTACCAGTGTTTCAATCTAAGGTTCTGTGGAGACGTGTATCACCAGACGTCTACCTGTGCTTCCAACTAAGACTTTTTGTGTCCTGATGATTCGAGGTTAGATTTCGTGAAGTCGCGTCTCTCCTACGATCGCCAGTAGTTTCAATGTAGGTTTGTGTGGTGCAAAATTTACTTCACACATTTACAAGTGCCTTCGATTAAGATTTGGAGTACCTTGTTTGTTCGTGAGGCGAATTAATTTCAATCAGGAAATCCCCTAAATAATCGTCTAGCAGATATTTATGTGAGGTTGGGATCGGATAGTTCTGTAAATCTGGAAAATTGTATTTTCTTTAGTGATTGAGACTTTTCATGATGTACCAGACGGGAAATTTAAATTTGTATGGCAAGAAAATGCGATGAAACTGACAGATGTTACTTGCCTTTTTTAAAATATTTCAAAAGTTAGACAAAAGATTCATTGTATACAAAGCATACGAATGTGTCCTTCAGTATTAAGACAATTATCTCGTATGATTATGCAGTAGTTAATGGAGTAAAATTAAAAACTTAAAAGTCCGACAAAAATTACAGGACAGGTCGTGTACTAATCAAATTGACATGAGGTATCAACTGTTATTTATAAGATAATCTCATGACTGCAACACTGCTCAAGTGAGCTTCAAAACTCAATTTTTGTGATTTTGAATATGGCTCCTCCTCTATACACTTGAACCAGTTAAGAGGAGTGGTTTCTTGCCCCAGTTAGCCCAAAACGTATAGAAGTTTCTCGGCAAATAATAATTGATAATAATTAAATATTTTTGTGCATGCTTACAACACCAGCAAAATTTACTAATGGAGGAGAAGTTCTACAATGGCCTCAGTTCGTAGGCAGATTGGTGGAAAGGCCATCGTAGTTGCTCATGAGTGATTGCACGTGGACCCCAAAGACTTATTATTCTTGAGGTATACAAGCACTAACTGAAACGTGAAAATATATGGTTAGATCTATGCTAACATGCGGCAAACTTGTGGAACCTTACATACAGAAATCTACTAGATAAGAAACAAAAACAAATAAAGGTTTGCATTTGACTCTCACTTGTAATAGGTCAGTCAATTGGTGACGTCATTTATTTAGTTCTATAATTTTATAGATATAGTGAAGTTGGAAAGGGCACTCTGATTATTGTTTGTATGATTATAATAACTTTTATGCGATTTTTCAGTTTCAAAACAACTAGAATATCTATTAGAGTAGAATCATAAATGTAAGATTTACAGAATATGTTTGTTATGGTACAAACGCAAATTGTGAAATACCTTTGTTTTAAGAGTAATGTTGAATGTTATGATATGGATTATATTACCTAAGAAGTCATTTGGGATTAAGGATCCGCACTATGATGCTTCCTTCTGGAGCATTCACGTGAATTTCCGTGTGGCTATCCAGATACCTGTGGTGAATAATTGCCTTACAATGTCGAAAACAAACCACGTGAATTCTCTAGGAGAGAATCTAAGCAGATGTAACATTTCAGAATTTGGAATATCATAGCGGTGTTTCGAACGGAGTGGAAATTTTGAAGACTGCTTCGCTGGCTTTGGCCCAAGGTCCAATGGAGCCTTGATACGATGAAAGATACAAAATCGATAAAATATTCTATACGGGAATTAACAAGACTCATTGTGTGGGTGAGTGTTTAGTGTATTTATTATATTGTTTGGATATATTCATTTATACACTCTGATCGGTTACAATTTCAAATTTTGATTCCATTATATTGCATACTTTTTACTCATCTGCGTAACTTGGGACCTAACTTTGGGAAGTCAGAATCGATCTTCGAGGTTATTTTTGTGGGAGGAGGTATAATGAAAGAGTTTTCAAGACCATAAAAATGAAAACCCAGAACTATTTTGATAAATAACTGTCGCATTTGCAAAATCATAAAAAAATACTCGTTGCTCTGTTCCTCAGGTACCAAGGGGTTAACAAAACTACCATTAACTTGTAAATTTTCATAAAACTTAATTTTGGGGAGGGCGCCTTGCACCCTCCAAGTTACTCCAATGTTTGTATACTCTCATAATGTGTTGAAGGAGAAAGACTGGTATCCCCGTAAAGAAAGTGGTTTGAAAGACCTGGCTACCCCTGTCAGGTTCCCTTCTTCTAACGTAGAGGTCAAGTTTTTCCCATTATCAAATTCTATAGGAGACTGACGCACCACACTGTTCCATTCACGTTCGCATACCTTCACAGATAATTACATAATTGCATTGCTTATGCTGTTCACTGATAATACATATAAATTTACTTTTTTTTTTATTTTGAAACAATAAGCAATGGTAATTATCACAAGGAACATTGTAAAGTTCTGAACTAAGGTTTAGAATAATTAAGTAAAATGGAATAAATAAAAAAAACAAAGAAAACACATTAGCCAGTCATAAACAAGAAGTTTCATTTACTCCTTCAATGAGAGGACAGGGTTGATATTTCTTCGCTAGCACGTCATCATTTGTCTTGAAGTTGAATGAGGCTACTCGTTTACAAATATTGAAGATGAATCCTGAACTTTGATTTCACATCCTTCATTTTGGAAAAGGGTGGGTAGCAGACATAAGGAATTTTAGACTCGCATACTTCAATTCTTTGATTCGCGTATTTTTTTATTATTTACTCGTATCTTCTTGTTTCATTCCAGCCGTCAACGGGCTGCTGCATTGAAGTCAGGGAGTCACTGGTTGAAGACCGCCGTCTTAGTGACTCCAGACCATGACCTTTGATCTAAACCTCTCAGTAGGGAACGGATTTTAAGATGCAGCTCCTTTCCAAAAATATAGATGTTTTCATATCAATCGTTTGAGATATGTATTTTAGAATATGAAATCAACTAAAATGAACACACTCTGTTGCACCTTTTCGTGAGATTAGCACATTGCATTTATGTTTTCTATGAACTAAAGTAATTTATTTATTTACTGCCCTCAACAGAGGTAAACCTCGAATTATAAATGGCAGGATGGTTTACACAGAAGAAAACAAAGAAAACAATACAATTAGCAAATATATAAACATACATCAACCGATAATACAAGTAATCAATTACGTAATCAATAATTAAATTAAACAATCTGAGCCTTTCTCTTGTCTTTCACCATACAAGAACAAAGACTTGTGCAATAATTACAGACATAAAATGCCTAAATATATATAATTGTGGAATAATGGGGAAATAATGGGGAAAATAGTGATACCGGAATGATTAGCCTACAGTGTATTTTTGTCATAATTCTGATTCAATCATTTTTTATATAGTTTGAATGGCAATGATATATCTAAGGCCTGGTTATTCATTGAAAGCGTATTATACAAATCACACATTCTACTTAATGGGCTGCTTTTATATTTCTGAGATTTAGGAATTTTGGGAATCAGTAATACAGAAATATTGGGAATACCCCAGGAAACAACGTAATTTTTTTCATTTTTTATAAAAATGTTCACAGTTGAAACATTTAAAAACTAGAGGTGGTGAGCCTGACAGCCCGCCCTCTCCCGTAGGGTAAGCTAGGGTTAATCCCAACCATCTTTAGAGATAATGATTCAAACCAGGGTTGTTATAGGTGTGTTTTACTGTGTACAGAATTTCATAACTCATTTTTGTTTTGGAAGTGACAAGAGAATGAAATCAATGTATTTTAATAAGGAATTTAAATGTCGTTCGTAAAATAACTGTGAAAGTAATTGTTGAAACATTACTTCTATCGGAAAAAACTAACTCTACTACAGTTACAGTTACTTACTTCTAAAAATAACTTGTTACAATTACATTTCCTAAAAAAGTAACTGTTACTTGTAACTAGTTACTTCCAAAAACCGTTAGATATACACATTTTGTTCATTCTACTTGGTGTCTTGGTGTCTTCAAGGAATTCACGTTGCCATGCTAAAGGCAGACAGGTTGCAAACTCCTAAGAAATAAGGTTGCAAACTTCTAAGAAATCAGGTTGCAAACTCGTAAGAAATCAGGTTGCCAACTAATAGGAAAACAGGTTGCGAACTCATAAGAAAACAGGTTCCCAACTTCTAAGAAATCAGGTTGCTAACTCCAATGAAATCAGCTTGCCAACTTCTAAGAAATCAGGTTGCCAACTTCTAAGAAATCAGTTTGCCAACTTCTAAGAAATCAGGTTGCCAACTTCAAAAAAGGCTGGTTACCAATTCCAAAGAAATCAGGCTACTAACTTCAGAATTACCATTTAATTGGAATGAACATTATTATTCACAATTTCTAATCAATAAATTGTTCTTGGTAACTAAGAGGCGGGGTTAAAAGACAAGACAGGAACAATCGAATATTTGTTACGTGGAGACGCTTTTCTGCCACTTTGTATCTATACGCGACGATGAGGATAATGAAAGGACACTCAGGGAACACCCATGCAAGGATTTGAACCAGGAACTTCGTTGGGGAGATCGAAAGTTGACCACTTAAAGGGCTCTGTCACAGAACTGGCGAGAAAACAGAAAACGAATCTTCGCTGCAACCGCTCCTCACCTCAGGTGGTAAAAGTATGCGCATAGTTTAAAAGTTTTAAAGGAAATAGATTCGTTGTTGTCAATGTATATATTGTTAAATGAACAATATCTTTGTTCCAGCACTCACGAATAATAGCTATAATTTTCAACCAACTTCATAAAAACAAGTATTTTCATTTTCATTTTGCTTCTTTAATTTCCCATTTACATGTTGCCAACCCTTGACCACATTTTGTCCTTTCTCGTATATTAAGAACATTTATATGTTTTTACATAATATTAATTTGTATTAGATTTAAGTATATCACACCAAGCACAATTGTGTCAATTAATTTGTGTATCCTTTGTGTATTTGTTTTCAATCTTTTTCCATTTTTTTTAAATGTGTAGATGAATCTTTGTTCTCAACTTTGTATTTGTTCTTTTTGTGTTCTATGTTTCTTTCTTTGTCCTGTTTTTGTTTGTTTGTTATTTGTACAGACATTCAGTATGTAGAATGTATTTAGTATGTATGTATATGTATTATGTATCCATTGGGGTTAGGTAGAACAGCCGCAGGCTGAACTTCGCCCTTTTATAAAGGAAATTGAAATGTAACCATTCGGCACACAAATAATGTGCTGGAGAAGATCCATATTACAATTATCTAACTTGTATAGGCCTAATTTGTGCCATGGCAGTGGAAAGTATTCGAGGTTACCTGCCTACACTGAATCATTAATTCAAGTTCAATTTCTTACCCAGTATTTGCCGACATCCATACCTAGGAATGGGTGTTGTTTGTGAGTGTCTTTTCATTCATCAATTTCATCGTATCATTCTACCTTCACGATTAGCTAAAAGTAGTAGAAGAACAAAATAAAATAAACAAAATCAATCAATTTACTCATATTCCTGTGGGTGCGTTTTTACCCCATATTTCTCCTGTAGACATTTGTATTGACATTATACATTTCTAAGATTTTCTCCTTCATAAATAAATTTTCCAAATACCAGAAAAAATATGCGAAATATGAATTTAAAATGTTCTTATTTTAATTTCCTCACAGAATTATCTTCGCCTCGTATATGTATAGACATGAGAGTTCAGATATTTGGCTACTATTGAAAGTAGTGTGGTGATGTTTTATTTATCCATGTTGAAAGAAATTGAAGACTAAAATTGGAAAACGCTGCAAGTGCCAAAAGAATTCAAACACCGTTTTCCACGTTTAACTGTGAAATGTTCCATGCTTTATAATGTGGTAAATGTGAAAAGTGGCTGGTAGCCCACAAAGTAGTTCAAATGACGTGTAAAGAGGTCACTAGTGTGAACGTTCTTACGGGCTGATGTGCGGAACAATGCGATTTCCCAACACTTTCGCTTTTGGCACTTACAACGTTTACCACTTTTAGTCCTCAATTTAGTTTAAGAAACGTAAGTGACAGCATACGCAATTTACAACCAAGAAAGTTTTGTGTTACTGTTACTTGATTTCCTAGCATTTTTATTTAATAAAAAATAGTTTTAATTTAAAATAATGATTAATAAATGGGAAGGACAACATTTAAAAGGGTCGCTTGAAACGGAAGCATTTCCTTTAATATTTTTGATAGCATAAATGCTACGTAAATGCTTCCAGAATCTTATAGCAGATTGCACTTTACATGGAAGTATTTCACCTAACATTTCGGTTAGATTTTGCGATTACAATGTTTCTAATATATACAGCACGAGAGGCACTTCGAGTTACAACATATATGGTGAGTGCACGGTGTTAACAATGGAAACAACTAAAAGTATTCTTCCGTGCGTGTATTGTATACGTTATAAAGCATGTATTTAAGCAGCGCCATTGATTAGTTCCTAATACCGTTTCATAGGAAGCGTTATTCCTCTCCGTTGAATATTAATCGGCTTTTAAAGATGCGAAGTGATACATTGTTTACATCTCACGCGGCCGCCATTACACCTGCACTCGTGACCTAGAAGTCGCCTCTGATTGGTTATGCTATAAGGAAAGCTACGGTAATAGGACGGATAATATCCTTTATAATGGTAACTTTCGTGTCTCAAGGAAGACATTACCTCATAGGTTCAATAGTTTCGAATTACATCGTATTGGTAAATCTTACGGTCAATTTGGCCGCAGATCTGCTGGCAAACTGGATGCAACATCCGCGTAACTGGAACAGCTAGTTACGTAACGAAATAATCTGGTACAATTACATGTACTCTTTCAATTAAAAATGAGCACTACAAAAAATTCTGGATACTACCATGGTGTGCATGGGTATTCTAAATTAATGTGGTTTTTTTAAAATTAAATTTGTGGACTTTTTACAACTGTAGCCGAAGATATGTAGATTGTTCAATAGAAAGATTATTATTTTCTTCAGCGTTTCTATTTTAGGCTAAAGAGTGAAGTATGTAGAATTTAGAATCGTGCGCTTTTCTGCCACTGTTAGCTAATCGCGACGATGAGAATGAGTGATGATTAGACCTCGGAGTTTAGGTTTTTAACCTATTTTTTCATTTACAGGTATGTAAGAAATAATAAGTTATGTCAGCGTTTTACAACAACTGATGAAGTTTTATAGTGCCTTAAAAAACTTATTATGTTAGAACCTATTTTAGATATATGTGCCTAAATCAAGCATTTTTTTAGGGTTTTTATATAATTTAAAAGGTTTTACACGATTTTTTGTCACGTGAAAATTCAATGACGAACGTGTCGATTTCCCTTCCTCCACGTCCATGGTGATTTTTCAAAGTTCTAAACAAAGTAAAATGTCTTGTGCCACTGTTACCTGTACAATCCAAATTGGTCTGATCTGTGTGGTCTTGCTCACTTTCGCGTCACTTAGGTTCTTTGTGGCCTTGCACGCCTTGCAAACTAACATTTCAGCATTGAAGTTTGCACCACTGACTATGTTTTTCTTGAAAGATTATTTTCGGAATATAAGATGATCCTCACAGACAAAATTACGGAGTTTTACTGTGGATAACATGGAAAAGATTTTTGCCCAACTATACGGCGAAGAGTGGATTTTAATAGCAAATTTCCAATGGTAAGTTCTGCCATCGCCGTAGGATTAGGCAACACACATAACGTTATGCAAGATAGTGCATATTTCAGGATATAGGTGTCCCATTTTCATTGCCGGTGACTATACCTAATCAGCATTTTTCAAGACTTTTGAACAATTTTAAGTTTTTTTTACCTACTTCAAGATTTTTCTAGACTAACGTAAGATTTTTAGAACCTATTTTAGAATTTTTAGAACCTATTTTAGGATTATTAGAGCCTATTTTAGGAACCTAAAAGCACACTTTTTAGAACCTAAAAATCCGAGGTTAAGTGATGATGAAGGGTCACTCGCAAAGAACACCCATCCCCAGGCGGGGATTCAAACCCGGGACTCCTGGCTTCGCGTCGTGTTGTGGTAACCACTTAGCCATTGAAGTCAGCGTTTACAAGTGGTCTCATAATATTCTGTTTAACACATACACGCACATGCGTGCGCGCGCTCACACACACACACACATTCACATGCATGCCATGTTTCCATTTGTACTTACAGACTTATTACGTAATCGAAAGGCTTCCGGTTCATCTACTGGATCTACTATCATTGGATGGACGACATTTTTAAATGCTTCATAATAAACCGTATACTACTTCTTCCTCTTGTTCTTCTGTTCACTGGCCCACATCCCTTTTACTACAGTCTCCTGCCAAAGTTCCTATTGTTTTTGCATGCACCGTATACTTCATACATTTCTCTGATATTGTCAACGGTTTCCTTGGCTTCAATAATGCGCGCGTACATTGTTGATAAATGGACAATGGCCGACTAGTAAAGCTCTTTATCTTTATTGTTGACTATTTTGATTTAATTCACGTCGTCTATCTGTTGATTTAGGCTACTCGCGACGATGATGATACAAATCCAAACTTCAATGTGAAAAACAGAGTCAAGAGGGAAAGTCACCGAATAAAGAAGCTAATGCATAAGTTTCCCATAATTATACGAGGGGTGTAAGAAATTGCCCGAGAAGGTACCCGCAAGATAACGTCGCTTCCACGTAGCATATACAAAGGTAACTGCAATCGTCTAGGCTAACGATTCCATGGCGCCTGTGCAGAGTGCCCCTTTACAGCCTTAGCTTTCAACTAGGGTATGGGAATTGTATCTTTGGAAATGGTATAGCTTTAGTTGCTGAGTGAATATCCTATTTTCTACTAAAAAAAACTATAGAGAGAACACACAATGCAAGAAGAATACAGTAAATAGGATTGCCAAAAAAAAACAGGCATTATCGCTCCCCCCAAAAATACGATTCGAAATTCCTTCGCATAAACGAAACTAAAATCATCCGGAGTCTCTGCAGCAAGCGAGTGAAAACAAGTGCTATGCTTAGGTAGTGACTGTAGAGGGTTCGACCAATGAACGCATGGAGATAGCTTATGCTTTGCTGCGCCCGCATCCTATATGCGTTCCGTATTTTATTCTCCGTTTGGGCACTGCACAAGTAATTTGTGAAAAGAATGTACAGTTACAGACAATAAAAATGGAACACCTAGATCCTGAAATACTCGCTTCCCAGCAAGGCGTTATGCCTGTTGCCTAGATCTACGCCTTGCAGGGAAGCGTGTATTTTAGGATCTAGGCGTCATTCCCTGGAGTCCTTCACAATTCTCCACATCAGTCAGTAGCACGATGACTAAGAGGTACACCTGTCCGTTACGCAACGCATTATTATCAAATGTCTTACAATAGAAAGGGGAAAAACCGGTTGAAATCTTGACGAGACTTTGAGCTAAGTTTGGGGAGTCCACCCTTTCAAAGACCAGTGTTTATGAATGACACAGCATTTTTTTTGTGGAGGAGGACGAGAAACTGTGTAAAATGAAAGACATCAACGGCTGCCAGGGACAAGCTTCACTCAGGAAAACATTCAGGGTGTTCAGGATCTTATTGAAGGTGACAGTGAGTGAAATATCTTCTCCAGTGAGCATTCGCTATGGTACTGCTCACGCAATCATTCATAACTTGGGCTACCGAAAAATCGACTGCCGGAAAGTGCTAAGGCTGCTTATCGGACCAAAAGACGTGACACACAAAACAGAAATGTCCTGCTGCTTCATGACAACACCAGTTCTCAGACAGCTGCTCCAACACGCGACAAACTGGAGCAAATTCATTGTTCTCCACTTGAACATCCTCCATACATCCCATACTCTTCCCCCTGTGTCTACCATTTGTTTGGAAAGAAGCGTAGCATATCCGTTCGGTTAAGAAATATTGACCCTGGCAGACCTTGCCAAGCTCCTGCTCAGAAATGTGTAGGGTAAGCCTTTCACAGGAAATGGTAAGAACACTGGCCTTTGGCTAGAGGTGACGAGAGGCCAAGCGAGGGTTTAAATAGGTGCGCATGAGAGAGACACGAGGTCTTTTAATCTGGAATCATCGGAGAAGCAGGAGCTACTGGTCTTATTTCTAAACCGAACAGGGTAAGCTAGTCTACACCCTTACCTGCCATTTGCATTGCTCACTTCAGTCTAAACCGAATCATGAGTTTATTTTAATGTTAAGTTAGATATTTGTACCTGGTTCGTTCAGGGCTGTCTCTACCAATAGAATTAATCGGGATGGGCAAGTTACATCCCTATTTAAGATCCCCGCGTTCATGTTGGAACGCTACGGAAGCACTGGGAGGTAAGCATTTTGAAGATGATGCAAGAGTGGAGGAGCCCGTGTGCAATTGGCTGCACACACGTCCGTCGACTCTGTGAGAAATTGACTTTGACAAACTCCCTATCCGCTGGCAAAAGTGCATTTCAGTTGCAGAGAGCTATGGAGAAAAGTAATGCATTTGTTTTGTATTTGTATTTTCTTTAATAAATTATGATAAAATAAAATCCCGTTTGAAAAATATTTTTCAAATCAGCTGAAGAGATAGGTTTGGAAGTTAGCAAAGAGAAAACTAAATATATGCTTACAGGCCGAAACCAAGTGTTAGATAATAATCAAAATCTAATTATTGATAACAACTCGTTTGAACCGGATTCCAAGTTCAAGTAATTAGGAGTAATACTAACAAATGAAAATGATATTAAAGAGGAAATAAAAAGCGGGCTTAATTCAGGAAATGCATGTTACTTTTCTCTTCATAAACTTTTATCTTCCCGTTTAATATCTAAGAAACTAAAAGTTAAAATATACAAAAGAGTAATTTTGCCTGTAATATTATATGGATGCGAAACTTGGTCCCTTACATTGAAAGGTGAACATAAATTGAGAGTATTTGAAAATAAGATGCTTGGGAAAATATTTCGACCTAAAAGAGATGAGGAGACAGGTGAGTGGAGAAGGTTACATAATTTAGAACTACATAATTTGTATTCATGTCCAAATATTATGAGAATGATTAAATCAAGAAGACTTAGGTGGGCAGGTCATGTGGCACAAATGGGAGAGGAAAGAAGAGTTTACAGGATTCTTGTTTGGAAACCTGATGGTAAGAGACCAGTAGGAAGACCAAGACGAAGATGGAGGGATAATGTTGAGATGGACCTAAAGAAAATCGGTAGGGATGGAGTATATAGATCTTGCTCAGAATAGGGAAAGATGGAAGGCCTATGTTGCTGCAGCCATGAAGCTTTGGGTTTAAGAAGGCTAGAGAGTTAGTTATTTAAAATCCCTTTTATATTTTATTCACTCTCGTAGCTACAGTAATCATTGCAACAGCGTCCCTAATGAAGTTGTCGAGGTCGTGAAGATTGTTGACATTAGTTGCGTATACTTTGAATTTATAAACTTCCAAGCAAGGAAAATGAAATAGGCTGGTGAACGTGGGGCCCATAGTCATCATAAAGGTCTACCAAATTCACCAAACGCACCTGGATTGTTGTGCTTGTCATTTTCAGAAGGAATGAGGCAGAACTAACCTTCATTCCATTTCGTCACTTGCGAGAGCAACATGAAAATTAGGAACATTGGCAAAAGCACTTTATGCACCAATAGACCAATCGGGACCGTGGCTACAGTTAAAAGTGAAATCCAAAGTACGGCTTCGACCGGGGATCGAACTCTGAAAGATACAGTCACAAAGAGCAGGCCCGGGGCGAGGGATAGGCTCAATATTCTAATCCCGGAATTTGTGGAGCAATGCAGCGTACAGCGGCAGAGAAGGGGGGAAGGGATCGAGTGGGCAGAGCGAAGCAGTACACGCTGCTGCGAGGGCTGGTAACTGCAGTCGCCTTTCCCCCTCCACGAAATCCCGTCCCCTCTCACGTGTTCATTGTTGGAGCCGACTACTTGCGCAGAGACTTGTTTTCATTCTCTTAATCTTCACAAAAATTACTAGTGTTGCGAAGTACGGGATTACAAATTTTAATCTTCTGTATCCGAAGATTCTACGCCGCAACTTTTGGAATGAAAAAAAGACAGGGTGTGATGATTATGTTGTGGGGAATATTATGCGGTAAAAAACCGTGTACGACGAGGAAATTTACACTTGGTACAGGTAATGGGAGAAGGTAGGCATATAAGATGTTATTCGACCCTTGTTTCCATTGAAGATTTATAATTGTCACCATTCACATCTGCACATGGCGTTCCCTGTTCGACAACGTCATGAAAAGGTCTATATCATGAATCCTTTTCGATTTATGAGGCTATTTTACATTATGCTAACTTACTAACATGCTCTTTATGTGTGTCCCATCCCATCATCTATTTCATCATATTATCACTAATTTTCGTGTTAGCGATTAGCCAAAAGTGTCAGAAATGAGAACTAAAATAAACCAAATCAATCAATCAATATTGTAATATACAGGATTGCCCCCCCCAAAAAAAACATGACATAATCAACTCAAAATACAATTCCAATTTACATCATTCCAATTTCCTTTGAGCATAAACGAAACTAATTCTTCTGCAATTCATGACATGACCACATTTTCATGCTTACAGCCACTGGCGGAGATTGGGTTCCAAAACTGGAGGAGCAAGGTGCCAAAATTAGGGGGCAAGCACACTTTATTTTCCCTTGCTAGATAAAGTTTAGCATAGTGCGGAAGCAAAAGTTGCAAAAAGTAAGAGAGGAATTGTCCCCCTTCGCCCCACTAATTGCCGCCACTGCTTACAGCATTGTGTACTCTATCTAGACTCTGTATATGAATCATGTGTGAAAGCAGTGCACACTCGTATCTACTGAATTGACTCAGTGTCCGATGTATTTCAAGCATAGTGATGAGAATTTTACATAGCATTTAAATAGCCCTTCAATTATATTTACCCCAAGAAAACACGAGGAAAAGGGGGGGGGGGGCAGGTGAGTTCTTTGAAAGAGGAATTGTATTATATTATCGCCCTGAGCTTAAGAATTTCTAGCTACAATTCTGTAATGTCTCATGAAACAATAATTGCCCAGGTTGAATTTTCTATCTTTATCTTAAGTTCTGTAAGAATTTGTGTTAAATACTCAAATTGCGACTTTCATAAATACACTCACAAACTCTAATTATATGCATATTTACACAATTTAATTTACTACATTTAACCAATCAATGTGCTAGCTTTAAGTGTTTCTCGAAAATCGAACAATTAAAATATATGGACATTGTATTTCATTCAAATATATATAAATTATTACGTATTCATCTAAACTATTTTACTGTGATTATTATAAACGACTTTATGGGCGGTCTTAAGTGATGGGCCCCCCTGTTAAGGGAGAAGCTGCAGATCAAGTATAGTGTTCAGTAAAGCTAAGAAAAGAGTTACTTTCGGTAGACACGCTGTCGTAATTAAATGTTTTGTGGAAATTACGGTAATGGTTTGAGGACTAGAATGATATGATTTGGGGGACGCATGACATGATTTTGGGAGGGATTTGCCATTGACCTTGGGGGGATGGGCTCCTCTGGGTTGAAGATCTCCACACTTCTGGGTAGAATTGTGGGAGGGAGACTGGCAGTGGGGAGATAGGCCAAGGTCCTTCCAGGGTTGTAGAGCCACGGACTACATTTTTTTTAGCGAGAAATACCATAGTGTAAAAATACACTTATATTGAACTTACTAAGAAGTAAATAACAGGTTTTGAAAACTATTAGTACTGATGACCGATAGATGGAAGCAAAAAGAAAAATCTAACAAAGTTAATTTTACCTTCCAATTACAGTAAATACACTTATTACTATTTTCAGAAACATACAACAGAAAAATCCAAGAGATATCACAACTCAAAGGGAGAAGTGAACAATAAAATTGAATAAAGACTATCGAAATCAGATTAATGTTCCATTTAAATATACCTATAGGCACAATTCACCTTAATTCAAAAGAAAAATTTTACCCGTGCTTTTAACTAAGATTATATTTTCTAGTGAATGTATGAAACTAGATCAATATCAAATACAATAAATATAGTATTAACGAAGAGTTTTATTAGTGACATAATAAGTACATTTTTCTTTCAAGGCAATATTGATGTTCCTTATTTCGACAAATGGCATTTCTTCACGAGAATATCACCGCTTCTTGCTTACATATTAATAGGTGCTTGTCAGGTTTTACAACTAAGTTTCTGTGGAGTCTTGTCCCTCCAGATGTTTACCAGTGCCTCTAACTAAGACTATGATTTTAATAGTGCTTCCAACTAAGATTCTGTGGAGTCTTGTACCTCCAGACGTTTACCAGTGCTTCAAACTAAGACTTGGAGTTTACCAGTGCTTACAACTACGATTCTGTGGAATCTTGTCCCTCCAGACGTTTACCAGTGCTTCGAACTAAAACGTGGAGTTTACCAGTGCTTCCAACTAAGATCCTGTGGAGTCTCGTCCCTCCAGACGTTTACCAGTGCTTCAAACTAATACTTGGAGTTTACCAGTGCGTCCAACTAAAATTCTGTGGAGTCTTGTCCCTCCAGACGTTTGCCAGTGCTTCGAACTAAGACTTGGAGTTTACCAGTGCTTCTAACTAAGATTCTGTGGAGTCTTGTCCCTCCAGACGTTTACCAGTGCTTTGAACTAAGACTTGGAGTTTACCAGTGCTTCCAACTAAGATTCTATGGAGTCTTGTCCCTCCAGACGCCTACCAGTGCTTCGAACTAAGACTTCGAGTTTACCAGTGCTTCTAACTAAGATTCTGTGGAGTCTTGAATTCCAGACGTTTAACAGTGCTTTGAACTAAGACTTGGAGTTTACCAGAGCATCCAACTAAGGTTCTGTGGAGTCTTGTCCCTCCAGACGTTTACCAGTGCTTCGAACTAAGACGTGGATTTTACCAGTGTTTCCAAGTAAGATTCTGTGGAATTTTGTACCTTTAGACGTTTACCCGTGCTTCGAAATAAGACTTGGAGTTTACCAGTGCTTCCAACTAAAATTCTGTGGAGTCTTGTTCCTCCAGACGTTTACCAGTGCTTCGAACTAAGACTTGGAGTTTACCAGTGCTTCCAATTAAGATTCTATGGAGTCTTGTCTCTACTGACGTCTACCAGTGCTTCGAACTAAGACTTGGAGTTTACCAGTGCTTCCAACTAAGATTCTGTGGAGTCTTGTTCCTCCAGATGTTTATCAGTGCTTCGAACTAATAATTGGAGTTTACCAGAACTTCCAACTAAGATTTTGTGGAGTGTTGTCCCTCCAGACGTTTATCAGTGCTTCGAACTAAAACGTGGAGTTTACCAGTGCTTCCAACTAAGATCCTGTGGAGTCTTGTCTCTCCAGACGTTTACCAGTGCTTCGAACTAAGACTTGGAGTTTACCAGTGCTTCCAACTAAGATTCTATGGAGTCTTGTCCCTCCAGACGCCTACCAGTGCTTCGAACTAAGACTTCGAGTTTACCAGTGCTTCTAACTTAGATTCTGTGGAGTCTTGAATTCCAGACGTTTAACAGTGCTTTGTACTAAGACTTGGAGTTTACCAGAGCTTCCAACTAAGGTTCTGTGGAGTCTTGTCCCTCCAGACGTTTACCAGTGTTTCGAACTAAGACGTGGATTTTACCAGTGCTTCCAAGTAAGATTCTGTGGAATTTTGTACCTTTAGACGTTTACCCGTGCTTCGAAATAAGACTTGGAGTTTACCAGTGCTTCCAACTAAAATTCTGTGGAGTCTTGTTCCTCCAGACGTTTACCAGTGCTTCGAACTAAGACTAGGAGTTTACCAGTGCTTCCAACTAAGATTCTATGGAGTCTTGTCTCTCCAGACGTCTACCAGTGCTTCGAACTAAGACTTGGAGTTTACCAGTGCTTCCAACTAAGATTTTGTGGAGTCTTGTCCCTCCAGACGTTTATCAGTGCTTCGAACTAAAACGTGGAGTTTACCAGTGCTTCCAACTAAGATCCTGTGGAGTCTTGTCTCTCCAGACGTTTACCAGTGCTTCGAACTAAGACTTGGAGTTTACCAGTGCGTCCAACTAAAATTCTGTGGAGTCTTGTCCCTCCAGACGTTTGCCAGTGCTTCGAACTAAGACTTGGAGTTTACCAGTGCTTCCAACTAAGATTCTATGGAGTCTTGTCCCTCCAGACGTCTACCAGTGCTTCGAACTAAGACTTGGATTTTACCAGTGCGTCCAACTAAGATTCTGTGAAGTCTTGTCCCTCCAGACGTTTATCAGTGCTTCAAACTAAGACTTGGAGTTTACCAGTGCTTCCAACTAAGATTTTGTGGAGTCGTGACCCTCCAGAGGTTCACATGTGCTTGCAACTTAGATTTGGATTGTACCAGTAATTCGAACTAAAATTCTGTGCAGTCGTGTTTCTGCAGACGTTTACTAGTGCTTCCAACTAAGATTTGAAATTTACGAGTGCTTCCATCTACGATTCTTTGGAGTCTTGTACTTCCAGACGTTTACCCGTGCTTCGAACTAAGATTTGGAGTTTACCAGTGTTTCCAACTAAGATTCTATGGAGTCTTGTCCCTCGAGACGTCTACCAGTGCTTCGAGTTTACCAGTGCTTCCAACTAAGATTCTGTGGAGTCTTGTCCCTCCAGACGTATATCAGTGCTTCGAACTAAGACTTGGAGTTTACCAGTGCTTCCAACTAAGATTCTATGGAGTCTTGTCCCTCCAGACGCCTACCAGTGCTTCGAAATAAGACTTCGAGTTTACCAGTGCTTCTAACTAAGATTCTGTGGAGTCTTGAATTCCAGACGTTTAACAGTGCTTTGAACTAAGACTTGGAGTTTACCAGAGCTTCCAACTAAGGTTCTGTGGAGTCTTGTCCCTCCAGACGTTTACCAGTGTTTCGAACTAAGACGTGGATTTTACCAGTGCTTCCAAGTAAGATTCTGTGGAATTTTGTACCTTTAGACGTTTACCCGTGCTTCGAAATAAGACTTGGAGTTTACCAGTGCTTCCAACTAAAATTCTGTGGAGTCTTGTTCCTCCAGACGTTTACCAGTGCTTCGAACTAAGACTTGGAGTTTACCAGTGCTTCCAACTAAGATTCTATGGAGTCTTGTCTCTCCAGACGTCTACCAGTGCTTCGAACTAAGACTTGGAGTTTACCAGTGCTTCCAACTAAGATTCTGTGGAGTCTTGTTCCTCCAGATGTTTATCAGTGCTTCGAACTAATAATTGGAGTTTACCAGTACTTCCAACTAAGATTTTGTTGAGTCTTGTCCCTCCAGACGTTTATCAGTGCTTCGAACTAAAACGTGGAGTTTACCAGTGCTTCCAACTAAGATCCTGTGGAGTCTTGTCTCTCCAGACGTTCACCAGTGCTTCGAACTAAGACTTGGAGTTTACCAGTGCTTCCAACTAAAATTCTGTGGAGTCTTGTCCCTCCAGACGTTTGCCCGTGCTTCGAACTAAGACTTGGAGTTTACCAGTGCTTCCAACTAAGATTCTATGGAGTCTTGTCCCTCCAGACGTCTACCAGTGCTTCGAACTAAGATTTGGAGTTTACCAGTGCTTCCAACTAAGATTCTGTGAAGTCTTGTCCCTCCAGACGTTTATCAGTGCTTCAAACTAAGATTTGGAGTTTACCAGTGCTTCCAACTAAGATTTTGTGGAGTCGTGACCCTCCAGAGGTTCACATGTGCTTGCAACTTAGATTTGGATTGTACCAGTAATTCGAACTAAAATTCTGTGGAGTCGTGTTTCTGCAGACGTTTACTAGTGCTTCCAACTAAGATTTGAAATTTACGAGTGCTTCCATCTACGATTCTTTGGAGTCTTGTACTTCCAGACGTTTACCAGTGCTTCGAACTAAGATTTGGAGTTTACCAGTGTTTCCAACTAAGATTCTATGGAGTCTGGTCCCTCCAGACGTCTACCAGTGCTTCGAGTTTACCAGTGCTTCCAACTAAGATTCTGTGGAGTCTTGTCCATCCAGACGTATATCAGTGCTTTGAACTAAGACTTGGAGTTTACCAGTGCTTCCAACTACGATTTTGTGCAGTCGTGTATGATTATAATAACTTTTATCCGATTTTTCAGTTTCAAAACAACTAGAATATCTATTAGAGTAGAATCATAAATGTAAGATTAGCAGAATATGTTTGTTATCGTACAAACGCAAAATCCTTTTGTTTTAAGAGCAATGTTGAATGTTATGATATGGATTATATTACCTTAGGAAGTCATTTGGGCTTAATGATCCGTAGAATCTTTGGACAATGCCAGACAAGTAGTTTTCCAAATCCCCTCTTCTTTTGAAAAAGCACTATGATGCTCTCTAGGAGAGAATCTAAGGAGATGTACCTTTTCAGAATTTGGAATATCATAGCGGTTTTTTGAACGGAGTGAAAATTTTGAAGACTGTTTCGCTGGCTTTGGCCCAAGGTCCAATGGAGCCTTGATACGATGAAAGATACAATATCGATAAAATATTCTATGCGGGAATTAACAAGACTCCTTGTGTGGGTGAGGGTTTAGTGTATTTATTATAATGTTTGGATATATTCTATCATACATTCTGCTCGGTTACAATTCCAAATTTTGATTCCATTATATTGCAATCTTTTTACTCATATGCGTAACTTTTGACCTAACTTTCGGAGGTCAGAATCAAACTTCGAGGTTATTGTTGTGGGAAGAGGTAGAATGAAAAAGTTTTCAAGACCATAAAAATAAAAACCCAGAACTATTTTGAAAAATAACTGTCGCATTTGCAAAATCATAAAAAAATATTCTTGCCTTGCTCTTCAGGTACCAAGAGGTTAACAAAACTACCATTAACTTGTAAATTTCCATGAAGCTTAATTTTGGGGAGGGCGACTTGCACCCGCCAAGTTACGCCAAAGTTTGTATACTCTCATAACGTGTTGAAGGAGAAAGACTGGTATCCCCATACAGAAAGTGTTTTGAAGCACCTGTCTACCCCAGTCAGGTTCCTTTCTTCTAACGTAGACGTCAACTTTTTCCCATTATCACATTCTATAGGAGACTGATGGACCACACTGTTTCATTCACGTTCGCATACCTTCACAGATAATTACATAATTGCATTGTTTATGCTGTTCACTGATAATACATATAAATTTACTTTTTTTTTATTTTGAAACAATAAGCAATGGTAATTATCACAAGGAACATTGTAAAGTTGTGAACTGAGGTTTAGAATAATTAACAAAAATGGAATAAATAAACAAAATAAAATAAAACATATTAGCCAGTCATAAACAAGAAGTTTCATTTACTCCTTCAATGAGAGGACAGGATTGATTTTTCTTCACTAGCACGTCATTATTTGTCTTTTAGTTAAATGAGGCTACTCGTTTACAAATATTGAAGATGATTCCTGAACTTTGATTTCACATCCTTCATTTTGGAAAAGGGTGGTTAGCAGACATAAGAAATTTTGACTCGCATACTACAATTCTCTGGTCCGCGTTTTTTTTTATTATTATTATTTATCCTCTTGTCTCATTCCGGACGTCAACGGGCTGCTGCATTGAAGTCAGGGAGTCACTGGTTGAAGACTGCCGTCTTAGTGACTCCAGAACATGCCCTTTGATCTAAACCTCTCAGTAGGGAACGGGTTTTAAGATGCAGCAGCTTTCCAAAAATATAGATGTTTTCATATCAATCGTTTGAGATATGTATTTTAGAATATGAAATCAACTAAAATGAACACATTCTGTTGCACCTATTCGTGAGATTAGCACATTTATCCCATTTTTACACCATGTTTGATGCTTCAGCACCTTTTCCCTTCCTTTTCTTTCATGCTCTTTTAAAGAAATTGGACAGAAAAATAAAATATTTTCACTCTTCTTGAGCAGCTACATAAAATCCCATAGTCTCATTTTGTAGAGCAGAACGAGAGCTATAAAATGGTATAATATAATCATTGCAGCCCCAATAGTTCCCAAGATATTGTAGCAAAACCCTTGAGATAAAACACAAACTTCAACAAAACCTATTATGCAAAACCACAGTTCTCTGTGAGGTCCGCGCGCATTATATAGCCTACAGAGGGCGCAGAAAATAAGCATTAAATAAAGATATTTTATCTTTCTTGAAAACATTTTCAGAACCTTTTTTCCCCTTACACAACCATAATTTTTCATCTTAAAATCCTTTCCCTACTAAAAAAAAAAACGTCCATTTCATGTTTTCTTGAAGAGCTTACCCCATACGGATAACGGCCTATTCATAACATTTGGCAAGTGGAACTGCATTGTATGGAACCTTTGTACCGGGAAGGGTATGGTTGTACCACAGATAGGGTTGCCAGAAGACCCGTATATAAGGGATTGTCCCCTTTTTAAAGAAATATGCCGGTGTCACAGAAAATGTTCTCGGGACGCCCATTTGCCCCGTATTTAGCTAAGAAAAAACGAATTCAAATTTCAAAATCATTTTATACAACAAGAAATGAATAACAATTTATAACTAACCTCATTGGATACCAATTATCATTTACCACTCAATCCTCATATTAACAATGGCTTAGAACTGCTCATTGTCGATTGTCGTTATGTCGAATGAGAAGCGACTCACGACTGGCAAAGACAGTTCTGGTTCTAATACAGCTATCACATGTTTCTTTTCTTGGTCAATGGAATCAAAGTGGAGTGGATAATATTCAGGGCTTAAGTGATGTAAAAAGCTTTCTTTTATTTCGTCATGCCAAAAAGAAAGTGTTCTTATACACATAGTAGCGATTATTCTAAACAAAGGTCCTCTTAAAGGACGCCAAATGTTCACTCAAATATTACTATATTTTGTCAAAATGTTAAATATTCGGCATTAACAATGTTTTAAACTGCAATTGATTTTGTAATGTTTAAATGTTATAAAAATATATTTAATTATATCCTTGTCCTGTTTTTTTTTTTATTTTACAAATCTGGCAACCCTAACCACAGACAAAGATGTGGTTGTACTTTGCAAACCTTGGTGATAGCAATGTCTTTACTTGTCTGTGCCAGATGCCAGCAACAAAAGCATAAACATTAGCTCTAGCTTACCCGTGCCGTACGAGAAACTTACTTACCTGAAGGGGGATCACAGGCCCACACCTTTTGCTATCACTAAATTCAAGAAACCATTTTGTTACTGAATCACTGCTACCTTTGTTCATTATATAATAATTATAATAATTACAAAAATTACCATCATTACTAACCAACTGTACACCGTCACTAGCATGGTAAAGGTAATGTCGTGCATATAGGCCTAATACACCCATGCCATGAAGGCACTTTTAGCGGATGTAGGGGTTTCATGTTCCTCCACACATTCTCGATTCCGGCCATTTTGGAGGTGATGTGGAGTGTCACAAATACTCGTAACAGGCATTCAAAAGGGGTGCCTGATAAGCCCACTAACTGAATTGTACCTCACATGTACGTTACATTTATGTTTTCTATGAACTAAAGTAATTTATTCATTTATTTATTTACTGCATTCAACAGAGGTAAACCTCCAATTATAGATGACAGGATGGTTTACACAGAAGAAAACAAAGAAAACAATACAATTAGCAAATATATAAACATACATCAACCGATAATACAAGTAATCAATTACGTAATCAATAATTAAATTAAACAATCTGGCCCTTTCTCTTGTCTTTCACCATACAAGAACAAAGACTTGTGCATTAGTTGCAGATATTAAATACCTATAGATATATAAATGTTGAATACAATGGAAAATAATGGTGAAAATAGTGATACCGGAATGATTACAGTGTATTTTTGTCATAATTCTGATTCAATCATTTTTTATATAGTTGGAATGGTAATGATATATTCATGGTTATTCATTGAAAGCGTATTATACAAATCACACATTCTACTTAACGGGCTGCTATTATATTTCTGAGATTTAAGAATTTTGGGAATCAGTAATACAGAAATATTGGGAATATCCCAGGGAACAACGTAATTCATTTTCAATTTTTTATAGAAATGTTCACAGTTGAAAAATTCAAAAACTAGAGGAGGTGAGCCTGACAGCCCGCCCTCCCCCGTAGGGTAAGCTAGGGTTAATCCCAACCATCTTTAGAGATAATGATTCAAAACAGGGTTGTTATAGGTGTGTTTTACTGTGTACATAATTTCATAACTCATTTTTGTTTTGGAAGTGACAAGAGAATGAAATCAATCTATTTTAATAATAATTTTTGTTGTTATGCTTTATGCTTTATTTGCTCTGGAGAGAGTAACCTGCCTTGGTCGACCTGTCGACTTGTTTTCGTTACGTCCCCAGGTAAATATTTAGCATAACACTTAAAAACTAACAATGCCTTTCAATCGAATTAAAGACATAGAATAACTACCATATTCTTCACCATGGATATTAGGGAAAAACTCAGTTCAGACGTTCAGTTTTAAAAATATATAAAAATACATATTTATTTTGTGGATTAAATATATGCAAAGAATTACATAAAAATAACCCCCACATAAAAAAATGACATGATCCAATTAATTTAATACTCTATATCTGAGGAAATAAAGGAGTGGTTTCGTTCAGTGGCTCGAAAACAAGTTTCTTTAATAATAATAATAATAATAATAATAATAATAATAATAATAATATCGTATCGTACCCAAGGTATTGGGTAAGAAGTGTCAAGTCTTAACATAGCAGAGAAAGGAATGCTGAATAAATAATCAGGCAAAGGTCGGATGATTGACTTGGAAGGCGTATGTGGCATGGAAGGGAGAGAGAATGGACAGTTGGCGAGTGGACGGGATGGAGCAAGGTAGTTGGAGGGACGATTATTGGACAGTGGTGTATGAGGAGAGTGAACTCTGACTGGAATGTCAGATGTGTGTTAATTACCATTATTGAGAGGACAATCTATGGAATAACATTCATCTATTTGTGAGGCAAGTATTATCCTCTTCTTATCAATATCCAGTTCAGTCATGGAGAGTACAGAAGCTCAAATTACTGTACGTGTGAATTCTTGTGCCATAACCTTGGATGTAACCTTTCGCATACATCATACATTAGGCTAAGCGAGTGATAACCATCTGAAAGATGAATGATGAATAACTACACCACCCAATATAATCTAAAGGTTGTTGGTTTGATCACAAACGCAGAAGTAACATTGCGTTACGTGATGTAAGCTGCGTTACGATATTTTCCAGTTCCAGTTACTGAACTTTTGCCTTTGATCCTTTATATAGGCCCTCCGAATAATGACCAGTAAACTGGAAATTTCCACCCTTAATGACTTGGAGGAAAAACCGCAACCCTGCTTTCAGTTACGTAGGCCAAACCACTAATACGTTAACTTTAAAACTGCATAAAGAAAGGGGTTACATTGGTATTAAAAATTCCATCATATTTAACCTGCATAAAAACTAATAGAAGTAAGGATCATGTACTGATTTTATCATTACATTGTTCGGTGATGCAATCAAATTGACAAAATATGATGAATCCGAAAAATATTTCTAACAAAACATTCCACCTTCCAACTGGCCCCATAGATTACGTATGAGCTTTAAAACATTATCCACTTACAACGTTACAGAGTCTCACTGTACATTATGTAATACGAGTATAGTGTCCGTTTGTGTGCTCGAGAGGATCATTCATACAGAATACATTGGGATTAAGAAGACTTCCTGCCCTCACACACACAAAAAAAAAACACTCGAACAATTACAATTTATGTACGAATTTATTAGTTTTATATGTCCTGTATGTATCATTAGAAAAAATACTATCTGGTTTAGTATTTCCTTTTAGTTCATTCATTCTTTTACCCTTGTTAGTCCAAGAAGAAAATATTAAGATATACTTCTGCAACAAAGGAAGCTACATATTTACTGTTTTATAAATTTTTTGAAGTTTTCAAGAATTTACACTTTCTGAAATTATATCTAACAAGAGAGATTTGTTGGGCATAAAGAGTGTGACATTGAGCAGAAGAAATGTATAATTTCAGGTGCTTATGAACCAGAAAATTCGAAAAATTATAGTGTAGCCTATAATTGTGCGTCATCAATGAAGGTGAGAATGGCATTTTAAACTTACCCCACCAGTTCCCTCTGAGACAATTATATAAACAAGCGAGAATGATGGCTATGGTCGTCCTGATTCCTTGATTTGCCACATGAGTATTGTAATTCACTGATGTGTCAGTAACAATGGCGATTATTTTATTATTATTATTATTATTATTGCATCCAAAGTAAAGATCTGTCATTTCAGGAAATTGGGTTTTTATTATTATTATTTTTCAAAATTTCCAGAGATGTTGAATAATCGTAAATAAGCGAATTCTAACTGGCAATATTTTTAATGATATTTTTAAATTGTTTGAAATTGAGAGATAAATGAAATTACATACATTTCAGCATTCATATGCTCATTTGCTAGCTCCTGTCTTCTTCAGTTTTGTTCATAACACCAGTACCGTCGATTTCTTTTGTAAAAACACTGAAATATTACACAAGGGGGAAAATTATAAGGCCAGAAAGGAACACTTCACAACACATGCCTGACAATGACAAACTGTCGGCAAATGGGAAACAATTCTCTTCCTAGAAGCTTATCTTCCCGCTTCTGGGAAATCCATCCCTCTTCCGAGGCGTGCATATTGCTTTGGAATTCAGGTCTACCAAACGAAAGATGAAATATACGATAAACCTGTCACCTGGAGCCTTCCGACAGCCCTCCAACAGCAGGCACATTTTGTACAACTTTATTTTTTTCCTCTTCATCTATTTTTTGCAAGAAATAATGTAACAAAGGATGGCTTTTGTGTTGCAGCAGATACCGAGTTTCAGTCGCTATAAGTGCTAAATCGCCAATAATTAACGATACTTACGTAGCAATTTAAATGTCATAAAATAACTGTTGAAAGTGAACGTTATTTCTGTCGGAAATAAGTAACTCTGTTACAGTTATTTACTTTTAAAAGTAACTAGTTACAGTTACATTTCCTCAAAAAAATAACTGTTACTACTTGTAACTGAGTTACTTGTAACTAGTTACTTCCAAACACTGTTAGATACACACCTTTTGTACGTTCTAAACGTTTTCAAGGAATCCATGTTGCCACGCTAAAGGCAAACAGGTTGCAAACTCCTAAGACTCAGGTTTTCAACTCACAAAGAAACAGATTGCGAACTCAATGAAATCAGGTTGCTATCTTCGAAAAATCAGGTTGCCAAATTCTAAGAAATCAGGTTGCCAACTTCTAAGAAATCAGGTTGCCAACTTCTAAAAAATCAGGTTGCCAACTCCAAAGAGATCAGGTTTCCAACTTCACAAAGAAATGTGGTTAACAACTACTAAGAAATCAGGTTACTAACTTCAGAATCACCATTTTATATCAATTTCTAATCAATAAAATGTTTTTGGTAACTAAGGTGGGGGTAGGTTAAAAGGCAAAACAGGAACACTTGTATTTTTGTTACGTAGCGACGCTTTTCTGCCACTTTTTAGCTAATCGCGACGATGAGGATAATTTAAGGACCTCACGGAACACCCATGCAAAGATTTGAACCAGGAACTTTGTTGGGGAGATCGAAAGTTGACCACTTAAAGGGCTCTGTCACAGAACTGGCGAGAAAACAGAAAACGAATCTTCGCTGCAACCGCTCCTCACCTCAGGTGGTAAAAGTATGCGCATAGTTTAAAAGTTTTAAAGGAAATAGATTCGTTGTTGTCAATGTATATATTGTTAAATGAACAATATCTTTGTTCCAGCACTCACGAATAATAGCTATAATTTTCAACCAACTTCATAAAAACAAGTATTTTCATTTTCATTTTGCTTCTTTACTTTCCCCCTTACATGTTGCCAACCCTTGACCACATTTTGTCCTTTCTCGTATATTAAGAACATTTATATGTTTTTACATAATATTAATTTATATTAGATTTAAGTATATCACACCAAGCACAATTGTGTCAATTAATTTGTGTATCCTTTGTGTATTTGTTTTCAATCTTTTTCCATTTTTTTTGTATGTATGTATATGTATTATGTATCCATTGGGGTTAAGCCTAATTTGTGCCATGGTAGTGGAATGTTTTCGAGGTTACCTGCCTACACTGAATTATTAATTCAAGTTCAATTTCTTACCCACCCAAAAAGGTGTGCGTTGGTATTCTGAATTAATGTTAATTTGTGGACTTTTAAGAACTGTAGCCGAAGATATGTAGATTGCTCAATAGTAAGATTATTATTTTCTTCAGCGTTTCTATTTAAGGCTAAAGCGTAAAGTATGTAGAATCGTGCGCTTTTCTGCCACTGTTAGCTAATCGCGACGATGAGGATGAGTGATAATGAAAGGATACTCGGAAAGAACACCCATCCCCAGGCGGGGATTCGAACCCGGGACTCCAGGTTTCACATCGTGTTGTGCTAACCACTTCGCCATTGAAGTAAACGTTTAGAAGTGGTCTCATAATAGTCTGTTTAACAAATACATTCACTCACACGCACACACCAACAAACACATGCATGCTATGTTTCCATTTCTACTTACAGACTTATTACGTACTCGAAAGGCTTCCGGTCCATCTACTGGATCTATTATCATTGGATGGACGACATTTTTTAAATGCTTCACTAATTGTAATAAACCCTGACCTTCTTTTCCTTCTTGTTCTTCTATTCACTTGCCAACATCGCTTTTTCTGCAGTCTCCTGCCAGAGTTCCTATTGTTTTTAGCATGCACCGTATACTTCAAACATTTCTCTGATATTGACAACGGTGTCCTTGGCTTCAATAATGCGTGCGTCTATTGTTGATAAATGGACAATGGCGGACTTGTAAAGCTCTTTATCTTTATTGCAGACTATTTTGATTTGAATCAGGTCGTTTTTCTGTCGATTTAGGCTAATCGCGACGATGATGATACAAATCCAAACTTCAATGTGTCAACTGAGTCAAGAGGGAAAGTCACCGAATAAAGAAGCTGATGGATAAGTCTCCCATAATTATACGAGGGGTGTAAGAAATTTCAACGTTCCGGTAAACGATGTCAACTAATGTTAATATTAGTCGACATCGTTTACCGGAACGTTGAAACGTTTATATAAAAACGATGGAACGTACTGTCATCCTCATCTTCGCGATTAGTCAAACATGTCAAAAGGATGTAACTGCTATTGGTAAACTTACGTGGAAAATGAGTTTTGTAGGAATTCCCTTGTCAATATGAATATAATGTTACTACCTTTGTGTGTTGTTTTTTTTAAATATGTGAAACCATATTACATTGAATATAATTAAGTATTTAATTCTCTAGCCTTCTTGAACCCGAAAGTTCATGGTTACAGTTCCATTTGTCCTTATCCTGAGCAAGTGCTATATATTTTTTTTTTTAATTTTTTAGTTCCTTAGATATGAAACAAGAAGACAGAGAAAAGTAACATGAATTAAGCCTTCCTTTCATTTCCTCTTTAATATCATTTTTCATTTGTTAGTATTACTCCTAAGTATTTGCATTTAAAAAAAAAAAACTGGTTCAAACAAGTTGCTATCACTTGGTTTTGGCCTGTAAGCACATATTTTTAGATTTCTCATTGCTAACTTCCAAACCTATCTCTTTAGCTGCTTTGAAAAAATATTTTAGCATTATTCTTAATTGTATTTACATCATTCCACAGCAAGTCTACATCATCTGCATATGCTAACCGTTTAATTTTAGTACTTCGTTAGTTTCTTTTACCTTCCTAACAGCATATTCTAAGACAAAATTAAAAAGCAATAGAGATAATGCAAGTAGTAGTAAAGTACCTATTATAAACTCAGGAAAGTATGAACCCCCCTCAAGCAGATTTGGCTACACTTAAAACAAGCTCAACATGCCCGTATGAGCTTTTTGCTCAAGTGTGGAACCTTGTCTAATCCAAGATTTTTGTAAAAAATGCCCTTCGGAAAGTATGAACCCCCTCAGATTGATTTGCTTATACTTATAAAAGGCACTTCTGTGAGATTGTTGTCCATAAATTTGTTAAAAATATGCCCCTCTTGATATTTTTTTTGGCCACACTTAAAACTAGGCCACCCACACCCATACACACCTACACCCACCCACACCCACCCACACATATTTACTTCCGGTCCACTTCCGGTCCACTTCCGGTCTACTTCCGGTCCACTTCCGGTCCACTTCCGGTTCACTTCCGGTCTACTTCCGGTTCACTTCCGGTCCACTTCCGGTTCACTTCCGGTTTAAGTTCAATTGGACACCAGGCTCATCTTGCATATCTAGTACTAAGACAATGCAATATGCAGAGACCCTCTAGAATTGCTCCGTGACTCTCTCATTTCTTACATCATAAACATATGATTTTTCCCCTATGAGAATAACACTACAAATGGTGTCATCAGGTAAAGCCTCATGGAATTCACAGATAATTTTAATGTTTGTCCTGTCATTCACCACAACTTGTTTTCTTTTTGAAGTGTTGATTACAAACATGGGTGTCTCTGCTTTGAATTCATCTGGTGTGTAATACATGTCAGTATTGCCAGTAGTGACCCTTTTGTATGATGAAAATGCCTCATATAATTTGAGGAAATCATCCTTGGAAATGTCTAAATTGTAATTTTCCCTAGGAAATACCTCATTTCTGCCATTTTTAAGATATATGTTCTTGATGTTGCAGTTATCAAATCTACTTGAATTTTTTTCCTGATTATTGTGTCTCCCAGTCTGAAACAGTACCACCACAAAATCAGGCATGTCATATTGAATACTGGAGAATGAATTTGTAGCATCAAACTCATAATAAGTACCAGATGCGGGCTTCTGTACACATTGATATGTATAAAATTGCAGAGGAATCTGTGGATTTTTTATTATATCAGCTTTGTATTTAAGAGCATAACTGGCCTCATATTCAACAACCGGGATTCTTAACTCCATAGTCTGAATAATGCACTTGCCTTCATCAGGTAGGGTATTAGGCAGAGCTTCTCCTGTAGAGTTTAATGTGCTATACCTCATCAAAGCATTATTATCATTGGCAGCTCTTCTAAATGTAATTCTTAAACCACCCTTCCACATAATATCTTTGTAATCTGAGAAGAATCCTGGCAACAGGCGCATCGGGAACAGCACTGTGTGGCTCTTGGTTAATATTTTATCACCAGCCTCAAATCCACCTATTTTGTAGTAAGAAGCCTCGGTTTTGGATAATTTTAGTGTGGCCAAAGCTGTGGAGGTAATGCCGGGATAATCTACTCTGTTTATAACAACACCATGTTTTCTGATCTCAATTTCAGAGAACAGATGCGGCACAAAATTGTCTACCAATCTTATATTTGAATTTGCCGGATAATCTGTTCCATCGAGCTTTACAACATCAAATTTGATGTATAGATCTGCTCTGTGGGGGTGTATAAAGCCATCCCCTACATCAAGATCAACCTCAATTTCTGTGTTGGGTTGATTTAAATTTGCAAATGTCCTCCTGTTTGGGGGGAATGATTGTAGCTCATAACTCTCAATATTTTCCATTGTATGTATTTTTATTTAAATATTAATCTCTATGATAGCAGTTGTTGTGGCTCCAGCAAAATCAACTAATTCTTCTTTTTCATTAGTGACCATCAATTCAATATAATCTATTCTATTATGGCACACAGGAAAATATAATGTTGGGGATGGATTGTAGATGATTGGCTCCATGAATTCAGAATTAGGTTTGAATGTTGCAATGATGCCGGTTTGTTTGTGAGAGCCTATGCCATTTGATTTGGTGATCATACCCTCAGCCACATTACAGTGAATATTCAGAGTCTCTATGGCTAAGAATTTAGGTATATTAATAGCAGTGTGTTTGATGGCCGCTTCAAGTTTTGTGTTGTTCTCAAAGCCTAACAGCTCTCCTATAGTACCCAGATCCACTGTTTCTGTAGCAGATACAATCTCTACTCTGTGAGTGACAGAATTTTGAGTTAATACTATACCTCTGGGTAATTGAGCATTTAGAGTGGACAGATTATACTGCCCTGGAGTGATGACAATTTTTTGATCCCCTACTGCAATTTTGTTGTTGTGGTGTGTAATATTAGGGATCAAGTACATGCCATAAAATGCTCTGAGAGCTATTGTTTTGGGATACACTATATCATCATGTAATTTGAGTTTCAATATTGAATTTTGGCTGGTGAGATGAAATACCCCCATGATGTTTCAGATACCACAAGGCTTTTTGAAAATTTTCAATCGATGGTTTATTTATTTGAGACATATATCTAAGAACAGATAAGCACAAATGTCCGCAATTAACATCTTTGAAGTTTTGAACACGGGCATTATTGTAATAAAGATTAGGTGATTTTAAATATTTTATTAAATTTTCAGGTGGAACACCTCCAAATGAATCAAACACAAATGCCTCATCTTTTAAATATTTAAGATAGCAAATCCAGTGAGTGCCCTGATTTTTGTACTTATCCAAATTAACAATGCCACACTCTTTGTTGAGTGGTTGTTCTGGTAAAGAATCAGACATGTACACACCTCTAAAATATTTGATGCCCAGTGGCTTGATTAAAGCTTCAATATCTTGGTTTGTAAGCGGCTCTTGTTTTTTTTAAACTTACTCATGGCTCTCTTAACACCTTTGCCTTTTTTCTCCATGGCCAGGTTATGGCGCCTCTGCTCATCTAATTCTGCCCTATTTTTCTTGGCATCTATTACTGTTTTTGCTATGGCAGCTGATCCCCCAGCCAAGCTCCCCACAGCCCCGAGAGCAGCTAAGATGGCCGGGATAGTAAATATGAAACCCCCTGTATGCAATTTTTTCCTGGATTGTTGTATTTTTTTTAATTGGGGGGTACTAAGCAACAATTTCATACCATGGCCCTTTGCAATACAAGAGCTTTTTTTCTTGCGCTGCTTTTTGGTTAAAAGACTATCAATAGTTTTAAGAGATTTGAGACCTGCATAAGGTATTTGATACATAACACCCTTGGCCTTCATTGTAGGTTTATTATATACATATTCACAACCCCCACCCCAGTTTTTGTTTGGTGCTCATAGCTATGGTGGTTCCCAATGCTGCTATTTTTTCACTTAAAGAAGCATCTTTGCTTACAAATCTACCAAATGCAGCCTCTTCTAATTTCTTGTCTGCAACATGTCTCTTGTCAAGATCAGAATGTGTGTTATATGCTATGTCATGGTCTCTACAAGCAGCATCTAGGGGATTTACACCAGGATCCCCTCTGTTTAATCTATGATCCAATTTTGTGCCTGGACCACAATACTGATAGCCAGGAATGTGTAGTTCAAATGGCAACTTGTTTATAATGTCATTAACCAGGCCCCGACCCTCAGAAATATTCCAAAATTTGGGGGGTAGAGTATTAATAATTTTTATGAGATATCCAATCCCCTTAGGGTCATTCACTATAAAATTAGACAATTTTGTGCTTATCATGTCCATAATTCCAACCTTTTCATTGTAAAAATTGTGGTTCCCAGCATTTTCCTCCCCAGCTATCACCAATAACCTATCTACAAGTTTCCTGACATCATCAACCCACACAAATTCTTTAGGCAGGGTGTTGTGTTGTTTGATTCCACTGCCAGTCTTGATTTGTGACCATATGGGCTTGATTAAATTATTGTATTTTGCCCCACTGCTAGACTTGACTCTTTTTTGTGTGGGATCATTGTTCTGGTATAGAGCATCTGATTTTATTAATATTTCTTTGTAATATTCATAATCTTGATCTGTATAGCTGCCAGGCCTTTTCCTAGTCATCAGTTCCCACAACCCAGGTGTTCCGGGGTACTTAACAAAAGCACCTTTTTCTCCGAGACGAGATTCTGAATATACAATCAGATCATCTCCCATAAATGTTACTCTGAAATTGCCAATTCTATGTATGATGCTACCATCAAGCTCTGTGTCAGCATATAAGCCAAAGACCTCATCTTTATTGTCTTTAGGTGTGGTTAAATATTTTTGAGCAAGAAGACCCAATTCAATAGGATCCTGAGTAGCTTCAATTCTTCTAGGAGCAATAGGACTAGGTGTATGAATACTGGAAAGTGGGGTGAATGGATAATCTAATATGTTCCTTGCAGCTACAGGCACAAGCTCTGTGATCAAATTTTGATTTTGCTCTGTAACAGTTTTGATATTTTTACCTAAATCACTAATAGCATCAATTATAGGCTGTTCTGTTTGTTTGTGTTTTTCATAAATTCCCCGGTTCTCTGATTTCCATCCCTTAAATCTTTTTACAAGATAATCTCTTAATTTAAGATCATCAATGATTGGCCTTTTCATGGTTATTTATTTATGTTTCAATGTCTAGAAAATTGTTGATTTTATTTCTATATTTGCCAGTATTGGGTGTTCTTGTCATATCAATTGTGACAAACCCATAACTGTCCTGGTTCCAGCACTTACTGCAAAACTTAGAAAAATCATTGTAGCTCAAGTCCCCACCTACATATTCATCATGTATGTGTTTGAGGTTGGTATGATCTTGATGAAACACACATATAAAATTGCTGTTGTCTCGGATCAGCTGCTTCGGTATTTTAGAAAAAGTCTGTGCCAGGTAGAAACAATCAATGTTTTTGTGTCGGCCCTGTGTAAAGAAATTTCTAACCTTGTTTTGATTATCCAGTATAATGTCATCAAACACAACAACAGAATTATCGAGACATTCATGGAGTAGCTTAACATCTGGTTCAAAAGTGGCAATACCCAATCCATCATATAGCTTCATCAGCTGCTGATATTTTAATTGTTCCAAGCTCTTAGAGAAGATATACAAGTGCCTGTTTTTCCAGTCTAACCAGTTGGGTGCCAATAAAAAATTATCAACCATTAGTGTAGTTTTACCACAAGCCGATGGCCCAACAATAAGACACCTAATATTTTCAGGCAGCAACTTGCCATTTCTCTTATTCTGCTGTTCAGGTTCTGGCAGCCTTTTTATAACATCCCAGGTGTTCATATTATCACTTTGTCTGCATCGATCCAGCTGTGTTCTGGAAGTCCTAGCCATTTGACAAGTAACTTGTTGCCTTTTCTGCGGATGATTTTTTCTATGAGATATGTGTCAGGCTGTTTAGTTTTGCTGAGCTCTTCTTCATGGAATCTGCCTTTGAGAATTTCTCCTCGGTGATCCTTTATTATATAAGTGTTAAGGGTCCCAGGTTTAACTTGAACCACTGTAAATAATTCAGTGCTCCAGTTTCTTGTAAAGCCTCTTTTGAATAAGTGCTTGTATTTGCTGATTCTTACTTGATCACCCACCTTGTATTTGGCCTTTCTTGTTGTTGGCTGGTATCTAGGATAATAAACAGTACTGATCAATTTTTGCTCATCAGATGAAGTTACCTCAGAGGGTTTCATGTTGATTGTGGAATGGACCGAGTTGTTATATTTATGTAGAAGTTCTGGAAGAATATTAATCCATTTATAATTACCTTGAAGTGTAAATTGTTTATACATAAGATTTTTTAGGGTTTTGTTGAATCTCTCTACAATTGAGGCCTTGAGGTCACTGTAACTCGAGTAATGTTTTATTGCCTGGCTTTTAATAAATTGTTGAAACACTGAATTATAAAATTCTTTGCCATTATCTGTTTGCAAATAGCGCGGGGATCTTCCACTCTGATTGATGATTGTCCTGAAGGCTTCTGTAACACATTTTCCAGTCTTGGATTTGAGTGGCACAGCCCAGGCAAATTTTGAAAATGTGTCTATGACAGTGAGTAGATACTTGTAGCCCTTGTTGATTTTGTCTAAGTTTTTCAGCTGTCCACTTGCCATCTCAATCAAGTCGCTCTGCCATAAATCATCTATGCCTTTTGTGACTACTGGCAGTCTCTTATAATTATGTCTGGCTTGTCTGTGTAATTCATCAACAATAATTTGTCTAGACATAATATGAAAACAAGAATATTGCAACTATGGGGTGTTCAGCAGCTGATACTACAGGATTTTCTAAATATAATTTGTCTCCTATTTGTATATGAAATTCCAGAGAGCCATCATCTTCAGTATAGGCTGTTTCTAATGTATTGGGGTCTGTAAAATCCTCTAACTCTACACTGGTGATTTTCACTTTGTTCTCAGCATTTGTTATTGATAAGGTAGGGTAGTGGTGTGCCTGTGGTTGTAGCCAATATTTGATCTTGATTGGTCTCAATGTGCCCCCAACAAAAAATTGATAATAAAATTGTGCAGGGGACAGCATATATATTTTGCCACCTGGTGTAAATGGTGAATCATATTCTTTGTTGGGGATGCTGTACAATTCAAGAATTACTGAATGTTTTGGATTCTCGATTATGCCTGTTATTTCCTTTTCTGCTGTAAGCAATCTGCTTGTTACAGATTCAAGGTGCTCATTGATGGTCCTAACAACATCATCATGGCCTGGCTTGATCTTTATGTAAACAATAAGTTTCTTGTATTGTTGCACAATCTCTTGAAGCTGGGTGGCAAAAACAGACAGAGCATTTGCTTGATTGGATTCCATGGTCCCTAGCTGTTGCTTGATATTAGCTACAATTTGTTGCAAATTTTCAATAACTGCCAATTTTGAATTTTGAGCAGTAAGATCATGGACCTGTCTTCTGATATCCTCAAACAGGGCATGCAGTTCATTAATATGTTGATTGGTTGGTAGAGTGGCCACTGTCTGAGTGAGATGTTTGATCTCTGCTTGGATATTCTTGATATCTTCTGATTTCAATATGCGATTCACAGCTCTCTTAATATTTTTAAGTTCCTGTGATGTGGGAAGATTTGATACTGTATTTTGCAAAGATTCAAGTGCCAATTTCACATTGTTTAATTCAGAAGCATCAGCCACATTTTGCATAGCATTTTGGAGCAGGGCTATATCTGCCTGAGAGGGTGTGGATTGTTGTAAAATTTCAAGTTTTGTTTGGATATCATCAATCAAATGATGAAAATGAGATAGTTCAGATTCAGTGTTGAGGTTTTCAAGCTTTGTGATTTGGTGCTGGACACTGACAAGTGTGTCTACAATACCGGGCAGGCGAGATTCTTGTACATTTGCCAAATCACTTTGCACTGCTGCTATTGTACCTTCAAGATGGGTTATGGTACTTTGAATTTTTCCAAAATCTTCATATGTTTCAAGTTGCAGCTTAATATTTGCAACACTCCGAGTTATTGCATTCAAAGCATCAGAAGATGGCAAGTTGTTCATAAAATTTTCAAGTGTCTCAATTTTTTCTTTAACCTCGGCTATGGCATTGTTCAGAGGGTCCAGATTAGGTATTTGGAGTGATTGAATCTGTTCTTTTAGAGTGGAAATGACTAGATCAAAATCTTCTTGTGATTTTATGCTTTTGACAATTGTTTGGAGCTGTGCCTGGACATTATTTATTTGCTCTTCCAATTGTTGTTTCAATTGCTCAGAATTGGTGGCCTGGGTCTTAAATTTGGCTTGAAGAGCTGCAACAGCTTCTTCTAAACTTTGATAATTATCCAATGTTGCCAGATCAGTATATTTCTGAAGCAGCACTTTGAGTTCAGAATCAATTTTAAGAAGAGGGTCCATGCATTGTGATTGCAAATTTGTAATTTCTAGTTGAAGACTGGCATTCAGTGTGGTTTGTAAAGCTTGTAAATCACTTCTTAATTTCTTGACTCTGACATCAAGCATCAAAATCTCATCACTGTGATCTTCATGTCTTGTATGGCCAAATATATCATTAGGCATTTTTGTTTTAGTGGTTATTTATTATAGAGTATCTGATTCTTAATTCTATAAAAAAGGGTATAAGCTTATCATATGATCCAGGGACCTCAATATATAAGCAGTCACCAGCAGAAACAGTATATACAGTGCCAGAAACCATGTTTGAGTGCTTAATTCTATAAATATTTCTCCCTACTGAAATTTTAACATCACCCTCAGGAGTTGTAATAAATTGTAATTGACCACCTACAGGTAATTGGTAATAATTTAAATTATTGTTAAATATGTACAATATTTTACCTGTTTTATCATCAACATCTGTAAGTATGCTGTTCAGATGAATAATTAACAAGCCACTCAGCTTAGACAGCATATCAGGAGAGGCTTGTGGTGTTGGCAGCTCCATAATAGCCTGTTTTTTGAACCCAAATAAGTTCATAGGCATGTTTATTTATTTCAAATCATGCTCTGTAATTGGGCATTGATTGCCATTTTTCAAATCACAATGCCCCCATGGTAGAGTATGTATGCCACATGATAAAATGCATCTCTTATCATCATGTGGGTCCAGAGCCACTTTTCTTACAATATTTGAAGTCAATAAGTGATCCACACTCTGAATTCTGGATTCTGATGTTTTGATTAAATTCTGGGATTTGAGGCAATTTTTATAATCTTCAAATACAAGCTCTTTTTCAACAGTTACTTTGCCAATACCCTTGGCCTTTTTGGCAGCAACACCACTACATGTTTTAAAAGTGTACATCTTGGCACTTAACCCAGCAAATACCACAATAACATCACCAAGTGTCTCATCTTTTAACTTGCCAGGCACCTTTTTGTTGTGGGGTTGAATTATTGTATGTTCACTGGTATCAAAATATTGAAACAATTCAGGCTGTGACATATCTTGATAAACATCTTCTGTTTTAATATCAAGAATAAAACTATCCGTGTCCATGTACATCAATTTTATATTATCACCATAAAAAGGTTTCAACACATCATAATACAATGTTAACATATGTAATTTGGCCAATTCCAATATCACAGCCCCTACATAAATAGGTTTATCAAACTTAATCTTTGTTTTTTCATGTTGAAAAGTGCCATATTTTCATCATAAATTCTTCTGTAATTGAAATTAGGCTTTGCAACCAATTTTTTGATCAGGCTGGGGTCAGTAATTATTTTAACATCGGTATGTTTTCTGACATTTTCAATAGTTTTGCCATACACAGAATTAACCTTCAATTTAAACAAGCCCTTATCAAATTGGCTCTTTGCAGATGTTCGAAGCTCTGTATTTGTATCAATGTATGGTTTCAACCATTCTGAGTGCCTGAACCTCAAAACTTTTCCAACTTTGGTCACTTGAACACCATGTTTCATCAGGAACTGGAGGTTTTTGTAATATATGACATAACCCTGTTTCGGCTCCAGAGTCATCATGAGCTTCTTCTGTTTAGAGCCAGGTGAGCACTGAACCTCGGGAATTGGGGGCAGATCAGAAAATTTATTGTGCAAATCGTCAGGAATTGTCAGATCAACCTCTAAGAAGAGGCCATAGTCACTGTCATCAAAATCCTTAAGATCTTCAATATTGAAATCTTCAACCCACTCAAGCCCTGCATATGGCAGTTTTTGCATCATAGCGTGACCATAGAGGCTGTTGGCATCTACATACACTATATAATTTGATGGCCGTGCTGGATCATAATCAGGCATATATTTGTTATTTGCTCTGGCATATCTCTGGGAACATTGCACCATCCCCCCTCTTATACATTTCTCCATAAACAGATACTTATCTTGATCGTGGATCAGATCCAAATGCATGTTAGTGTTCAAAAACGTTGCAGACCATGCTAGGCTCGGGGCACTGAAAAAATATATTGGATCCAGTCTATAATTTTGCATAGAAGATTTTCTGAATGCCTGCAATATATCAGCTAAGAGGGTCACATCAAGTTTCAAATCTGCCATGTGATAATCACCAAATGTCTGGCATTTTAAATTGTTCCACATCAACTGAGCATGGTGATAATCTTCATCAGTGATTCCAGATCCTCTGATTTTGCTGTAAAACTCTTCTCGTCGTGGCAGAGAACACTCATCAAATTTAGAAAAATCTGTAACATAGTCATATGGATATACACCCTTCCGCCTAATTAATTTCAGGTCCTGATTTGGAAACGAGGCACGTGTGATTTTGAATTGATCATCAGATAATTGATTTGCCAGTGTAGCCAGGCTAGCAGATAAAATTCTGTAAGAATCAAGAAATCTTATGTGAATAGGAACACCATTAACTTTAATTATTTTGGTAATGGCAATATATTTTTCATCATTTTCAGCTAAAATGTTTAAATTCTGCTTGTCAAACCCCTCGTACCTGATCAAATGATGAAAATCATAATTGGATGCTCCATGGCAAAATATGGGGACAAATCTTGGTCTCTTGATCTGAATATTACAGCTATTACACAGGGCCATTTTGAATTTACCATCTGTATGAGAATGGTGTTTCACCTTGATATTTGTATCTGAAAATTCAGAATCACATACCGGGCATTTTTCTGCATTGTTGAAATCTTCAATCTGTTTCTCTGTTAAAGGCAACATAGGCTTTGATTTTAATAAGATGTTAGATGCTATGTCACGGCACTCATTTTCTATTCTATGTGCAAATTCTTTGATGGCATTTGGTCCCATGTATAAGTGTGGCTCACTAGCTACACCATCCCGTATAACTATATAACAAAAGCTGGAAGGTTCATGTAGCTGGTATGGTGTAATTGAAGATTCTTCAGGATCTGGATTGCAGAATGCAGGAGGTTTGAGATTTGATTCAAAATCACAGACAATATATCCTGGGTGTTCCGACAAGGCTTCAAACTTTTTGAATTTGCAATTTTCACTTGGATTGGGCATCACCATATGAACAGGTTTATGGTTGCCACAGTATTTCAGATGCTCAATTAACTTGTTTTTAGCAATTTCTGCATTCTTTTCACAAACCCCTTTTATTATTTTTTTACCATCAAATACACTTAAACATCTTCTGCACAACTTGAATATTGTATTGGATTTGTCTAGTTGTGTTCTCACTAAAGCTTCAAGACTGTGTATCAGAGTGTAATGATATGTGCCATCCTTTTCAATTAAGAGCAGATCAATCGGAACAGCAGAATCATCATCAAATGTACTGATTCTGAGAGGTTCTATCGAGCAATTGCCAGTGGAACAAATAAATACATTAATAGATAATTGTTTGCCATTAATATCCCGGGCCTTTTTTTCAAATTTATCAATATTCTGAACAGACATTGGATATTCTAAACCCTCCATTGCATCGTCAAAATCATGTTCATGTTGTTTGTAATAATTTATTCTCTGAGGATTTCTTGAAACTGGAAACAAAACAGCTAATATACACCACAAAAAGCATTTCTGGTCGGTATTTTCTATATTAACCACGGCTCTTCTGTTTTTAATATTATCAGGTAATGGCAGATATGTAGATCCTTGTAATGAGCTGAATTCAGAAATATTAACATATAACTTGTGTGGAGAGCCGCATAGGCTCCATCCAGACTATTTTGCTGCAAATTCAGAGTGTTTAATATTCAATTGATTTATCAAGCTGCTTATTATTGTGTCTGAATTTGCGTTTGAATATACCGGTACAGTTTCTGTTATGTGGGGCTGTGTAAATTTTGTGCCATTTGGTTTCTTATATTGTGCAAACAATTTAAGGGACAGTTTATAAGAGCCATTTTGTGCATTAAGAATTGCCTGCAGATCAGAATTTATACTGTTCAAAAAATTCTTAATGTCACATCTTGGCTCTGATACAAACCGGTAATCCCTAAGTTGGGCATTAAAACTGCTATGGATGGGTGCATGGCGTGGCTGCTTTGCAGGTCCAGCATTAACAGGTGCTTCGTGCTTTCTTTTCAGACCAGATGTAGATGGTTGGGAGGGCAATGTTGATGACTGTGCAGAGCAAGTATTTTTATGTGTATATGTGAAGTATTGCATGCTATATTTTTTATGGCATTTGGGGCATATTTTTGTGGGAGTTCTGTATTTGTCTGGGTCACAAATCTTTTGGTGCTTAGCCCAATTGGGGCTGGATATATTCTTATTGCATTGATTACAATGTTTTTGATTCGGCATTTTTGTTGTTGTTTATTATATACAATTTCTTGGGGTTCAAATCAAAACTCTATGCTGGATAAAAATATCAGCTGGGTTCAGCACTGTGCTTTGTGTGTGTGTGTATGTGTGTATGTATGTATACACTTAATATTTTTGGCTTTGGTATTTATATACAATTTCTTGGGGTTCAAATCAAAACTCTATGCTGGATAAAAATATCAGCTGGGTTCAGCACTGTCCTTTGTGTGTGTGTATGTGTGTATGTGTGTATACACTTAATATTTTTGGCTTTGGTATTTATATACAATTTCTTGGGGTTCAAATCAAAACTCTATGCTGGATAAAAATATCAGCTGGGTTCAGCACTGTGCTTTGTGTGTGTGTGTATGTGTGTATGTGTGTATACACTTAATATTTTTGGCTTTGGTATTTATATACAATTTCTTGGGGTTCAAATCAAAACTCTATGCTGGATAAAAAAAGCAGAAATAGGCCACAACTTGGCCACAAGTGGACCAGAAGTAGGCAAACCGGAAGTGGACCGGAAGTGGACCGGAAGTAGACCGGAAGTGGACCGGAAGTGGACCGGAAGTGGACCGGATGTAGACCGGAAGTGGACCGGAAGTGGACCGGAAGTAAATATGTGTGGGTGGGTGTGGGTGTAGGTGTGTATGGGTGTGGGTGGCCTAGTTTTAAGTGTGGCCAAAAAAAATATCAAGAGGGGCATATTTTTAACAAATTTATGGACAACAATCTCACAGAAGTGCCTTTTATAAGTATAAGCAAATCAATCTGAGGGGGTTCATACTTTCCGAAGGGCATTTTTTACAAAAATCTTGGATTAGACAAGGTTCCACACTTGAGCAAAAAGCTCATATGGGCATGTTGAGCTTGTTTTAAGTGTAGCCAAATCTGCTTGAAGGGGGTTCATACTTTCCTGAGTTTATAATAGGTACTTTACTACTACTAATGCATCTTCTTTTTTTTAAAATCCATCATGAATTGTACATTTGTCAGACATATTAACAAAATTCTTAGGTATTCCAAATTCGAATAATTTATCTCTTTAGCATCTTTAACTTCAATCAAGATAGTTTCTGGAACTATAGGTTCTGCTGTCCGTACTTCATTTATTTCTAATTTATCTCCTACATAAACATTTAAAAGGTCATTAAAGCAATTCTTCCATCTATTTAAAATATCGCTTGAGTCAGCTATTTTTTATCAAGTTTACTTTAGGTTGCCATCCCTTTCTAAATTTATTTGCACCTCTGATACTTTTATTTCAATTGCGTTAATTTTACTTTTCTAGTAATCTCTTTTTTGTTACTTCTAAACATGCTGTTCTTTAACCACCTAAGTCTATTTCTATTAGGTTATGCGAACCATTGCTTACTTTTTTCTTGGTTTATACAATATTTAACTGTTGATTCTATTCTATTATGTACGTACTCCCAATTCTTATTTAAGTCTGTTTAATTTAAATACTACAGATTAAAAAAAATATTCAATTGTATAGGTTAAGGTTCATTGTGTAGAAATAAAATTCATTTTTAAAAAAATCATTCTATGCCAGGGATTGTATTTTTTTATAGTGCCATGTGATTTCATAACTAACTAACTAACTAACACTCTAGTCTTCTTAAACCCAAAGGTTCGTAGCTGCAGCAACACAGGCCTTCCATCTATCTATCTATATATTCTAAACCATCCCTAGCAATTTCCTTTAGGTCCATCTCAATATTGTCCTTCTATCTTCGTCTAGGCCTCTTACCATCAAGTCTCCCAACAAGAATCCTGTAAACTCCTCTTTCCTCTCCCATTCGGTCTTTGTGCCACATAGCCTGTCCACCTAAGTCTTCTTTATTTAATTGTTCTAATAATATCTGGACATAAATATAAATTATGTAGTTCTAAATTATGTAACCTTCTCCACTAACCTGTCTTCTCATCCTTTTTAGGTCCAAATATTTTCCTAACAATCTTATTTTTAAATACTCTCAATTTATGTTCGACCAAGTTTCACATCCATATAATACTACAGCAGGGACGGCGCCAGGGGTGGGCACGGGTGGGCAAGCGCCCACCCAAAAATTCCTGTGCCCACCCAATCAAATTCAATAAGTACATATAAGTAGTGGTAGTGGGCGGTTTCACAAACCGAAAATGGGGCTCGGTGGGGCTCGCCTTAATGGATTTCTCTCGTAAGGCATGAGCCCCATTTTCTGGCAGTGTTGCCAGCTCCTTACTCGAAAAAATCACCAAGGTTTTTTTTGGGGTCTAACCTAGCCTAAAGCAAGGAGCTGGCAATCTTGCTTGAGGCTCGCCTTAATGGATTGCTCTTGTAAGGCATGAGCCTTATTTTCTGGCAGTGTTGCCAATATTTTACTCGAAAAAATCACCAAGGTTTTTTTTTTGGGTCTAACCTAGCCTAAAGCAAGGAGCTGGCAACCTTGCTTGAGACTTGCGTTACAGTGCATAAAGCAAGGAGCTGGCAACCTTGCTTGAGGCTTGCCTTACAGTGCATAAAGCAAAGTTGCCAACCTACTGGTACTTTTGCCATAGCCTTTTACAAAAAAGAGAGAGGAGAGAGAGAGAGGAGAGAGAGAGAGAGGGAAGAGTTAAACAACCGACAGCTGCCAACACCCACCCTAACCTAACCTAACCTAACCTAACCTAACCCAACCTAACCTAACCTAACCTAACCTAACCTAACCTAACCTACCCTAACCCAACCTAACCTAACCTAACCTAACCTAACCTAGCCTAACCTAACCTAACCAGGTCTAACCTAACCAGGTCTAACCTAGCCTAAAGCAAGAAGCTGGCAACCTTGCTTGAGACTTGCGTTACAGTGCATAAAGAAAAGTTGCCAACCTACTGGTAGTTTTGCCATAGCCTTTTACAAAAAAAAAGAGAGAAAAGAAAGAGAGGGAAGAGTTAAACAACCGACAGCCTACCTACAGCTTTTTTTTGGGTCTAACCTAGCCTAAAGCAAGGAGCTGGCAACTTTGCTTGAGGCTTGCCTTACAGTGCATAAAGCAATTTTTGCCAACCTACATATACTAAACAGGGAGAGCCGGCAACAAATATGTACTGCCGTAAAAGAGAGAAAGATGGGTGGATGGCAATATAGTATGTGCGTGCGTGTGTGCGTATAATATGTAGCATTATTAACTAGAGTGTGTTGGCAATTTACTTACAACTAAAAAAAAAATAGAGATGCCAACTTTGCTGTAAGATGAAAAGAGAAAAAGAGATTTATGGCTGGCAACAGTAATGAGCGAATGCGCCATATCGCAATTTTCCAACTCCCGGGGGCCAATGTTTGTATATCGTGACCTTTGTAAACCTCTCTCGGGGGAACGATGTGTCACACACGCGCGCGTGCGTGTATTGTGACGCAAACAAACAAACAAAATAATAATTGTTGTTTTTGGGATGCCTGGCCCCTATAACCTCGCCAGGGTGCGTGGTGCCCAGCCAAAAAAGTAAAAGTTTTCTAATGGCTGCGGTTCTAGATAACCGCACCTCTGTAGAGTTTCACGTGTTTTATTTTTTTCTCAAACTTCCATGAAACTCTACAGAGGACCTCCGTAATGCATGTAACGTGTACTAACGACTCTAGTGTTATTTGATGTTGTGATATTTTTGGATATAGAGTTTTATTGTGAGATATAGATAAAAATAATTATGTTTATTATAATATTTTCTTGATGAAGATGGAGAATATGTGTGTGTTACAAATAAAGTTGCATGCTTTTTTTTTCTAGTGTGTGTGTATGTGTTTTTGATGTTTCGACAGCATCTGAAACGATAAAAAAAGAAATTTTATTGTTAATTTTCACGTGTAAAAACAACAACAAATTTTTTTGTGCAAATTTTCTGATTGTCTCGTGCTATAGTGCAAAAAAGATATTGTAACTGATAACTGATGAAATTGACATTTGTAACTGATCTGAACTAGTGAAATTCGTATTGTGCCATTGTAACTGATTGTGCTAGTACAAAAAATTTCTTATTTGTGCAAGAAAAGATGTTAAAAAACTTGTTAAAACTGCTCTGTGACCCTCTCGTTCTTCACGTCGTAGGCGAAGGACTTCTCTGCAATCAGGATAACACTGCATAGGGTATCCTCGGGCAAGGCATCGTGGAACTCGCAGACGACCTTGATGTTGGTTCGATCGTTGACCACAACCTTCTTTCTCTTAGATGTGTTGATGACGGTCATGGGTCTCCGTGCTTTGAACTCGCTGGGCGTGTAGTACATGTCCACGCTTCCCTCGGTCACGCGTTTGTAAGCCGAGAACGCTTCGTAAAGTTTGAGGTAATCGTTTTTGGTCACGTCGAGGTTGTAATTCTCGCGCGGGAACACTTCGTTGCGTCCATTCTTCAGATAAACGTTCTTGATCTTGCAGTCGTCGAACTTGCTGGAATCTTTTTCCTGATTCTTGTCCCTCCCGGTCTGAAAAAGCACTACGACGAAATCTGGCATGTCGAACTGTATGTTGTTGAACTGCGTCGTCACGTCGAATTCCATGTGACTTCCCGACGCCATCTTTTGCACGCACTGGTAACCGTGAAAGTGAATCGGCACCTGCGGATTTTTCAAGATCTCCGCTTTGTACTTGAGGGCGTAGTTTGTTTCGTATTCCACCACCGGCATTCTCAATTCCATGCTCTGGATGACGCACTTGGCTGCTTCGGGTAATGTGTTGGCTATCGGCGTGGTGCCGTCCGGACCCAAAGTAGCGTATCGCATCAGTACATCGTTGTCGTTGGCCGCTCTTCGAAACGTGACCCTCAGTCCTCCCTTCCACATGATCTCCTCTTAGTCCGAGAAGAAACCCGGCAGCAGACGCATGGGAAAGAGCACCGTGTGACTTCTCGTCGATATTTTGGTCCCGGCTTCGAATCCCCCGGCCTGGTAGTATGCTGCGTCTGTTTTGGATAATTTCAACGTTCCCACTGCCGTCGACGTGATGCCTGGATAATCTATTCTGTCGATGACGGTGTTGTGTTTCCTCACCTCCACCTGCGAGAACAGGTGAGGCACGAAGTTGTCCACGAGTATCAAGTTTGCTGCTGCGGGAAACGCGTCTCCGCTTTCCTTCTTCACCACGTCGAATTGAAGGTAGAGGTCCGCTCTGTGAGGATGAATGAACCCGTCGCCCACGTCCACGTCGTATTCGATCTCCCTGTTCGCTTCGTTCAGATTGGCGAACGTGCGACGGTTGGGAGGGAAAGATTGCAATTCGTAACTTTCGATTTGCTCCATTTTACATGTATGGTTATTTATTATATGTTGATCTCCACGATGGCCGTCGTAGTGGCACCTGCGAAATCCACCACGTCTCCTTTCTCGTTCGTCACCACCAACTCTATGTCGTCTATGCGGTTGCGACATACTGGAAAATAGATCGGCGAAGAGGGTGTGTAGATGATCGGTTCCATGAACTAGGAACTTGGTTTGAACGTGGCTATGATTCCCGTCTGCTTGTGACTTCCTAACAATCCGTCCGAAGATTTCGTGATCATTCCTTCCGCCACGTTGCAGTGAACGTTCAAAGTCTCTATGGCTAGAAATTTAGGAATGTTTGTTGCAGTGTGCTTGATGCCAGCTTCGAGTTTTGTGTTGTTCTCGAAACCTAAAAGTTCTCCCATGGTGCCCAGGTCCACGGTCTCCGTCGCGGATAGGATTTCCACTCTGTGCGTGACCGAATTTTGAGAAAGGTATGTACCTTTGGGCAATTGAGCTTGCAAAGTGGAAAGATTGTATTGTCCTGGCGTGACGACGATGTGTTCGCTTCCGACGCTAATTTTGTTGTTGTGATGCGTAACATTGGGTATGAGGTACATGCTGTAGAATGCACGCAGAGCCACGGATTTAGGATAGACGATGTCGTCGTGCAGCGTGAGTTTCAAGATTGAAGATTCGCTCGTGAGATGGAACACGCCCATCCTAGTGATGCTGTTTGAGGTTCCACAATGCTTTCTGGAAATCCTCGATCGTAGGGTTATTTATTTTAGAGAGAAACGCGAGCACGGAGAGGCAGAGATGACCGCAGTTCACGTCTCCGAAATTTTGAATGCGTTCGTCGTTGTAGTATATGGAGGTTTTGTTCGTTTTCAGATGATGAACTAAATTTGTAGGTGGAACACCTCCGAAAGAATCGAAAACGAATGCTTTGTTGTCATCGTTTTTGTGGTAACATATCCAATGCGTGCCTGGATTTTCTTGACCGTCCAAGTTGACTACTCCGCATTCTTTTTTTTTGACGCTTGAAGGTAACGAGTCGGACATGAAAACTCCTCTGAAGTGTTTGATTTGTAACGGTTCGATCAGAGATTCAATGTCTCGGTTGGTGAGTGCTTCTGTTTCTTTTTTTAAACTTTTTCATCACGTCCTTCCCCCCTTTCTTCTCCATGGCCAGGTTGTGACGTTTCTGTTCTTCCAACTCGGCCTTGTTCTTCTTCGAGTCGATGACAGTTTTCGCGATGGCAGCACTTCCGCCGGCCAAACTTCCCACGGCCCCCAATCCTGCCAGGATGACCGGGATGCTGAATATGAAACCTCCGATCTTTTGCTGTTTCCGCGAACGCTGCAATCTTTTCAATTGAGGTGTGCTGAGCAGCAATTTCATCCGTGTCCTTTCGACAAGCAAGAACGTTTCTTCTCGCGTTGTTTCTTGGTGAGTAACCCATCGAGGGTACCTAGATTTTTTAGATTCGAATATGGTATCTGGTACACGACACCCTTGGGCTTCATGTTGATGCTCTATGTGTTATTTTCACGGTATGTTATTTATATATATATTCTGAGATTTTTTCTTGTGTAGTTTTTTTTACGGTATGTTATTTATATATTTTCAAGGCCTCGCAGTCGTTACACAAATTCTATTACGTGCTTCGTTTTCTTGCCAAGAAGTTCCTTTGTCCCCTTGTACACAATTCGAGTTTTGTTCTCGATTAAAATAGATAGCTTCTCGTCAGATAACATGTTAGCGTATCGATCTGGTAAAAATAGACTGTATTGTGCGTTGAGCAACAGGCGTACCTTGGGACCATACTGGGTAGAAACGATTGAACCGGAAGTTATCGTGTAAGGTTTGTCGACTTCCAATTCCTGAATTTTTACATACTCGACTGACAAATTTAGCATTTGTTTTAATGCTTGGAGATCACTCATTTTTTCAGTCGTCATATCAAAGAAAAAGTGTTAGAGAGAAATTTAATTGTTTTTTCACGATGTGTGTTATTTATATGTACCGAAGATTATTTATTTATATATCAAGTTTTTTTTTTTGACGCGTATATATATTATTATTTTTTTTTAACAGAGGAAGAAAGTCCGTGCTTCGGAAAACGCGATGATGTGCGTAATGATATCTTCCGTCTCCTGCATAGACTTGTACCAATCTACTGTGTACCATCTTCTTCCCTGCCTTGCCTCCTCCAGTTCGTCCAACCTCTCGTTCAATTTTTCCCCTGCAGCCGAAAGCAGAATGTTGAGATCTCCGCACCTCAGGCCGCTGATCTCCCGAAGACGGTGCTTGAGAACTATTTCACACGGAATTCGAAATGCCGGCGTCGTTCTTGCTATGATCACAAGTTTATTAACATCTCCGTTAACTACCTTTTTGAATATTTTAGATAGTAGTTCGTGCGGCAAATCAGTTATGCGAGACATGTTGTTATTATTATTATTTTTTACTCTATGTTATTTATATACCCCACCCCAATTTTTGTTTCGTGTTCATGGCGATGGTGGTGCCTAGTGCGGCGACCCGTTCACCCAACGATGCGTCTCTACTCACGAACCTTTCGAAAGCTGCGTGCTCTAACTTTCTGTCTGCTTCGTGACGTGCATCCAGATCCGTCTGCGTGGTGTTGTAGGCAATGTCGTGATCTTTGCATGCGGCATCCAATGGATTCACACCCTTGTCTCCTCTCTCCAATCTTTTCTCGAGTTTGGTACCCGGTCCGCAGTACTGGTAGCCAGGTAAATGCATCTCAAAAGGTAACTTGTTGATGATGTCGTTCACGAGTCCCTTTCCTTCGGCCACGTTCCAGAATTTTGGAGGCAGCGTGTTGATGATTTTGATCAGGTAACCTATGCCCTTGTCGTCGTTCACGATGAAGTTGGAAAGTTTCGTGCTGATCATGTCCACGATGCCAACCTTCTCGTTGTAGAAATTACGGTTGCCTGCATTCTCTTCGTCGGCTATCACCAACAATCGGTCCACGAGCTTCCTCACGTCGTCCACCCAAACGAATTATTTGGGTAACGTGTTGTAGCGTTTGACGCCGCTGCCTGTTTTGACCTGGTTCCAAATCGGTTTGATGAGATTCCTGTACTTCTCGCCGCTGCTCGATTTCACCCTATTCTGCGAGGCGTCGTTGTTCTGGTACAAGGCATCCGTCATGATCAGAATTTCCTTGTAACTTTGGTAATCTTCGTCGGTGTAATCTTTCGGCTGCTTTTTGGCGACGAGTTCCCACAGTCCCACCGTACCCGGATACCTGTTCCAACTATCCTTGTCGCCTAAATTGACTTTAATGTCGTTGCCTTCGAAGGTCACCTTCGATTTCCCAATCTTCCACACCACACCGCCGCCTTCGCTGGTTTCCATGCTGAGATACAATCCGAACACTTCATCCTTGTCGAATTTCCCCGTGCTCAGGTAGTCTCGTGCCAAAGGTCCCAACTCGATTTTATCCGAAGACGTGCTGCCTATGGCTCGACGTCGTGCCGGTGCATCCTTTAGTTCGAACGGCGTCGAAGGAATGCTCGAAATGGGCGTGGGTACGGCGTAACTTTTAGCTGCGAGCGGTACGAGTTCGTTGATCAAATTTTTATTTTGTTCCGTGACACTTTTAATTTCTTTACCTAGACCGCTGATGGCATCGATCACAGGTTGATCCTGACGTTTCTTCTCTTCGTAGAATCCGCGATTCTCGGATTTCCAACCTTTGAAGCGTTTCGCGAGGTAATCGCGAAGCTTGAGATTTTCGTCTTCGATTTTCCGTTTCGTCATGACGTTATTTATACACGTCGTTTCTCACAACGTTGCAACGTTTAGAAAGTCGTTGATTTTGTTTCTGTATTTTCCGTCGTTGGGTTTCCTCGTCATGTCGATCGTCGCGAATCCGAAATCGTCACCGTTCCAGCAAGTAGAGCAGCAGCCTTCCGAAAATTGATTGTAGTTCATGTCTCCGCCTACGTAGTCATCGTACGCGTGCTTGAGGTTGGTGTGATCTTGACGAAACAAACATATGAAATTAGCGTTGTCGCGCACTAACTGTTTTGGAATTTTGGAAAACGTTTGAGCTAGGTAAAAACAATCCATTCCTTTGTGACGACCTTGCGTGAAAAAGTTGCGAATTTCATTTTGATTTTCCAGGATGGCGTCGTCGAACACGACAACTGAATTTTCACGACAATCGTCGAGTGGTTTTATTTCCGAAGCGAACGTTGCAATGTCCAGACCATCGTACACTTTCATCAGTTGCTGGTATTTGGATTGCTCCAAACTTTTCGAGAACACGTACAGGTGCCTGTTCTTCCAATCTAACCAATTCGGTGCGAGGAGAAAATTGTCCACGAGCAGTGTCGTTTTCCCACATCCCGAAGGACCTACGATCAGACAGCGGATGCTGTCGGGAAGCAACTTGCCGTTCTTTTTTTTTCTCGTTTGACTTTCCGGATCCGGTAGACGCTTCACCACGTTCCACGTACTCACAAAATCACTTCGTTCGCGTCGATCCAACTCTTTTCCGGAAGTCCCAGCCATTTGACCAAAAGTTTGTCACCTTTCCTACGCAATACTTTCTCGATGAGGTACGTGTCGGGGTGTTTTGTTTTAGAGAGTTCCTCTTCGTAAAATCTTCCTTTCAAAATCTCGCCGCTACTATCTTTTATTATATACGTGTGTCGGTTTCCGGGTAGAACTCGAACCACGGTAAAAAGTTCTGTGCTCCAATTTTTTGTGAATCCCTTCTCGAAGGTGCGTTTGAATTTGCTGATCCTCACCTGGTCTCCAATTTTGTATTTAGCTTTTTTTGTCGTGGGTGTGTACTTTGGACAGTAAACTGTAGATATTAAACGCTGCTCGTCAGACTTGGTAACGTCGGCTGGCTTCATGCCTATCGTTCTGTGTACCGTATCATTATAGGTGTCGACGAGTTCCGACAGGATGTCGACCCATTTGTAATTCCCCCGAAGCGTGAATCGTTTCCACATGTGTGTTTTCAAGGTTCGATTGAATCTTTCCACGATGCTGGCTTTGATGTGACTGAAGGTCGAATAATGTTGAACGTCATGTTTTTGAATAAACTTTTGGAATACAGCGTTATAAAATTCTTTACCGTTGTCCGTTTGCAGAAACCGTGGTCGTCTGCCACCGCTTTCGCGAAAAATTGTCTTGAATGCTTCCGTGACGCACGTTCCCGTTTTCGCCTTCAAAGGTAGAGCCCATGCGAATTTCGAAAACGTGTCTATGACGGTGAGAAGGTACTTGTTGCCCTTGTTCAATTTATGCACGTTTTTCAAATTGCCGCTACTCATCTCCACGAGGTCACTTTGCCAGAGGTCGTCGATGCCCTTGGTTACCACAGCCAAACGTTCGTAGTTACGGCGTGCAGGTTTATGCAATTCTTCGACGATGGCTTGCCTAGACATTTTTTTTTTAGAGATTACGTTTCAAGAGAAGCACAAGCGTGATGGGATTCAAAGAGGGTGGCACTTCACTCGTGTTTTGAATGATCAGCTTATCGCCGGCACTCACGTCGAAAACGGTAAGATCTTCGTCTTCGTGTATTTCATATATGTTGCGCGTTTCGTTCCAACGTGCCAGAGGAATGTTTCCTGCTTTCTGGACACCACGATTCGATATCAAAGTCATGGTGGGAACGCTAGCTTTTCTACCGTGAGACCAGTACGAAAATTCGTTTATCTGAATCGTGCCATCGAGGAGAAACTTGTAGTACGGATGATAAGGATGCAACATGTACAGTTTGTTACCTTCGACGAACGTGGAGATTCTCTGTTGATTGGGTACGCTGTTGATTTCGATGGCTTGCAGAGAATGCAGTTTAGCGAATTTAGTGTCGACGCCGAGCAGATTACTGTGAACTTGTCCGAGTTTATTTTCGATGGGCAGCAAATGCTCGATTATGGTATCCGTTACGGCAGAAAACGACTGTTTGATTTTCACTTCCACGTTCAACTGCTTGTAGTTTTCGTTGAGTTCTTGCAACTTGGCACCGAAAGAGGCCAGCGTCGATTCCTGCGTGGATTCCAGCACTCCGACTTGATCTCTGATGTTGACGACGATGTTCTGAAGGTTCTCGACTTGATTCAATTTCGAGCTCTTCTCGGTAAGATCGTTCACGATGCTTCGCATCTCTGTAAACTGCGTGTGAAGGTCGGCGACGCTCTGCGAAGTGGGCAGCGTCGACACCAGCGAACTAATTTCGTCTCGAATCTGTTCCACGTTCGCCGTTTCCGTTTCTAGTCGTTTCAGCATTCGAGATATGTTTCTTTTCAAAACGTGCAATTCTTTGGAGGTGGGGAGATTGGCCACCCTACTCTCGAGATCGCTCAAAGAACTTTTGATGTCGTTCGAATCGGATAGTGCCGTCACCGCCGTTTTCAATTTTTCCAAATCTTCGCTCGAAGGCACGCTCGTCCGTAACGATTCCAAGTCACCCTGTATGTTGTCGAGTACGTGATGAAAATGAGCGAGATTCGTTTCGACGTTCAAATTTTCTAAATATTCGATCTTCTGCTGAACCGTGCTTAACGTGTCTTGAATGCTCGTCAACGCTCTTGCTTCAGCGTGAATATTTTTAATTTCTTCGTTGATCAATTCCAAGGACGCCTGAAGCGTGGCGATGGTGGTTTGAATGTGTTCGAAATCTTGATAGGCCTCCAATTGAATTTTTATGTTCGCGACGCTTTTACCGATGACCTGCAGTTCGTCCGACGATGGTAGGTTCGTCATTGTATCTTCCAAAGTCTGCAACTTGGATTTAATTTCTTCCAACGTGCTGGTGAATTCTTCTTGTAATTTGGAAACGACGACATGCAAGCGTTCTGCATCTATATCGTTCACCACGGTTTGAAGTTCGGAGAAATTCTTTTCGATTGCGGAAGTTCGTTCTTCGATTTCGAGTTTCAATTTTTCCAAATCTTCATTTTTCGATTGAAATTGCTGTAATTTGGCCAAATCATTTTGAAGCGAATCCACGCTCAACTGTATATTTTGAACGCTGTCGTAAGAAGGTACGTCGACATAATTTTTTATCAGCGTCTTCAGTTCGGAATCGATTTTCAGAATGGGGTCGAGACATTGCGTTTGGAGCGTAGCGATTTCCGACTCTAAACTTTTGTTTAAGGTTTCCTGCAAAGCGATCAAATCGGTCCTCAACTTCTTAACTCGAATGTCCAACATGAGAATCTCTTCTGCGTGGTCTACACGCTTGGTGTTGCCGAAAATGTCGTTAGGCATTTTTGGTTAACGGTTATTTATAATAGGATAGACGATTCGTAATTCTACGAAGAGAGGAATAAGTTTGTCGTAATCTCCGAGGAGTTCCATGTAAAGATAATCTCCTGCAGACACATCGTACGTAATGTTAGAAAGCATCTTGTCGTGCTTAATTCGAAAAATGTTCTTGCCGGTAGAAATTTTGATTTCGCCTGCGTTTTCCGGATTCACGGTGATTTGAAGTTTCCCGTCGATCGGAATTTCGTAGAAATGTAAATTGTTATTAAAAACATAAAACATCTTGCCCACATCGTCATTCAGTTTCGTCCAAATGCTGTTGAGGTGAATGATCAACAGACCGTTGAGTTTAGGTAACACGGAAGGCAAGACTTCATGATCTGGTATGGTTTCCATAATGATCTGTTTTTTGAAACCGAACAAATTCATAGGCATGCTGGTTATTTAAGAATACGGTCAAAGTTTTTTTTTTTTGTAATAATAGTCAAAGTGTTTTTTTTTTTTTTGTTTTGTTTTTATGAATCTTCTGTTGAAGATGGACATATGTTGCAGGTTTTGCTTTCTGCTAAGCGATAGTGCCCCCACGGCAATGTGTGAATACCACACTCGAGGACGCACCTCTTATCGTCATCGGGATCCAGCGCAATTTTTCTAACTTTATTTGTGGTCAACACATGGTCGACGCTCTGGATGCGCTGTTCTTCTCTTAGAACCGACGACCTGGTCTTGAGGCAATCGACAAAGTCCTCGAATGTGAGATGCTCCCGAACCACCTGTCTGCCGACACCCTTGGCCTTCTTGGTAACGCTGCCCTCGGCTTTGATGGCATAGGCCTTGGCACGAGGACCTGCAAACTCGAGAATTACATCACCGTCCTTCTCGTCTTTGAGTTTGCCAGGCACTTTTTTGTTTCGGGGCAGGATGCCGTACTTGTTTTGCTGGGGATAGCCCGAGGTGTCGAAGAGGTTAACCAAAGCTGGTACCGTGACTATATCCCTGTATGCATCGGCTGAGTGGACGTGGTACACCAAGCTGTCCGTGTCCGTGTAGAGAAGCGAGATGTTGTGGCTATAATGTGGACGTAATATGTCGTAGTACGTCTCGAACATGTGCAGCTTGCTCAGGTCTAATACTGAGGCACCAACATAAATTGGCTTGTCGAGCCTCACCTCACTCTTCCTCATATGCACCAGAGCAAGCTGCTCATTATAAATGGTCCTCGATTTGAATAACGGGTTTGCTACGAGCCTGCGACATTGTGCTTTCCTCGTTACCAATTTTATGTCCATGCGATTCCGTACATTCTCCATAGTTTTGCCAAACACCGCATTATTCATTAACTTGAAGAAATCGCGATCGAAATCAGAAGTGGCGACTGTGCGATGTTCGGTGTTGAGCTCGATGTATGGCTTCAACCATGGAGAATGCTCGAACATCAAAACTCGATGTACTGTGCGGACGGTAACCCCTTGCTTCATCAACCACCGGAGGTTTTGGTAGTGCAGGACATAACGCTCTTTGGACTCGAAGTCCATGACGAGCTTCTTCTGGTTGGAATCGGGTGGACACTTGAACTCGGGTGCAGGGGGAAGATCGCAGAACAAATCCTGCAGCTTCTCGGAGAACTCAAGGTCCACCTCGGCGAAGAACCCATGTTCCGAATCGTCGAAGCTTTCGATGTCGAAGTTGGAAGGGTCAGCCCACTCGAAGCCTCTAAAGGGGAGTGGCTGCATCATGGAGTGTCCGTAGAGGTTATTGACGTCCGTGTACATGATGTAGCTGGACGGTTGTGAGGGGTCGTAACCGGTGGACATGTGGTGATTGTTGGCGTGCGAGTGTCGCTGCGACACCTGGACCATTCCACCCCGCACGGCACGTTCTACAAACAGCATCATGTCCACGTCCGAAAGAAGCTCCAGCTCGATCTTCGTCACCAGAAACATGGCCGACCATGCCAGTCCAGGAAGACTGTAGAAGTATGCAGGGTCCAGCTTGTAGATGGTCTTCGCAGTTGCACGGAACGTCTGGAACACGTCGGCGAGGAGCGTCACATCAAGTCTGAGGTAGGCGTCGTGGTAGTCCCCGAGAGTTCGACAGCCCAGCTCGCGCCACATGGACTGGGCATGGTGATATTCTTCGTCGGTGATGTTCGAGCCTCGCAGCTGACTGTAGAAGTTTGCTCGAGGAGGTAGCGTCGTCTCCGCGAACTTGGTAGGGTCTGTGACGTATTCGTAGGGATAGACCCCCTTACGCCTGAAGAGACCTGCGTCCAAGTTCGGAAAGTTTCCGGAGGTGATGAGCATTTGCTCGTCGCTAAGCTTCCCTGCGAGAGCATCGAGGCTTGCTGGGAGGAACCTCAGGGAGTCGAGGAAGCGAAGCTCGACGGTAGAGTGTGATCCTGAGATCGACACTCGTTTGCTCACACTGATGTAACGCTCCTCGTTCTGGGCGAGAACGTTGATTCCCTCGTTGTCGTACCCAAAATGAGGCACCAGATGGTGGAAGTCGTATTCCGAGCCGTTGTGAAAAAACACAGGGATAAAGTGCGGGTCCCGGGCCATGAGGTTGCATCCGTTGCACCAAGGACCAACATACCTACCGTTAAAGTGATCGTGGTGTTGGACTTTACGGTTGTTGGCGGTGTACTCCTTGACGCAGACAGGGCAAGCAATGGCCTCGTCGTGTCTACGTTGATCATCGGGGGACAGTGGGAGCATAGACTTGGGGGCCAACAGTACCTTCCCTATCTCATTGGCCTCGACAACCATCCTCTCGAGGAAGTGTTTGGCTGCGTCGGGACCACGGTACACGTAGGGCTCGGGGGCGATGTGCTGGTCTCGTCGCACCACAACGTATGCATAACTCGAAGCCTCGTGGAGTTGGTAAGGGGTGGTGGAAGAAACTTCAGGGTCGGGATCGCAAGTGGACAGGGGTTTGAGGAAGGCTTCGAAATCCGCGATGATGATAGCGGGATGCTCTACCATGGCACCGTGCATGTGGAAACGCTCCACAGTGCCAGGTTTGGGCAAGACTGCCACACCCGGCTCGTTGGCATTGCAGTAGATCTTGTGGCTGGCAAGCTTCTCTGCAGCGATGTTGGGACCTCTGATGCGCTGGTAGTCCTGCTGTTCTCGATTATCAAAAGTTGACAAGCACCTTCGACAAACTTCTATCCTATCACGATGCTTGCTTTTTTGACTCGACACCAACCGAGAGATGGAACGGATGAGGGTGTAGTGGTGATGGGTCTCGTCCTTGATGAGCAGAAGGTGAATTTCCTGCGCACCATCGTCCTCTACGTCGCTCACCCGGATGGGGTACACCGCATTTTTGTCAGTGAGACCGTAAACGTTGATAGCCAACCGCGCACGAACCTCAAACTTTCGAATGTCCGAAAGCGCCACCGGGTAGTCGATCCCAACCATCGCATCTTCCAGCTCTGACTCGTAGGGTAGGTAGTGGTTAACTCGGTGTGGTTGGTTTTTCCAGTGGACAGGGTGCAACGCTGCCAGAACACACCATACGAAGCACTTGGCGTCACTGTTCTGAATGTTCAGGACGGCCTTCTTTGCCGCAATAGTAGGTGGTAAGGGGACGTAGCTGGAGGCGGAGAGAGGCACGAACTTACAAAGTTTGACGCACAGTTCGTGAGGCTCGCCACACAGCGAACCCCCTGAGCCTTTAGCTTGATGTTCCTCTTGTTTTGCCACCAGCTCCTCGGCAAACTGGTTGTAGATAACCTCGAGGTTGTCGACATCCGCCAGATGCAGCGTCTTCGCCTTGGTGTTGTGGCAGAAGCTGTAAATTTCATCAGACGGCTTCTTGTACTGGCAACGTAGGGATGCGTAGAATTTGGTGGAGTGCGTTGCAAGCGCATCGCCGAGGATGGAAATGATTTTGGCTTGCACGTTCTCCAAAAAGCTACGCACGTCGCATGAGCCCTCCGAAGTGAGGACAAAGTCCTCTAACAACTGCTCGAAAGCAGACTGGCTCGCTTTCGCCACAGGCTTGACGCGTTTCGTGGGTGGTGCATTGATGGAGGCTGCTTCTGCCTTCCTCTTGGTGGAGGTCGAAGGCTGGGCCCCAGATGTATTTTTGCTTAGACAATTAAGCTTATGCTTCTTGACATACGCAATTGTGAACTGTTTATTGCATCCGGAACATAGTTCAGTGGCAGCCAAATGCTTGCCTGGCACGCAGGTGCGACAATGTCTTGCAAAATGTTTGCTTGATTTGGTTTCCTTGCACACAGGACAACTTTTCATGGAGCGCATTTTTTTGGGGGGTATGTTTATTTATATGTGATCTGTTGGTGGTAGAGTGTTTACAAAATAAACCCTGTAAAAAAATTTAAAAAAATATATAAGAAAAATATGATTGTAGATAGGAAAAAGCACAATAAATATTGTATGCATGTGTAATTCTATTTAGCTTATTTTTGCTAGACACGAATCTTCTTCAGATTTTATTGCCCATTAGTATATTTTTCTACCAATCTAGTAGAGGTATGAAACTATGAAAATGTACTTGTTTATAACTAACTAACTAACTAACTCTCTAGCCTTCTTAAACCCGAAGGTTCATGGCTGCAGCAACACAGGCCTTCCATCTGTCCCTATCTTGAGCAAGATCTATATACTCTTTTCCATCCCTACCGATTTCCTTTAGGTCCATCTCAACGTTGTCCCTCCATCTTCGTCTTGGCCTTCCTACAGGTCTCTTACCATCTGGTTTCCCAACAAGAATCCTGTAAACTCCTCTTTCCTCTCCCATTCGTGCCACATGGCCTGCCCACCTAAGTCTTCTTGATTTAATTATTCTAATAATATCTGGACATGAATACAAATTATGTAGTTCTAAATTATGTAACCTTCTCCACTCACCTGTCTCCTCATCCCTTTTAGGTCCAAATATTTTCCTAAGAATCTTATTTTCAAATACTCTCAATTTATGTTCCTCTTTTAATGTAAGGGACCAAGTTTCACACCCGTATAATACTACAGGCAAAATTACTGTTTTGTATATTTTAACTTTTAGTTTCTTAGATATTAAACGAGAAGACAAAAGTTTATGAAGAGAGAAGTAACATGCATTTCCTGAATTAAGCCTACTTTTTATTTCCTCTTTAATATAATTTTCATTTGTTAATATTACTCCTAAGTATTTGAATTTGGAAACTGGTTCAAACGAGTTGTTATCAATAATTAGATTTTGATTATTACCTAACACTTGGTTTCGGCCTGTAAGCATATATTTAGTTTTCTCTTTGTTAACTTCCAAACCTATCTCTTTAGCAGTTTTGAAAAATATTTTAGCATTATTCTTAATCGTATTTATATCATTCCCCAGTAAGTCTACATCATCTGCATATGCTAACAACTGAGTCACACCATTTAATTTTAGTCCTTCTTTAGTTTCTTTTACCTTCCGAACAGCATATTCTAAGGCAAAATTAAAGAGCAATGGAGATAATGCATCTCCTTGTTTTAACCCATCATGAATTATAAATTTGTCAGACATATTATTACCCACACGAATTTTACTTTCTGTTTCACTGGTGCATATTTTTATCATACTAACAAGCTTCTTAGGTATTCCAAACTCTACTAATATATTATATAATTTATCTCTTTTGACCGAATCATATGCTTTTTTGAAATCAATGAATAGCTGATGGACATTTTGATTATATTCCCACTTTTTTTCAAGTGTCTGTCTGATGTGAAAAATTTGATCTGTAGTTGATCTGTTACGTTTAAATCCACATTGATAATCACCTATAATTTCATTAGCATATGGGGTTAGTCTTGTTAAAAGAATGTTAGACAATATTTTGTATGTTGTTGAGAGTAGAGAAATTCCACGGTAATTATTGCAGTTCATTTTATCACCTTTTTTAAACACAGGAACAATTATGGATTCTTTCCACTGTTGAGGGATTTGTACTTGTACTTGTTTATATATATTCTATTGTTTCGGCTGATATAATAGCAAATATATATATATATAGCTATTTTGAAATTCTAAAACTTTCAGGTATACTTATTTTTACATGCAAACATACATCATAAAAAATTACACAATCGTATTTTTTTTCCATACACACATTTTTTTATTTTCAGAAAACAAAGTTATTTTCAGAAAACAAAGTTATTTTCGATTTTTTTTAAATCAAACAATAAACATTATTTGTGTTTATAGTATTTGTCGGGCAATAGCAGATAAAACAAGAATGGGTTTTCTACGACCCCCAGTTTACGAGTTACAAAACAACTTAGAAATCACATCTTGAAATTTAAATTTAAAATAACTCGAAAACAGTAAGCACTAATCATTATGTTTCCAATAGGTTGTAGAGTACATTTAATTTTTTATCAAATGTCATTAAAATTTTCGAAATAGGGTAAAAACTAAGCCAGCAAATCAAGTTTCTCAAAAAATAAAAAAATTGTCTATATTTTCGAAACTTGAGGGGGTGGAATCGATTTTATTTGCTAGTCGTATAGTTTTTGTCAAATCCTATCCAACAAACCTAAAATCATCATCCTAGGTCAATTAGGAACCAAGAAAATCAATGTCTTGGAAAACATCTTAAGACAAATATCTTAAGAAAATTTTCTTGACAGACCGGAAGTAACATCTTGACAGACCGGAAGTCGACTTTCTTAAAGATTAAGACAAATATCTTAAGATGTTTTTCCAAGACATTGATTTTCTTGGTTCCTATGGGGCCTAGAATCACGCAACTTTGGATTATGTATATACCGTTGTTTTTTCCTACATATTCACTAGGGCTCGAAAGTGCGGTAGTTGTGTTGTTGCCTTGTAATCAAGAGGTCCTAGGTTCGAACCCGATAAAAGTACATAGTGGTTCCGGTCCTATTTTAAAAAACTGTAGGCCTAGTCCCGATTAGCCTTACTGTGCATATGTGAATATAGGAAAGTACAATGCAAAGTCAGCAATGTGTGATGTGGTCAGCACCAAATATTTTAATTTTATATGTATATTTAAGTTTCATGCATAAACATGGCAGTTTTCCTATATGCTTTTATGGTATGGTGCTATGCACGGAGGAGCACTTTATTTAAGCATATTTAACTTCTCTTTCCATCTCTCAATCTATTCATATTTGACACGGTCATTGCAAGTCGGCCATTTTGTTTACGTAGCAATTAGGCTTAAAAAAACTTTGGCCGTGTCCGGATTGGCAAGCGCTCCGTCCAGTTCTCCCCCGTTGCTCTCGCGTGCCGTCGAAGTCACGTCCAAGTCGTCCGAATCTGCATGTCCCCTTGTAGTACGGTTGTCACTTTTCCCGCCAGGTGTCAGCTCGAACTTCACCCACCGCGCTCTGGGGCGCAGGCGCATCGCACGGAAGCAGAAGGCAGACGCCAAACAAACATGACAATGATTTCCACCTATTTACTACTCATATTAAAAATGTAACACGCTATTTCATCATTTACAATTTTTCCGCATTCAATATTATCGATAAAATGTTAAAGTATAACTGAGTTTTACATCCTCTAATCAGTAAATGTTGTCTGTACAAAGTGAAAATAAGAATATGGCTGCCAAGCGCAGCGTCACAGGGAGTTCAAGCGTGCATTTGTTGCTCCTCTCTGCTCCCCCCCACCCTCCGACTCCACGTCTGCCGCGAATTCGGACAACGGAGGTTGGCTGAGTCCCCGGATGGAACGGTGCTCTAGGTGACATCTGCTGTCGATTCGGACGCGGCCTTTGACACACTCATTGCAAGTCGGCCATTTTGTTTACGTAGCAATTACGTTAAAAAACTTTAAACCACATTATTGTTATTTTTTTGTGAATGCTTGTTGTGATAAAAAAACATAATTAGATATATTTTATTTAATTTTATGTTTAATATCTTTTCTGTGTATAAAACTAAATAATAATAAAATTCGAAACACTATGTACCTCCACTAAATATCAAACGCGCAAAAAAAAAAACAGGCTAACACACGCAAAATTATACTGGTCTGCCAGACGCCAGAGCCTCGTTACTCTACAGTCCAGGGTGTACTACGCAGAAGTGAGGTTAACTGTTGGGCGTCTTACCAGAAAGTCGTCCTCTTACACCCTGCATATTGCTATTTTGCATATGCAGGGTGTATATAGTAATATGTAATAAATATATATATAAAAAAAAGCAAGAAAAAAAAGAGAGATACATGCAACACACTTAAAACTTGTATACTTTCTCTCTCTTCTTTTTGCGTGCAACACTACCTATTTATATAACACAAAGCCAACTCATGCAAGCTAACAAACAAATTTACTCACGTTAGTTAATTTCAATCACAATCACAATTTTCTTCTTGCAGCTCACAATCACAATTTTCTTCTTGCAGCTCACAATATTCTTCTTGCAGCTCACAGAGTAGAATGATGCTTTATTAGTCAGAATAGAGGAAGCTCGCTTGTGTGATCTCCCGTTACATGCCTGCCTCCCGCCCCACTTCCCCTAGTTGTTATAAAATGGCGACGGAAGTGTGTACATGTTTCTTTTCTCCCCGTCTTTTTTTTTTTGGTTTATGAATAGAAGCAGGAAACTTGGTTCTGGCGGCATCAGTGATGGGTAATGTGAGTGACGGTCTAATGTTAATGCCCTCAAGCTTCTAGTTTTATTAGTCGAGGAGTAATATGTAGGTTAACAACGTGGACTAGTAGAAATCTGCTCTGTCAGCATGAAATTCCATCATTATTGTTAGCTTTTAAAAAAAAAACAGGAAGTACATCCGCCACTGTGAATAGCCAGAAATGCTGCCCCCTCCCAGTCATCCATCTCTCTTACAATAGCGTGTGTGTGTGTGTGTATGTGTGTGTGTGTGTGTGTGTGTGTGTGTGTGTGTGACACATCGTTCCCCCGAGAGAGGTTTACAAAGGTCACGATATACAAACATTGGCCCCCGGGAGTTGGAAAATTGCGATATGGCGCATTCGCTCATTACTGTTGCCAGCCATAAATCTCTTTTTCTCTTTTCATCTTACAGCAAAGTTGGCATCTCTATTTTTTTTTAGTTGTAAGTAAATTGCCAACACACTCTAGTTAATAATGCTACATATTATACGCACACACGCACGCACATACTATATTGCCATCCACCCATCTTTCTCTCTTTTACGGCAGTACATATTTGTTGCCGGCTCTCCCTGTTTAGTATATGTAGGTTGGCAAAAATTGCTTTATGCACTGTAAGGCAAGCCTCAAGCAAAGTTGCCAGCTCCTTGCTTTAGGCTAGGTTAGACCCAAAAAAAAAGCTGTAGGTAGGCTGTCGGTTGTTTAACTCTTCCCTCTCTTTCTTTTCTCTCTTTTTTTTTTTTTGTAAAAGGCTATGGCAAAACTACCAGTAGGTTGGCAACTTTTATTTATGCACTGTAACGCAAGTCTCAAGTAGGTTGCCAGCTTCTTGCTTTAGGCTAGGTTAGACCTGGTTAGGTTAGACCTGGTTAGGTTAGGTTAGGCTAGGTTAGGTTAGGTTAGGTTAGGTTAGGTTAGGTTGGGTTAGGTTAGGTTAGGTTAGGTTAGGTTAGGTTGGGTTAGGTTAGGTTAGGTTGGGTTAGGTTAGGTTAGGTTAGGTTAGGGTGGGTGTTGGCAGCTGTCGGTTGTTTAACTCTTCCCTCTCTCTCTCTCCTCTCTCTCTCTCTCCTCTCTCTTTTTTGTAAAAGGCTATGGCAAAAGTACCAGTAGGTTGGCAACTTTGCTTTATGCACTGTAAGGCAAGCCTCAAGCAAGGTTGCCAGCTCCTTGCTTTATGCACTGTAACGCAAGTCTCAAGCAAGGTTGCCAGCTCCTTGCTTTAGGCTAGGTTAGACCCAAAAAAAAACCTTGGTGATTTTTTCGAGTAAAATATTGGCAACACTGCCAGAAAATAAGGCTCATGCCTTACAAGAGCAATCCATTAAGGCGAGCCTCAAGCAAGATTGCCAGCTCCTTGCTTTAGGCTAGGTTAGACCCCAAAAAAAACCTTGGTGATTTTTTCGAGTAAGGAGCTGGCAACACTGCCAGAAAATGGGGCTCATGCCTTACGAGAGAAATCCATTAAGGCGAGCCCCACCGAGCCCCATTTTCGGTTTGTGAAACGGCCCACTACCACTACTCATATACTTGGAGATATATGAATAATTCGATAAATAAGTGTATTCTGGTTAACATAACATGTATATTTTACTTGTGAATATTATCTATGCTAGAATTGTTCACATATTATCAACCCATAAAAAGCCAATTTTGTCATTAGAAAGTTAAAGTAAATACTAGAGCTATTGAAACAAAAACTGTGATCAAATGAATACTTCCATGATTAAAAGCAGTTAGTAGGCTTAGGAGGCTCAAAATTATGCAGGGTATGATCAAGATTATATCAGAATTTAGGTCGAACTTGAGGACTGCAGCTCCGGGCCTCCACATACGTATATAAATCCCGGCCTGGGTATGTTTAAAATAATCTCTAAATAAACAAATAAAATCATCATCTTAGCGTTACTTCCACCGGCAACACAATACATTATTTTGACTTTTTAATTATTATTATTAGAATAATTTAATCAAGAAGACTTAGATGGGTAGACCATGTGACACGAATGGCAGAGGGAAAAAATAGTTTACAGGATTCTTGTTGGGAAACCTGATGGTAAGAGACCAGTAGGAAGGCCAAGACGAGGATGGAGGGGTAACGTTGAGATGGACCTAAAAGAAATCGGCAAGGATCGAAAAGATTGGATTGATCTTGCCCCGAATAGGGACAGATGTTGCTTCTGTTGCTGAGTCATAAACCTAGAGAGTATAATATAGTTTTAATTAGCTCTGCATTAAAATTCCAGAAGTGTCCCTTTTTTTATTTCATTACAATTTTTATATACTTCTTATCTTCAAATATCAATATGGTATGCGAAATATCAACTTTATATTCATTTTACTAATAAGAAGGAATCACAATAATCACTACAATACTGCAGTGAATAAATTTTAATAAACCAGTAATGTATGGAAAAAGCTACAGAATTATTCAATTGCTAATGAGTGGCTTATCCTATTTAGAAATCCTCGTTCCATACATAAATTTTGCCACGTGAATCAGCCGAAAATGTCATCAGAATTTGTACATGCAGCTGAAGTAAAGAAAAAAAGTTCCGTCACGAAGTATCCAGAAGACGATTTTATTAGTTTGTTCTTAAATCCACTTTTATGCTCAGATAGGCTAATCGGGACTAAACCTACAGTTTAACGTGGAACCAGTGTGCATTGTTCTTCCACCAGAGGAGGGGGGAGTCGAACACAGGACGTCTTCATTATAATGCGACAGCGTTGTGCCTTTGGGAAAAAATATACAGAAAGAACTCGCACCAAATATGGCATTTTATCACCAGAGAATGTGCGTCCATTTTAGGAGGGTGATTGCCTGAGGCAAATATTTGAGACTTTGGGAAAACAACATCATTGTTCACGGAATTAGCTGCCTTGCCTTGATCCACTAATGAAACGCTGCGCAATTGAAACTACCATCTCAACTTTCTAAGAGGTATGAACTAATGCAACTCCATTTTTGGAACAGTAAGTTGTGGTTGATTTGTTATATTTAACCTTTAAACAGCCGAGCCGGTTTTCGAAAGTAACCCCTCTCTCGCCGCGGCCTTTGCGCGCGATTTTTAAATTTTTACACTTATTTCAGAAAAACGTTATATCTCGGATACTATTTGAACAATATACTTTGGATAACTTTTGTTTGAAAGCAAAAACATCAGAGCACGCGACCGTGTACAATTCAGAAAGCCCAAGTGAGAAAAACGGGGTTGGGAGGGGCCAAGTCCCAAAATTTCAAAGAAAAAAAAATCTGGCGTTCGCACCCTCTTCTCCCGTAATTTTGGAAAAAGGGCGCAAACATTTGCATTGTTTTCAAAGAGTAGACCTTTTGCAACAAAGCGAAACTTGTTTCAAGTTCTAGTTCTCATACAAGCTGTAATATGAAGCAATATGTACAATTGCATTTTGGCTAAAAATAGCTAATTTGCATATTAGAGAAAGGGGAGGGGGGTGGGTTTTCTCCCACATGACATTTCAATGTCTTGTCTCAACATCTGTCAGCGTTTACAACCTCACATACAAGTATGAAGGTCCTAAAAGCACGTGAATGTTGTAATCCGCACCATGGGTCATATATGACCCATTGGCTGTTTAAAGGTTAAGTCATTTTTCTGCTAATTTTGATAATGACGACGATAAGGTTCAATGGGGATTAGATTAAAGTTACGAAGGGGCGAAAACAAACACAAGCTGACACTCAAAATACAAACCCTCATAAATTATTACTTTGACAGTGGTTCCAAGCACCAGGGACTCGTTGCCTGAAAAATCAAATTTCCAGGGTGTGCTGCACAGGATAGAGGTTGACATTCTAGTGTGTTTGAAATGGTCACGCCACGCAACCCAAGTCATTATGAAAAATAGATGAATTATTACAGGCACAGTGATCAACTTCGATGAATTCCTTGTGTCCTAAATCATTTTGTTACCTCAAAAAATATGTTCATGTAACCAACCATACGTGTATTGCTTCTCCCGCATTAGTAACATGACAGTTCAGAAAATGAATAACAACTTAGCTAATAATCTCTTCAATTCTGAACAGATTTTTCGATCTTACTTGTTTGTGAGTGATATTCTGTCAAAATAGCCTTTCATTAGCCTAGGAATACTTCATGGACAATGAACAAAGAATTTGATTTCCGTGTGTGTTTTAAATCATTCCTAATAAGACGTTCATTTTAATCCAAACATTCAGTGGCGGCGATTAGGAGAACCGGGAAGTGGAGGATGCGGTTCCCTCGCCAAATTTTGCCACTTTTTGCCCCTGCACTATGGCCTTTTTATGCTAAGCCTTTTCTACCAAGAAAAAGTATATTGTCCTTGCCCCTCAAATGTTGGCACCCAATCGCCGCTACTACAAACATTCAGATAGATTTCTCAGTTGTACAAACCTCGTAAGCTAAGAAAAGTGACCCCCAAGGAGTAAGAAAAGTCTTTCAGTTAAAAACTCATACGATGAAAATACTATGCTCAGGAACATGCATTTAAATTACGAGAAACTGCACGATTGTCTACCATCGCACTTTCTATCATTGTCGCCGAATACATAAACTCAAGTATGGGCCTTGTATTTGCAACACAAGCTTAAATCTAATTCACATTTATTTGACTGTATTAACATGCTTACATTAGAATGTATGGCTGGGGTATGGGTGCATGTGTAAACACTTCCTTGTGTCCATCAGAGGCAAAACGAAAGGAAATGGAACAAGATGCGAGAATAGATTAGAAAAGAATAAAGAGGAAAACAAGGAAAGGGAAAAGAAGTAAGAGGAAAATCGGGAGTGTAAGAGAGAGAGGGGGATACATACGTCTTACGTACACATACATGGTCTTACATTTATACTGCCCACCCTAATCTATCACTAAGGAGCTTCTGCCCACCCGGTCGAAAATTTCTGGCGCCGTCCCTGTACTACAGGCAGAATTACTGTTTTGTATATTTTAACTTTTAGTTTCTTAGATAGAAGTAACATGCATTTCCTGAATTAAGCCTACTTTTTATTTTATTTCCTCTTTAATATAATTTTCATTTGTTAATATTACTCCTAAATATTTAAATTTGGAAACTAGTTCAAATAAGTTGTTATCATGTGCTTTCATTAGATATTAAATTTAGAATTTTTTTAATTAAACGAAATAGGCTGTTTGTTAATATGATATTATTTCTTGTGATACATGTTTGTTGTCCGTGTTGATATTTTTTTGTTTGTTTTAAAAGGATCCGACTTCTTGAAGAGAGGGAAGAGGAGTTACGTTTTTTCGAGAATATCACGCATTCCATGTTTATAAGTAATTACATTTTTAATAGAAAGCATATCTTTTATCAATATTTCATGAGATTTGGTTGCCTGCAAAAGTTAATCCGTTTATCTCCTTGTTAGTAATAGTATTTTATTTATATATCATGTCAGGTTAAAAAGAAAGTTCGCGCCTCAGTCAATGCAATAAGTTGTGTAATAATGTTGTCTGTTTCCGCGTTTGACTCATACCAATCGTCCGTATATCGTCTCCTTCCTTCCCTCGCCTCATAAAGCTCGTCCATCTTATCGGCCAACTTTTTGCCTGCAGCCCCAAAAAAAGAATCAGGATTCTGCAAGTTTTTCATACCGCTTATTTTGCGAAGATTGTCCATAAAAATCATCTCGCACGGTGGACGAAATTCAGGCACTATTTTGCTTAACTCAACGAGCCTCGCAATATCCTCACCTCCATCGACTGTGTACTCAAAAATCTTGTACAGCAGTTCAAGTGGTAAGTCGGTTATACAAGTTGTCATTTTTACAAGATGTTATTTAAATAGAAGTTTCTCGGTATTTATATATAAATTTTCTCGGGGAAAAATACAAAACACACAATCAAATTAAAATTTAATAAGATTCTATTTACTAGAAAAAAAACACTTTTAAACTTACAATAATTGATAGAATATAACTTAAAAACAATAGTTATAATTATAATATTTTTTTCAGCTCTGGTATTTATATATAAATTTTCTCGGGAAAAAATACAAAATTCAAGTGTGTACATGACCCCAAGAATACAATTTAAAATCACTAATGTAATCATATTTTCAGAACCTTTTTTTTCCCCTTTCCAGACGTTGAAATCCTTTCCCTCTACTTATCAACATCTAAAACCAACACATAGGCTTACATCTGATAGCAAATTTCATATAACTATTCTATGATAAAAACTAGGCTGTATTAGGATATTCAGGAGCCCCACAGATGATTACTGCCCAAGTAATCCGAGTTCTAGGTTCAAGCGCCAGAGCCTCGTGCGTGGAAGTGTGTTGGACCCTTTCTTGAGAGTAATCCTCGAAAACTACATGTTACGCATTGCATCTCTTCTTATTACTATATCTTCTTGTTTGTAATTTTGTTATTTTACGCCGCCTTTCTTTCGATTTTGGCTAATCGCGACGATGAGAATGAAGATGAAATTGGATAAAGGACACTTATAAAAATCTCCCATGCAGGGATTCGAACCCGGAAACTTCAGTGGTGAGACCTAAAGTCGACCACTAACACCCTTCAGCACTGAGCCGGTAGAATAAGTATTGATCCACAGAAGCAGTGACCTACAGAGTCACTAACCTAGCACAATTGCATGTCTGCAGGAGCATATTAAGGCAATGACCTAATAGCGTGTGAAAAGACTCAACAAATGAAAATACCCACAGGGTAGTGGCAAGCTAGTGGCCGAGCTAGCGTAGGTAATATTAAAATGCACCCAAAATAAAAATACCTACGTGCTCGCTGTATCTACCAAACTGAGAAACTAAACAAAATAAAAATACCCACGCGCTGCTGTATCTATCAAACTGAGAAACTCAACAAATAAAAATACCCACACAAAACCAAACAGAGTACTGCAACAACTCTTCAACTACTCTCACAATACTAACTGATATGTAAACTCAACCTATTTCCTATAAAAAAAAACTCTATGACTTTACTTGAGTTTTTTCGCCAATTTATATGCCAATAGAAATCTTGCTTACTTAAACTAATCAGGTATAAATTATTAGCCAATCAAAATCTTTGTTATTTTAGCTATCATATAAAAAAATGCAAAATATCCTAGTTTCAATTCGATCCGATTGCAAATCACATATCCCCATATCGTTGTATGCTTGCCCCCTATTAGGATCCTCTTTTGCTCAATTAGTTTTTACTAATTAGCAATTTTTTTGAAGAGGTCTAATAGAACAAGATACGGCGGTATGAGAAATATGTAAATTAAAGATATTTTAGTAATATATGACGTCTTAAGAAAGGCATATTCAGCTTCAAAGTACTTTGTCTAACGCTTACTACCAATCCCTATTACTGGCAAAAAGAGTTAAAAATATTGACATACTAAAAAAAATTGACTTGTTCCCAAGTGTTCACCGAGTTCAGACATTTGTACATAGATGGCTCTGTTGTCAACCTATGCCTAACAAAATACGGCAATACAAACAGTATCGAGAGGGACATATTTTTAATAATCTGACAGATACAGCTGTAGCCAAATCAATCTAAGAGGGGGGTCATACTTTCTCAAAAACTTTTTCTGTACAAAAATCTTAAATTTGATAGAGGAGGACACTTGAGCAATAAGTTTTTATAGGCATCATAGCCTAATTTTAGTACAGGCAAGACCTCATACTTTCTCGCGCCAGTATTATGGTATATTACACTACTGAAGTTCTCTATTCCTCCAATTATTGCAGCTTTATTTGTGTCGTGTTCACAGAGAGGTTTTGAGGGGTCATAATCCACTTTCTGTTTACTAATAAAATACATTCAAATCACGAAGAATATTGTAATGTACACCCGCCTTCCTTGGCGTAGTGATTAATACAGCGCGTTACAACATCAGGGAGTCCGGATTCGAATCCAGGCCTAGGCATGGATGCTCTTTATGAGCATCATATTATCACTCATTCTCTTCTTAGCGATTATCCAAAAGTGGCAGAAATGAGAACTAAAATAAAGCAAATCAATCAATCAATATTGTAATATACACGATTGCCCCCCCCCAGAAAAACAAGGCATAATCAACTCAAAATACAATTCCAATTTACACCATTCCAATTTCCTTTGTGCATAAACGAAACTAATTCCTCTGCAATTCATGATATGACCACATTTTCATGCTTACAGCCACTGGTGGCGATTGGGTTCCAAAACTGGAGGGGCAAGGTGCCAAAATTAGGGGGCAAGCACACTTTATTTTCCCTTGCTAGATAAAGTTTAGCATAGTGCGGGAGCAAAAGTTGCAAAAAGTAGAAGGGGAATTGTCCCCCTTCGCCCCCCCTAATTGCCGCCACTGCTTACAGCATTGTATACTCACACTAGACGCTGTACATGAATCATGTGTGAAAGCAGTGCACATCTATCTACTGAATTGACCCAGTGTCCGGTGTATTTCAAGCATAGTGATGAGAATTTTACATAGCATTTAAATGTTAAGTCTTTACACTTGTGCATAACTTTTCCTAATTGCACACGAAGTGGCACACGTGTACAAAATGTACTCACACTGACCTTTCTAAAAAGTATAAAATGTTTTTATTAAATGTTAGTGCTGAGGCCGATAGATGGTGACAAACAGAATGAAAAGAGAAAGAAAATGTAGCTTACATTTAAGATTTACACTAAAATCACAATAAGTAAATTAAATTCCTTTTAAAAAACGAGGTACAAAAGACAAAATTAACAAACCGTAACTCCAAGAGAGAGTTGATCAATTAATTTCAATCAACATCATCACAATTAAAGACTAAAAATGTTTCAAAATAGATACAATCACAACTCACATTTTACCTCTCGTGCTTCATATACGTTCCAAGTGTCTACATATTATGAAACTAGAACAAATTATAATGATAACTATTACCACAAAGAAGTTGTATGCTATTACCTAACAAGATCACTTTATTACAAACAGAAAGGGTACAATTTCACTTCAACACAATATTAAAGTATACTATATTTCGAGAAATAGTATTCCCTGAACAGTAAAACAGATATCATACCTGAAGTTTGAAGGTATTTATTTTAGAGAATCTGCAAGATCATCGTCATCGACAATGAAGGATCGTTGTGTATATTGAGACGAATTTAACATCCATTGTTTTCCCAAGACACAACAACTCTGCTGTGTCAACACGTTGGTAACGTAAAAAACAGACGGAAGGAAAATGAAAGGGTCTTTGTGTTGAGACGTGTTGTTTCCCGAGTTTCTTCAAGAACCGATAAGTCCGGCTGTAGGCGACGGAATTTTATGGGACTTGGACAGTCAGGTTCAAAATGTGTTTCCCCATCTCATAACGAACTTTAAAGTGGCGAGTTTTATGAAAACTTCTTGCGCGCAAGAAAAATACAGAACATGGGGTTTAACTTGGGGCGCAGTTCCCTAACTGTACTCTGTTGCACTCCTGCCATTGGCTGGTCGCCATGGACAGGCTCTGCGTGGCCCCACCCGCTATCGCTTCTAAAACCGTACGCCACATAATGTGTCCTTAATAATAAAAAATGTCGAAACTAACATCAAAATAATGAAAATAATATCCGTATTTAGAAACAATAAGGATATTCGTTTCATCTCGCTCTCAGGTCAATCCATACCAAGTGGTAAAACACATACGTATTTAATGAGCCTTGTATTATATTACATTCGAATATTGATTTTCATGTTTACTTTCATTACTTAGGCAATATTAACATCATCACAGTAGAAGAGTAAGTACTATATATATATTTTGAACATACAACTCCTTCTTTACATTTATTATATTATGCTCTTCCAGAACAGTAGAAATGATTCTGATGGATTTTCCTTATAAGTGCAACGAGACTAGTTTTCGTAGGGCAAGTTATTTGGTTCTGTAATTGTCTGTTATATCGGAGACACATTTCTATCGAATAGTTTCGGTTTAAAAATGGTTCGTACTTGCCAATTGTGTATTGCGGAACATAGTTGAAGGTGCCATTATGCTTTTTACACGAAAATAGCTCCGATTTTTCACATTACGAGTAATTCTTTTGGGTCCTTTCTTCCGTTGCAGAACATACAATATGGCACGCACAGCTGTGGATCATTGCACGTCGTGCTTGTGTTTTGTCGATTTGGAGTGGGCTATGCAGTGTTTCAACCTTCTTAACCGAAAAATACCTATTTTCGTTTTCATTATGTCATCACAAACCATTGACGGATAGCTCCAAAACCATTCCCGATAGCCCCAAAAACCATTCATGATAGCCCCACAAACCATTGACGGATAGCCCCAAAAACCATTCACGATAGCCCCACGAACCATTTCTGGCAAGGTTAGGTTAGGTTGGGTTAGGTTGGGTTAGGTTAGGTAAGCATAGTTAAAAAAAAATTTAAAAAATTCTGGTAAAAAAAAGGCACGTTTGGAAACACTGGCGAGACCGCATAACTTTCGACACTCGCGCCATCTGCAGGTACAGCGGCATAATGTTGTCGCTTTACACAAAATGCAATTTTATTATATCAAAAGTGCTTATTTTTTGTTGTGCAGCAGCATTCTACGGTGAGAAAATACCTCCAAGAACTTTCAAAATACTATAGAAACTCATTTCCGTAAGTAGTTTCTTCTGTAAAAATGAAGAAATGTGTCTCCGATATAACAGACATTTACCTTTGGTTCTTAGGAACATATATTACTGTGTATTATTTTTAATTCACTAGTCAACTTTCATTTTTTCATCTGCCTTACTACTACATTAAATTAATCATTCTCTGTTGCTGCCACCTGTTAACGAAAATAGCAAAATTAGTACATTGTTAAACGAACTGCTAGGAACAGCCTTAGCAACTTGGAGATAACAGCACCAAACCTTGCTTGCCTAACCTATCCACGGTGGCGGTGATTGGGTTCAAAAACCGAGGGGCAAGGTGCCAAAACGGGGGGGGTGGGGTCAAAAATTGTATAGATGGATAGATCTTTGTAGATAAGATTTATCATAGTTCGGGGGCTGAAGTGGCGAAACGTGTGGGGGCAATATATGTCACGATAATTTAGCGATATATATCGTATCGGCGATATATCGTCACAATATTTTGGCGATATATATCGTGGAGACCATACATCGCCGATATCACGACACTAAAAAAAATCGTATCGTATCGTCTGTGACGATATTTTCTTGACGATATATCGCGATATCACATTTCCAATATCGTCCATCCCTAGTCCCTAGTCGTTCGTCCTTGGTAACGTCTCCCACTCCCGACCTATTGGCGATCTCAAGTTTAGACCGAATCACACAGAACTGGATTTCCAGTAGGAATGCCCTAGTTGTCGCTGAAGTAGCAACCTGGGTGGAAATCATGACCGCTTGGCTCAGGGGCGTCGCCACTGGGTGGGCTCTAGCCCAGCTTAAAATAGTCTCAGCCCACTCCCACCAAGTAGAATAAATGCATGATATCTATTATTTTGATAACGCAATATAACAAACTGGTAAAGATTTATATGAGGTTTTATATACTGCTGGACAAAATAAAACCGGATACCGTAATATTTGACATCTGAATTGCAATTATGAATTACGCTCTCAGTTAAGTACTGAGAAATTAAACATTCATTATTCAATATTTTCCATACTTTTTCCGTTTATTGTGTATTTATTTACTTATTTGGAACACCTAGTAGGCTCAAAATCAATTTCATGCAATTTTGTTTTAATTTATTGATTTTCAATTCATGTTGATGCTATTTTGTTTAATGTCTAGAGAGCCATGAATTTTGGTTCATAGTATCCATAGTAACAGATATTATTGACATCGTCATTGGTGCTGTTTTTCTTGCAAGTATATTGTATGTTTGCTAGCTTGAAAATGAGACGTGAAGAGGTAGTAAAAGCAGTAGCTCTTCGTGATGATGGTCGCAGTGTGCGCTATATTGCTAGGGTGCTAATTATAGCACGAACTAAAGGGTATTTCATTAAGAGTGATACTTTTTTAATTTTTTTTAAAAAATAAACCACTCAACGTATCAAAGTAGATTGTGCTTTATTTTGAAGCTTAGACATTGTAGCTTTAAAGGAAAGGAGCCCATCCCCATATGCTATCGTTTTCTCCCGCGGTCGTTATTTGAGAGTGAAGCATGAGTCACATTTGCTAGTCGATTATTTTGTGTATTTAATCTGGACTTCGGAGATAGCCTAGGTAGCCTAGAATATATGCACCTGCATAAAAGTCATCCCGATGCCAGTGTAGAGAAATTTGAAGGCATTTCACCAGTTAATGTTGAAGCTGAAAGTGATTCGAAGGGATGTATCAGTAAGTGATTCTGTTGTTTCAAACTCTCTTCCCAATGATATTGCCCAAACTCCAAATGAACTTCCACAACAGCCTGTATAACGCATTTTTCTCAGAAAACATTTGGCAATACAAAGAGAAGTTTCCAGGCTGATTGTTATAAGTCTTTTAAATGGTTGGAGTACAGCGGTCAAGCTGACTGAAGCTTTTGTTTCCCATGTACATTCTTTAGAACGGAAAGCAAACACGGTATAGTCGAATCCACAAAATTGCCTTTAATAACTGGAAACAAGCTCTGGATAAAGATTCTGGTTTTAGATAACATGACAGCAGTTAGGCGCATAAAGCTGCTCAGATATCGTGGGAGTCCTACATTAAAATGAAAGAACAAGGTAAAGAAGTGTCAGTTTGTTGTCTAGTAAGTGAAGCGAATGCGTCTCAAGTAAAGGAAAACAGAATATTTGGAATAAATTATAGACATAAGACGATACACTGTTGTTCAGGGAATAGCGCAAATAGGTCATGAGGAGTGTAATGAAGGAAATCTCCTTGAATTGCTTTAGCTTTTTTGAAAAACCAACCCCTGTTGAGAAGAAGACATTAAGACAAATGTAGACAAAATGCAAAATATTTCCTCCCTTCTATTCAAAATGAATTGTTAAAAATCATTGCAAAATTAGTTGTAAACAAATTTAGTGAAGAACTTGAACGAATCTAGGGCAATTGCAATGACGCCAAAATCACGGACAATTGCGATGATTGACGTTGAAGGTCATTTTACAAATTAATGGTAGGACAATTGCGACGATCAGGACCTAACCTAACCTAACCAAAGGCGCCACAGAACTAATAATGCTGTAGAAGGTTGGAACAACAAAATAAATAGGTGGCTTGGAAGACAGTATCCAAAAATTCAGTACGTTTTAACCTGCCTCAAGAGCCAAACAGAAGACACCAACATCAAGTATATACGGATGGAAATTAATCTAGAAGGTCAGAAAAGGAAGAAGCGTGACATTAAAATCGACGAGAGAGTTGGAAAGTGTATTCGCATATATGAGGTTACGGGTGACTTCAAAAGGTGTCTGTTGGTTCTAGTCCATGTTCAAAATCTTGATTGAACCAAATTTCCAGCCAAATTTGACGAAGCTCTTCCGTGCTGACAAGAAATAAGAGAAGAAAGAAAAAAATATCAAAAATACGAGATTGAGGAAATAGTTATGACTGACGATGTGTGGAATAACACTGATTTTAAACACGCCAAAGTGGTTGTAATGCAAGTACGTTTACAAGCTACCTTTCCAGTCTCAAGCCTGGAGAGAGTGTGAGAGGAAGCAGTTCTATTCGAAAATGTTAATATTTCACATAATTCTCTTGTAAGAGATATTGTACGGGGTGTAAAGTCACCCTTCAATTTGATAAAAGATTTAGAATGTCATCGCAATTGTACATTCGCCCTTTCACTTCTAAAAGTATTCATCGCAATCGTCCGGCTATCGAACTCCGTGAATTCCAGTATGCAGCTGAGGAACCGAAACAAGTGAGTTCTGTGGAGTGGGAGATCGGGACTAAGGGGAGGTAAGAATCCGTCGAGCAGTGACCTTGCATTAGAAACTATCACCATATTTCATAGCAATGTTCAAGGGTTGACATCAAAAGCGTCAGAGATAGATATATTTTTCGAGGAACAAAATGAAAACAATAATGAAATTAGTATTTTTTGTTGCACTGAACACTGGATAGTAAAAGATGGAACAAAGTTTAATTATATTGATAATTTAAGTATTGCATCTAGTTACAGTAGGCCAAATATAATAAGAGGCGGGTCTTTAATTTTCACTCAGAATGAACTTAAAAGTAACGTAATTGAAATAAAGCAAGCTGTTGAGTTGTCAGTAGAACAAGACTTTGAATGCGCCGCGATTGAAATAGCTATTTACAACTTATGTGTAATATCAATTTATAGAACGCCTAGTGGAAATATGGATGTATTCTTAAACAAGTTAACACTAGTACTAGATCTCGTAACAAAAGCTCCAAAAAAATATTGTTGTTTGTGGAGATTTTAACATTGATATATCTAAAGACACAGCAGAAAAAAATAGTTTTCTGGATGTAATGAACTCTTTTGGTCTGTTTCATACAATTACAACTCCAACTAGAATCACCAACAAAACAAAAAGTACAATAGACAATATTTTTACCAATATAAACGTTAATAAATATTCAGTAGAAACTTGCATAGGTTTTTCTGACCATGATTCTCAGCTTATTAAGGTAAACGGAATCATAAACCACGCGTACAATTCAGAGTTATTAGACCTACAAAACAATGATGAGAACATTTCAAAATTCAGAAACGCGCTTAAATCAGAAACATGGGATTTTATAAACAATATGGCTGTAAACGTAAACGCGAAATTCGAAAAATTTCTTGATACTGTAAGATACCATTTTAATAAATGTTTTCCCATAAAAAAAGCATGAGTTCACAACAAAACCAATTGCCTCTGGATAACCAAGGAAATTAAAAATCTTAGCAAATTAAAACGATCATTGCATAAACAGAGTAAATATGCTAACAGCCCTACCCTTAAAGATCATTACAAACAGTTCAACAAAAATTACAAGAAAACATTAAAACATTGCAAACAGTTGTATGTTGATAAAAAGTTGAATAATTCAGAAAACAAAACTGCAGAACTATGGAAAATAGTTAATCATATAACAGGTAAAAAACGACCACGAATCAAGATATCATATTAGAAGCAGGTAATGTAATAGAGACAAATCCGCAAAAAATAGGTAATACTTTTAGAGGAAAGGAGCCAAATATGGCATACCATTTACATTTTGGTTCATACGTCAGTCAGATTTATTTCCAAGTGTGTGCAATGTACAGTCATGTTCAAAAAATCTGTCGCGTGGATTTTTTCTAAGTCCAACGTCTTACGAAATTATGTTGGTAGCTCTGAAACAAGGAAGTGTTGTGAAATATACGATCCTCCAATCAGAGTGAAGTTCGATTCTGAGGAGCAGGAGACAATGCAGCATTTCCAAATATGAGATAACGTCCCCATTGGTTAAATATTGTTTCAATAATGCGAATCGGCAGAAAGATTGCGCAAAAGTTTACTTTGTCGTTTTAATACTTTTAATCGTTTCAAATTAGTATTAAATTGTCCCAATTATAGTTCAAGAGCTTAATATAATGTATTCATGTATGTGTTTGACAATCTTATATCACTCATTAGAACAATTTTCACATTGTTTTCACTACGTGAGATGACATTTCATTTACATTTACGATAAAATAGTGGTTTGGGTGTAATAACAGTTTTCATTAATTAATTTAGAGATGCAATTTTATTTGTTGAGTTAATGATTAGGTTAATTCGTTATTTCTCGCAAAAAGAGGGAACCACAGCTGAAAGAAAATACACAACTTGTATTATTTAGGTCAAGAGTTCGTTTTAACATCACTTTTTGCACACATAGGCTAATCACGACTCGGGATACATTTAAATTGGAATCTGAAACATTATGCGACCTGACTGGAACTCGGAAAAGGACACACCGATTACAAGACGTCGATACATTACCACTTGGTCTGGCGAACGCCAATAATAATGAGGGGTTGTGGGAGTAGGAGAGGGGTGACGGAAAGTAGAAAATAAATAGTATTTTTGGGGGTATTTAATGTTATATTTATACACATACAAACCTAAGAAAATATTTATTTTGATACATGTGTGTGGGGGGTGGGGAAGGGGGAAAAGAGAGGGACAGAAAGATATTGGGAGAGATGGGACGAAGAGGTGATTGTGGAAAATGTTTTATTTGACGTTCAGTAATAAAAACAATCAAATCAATGATGATTATCTTATAAATACCATATTTAATGTAAATTTGTTTTAAAAATGGGGGCGGAGAGCTGTTTGTTTTACGTTCAGTGCAGGATAACAAGTGGAGACACATAGTGGTTCGTATCTCACTTTAAACTGTAGGTCCAGGCCCCATTAGCCTATCTGTGTATAACGTGGATTTAGAATTCAGTAGAAAATAACGTCGATCTAGTATTTTGGATTTTAGTTGCGTTGAGACCACTAAAATTTCCAAGAAACCTGTCCTCATATTACCATTTTGAAAGAGATAGAGTTAATTGTATAATCTTTCGTTGTTAGTTTCAAAGAAGACTAATTCAAATAGTAACAATGGGAACGAATAAAGCTTACGAAAAGTTTTTGCCACCGTGCGGATTTGAACCTACGACCATTAGAGTGACAACCCAGTGCGATAACCACTACCGCACGAGTAGTGAGTAGTGAGTTAAGACCAATTCGTTCAATATGCATTAGAAATATAACCCCCACCCGCCTCTTTATAAACAACACACCCAAACGCTCCTTTGTAGCAAATGAAATAAAGGTGGTATGAATGTCACAAAACATTTAAGCAAAATCAACTATATTTACGACGCAATCGTTTTACATGGAGAAGCTACAGCTTCGAGAATTGAGGTTGTGACGTGGCTTCTTGTAGTGGTAGTTTAGAGTTGCTGTTTTAAGTCCACTTTATGCACAGTAAGGCTAATCGGGACTGGACCTACAGTTTAAAGTGGGATTCGAACCACTTGTGCCTCCACCGGGTATCGAACCCGGGACCCCTTGATTACAAGGCAAAGACGCTACCACTGCGCCATGGGGGAGGCCCTTGTAGTGGTAGTGTAGATATTCGAATGGCAAGGTTCCAGCGTGCACTAGCCAGTAATTTCCGAGAAAAAAACTTCAATTTATTTTATGATGGTAAAGTGGTTCGGTGATAGGCTATCAGTATTACACGCCGAAGATTATAAGTTTGACTTCTGTTCGATTACCCCTATTATTATTATATATAGCAACTAAGTATTGTATTTAATTAATAATTGAAAGAAATAAAAATGTTATATATATTTTTTTAAAAATAAAACTCCTTTCTAATGATTTTTCAATGTTATTTTTTAAAATAATTTTTCAGAATATGTTTTTGAATTTCTCATCATTTTACTAGGATTTGCATAAAAATGATCCATGTGTCATATTCGACGAAATGTCATGTACAGCGAAATTTATACATTTTTATTTTAGGGAAAATTATCAAGAAACAAAACAAATAAATACTATTGACATCCTTTTGTGAATAGTATTTATATTACATTATTTTTTGTTCACCATGCATAGTTGTATTTTTGTAAAAAGCATGAAAAACAATATATTCTCTACATTTCGCAAGGCAAATAATATACGAATTTTCGTAATAAGTAAAATGCAATAAATAATTTTTCGGTTTAATAAGAAATAAAAATCGCAGAGTTAACCGAACGGTGAATCGAACACAGAATTTTACAATCCATAAAATGCCTTGTAGCCTTTGCAATGAAGTGATGTAGATTCAAGTAATAAAATGTCATGCAAAATCGTACGTTATAAGATTGTTCAAATATATTAAATGAATGTGTCCATAAGTTATTATACTGTCAGCCATTTGGCACACCTCGTTACAAAATCTCAGCACATCATAATTCACTAGTTAATCGAATTGAATATTGATTCACTTCACAGTTCAAATTGCAACAATAGTTTCGACTCATATCACGTGAGATGTAAACTCAATTCAATTCTCTCATTGTATGTAACTTCTATGTTGAGCTCATGTAGAAATATCAATTATGAGCTCTAAGCTAAATTTGATGCTACAATCGCTTGATCAACTCTTGCGTCTCGCTGCCAGACATTCTACGTTCCTGTTGGCTCCAGGTCGCTTCTGCATTTCATTATCATTGTTTTTACCTCTGTTTCATTCTCATCGTCGTTATAAACCTACGTAATTTCTACTGTTTATAGTAGACAGAATCTACTGTTATCAATTGTAGTACTCTACTGTGTCTCTCGGAAATCTACTCAAAATCAATGATTTCCTACTGAACACTTTCAGTAGGCCTAATGTGTAATTACAGTTGAGGAACTACAAGTGAAATATTCTCTTCAGTACCGCATGTAGTATTGCATGTAGTGTGTTTGAATTTCAATTTGAATTCAAAATTTTGGGTGCGTCAGCACTTAGGCTATTTTGCACCTGTCACTTTATACGGGGTCCAGCCCCTTACCAGAACTAAAATAACATAACTGTAACGTCGTGTTGTAACTAAAATATTAAAATATTCTGAATTCGGTTAAAAGCTGAGGCTGTAAAGAGGCACTCAGCACCGACAAGGACCAAACACAGGACAACACAGAAAATTATACTGACCATGGTGCCAGTCGCCAGAACCTCGTTCGTCTGCAAACTGAAGTCCAGGGTGTACTACGTGGAAGCAACAATTGGGTGTACATACTTCGTGGAAGGGTCATCCCTTACACCCTTGTAGTGTGTTTAGCTCAGCATGTTAGCTGTAAATATAACTTTTTATTCCTCCTCACTAACAATTTGTTTTTATATCTATTTAAAATTTAAACCAACCTCACTTCCATTTAGTACACCCTGAACTGCATTTTGCAGACTAACGAGGCTCTGGTGACTGGACCTACTGTTAGTATAATCTTTGTAGGACTGCGTGTGTGTTGTCCTTGTTTGTGCTGACTGTCTGTCGCTTTACAGGCTCAGCTTTTAACCCAGGTAAGGATATTTTAGTTTTCAGACACGCTTTTATTTTTGTCATGATAAGGGGCTGGACCCCGTATAGCGTGACGGGTGTAAAATACCCTAAGTTTTCAGGCACACAAATTGTAATTCAAATTTTAAAAATCTTAACATAGATGTTTCAAAACACCTATTGATCTACTGAAAACAGTAGACAAAAGTTTCATTGGAGTAAGTAGAAAAGAGTCATGAAATAATACCCAAAGAAGTCAACCATTATGAATTAATGTTCATACTTTTTTCATTTCACTTTCCAAAACCTAGGAGCTCAAAATAATACATGGCATGCGATTTACTAGACAGTCTGCTTTTCTGTGATTGATTCGTCGTGCCCAGTCGGGGATAACTTCCGTTCAAGGTAAAAGGGGAAGAAATCCACCACAGTACCATGACGTATGAAGTAACATGTTCACAGGCATCCAATGCAACTGATAAGGGTTCACCTGACCTTGGAAGTGTGGGAAACACGTTTCACGCTGGTTTCCAGAATGCTGTGGCTAATATGGAACTAACGGTGGAATAAGAAATAGTTTCTAACATTTAACAATGACATTTCGCATTTACAAAATATGAGATATGTAGACTTTGATTTATTTATTATATAGTAGACGGTAGAGAATTACTTACCACGAAAGTCAAGTTATAAATTGCAGACATCAAAATCTACTCCAGGTTGTAAAATACAGTTGTGATAGACAGCAGATAGGTTAATAAGGTTTACAAGATTGCTAACGACTCTTAAGACAAACGTTCAACGAAGGTTATTGAGTGAGAAAATGGGAAATTGTTAAAAATAGCGGCCTAGTTGAGTGAAGATCGAAGGTTCGAATCTCTTATAGAACCGGCTATTTTTTTACACTAATTTTTGGTGCGTAATATATTTAATGTATTGTCGACATTTATAAGAAACAAAATATGAAAACTCTCCTCCTCTGTAACGGTGCGGTCTAAGACTCTGTGCTTTGGATTCCGACTGCAGCGGGACGGCATGGATTCGAGTCGTCCTGGGTTCTCGGCCTGTTATCTGTATAGGACCAGTGGCAACCCACCATCGTGAGGAAATTGGGGAGCTACGAGTGACTGGTGTAACCTGGTTTCAGATATCTTCTATAACGGCTGAGGGTTCGACGTGCTGACCAACATCACCTCGTTGCCAGTTGAAGATAACTCTAGGTAGGATTGTGGAAGGGAGACTGACAGTCGGGAGATAGCCCATGGCCCTTCGAGGTTTTAAAATATGAAAACTATTCCTTCCGTAAATCTAATTTCTCGTCATTGTCACGTGAGATTTCTTTTCAGTATGACTCCTGCAATACTAATTAGTTCCTAAGTAGGATAATGAGATGGACAGAGAGATATTAAATTATGAGTTCACTGTTTAAAAAATTTACATTAACACATTTTTTATATTCACATACCTCTTTACAAATTCCTGAGCACGTCACTACAAATGAACCAATCTAGTGCACAATAGAGCCTTGGCTTATCGATATGGGGTATCCTACAATTACAGTCAAACCACAACCTCAATTCTCGAAGCTGTAGCTTCTCCATGTAAAACGATTGCGTCGTAAATATAGTTGATTTTGCTTAAATGTTTTGTGACATTCATACCACCTTTATTTCATTTGCTACAAAGGAGCGTTTGGGTGTGTTGTTTATAAAGAGGCGGGTGGGGGTTATATTTCTAATGCATATTGAACGAATTGGTCTTAACTCACTACTCACTACTCGTGCGGTAGTGGTTATCGCACTGGGTTGTCACTCTAATGGTCGTAGGTTCAAATCCGCACGGTGGCAAAAACTTTTCGTAAGCTTTATTCGTTCCCATTGTTACTATTTGAATTAGTCTTCTTTGAAACTAACAACGAAAGATTATACAATTAACTCTATCTCTTTCAAAATGGTAATATGAGGACAGGTTTCTTGGAAATTTTAGTGGTCTCAACGCAACTAAAATCCAAAATACTAGATCGACGTTATTTTCTACTGAATTCTAAATCCACGTTATACACAGATAGGCTAATGGGGCCTGGACCTACAGTTTAAAGTGAGATACGAACCACTATGTGTCTCCACTTGTTATCCTGCACTGAACGTAAAACAAACAGCTCTCCGCCCCCATTTTTAAAACAAATTTACATTAAATATGGTATTTATAAGATAATCATCATTGATTTGATTGTTTTTATTACTGAACGTCAAATAAAACATTTTCCACAATCACCTCTTCGTCCCATCTCTCCCAATATCTTTCTGTCCCTCTCTTTTCCCCCTTCCCCACCCCCCACACACATGTATCAAAATAAATATTTTCTTAGGTTTGTATGTGTATAAATATAACATTAAATACCCCCAAAAATACTATTTATTTTCTACTTTCCGTCACCCCTCTCCTACTCCCACAACCCCTCATTATTATTGGCGTTCGCCAGACCAAGTGGTAATGTATCGACGTCTTGTAATCGGTGTGTCCTTTTCCGAGTTCCAGTCAGGTCGCATAATGTTTCAGATTCCAATTTAAATGTATCCCGAGTCGTGATTAGCCTATGTGTGCAAAAAGTGATGTTAAAACGAACTCTTGACCTAAATAATACAAGTTGTGTATTTTCTTTCAGCTGTGGTTCCCTCTTTTTGCGAGAAATAACGAATTAACCTAATCATTAACTCAACAAATAAAATTGCATCTCTAAATTAATTAATGAAAACTGTTATTACACCCAAACCACTATTTTATCGTAAATGTAAATGAAATGTCATCTCACGTAGTGAAAACAATGTGAAAATTGTTCTAATGAGTGATATATGATTGTCAAACACATACATGAATACATTATATTAAGCTCTTGAACTATAATTGGGACAATTTAATACTAATTTGAAACGATTAAAAGTATTAAAACGACAAAGTAAACTTTTGCGCAATCTTTCTGCCGATTCGCATTATTGAAACAATATTTAACCAATGGGGACGTTATCTCATATTTGGAAATGCTGCATTGTCTCCTGCTCCTCAGAATCGAACTTCACTCTGATTGGAGGATCGTATATTTCACAACACTTCCTTGTTTCAGAGCTACCAACATAATTTCGTAACTTCTGTGACCAAAACAGTTTTAGAACCTGAAACATAACCACACTGCGTTACATAATATTAGAAAACGGTACGGTCTATGTCAGTGTTTTGAAGTTGTGATAGTCTCTGCCATAGACCTAATAGAATTCATTCCTAGTCTATTGACAAAAGTCACACACATAGCATTCTTTCTCTGATCCAGCACACTCCACGTGGGCCCACAAACGACACAACATACACATAATCCACTGTTCACCATGAACATCGTTTGAAAATTTCCCATCACGGAACATACAGATGGCATCAGAGTCCTGTGGTTCGTGATCGCCATTACTGCTGAAATTAGAGCTAGATGAATCGTCCCTAATGCTCATAACGTCATCTTCCTCCTCGGAATCTGTTGATTGCTGATCGACGTACTTCATTTTCTTTTTCTTGTTTTTTGCTGCCGCAAGAGGAGTCTGCACAGATGTCTACTTCCGTAGGGCTAATCATTTGCGCCAATTGAAGTTTCTTCTTTGTTGACTTAGCAGGTTCCTTATTTAGTGAAATTTCCAATGTGTTTTTGTATGGGGAAGATGTAAGAACAGCTGAGGAACCAGCCTTCCTTCCACGACTTCCAGCACTTTTCACAATTTTTGGAATGGGAGAGATGTTCCATGGTGTTACCCTCGAAGTTGAAGGTCCTGCATCATCCGTTGCTTTCTGGGATGAAGCGTTGATGTCTGTAGTCAAATCTTCAGCCGAAGCCTCCATCTCGGCATTTATGAATTCTTCATCGGCAAAAATGTTGGGGTTGAGAGGATAAATCCCCGTTATCTTAAATCCATTCACAGCAATTGCCCCTGTTTGAACTTTTAAGTACGCATTCCCAAATAGTTCTGCAATATCAAAGTTGTTTAGGGTGCGTGAATTGATCCTCATCCAGAGGCGGATTTCTTCACTGTATCTTGCTTTCAGTGGACTCATAAAACTCCTATCTAAAGGTTGAAGATTATGCGACGCATGTGGAGGAAGGCATACAATGCAGACATGATTCTCTCTTGCCCATAGCAACACCTCAAGATTTCTAGAATGTCTGTATTGGCCATCTAATATTAACAGTACAGGAGATTGCGCAGAGGGCTTCGTGTATTGGAGGAAATGTCTGAACCAATCCGTTAAAATATGTGCCTGAATCCACCCAGATGGGTGACATGCAGCAATGGTTCCTGGGGGTGCACCTCTCAATAGTTGAGAATTCATGTTTTTCCTAGGGAAGATCATCATGGGTGGTACATAAATGCCACTGGCACTCATACATGGGACTACCGTCACAAGTGTTCCCCTTTCAGCTGAACTAAGCGATGCCACTTGCCGTTTACCTTTACGGGCCAACACCTGGAGAACTCTCGACTGCACTATGCTTAACCTAGTTTCATCAACGTTAAATATTCTGTCTGGTCCATAGTTTTTCTTTTCCATATCTTCTCCTTATATGTTGAAACATTTGTTCACATTTTCTCTATTGAATCCCAGGGTTCGGTGATATGATGCTGCTGGAGGTTTTCGGAAAGACAATATTCCTTTGTGCCTCTTCAGAAATAGTTTCAAACAACCTTTCCCTGCACAGTGCTTCAAAAATGGGTGTTTCAGTCCATTTTGTACAGCCAGCTGCTATGCCATATGCCGCACATCTCTTCTCGTGAGACCGAAAAATTGTTTCTCTATGTTCAACAGGTAGCTAACTAACTCTTCTTCAAATCACTACTTTCCTACAAAGCTTCTGCGTAACAGCATCTGTAATCGGCAAATCAGAGTGAACTAACCTGCGTAATGTTGTGTGTGGTACACTGTACAGCTTGGACGCTTTCAGAAAGCCCATTACTTTATTCCTGCAATCAGCTATTGCTCGACTCATGTTGTCATGGTCCCACTGCTTCCTTTTGGGTGGCATGTCTGAAAGAAGAATACAGACCTTATAGAACCTCCACTAGCATGTTTTGGTAGCTGTTATCGTTCCATTGTAGAGGTTAACGTTCTGTTTTCTTTCATATTCCTTGGTAGGCAGTGTGTGGCGGTTCCCTATTAATGTGGCTGCCTGCATCAATTAGGCACAGGGGTCGTTCTCTAGTTTCACTGTACCATTTTTCTACCTAAGACTGCGCAATACTCTCTCTCCTTCTCTTGTGATTGAACAACGGGCAAAAACGGTTCTTTCATATGCCGACGTTAACCTTTACAGTGGGACGAGTACAACTTGCTTTGTTTCTTGTATGGTCTGTTAAAGGAAATTATTTATTTATTTCATTTTAAACAAAACACGTAGTTGATATTTATTACCTAGACTAATGAATACATTTATTTATTATTATTTTATACTTATTGTCACTTTTCTTAGTGTTTGTCATGAAAATGTGCACAGGCCTGCGATGAGAAAAATACAAGGGAAGTGATAGGTGAACTTTATGTATTTTGTGGTGCTGAGTTCAAAAAAAATAAAGAAAAATGTCTATCACGTCACGTTTTCTTGAAAAATTTAATTGTGCGTGGATTTGTACACATCTCTTCTATTTTTCAACAACTTCAATTTCGCAGGCCTGTGTAATTAATGTATTCCTACAAATAAACATTGAATAGTAGAATACAAATATGGCATGATGTGGGTACAAATATGACATACTACTATGCCATATTTGTAGCCTCGCCATCTTTGATTTCCTGATCGAAATTTTACTGAGCCCTGGCAGCACACATAAAAAAACAACTATGCTCATTTGTGCTTCAAACAATAGCCTTTTAAGTGCACACACGGTTATTGCCACTTTGTTGCAACCAAATAAACTGCTGATGGAAATACAACTTACCTTAAAACTTCTGAAATCTTCGAAAAACAAACAAGGTTCTCCTGTCTCACAATACACGTGTGGTGCTCAACGCGATAGCACTCACAATGGAAAGACCTTCCAAGGGTTCGTTCCAGGAAACACCAACAGAGTGTAGTAGTTACCAGCAGAGATAATGCACCATGCCAAATTAGTACCCCTATGCCATATATCTCTCCTTTCCTCTAATAATTATTTTGTTAATGTAGCACTTAACCTGCAAGGTAACATCAGCATAACGGACACATACAAAGAAAAGTTAAATAACGTGAAAAGATCTTTCATGCATTCTTTTTATATGACCCCTACTACAGACGAAGAAATTTCCAACATAATTCGAAATATGAAAAACAAAAAGTCAACAGGGCTAGATTCAATGCCGATTAACGTGATCAAAGAGATTTGCACGTACATTAACGAGCCTTTGGCTAAATTAATTAACGAGTGTATGGAAAATGGTAGCTTTCCAGATTGTCTAAAAATATCAAAAGTAATACCCTTATATAAGAAAGGAAATAAAACAAAAATTGAAAACTATAGACCAATTTCCTTATTGTCAATTTTTTTCAAAAATTTTCGAAAAATTAATTTATAATAGGATAATAAAGTATGCAGAAGATAAAAGGATACTCATAAAGCAACAAAATGGTTTTGTGAAATCGAAAACAACAAAAAATGCCATTTTTGATGTAATTGATAATATTCTTTCCGCCATAAACAAAACGTATTCTGTTGTTGGATTTTTTTGTGATTTATCAAAAGCGTTTGAGTGTGTGAATCATCACATACTACTAGAGAAATTAAAATACTACGGAATCCGTGGTCTATCAAATACATTAATAGAATCCTATTTATCGAATAGAAAACAGAGCGTTGCAATAAATAGCTTATCAAACAATGGGACGCAAACAACATATTACTCCGAATTGAAAGATGTGGTTATTGGAATCCCCCAAGGATCGACACTAGGACCCCTATTGTTTTTATTGTTCATAAATGATCTTCCAGCAAATGTTGAAACTGCCCAAGTTACTCTTTTCGCTGATGATACTACTGGTTCAGTAGATTCTGTTAACGATCTAACTTTAATTCAAAAAACGGAAGAAGCTCTTACTGAACTACAAAGCTGGTTTTCAGCAAACAAACTTTCTATGAACAACGAAAAAACTAATATAATAAAATTTGGTGTATCTAGAGCCAAAAACTCTTCTATTAAGCAAGATAATTTCACAGTAGGGCATGCCGTTATAACAGCTACTAACAATACAAAATTTCTTGGAATATTTATAGACGAGTGTCTAAACTGGAAACTTCACATAGATCATTTATGAAGAGGGTAAACACCGTATGTTACCAATTAAGAACCTTAAAAATAGTTTCAATACAGTATGTATGCTAAATATCTATTTCTCAAACTTCGAAAGTATTTTGAGGTATGGTATCCAATTTTGGGGGAACTCGGCTCAATCGCAGAGGATTTTTAAAATTCAAAAAAGAGCATTGCGTATTTTGGCAAATGCACACAAAACTGATACATGTAAACCTCTTTTCAAAAAATTCCGTATATTAATACTTCCAAGTTTGTACATACTTGAAACACTTACTTTCATACACGAAACAAAATCGAACTATCCAAAAAACATAGACACCCACAATTACAATACCAGACAAAAAGATAACTTCCACATTCCCAAAGTGCGGCTAACTGCATACCAAACGGGACCTTTTTACTCATGCATCCAGTTATACAATATATTACCACAAAGTTACAAAAATTTTGAAAGATCCACAATCTTTAAAAGTAAAGTGAAAAAATTGTTATTGGAATACACATTATATTCAGTTCAAGAATTTCAAGAATTAAATAACTTTATAAAATAAATGTAGATTGTATACACTATATAATATGTACTTTTACAGCACTAGTTCACTTCAAAAAATAATTTGTCAATGTATGTTTTACTATTATATTATGTTATATTATAAAAACTCTGCCAAATTGATATATAGATATATATTATGTGCGATGTCAACATGTTGTATTTTGTAATGTACATGCACCAATGCCCCTCAGGGGTACTTTCGGTGTGAAAATTGCTCAATAAACTCCGGCTACCACTTCAACCACGCTGGGAGCCATCTTCTGAGGGCGCCAAAATATCAAATTAAACTTTTTACACAAAAGGAAACTACGAGAAAACCTACAACACTAAGAAAAAAATATTGAATACATTTCATTAAAATTGTTATTCCAGAAATCTGCTTACTTAAATGGTTTTTGATAAACTAAAGCCTTTTTAATGTTGAAAAGAATGTTTCCCATCATTGCGTTGCTCTTTTTCAAGAAATCCTTTGTTCTGTAAAACATAGAGAAGCTTTTCTTTAAGGTATTGCGCTTTAATGTTTGTAATACAGTATAACCTCGTTAATCCGGACCCCGATAAGCCGAACTTCACTTAATCCGGACAGGAAAAATGCAAAAAAGAAAGAAAAGCAGAATGCAAGATTTTAAATGCGGCTAGAAGTCAACAAGAGAATTTCCCAAGAAAAGGCAGTCAACCACTGATGAAATTCTGTTTCCCGCAGTCTTGGTACTGTACTGTATAGTTTATTTAGGCATATACCCTTTAAATATACCATAATAAACGTGTTTTGTTGACATAAGCGGAATTTTTATGCACTTTCTACTGTTCTTTTAGGTTATTTCAGTTAATCCGGATTTTCGTTAAACCGGCCAACTTATCCCCCCCATTAGTCCGGATTAACGAGCTTTTACTGTATTCCATTTTTTTGTTACAAAACACAGGAAATTTATGTACCGTCTTTTTTTAACACTAACCCAAATTGCATACAAAATATTTATAATAATGGACATTTCCACTCAATTTTTTTAAAAGCAATTTTAAAAATAACACCCTGAGAAAATGACCCCTGCAATTTTTCGCGTTTCTCTGCGTTCAGTTTAAGGGGAAAACCAAATTTCCAAAGTTGCGAGGCTAGCGTTTCGCTGAAAAACACGCCCCGCCATGTTCATGCGTCACTACTCAGAGAGAGCTCGTTTGTCGTCTGCTTCGAGCGTCCAGTTTACTGGGGGTAGCCCACGGAGAGCCAACATGTACAGCTTACAGTTTTGCAAATCTGTGTAGAGTTAAATAATGGGAGAAAGAACGGTAATGGAAGGGAAAGCTATGCTTTATAATGGTCATTCTTCTATTAAATATCCCAGAACGAAAGAGTTCTGCTGCGTGCGTGTTTTCATCAAGTCACGAGAAAACTATTGCTTTTAAAATTGGTTACTTGGATTGATTTGGATTGATTTGTTGTTTTAAGTCCACTTTATGCACAGTAAGGCTAATCGGGACTGGACCTACAGTTTAAAGTGGAATCCGAACCACTATGTGCTTCCACCGGTAATCGAACCCGGGACCCCTTGATTACAAGGCGAAGATGCTACCACTGCGCCATCGGGGAGGCCAAAATTGGTTACTGACCAAGTTTTCAAAAATATATATTTTAAACTTATATTTATCGAAATTTACCATAAACCATGTAGTGCAAAATAAGAATTTTCACATTCTTCACCTTACTTATAACGCCTATTTTTACTTTCTTTTCCATAAAGCAATTTCAGTCTGTGTTTAATTTTTTACGCAAATTATGATAAAATATTTTTGTGCAGATAAGAGAAAACACACTGAGAGGATTACATCAGGTGCACAGTACATTTCAAAGCTAAGTTTATGTGTATTTTTACAAGGAAATAATGTATATAACATTATATCACATACTGAAATATATTTTGAATTTTGTACGAAAAAAGCTGAATCATCTCTCTCCCCGGACGCATTAATTAATTGGTTCACAACCTCATCACTAGGGATCCTATCGAGTAGAGACATGACAGTCTTGGTTTCGTTCTCGTTGAGAGTTAAATGTCTGTCTCGTGTTTATTTGTAAATGCCTCGTTGACAGTCTCGTCTCGGTTTCGGAGGGCAATTCGGGTTCTTGTCTCAAGTCTCGAAAAAGATAGAATTGACAACTTATGCAAAGGCTTATCGTACAAACGTTCACAGTGCATGGAGATCATAAAGACAAAACAACTTTTCTTAATATTTTTTTGTTTGTTTGTTTGACTCCTCGTTTCAACGCTACGAGCCTTCTAAAACTGGATATTATCCTGCTTATACGTATATAGGCAAACCAAACTGCCGATTTAGAATTACAACGAATGAACTGGCGTTGTAATTATTATACACAAAATTCATAATTTAACTGAGGAACTCACATGTTCCAGGTTTGACTCTCGAGCTGGGCATGACTGTTCCTTTGTGAATGTCCTTTCATTGAAGTGGAAGTTGTTTGATGGAGGAAGGGGGTTTGCTCGAGTCTTTGGGGACAGTAGGCCTAAGGGGATACTTCTATTGTTAACGTTAGTGTTGTTCACGAGACGAGACATTTCCCGTCTCATCTCATAAAAGGAGACGGGAAAAGAGAATGTTTCGAAATGAGACGGGACAGACGAAAGTTTCGTCTCGTCTTGTGGGCAGGTTGGGTGATACTTAGATTGTGCTGGTTGGTGTTGGTGGGAGTGGGGGTGGGGGTGGGGGTGGGGGTGGGGGTGGGGGTGGGGGTGGGAATGTTTCTCCTGCACCCCGACTTTGAATACTGCTTGTAGTCATTGCCGCGATTACCCAAAAGTGGGAAGAAATGTGATATTAGAGAAGATCCATACTAACCATTAAACAATATGACGGAAAAGCAACGTAAAAGTAGGAAAAATACATAAATAAAACTGTGCTTTACTGCAGGAAATTTAAAAACTCCTTGTACTTTTTTTTTTTATATCACCTCTTATATTGAAGAAATTGGCGTGTAAACCCGAGTGTTCTAAACGCAGGGTGCGAAATCCAAGGGGGAATTTCCACCCATACCAATGATCTTGTCCTGAAATTATCCCCCACCAATCTCTTCCGGGGAGGAGAGTTTTTGTTTTAACAAGAAACATAAACAATTAATTTGGAATTCGAATATATTTGACTGGAATAATATCGAAAACGTACAAAAGGAACGGACATCAGAGAGCCTCATCTCTAAGAACACTGAACACAGAAATAAGACCGACTTGTTATTTCTTATCCATTTCTCATCGGTTTTCGTTAGCAACCGCGAAGTATATAAATATATTAATGAAACACGTATTAGCATTTATATGTGGATTTTATACAGGAAACTATTATCTTCTCTTAAGGTCTCTTAATTTTTGTCCCTCCCTCCTTAGGCAAATCATTGTTCATAGCATCAGTAGTAGCTACATTAAAATCTTCAATTTGCAATTACATTTTGAATGAAGGACTGTCGATATAATATATTGTATAATTTAATTTCATTATTTAATAATTGATACTTATTTAATGACATTATATATACGTGTGTGTGTGTGTGTGTAAATAAATACCTAGATATATATATATATATAGTGTGTGTGTGTGTGTGTGTGTATATATATATATATATATATATATATATATATATATATATACACACACCTAGGTATATATAGTGTGTGTGTGTGTGTGACTGTCTGCTGCTTCCCCCCACCAATCTGCAGTGAGTTCGCACCTTGTCTAAACGTATTGTTATTTTAAAAATTGCGAAGAAAATATGACGAATATAATTGTAATTCCAGAAAAGACATTTTTGTAACAATAATTTCTTGCCAGTCAGAACGTATGTATTGGCAATGAACAAGGCTGTTCACGTGTTCAGCCATTGACTGTTACCTTAGCAGTATAGCTTTGTCAGCCTATTGAAAACCCTCTACCGAGTGGCTGAATTATAGTAAATACTACTATACTGTTAGGGTATAATTCATATCCAACAAATGGAGCACACATCATTTTTGCACTGGAGGTATAACAAGACACTTGTTTTACGCAGTAAGAAATGACTGTCGCTTGCACGGCGCATGCTAGTTTACGGAACGAGCAGAAGCCCTGCCTGCACGCATTTCTAAAGGATGACATCAGACCTGTCTAGTCTGTGCAGAGGACGTTATCAATAAAATGAATATATTTAAAACGTTTTTTGTGTCATAGTGGAAATGTCCATTGCATTCGCTAACAAGAATGCTCCAATACAGCACAACATGTTAATTGGGGGAGAGGGGGACATCCTCATGAAACGTCGCTCCACCTTTGGAAATTCCTAGCGCCAGTCCATGGTTATGACCAGCGAACCACAGCCCACCTAAAAACATTATATCCACTGTTGAGCCCACCTTGAGAAAATATTCTGGTGACGCCACTGGCGGGCTGCTAGATTGGTTTTTGAGGAATAGACCATGTTCTAATTGCATCTGACTTTCCTCGACTGGATTCCGTGGAACAGCCAATCAGAGCAAAGTTTGACCATGTGAGTTTGCCAGTTTTTCTTTTGTCCGTGGTTTCCGAGTGTTGGTTGTTTTTGTTCCATTCTCGATAAGAGAAAAAAACTAACTGAGATGAATGTCCGCCTGGATTTTGGCATCTTTCATTTGAAATTAGTAGAAACAAACACTTTATTATTTTTACAGTATATAGTTTAGTGAATTAGTGTTTTAATTTTTTTAAAAGGTAGACTGCTATTATTTATTATAGAGAATCTTATATGGAGGGGGCTTACAACATAAACGATTTATTATTTTAGTTTTATTAATTGTGGTCTCATGATTCAGTTTAATAAAGTATCTTTACGATAATTTGGAGATCAGTGTTCGATTCCCGGAGTGGGTGAACCAAGGTCGGAATTTTTCCGCCCTTAATCCCGCATAAAGCGGTTCTGGAGCTCACCCAATCTCAAATCAATGGGTACCTGGGAGCAACCCTGGTGATAAAGGTTGCCAGAGCGTGGTGCTGATCGCATCACCTCAAAGTATCTGAAATCGAGAATGTGTGGGGCCCTAACCCCCATATCCTCTAAAAGGTGCCTTCATGCCACGGAGAACTTTACCTTTTACCTTACATGGAATAGAATGGGTCATGTCAGAATTTTATATTTTCATATTCTACCATAAAATCCAAACAATAAATGGTTCCATGAATTTGGAAGCTTTCAAAATTAGATTTTTATGTCCGAAATCAGACAATGTACATTTTCTCACTAAAAGTTCCCCTTATGTTATGCAAATGTTTCTTGAACGATATGTGTAAAAGTTTTGTAACGTGTACAATAACTATATAATAACAGTTGTACTGGATAATCACTCACCTGTTGGATCCAGCAGTAGTTGTTTTTCAAGCATATAACAATAATTTGGGAAAGTAATATATTATTATTACTATTAAAAGGCAAAGCCTTCAACTTCACATCGCAACAAGCCACAGCGGCTCTTGGGGGCTATGGAGGTAGGTACTCCACACTTCCACGACCTCGGCCATTGTGAACATGATGTGATCAGCATCACGCTCTGGACCTCCGTTAGCCCCCCGTTCCGATTTTTTGCTGGTTGATAATCCATTTATTAGAGGCTTGGTGAACCCCAAAGCCGCTTCGTGCAGGAAATAGCTGGAGGAATTCTCACTTGAAATTCTGATTTCCCGCGTGGCAGCCAGAGGCCCTACCAACTGGCCCACCGCGTCTCCTATTATTATTACTATTATTATTATTATTTTCTCATAATATATTATTATATCGGTCGATGAAGAAAAGGCAGACTTAATTTAGGAAAGGCAATTACTTGTGTCTTCATAAACTTTTATCTTACCTTATAATTTCTAAGAAACTAAAATTTAAAATACACAAAACAGTAATTTTATCTGTAGTATTATATGGATGTGAAACTTGGTCGCTTACATTAAAAGAGAAACATAAATTAAGAGTATTAGAAATAAAAATCCTTAGAAAAATATTTGGACCTAAAAGGGATAAGGAGACAGGTGAGTGGAGAAGGTTAGAACTCTAAAATAAGTATATATTCATGTCCAGATGTCATTAGAATAATTTATTTATTTATTTATTTACGACTTTGTTTACATGGCGAAGTTAAGGCATTAATGCCTTCTCTTCCACTTAACCATTAATTACAGGGATCATTTTTTTCTTTGCAGTAAATTGTATACAATTAAAAAATTAAAAAAGATAAATGAAAAATAAAATAATAAAAGAAAAGTAAAGTAGTGAAAGTAAAATGAAACTAAAAATGAAAGCAATACAGTTTGAATACGAGCAGTCAAGCCCTGGATTAACCATTAATTACGTACATTGCTCATTATTTTTACTAACACAATGAAAAAAAGTAGCTTAGAAGAAATTAAAAATAAAAGCAATACAGTTTCTACATGCACACACACACACACAAACACACATTCACACACAAGTACCTACATAGAAAGCATATTTCGTGGGCTAAATGTATAACGTATTTCTTTCTGGGAATTTAATCTAGGTCCAATTGTTTAGCATGTATAATTTTAATTGTCTTTTGAATGTTACAATTGAGGAGGAGGCTTGGATTTCGGGGGGCAGTCTGTTCCAGTGTCCTGCAGAGGTAACGGTAAACGAATTGGCGTAGAAGTTAGATCTGTGGATAGGGATGGATAACAGAGATTTTTCACGTGATCTGGTGTTGCGGGAGTGAAAGTCCGAAAGATATTGAAACCGCCCGGAAAGGTATTTTGGATCTTTTATTTCTAGGGCTTTGTACAGTAGGACAAGGTTGTGGTAAATCCGTTTATCACTTAATTTCAGCCACTCGACCTTCGCATAATACGGTGTCAAATGTTCTGAATATTTTATGTCGAAAACGAAGCGGACACAGGCGTTCTGGATTCGCTGAAGGCGTTTAGCTTGCTCACAATTTACGTCCGAGTAAACAGTGTCACAGTAATCAATAATAGGGAAAACAAGAGATTGAACAAGTTTGGTTTTTATACGTTCGGGGAGGAAGTTTTTAAGCCGGTAAAGAGAGTGTAGTGCACCGAAAGCTCTTTTACACACGGAGTTTACGTGTTCTCTCCAGGTAAGATTATTGTTTAGTGTAATTCCCAGATTTTTAACCGTGGTAGAGAGAGGCAAGTGTTTATCGTTGACCGTAAGATTAGGGAGATTTAATTCGTCAATTCTGTTCAGAATCTTTGGGGAGCCTACGAGCATACACTGGGTTTTGGTCGGGTTGACGTGCAAGCCGTGGTCTACAGACCACTTGTTGATTTTTTTCAGGTCGTTGTTTATACGTTCGGTTGCATTCAATATTTCTTGAGGAGGGAAAGAAAAGTATAATTGAAAGTCGTCGGCATAGATGTGATACCTACAGTGATTAAGCACCGACGGGAGGTCGTTAATATACAGTGTAAACAGGAGGGGGCCCAGTACGGTGCCTTGAGGGACGCCACAGGGGATGCTTTTCCAGGATGATCTTCGATGTGGGTCGACGACACATTGTTGACGTCCAGACAGGTAGGAACGGAACCAGTTAACCGTAGAGTTCGAGAAGCTGAATAGGGATGATAGTTTTGTGAGTAAAATTTCGTGATCAATGGTTTGGAAAGCTTTGGTAAAATCGAGAAGAACAAGGATTGTAAGTTGTCGATTGTCCATGGCTAACCTAATGTCGTCGGTTACGTTGACGAGAGCCGTGCATGTGCTGTGGTTGCTACGGAACCCAGATTGAAAGTGGTTTATTAGGTTATTTCGTGCTAGGAAGTCACGGGTTTGACCATTAATAAGATGTTCTAGAGCCTTAGACAGAGCTGGGAGGATGCTGATTGGTCTAAAATTGTTTAAATTGATTTCGTTGCTTGTTTTAGGTATAGGGCGTACCTGGGCGAGTTTTCAAAGCGACGGAAATGTGTCAGAAAGCAAGGAGAAATTGAATATGTCCGTGATGGGAATAAGGACATGGTGGAGGATTTTTTTGATCATGAGAATGGAAACTTCATCTACTCCTACGGCCGACGATTTTATCTTAAGTAAAGATTTTCTAACGTCTTCCGGTGAAATCCAGGAAAAGCAAAATTTTGAAGCGTTTGTGGAGTGCGTTGCGATGTTCCGAATAGTTTCAATTTTAACATTATTTTCAATAGTCGGGAGGTCACAAAAATGATTATTCAGTACATCTGGTGCAAACTTAGGAATGTAGTCGTCTTTTTTCTGTTTCCCAACACCTAGAATTTTCAACTTTTTCCATAGAACGTCCGGTTTATTTTGGTGGTTGAGCAATTCGTATGCGAATCGGCGCTTGGCTTTTCTTACCTCCTGATTGCAGCGGTTCCTCAGGTTCGAAGCTGCATGTGCTAGAGTCACCTTTTTTTACGTCATTTCTGTATTTGGTGTAAGCTCTGTCTCTCATGACCATAAGTCGACGTACGTCGTCCGTCAGCCAGGGGGCGGGGGGACGTGAGACCCGTTTCTGACGGGAGCATGTTTATTGAACAGCTCAAGAATAAATGTATTTAACAGGTGAACTTGCTCGTCCACTGTTGGTAACGTGCTAATTACGTGCCACGGAACGAGTGCAGCGTCTTCGTTCAAGCGGGTTTCGTCAACGTTCTTTATGTCCCTGTAAGATACTTGTTTAGGCTTAAATTTTGGAACGCGGATGTTATATGATACGTGAATTAAATCATGATAGGAAATCCCAGGTACCGGAATTTGGCCATGGCTCGTTACGCGATTTTCGTCCGAGACCAGAATGACGTCAAGCCAGGAGTCTGAAGTGGCCGTGTGGTGGGTTGGGTTTAGGTGACAGATTGTAAGATTTAAGGCCGAGAACGTATCGCGGAATTGCATAGCCTCCTCTTTGGTGGTACACAGGTCGACATTCATGTCTCCCAAAACAATTGCGTGAGAATATTTTGGTAGAAATGTTGCTATATCGTTTTCGAAGTTTTCGAGGCGAGTGGTAGGTGGTCGATAGACTACGGCAAGGAGGAGTTTCTGTTGACAGACGGTAGTTTCCATAATTATATATTCGGAAGATCGGTCGTAGTCGCCGGGTGATTCCGAAAGGATTTTGGCAGGAATATCTTCGCGTAGATAAATTGCCACTCCCCCGCCCCTCTTCCCGATCCTGTCTCTTCTGAACAGACGAAAACCTGGAAGGTGCACCAGTTCACTCGAAAGGCTCTCCTTCAGCCACGTTTCCGACACGAGCAGAGCATGCACGTGTTTGTTTATTTGGGCAATATTTTGGACTTCAAGGAGATGCGCGAGAATGCTTTGTGCATTGACGTGGATGACGTTGAGACTGCCCGAGGGGAGGTTCAGCTGCGGTCCAGGAGGTGGGTCGCCCATTTGTGACACCGGGGTTGGGGAACGAAGGTCGTTGTCGCTTGCTGGGGAAATGCAGATATTTCTTAATTGACTGAAAAAAGCAGACGTCGGTGTTGCCGGGAGGTTGCCGGCGGGCAAACAGTTTGAGGGGTTGGGAAGCGAGTTTACGGTCTGCCGCTGGAAGGGGGTTCTGGCAAATGAAGAGGAGGGGGGCAGGTTTTCAAGTTCTACAGAAGCACCGGGTGGGGGCGTTGCCAGATTTACATCCACCAGAATATCAGTTTGAGCCATAGGGAATGAGAAGATAATAAAAAATAAAATTAACATTTGTCGCTACGTCTACCGAACACAAATTATTGGAAATTGGAGATTCACTTACCAAGCCAGCAGAAGTGATGTATTTAGAACCTGTAGGGCACCGAAAACTGGATTCTATATACTTACGCACACATACGCACACGCACACGCACACACAAACACAAACACAAACAGACACGAGCATAACGGTTAACGTAGTAACATAAATACCAATAACTAACATAATGTAGTCACAAACACTAATACACAAAAATAACTGAGTTTACGCAATAACGTGGCGGAATTTGATGCGCCCTCAGTAGGCAAAAATAAACGTTCTGAGTGGCTGCTTATTCCCTGCACGTCCTCTTTTTCCCCTCGCGTTCACTCCACTTTGTGTACCACCACTCCAGCACTCCAGCGTGGTGACGGAGATCTTCCGATTGTTCTTTAGTATGACAATTCTGCCATCCTGAGTCCACACGTTCCTGGGGCCATGCTGCTCCTTGGCCTTCTGCAGCACTTGCTGCCTGGCTGCAGTCAGGGATTCGGTGATGAGAACTCTCGTTCCCTTCAGCGCCTTCTTGTTCTTCCAGATGGCGTCCCTGGTTCGGTAGCTGCAAAGCCGAAAAATGATGGGCCTCTTCCCAGTTTTGACCGCATCCGCCGCTGTTCTCCTCCGGGGGCCGATGCGGTGAGAGCGCTCGATGTGGTCCAGGGTTACGTGCTGCAGGTGGAGGTGTTTGTGTATCGTCTGGAGGACAAGCTCGTCCGTGTCCTCGTTGGCCGTCTCAGGAATGCCGTGTAACAGCAGGCAGTTCCTCCTGGAATACATTTCCATGTCGTCGATCAATGTCAAGTTTCTTTCTGTGGATTTCTGGAGATCCTGGATGTCCAGCCTGACAGACTTCAGCGTGTCCACCGCCTCCCGTTTAAATTCTAGGAAGGCCGCGCTGAGATCCTGCAACGCCGCCTGGAATCCCTTCTCCTTGCTTTCAGCGGGTGGTTGCTGACCGGGGACGTCCCGAAGTTGGCTCTCGAAGGGCCGAAGCCTCTCCTCCACGCTTTCCACGCGGCTGGCAACTACGGTGATCGAAGCTTTAGGCATAATTATGCGATTTAGTAAGGTTCGTTAGCTGTTAGATCACCACCGAGGTGCTGGAAGTGATGCTTTCCTATGCTGACACTAGTTTGTTCTGGTAGTAATGTATGAGTAATGTATGTGCCAGCGAGACTGGGGGGGAAATCGGGAGCTCTTGCTACACGTCCGCTACTCGTCCGCCATTAAATCAAGAAGATTTAGGTGGGCAGGCAGACCGACCAAAAAATGTCCACACTGTTGGCACGAAGATCACATGGACATGGGAGAGGAAAAAAAATGTTTACAGGATTCTTGTTGGGAAACCTGATGGTAATAGAGCTGTAGAAAGGCCAAGACGAAGATGAAGGGATAACGTTAAGATGGACCTATAGGAAAGCGTCAAGGATGGAACAGATTGGATTGATCTTGACCAGAACAGGGACAGATGGAAGGCTTGTGTTGCTGCAGCCATAAACCTTCGGGTTTAAGGAGGCTAGATAGTTGGTTATTATGTCGGCATTGAATTTTGTGAAAGACTGACTCTCCTCTTCAGCATATTTTTTGTCATTAACGCATTGTGGGATCGGCTGGATTGAACGATAAATCATTTTACAGCCAATATTCCACATAGCACAAGAAAACTTGCTGCAAGCCTGAAGCAAGTGAAGAAGTTTGCAGCAAACTGTGAACTTTATGCAAGCTTGCATCCAGCTATCTAGTTGCACCATTCTTTTGAAGGCAAACCTCCATCAAGCTTCTCACTCCTAGCCGCAAGCTCTCAGCGAAGCTTGTGAACGCTCACTTGCCGAGTACCACTTGCATCCTGCTTGCTATATCAAACTTAGTTTGGTAAGCTATAAGAAAGCTATCGCAAGCTTACCACAAGCTTACGTGCTATATGGGATGCAATTAGTGGGGACGATTATGATGGACGTAAGTGCGCAGTTGCCCCCCTCCCACTTTTTGGCCCTACAGTATGCTAAACCTTATGCACCAAGGGAAAGGAAACTGCACTTGCCCCTACGTTTGGCACCTTCCCCCCACACCCCAGTTTTGGAACCCAATAGCCTCCACCCCCACCTGATTTTGCACGGATTGAATTCTCAAATATGCCAAGATTTGCTTCAGTAACAGGGCATTCCATTAAGAAAAACGGTAGCGAATTACTGAAATTTTGCAAAATTTATTAGAAAGTTTTTATTAACTATTAAAGGCAAACACACACACTTTTGGGCCCGTTTATATTGTACTTATACTAATGATAATACCTCAATATAACATTACAGGCTCTGCCGGCCCCCGTGGCGGAGTGGTTAGCACACCGCGCTACGACGCCAGGTGTCCTGGATTGGAATCCCGGTCCCTTAGTTCGCCGCCGTAACACATATGTTACAAAAAAAGTATGTCCCTTGTAGCCGCTGTAACACATATGTTACAAACAACTTTAGATACAATTATCGAGGGTTTGCCACACTTATATTTGTATATTGAGGTTGAAACACTGACAGTTCGTTCGGGAACATGTTTTGCAATCGTGTTTCGAAAATTCCAAATCCCCCCACCCCCTCCTTTCTCGGAATATGTCACGTGTTTGGGCTCACCCAAACACGTGTTCGCTCTCACCCAAACACGTGTTCGCTCTTCAGTTGACAGACACAATAAATGCTTGGTATTTACGATGCTCTTTTCCTCCAAGCTTCCAACGCTGTGATTTAGTACTGATAAGGCACACGTTCTTCTTTGTGTTTAGACCTGGTGATCGAGCTGAAGTAGTGGCGGGGGTGGGGGGTAGGGCAAGGAGATAGGGGATTGGATGAGGTTTGGCAGTGTCAGCTTTCTGTCACCTCTATGTTAGAAATGCAATGAAGCTTGACGATAGCCAGAGGCCAAAAGCATGAGTCTAAAGCGTGCGTCTATCCAGAAGTATAGACAAAAGAAAGGATTGCAAAGGCTCCCTCCCTCCTCTGTTAGGACTAACAAAGACCTCACCATAAACACTTCGTATCATATAACAGTTCATCGATTTCCCTAACGCACAAACGTTTCCTTCCGGACATATTTCCACAAAGAGCCGAGTCAAAGGGAGAAATAGATTCACAGTAGCTACACAAGATGCAAGTGCGAACGAAAAAAGCAAAAGTTCGGGTTTTCTCCCCAAAGCAGCTGGAGAAGAGGGGGCAAACTCCACATTTTTATGATTTTTTCATTGAAATTCGGGGGATGCAGCCCCCGCCCATAACCCCCCCACGGTTGGGGCATCCAAATTTTACATGGTTGCATGCACTGATGTTCTGCCTGCAAAACAAAAGTTATCCGAAGTAGATTGGTCCCATTGTGTCAATTATAACAATTTTATGAATAATATGCAAATTGGCTAAAATTCGCTAGAGTTTTACGTTTTGCCTTATTATTCAAATTGTATTGCACCCACGAACATGAATCAAGTTTCATTCTGTTGCGGAAGGTCCATTCTTTAAAAAAAAGCAAAAGTTCCGGTTTTCTCCCCAAAATAGCTGGAGAAGAGGGGGCAAACTCCATATTTTTATGATTTTTTCATTGAAATTGGGGGGATGCAGCCCCCGCCCGTAATCCCCCCGCGGTTGGGGCATCCAAATTTTACATGGTTGCATGCACTGATGTTCTGCCTGCAAAACAAAAGTTATCCGAAGTAGATTGGTCCCATAGTGTCAGTTATAACAATTTTATGAATAATATGCAAATTGGCTAAAATTCGCTTGAGTTTTACGTTTTTCCTTATTATTCAAATTGTATTGCACCCACGAACATGAATCAAGTTTCATTCTGTTGCGGAAGGTCCATTCTTTAAAAAAAAAGCAAAATTTCCGGTTTTCTCCCCAAAATAGCTGGAGAAGAGGGGGCAAACTCCATATTTTTATGATTTTTTCATTGAAATGGGGGGGATGCAGCCCCCGCCCGTAACCCGCCCACGGTTGGGGCATCCAAATTTTACATGGTTGCATGCACCGATGTATTGCCTGCAAAACAAAAGTTATCCGAAGTAGATTGGTCCCATAGTGCCAGAGTTATTACGATTTTTCTCCATTATGCATACGAATTCAAATTTCCCGCTCAAAGCCTCGGCGACACTGGGCTTACTTTCGTCAGACCGAGCGGCGTACTAAGGGTTAAGAAAAACGGTAGCGAATTACTGAAATTTTGCAAAATTTATTAGAAAGTTTTTATTAACTATTAAAGGCAAACACACACACTTTTGGGCCCCTTTATATTGTACTTATACTAATGATAATACCTCAATATAACATTACAGGCTCTGCCGGCCCCCGTGGCGGAGTGGTTAGCACACCGCGCTACGACGCCAGGTGTCCTGGATTGGAATCCCGGTGTGGAGATGGATGTTTGTGAGTGTCTATTCATCAATTTCATCATATCATCACTCATTCCCATCTTCGCAAATTAGCCAAAAGTAGCACAAAAAGCGAAGTAAAATAAATCAATCAATCAACATTACAGGCTCTATTAGTACTTGCGTGTGTCACATGAAATCAAACCCCACGAGCCATAGTTTGCAGGGCTATGTCTCAAATCTGACCAGACTGTGCTAATCACAGAAAACGGTTTGATATTCCTACTGTTACGAAATAAATTAAGTCCACCAAACCTCGTGTCAATGGGTACCTGGGGGCAACCCTTGGGGTGGGGGTTGAAGGCAATCGGGCATGATGCTGATCACATCATCGCAACTAGAGTCGAGATCAAGAATATGTGAAGCTCTACCTCCACATCGCCTCATATATCTTCATGGCATGTGTGCACATGCACAGGGGCACCTTTACCTTTATCTTACGAGTGTAGTTCAGCACATGGAAACATTATTCCATGGTTTGAAAATAAATTAATGCAATTTTTATTATGGTGGACACTAACTTTTATTGTCATTTCGAATCGAATACATTTACTTTTCAATCTGATTATAAAAAAGATGTATGAAGGTTGTTATTATTAGCATAGAAATTTACATACTTCCAATCAAATACATTAAATTTCTTACAAATGAAATCGAAGTTTGATGTGGGACTTCCAAAATGCATTTTGTTCCTTACTATCAACGAAGTGTGTTTATTAATGAATGTGCCTCGGATCTTTCTTCTCACCAAAAGCATTTGACACTTCGTTTACAACGTTTATGATAAAAATACACTAATTTAGTTTTAATTAACAGAATTTTACAATTACTTCCAATCAAACACATCAAATTTGTACAAATGACGCAAAATTTTGACATTACATCTATTTATTTTATTGCTTATTATTAACAAAGAGTGCTAACGATTGTGTCCACACCGAGTTCCTTCTACCGACCAAAAAATGTCCACACTGTTGGCACGAAGACCACATGGACATGGAAGTTCACTATAGGTTTTCTAAACATCTTGCTGTTCAAACACTTCCCCATCATTGACATACAATGTGTTGTTTGCAGTTTCATTTATGTTAAGCATCTTAGGGCAGGTCTTCTGCCACAGGGAGGAGAACGTATCCATTCTTCCCATTCTTTTCATTGCCAAGGACGTTTAGAGGACTGTCCTTGGGGGGCATCCCTCCACTATCAGGAACGACCGGGAGGCTGCCTTTGGTTGGCAACCCTTTCTTGTCCGGAACAACTTGCAGAGTATCCTTGGGTGGGTTATCTGGATAACGCACGCAAATCTGATCTCCCGGAGAGATATCAAACTCGATCATATCATCCTTCATCTTTTTCACTTGTTTAATCTTGTGTTTCATGGTGGCATACCTAACGGGACGTTGCTGATGGTCTGTCGGAAAGAGCAGATGATTCAAGTCGAAGCATACCTGTAGGCATATGATTGCAGCGAGGGCCAGAAACCACATGCAGAGACCAATGAATATCTTCTCATTCAACACATTGATTGGCAAGTTGCATACATCTGTGTCGTTCATGTAGCATCGTATGACTCGTGGGAAAATAGTCAAGATGGTATCGTTCCTCCTAGATTGGTCCAGGTAGGGCATCTTCACGATTTCAAGGCCATACTTAAGGAAGGGATTTCCGAGGAACCAGTCGACGAATAGGAAATTGACCATTGCGTTCACCCAAATGAATACGTGGCATGCGAGAAAGAAGATATGAGTTTTCGTGACTATGTCGTGTTCCCTTGAGTAGCGATGTTTTATGAACGTCTTGCTGCAGGTGGAAGGAGCAGCCAGCCAGCGACTTGATGTGCAGAAGACAGAGACCAGCAGGAAAATGAGCCCTTTTCCCAAGAGGATCACGGGAGACCAACGGTAGTAAGCCCAGTAGTTATTTCCCTTGATGCAGTTGTAATTCGGCGGGAAGCGGAAGATCCTGGAATTCCAGCAGTGGTCCTTCGTGAGCTGAGATGCTTCAGTATCTCCAGCCTTTGTGATGCAGTTGATTGGCTGCCCGAGATACTGGACCGATGCGATGATGGTGAAACACAGGAACAAGCCAAGGGCTGTGATCGAGTGGAGATTCTCCATAGTAGGACTGGAGGGTGCAAATGGGTTGATATACATAGCCACCAAGAAATTCTTCATCCGCTGGAACATGCTTGCCATGAAGGTGATGACCCTCGTAAAGGTATCTGCAATTAAATAGAGTGCAAGAGTTTATCCAATTTTTGGCGATAAAGAACGTATATTATAATAAACAACTTATCAGATGTATTGTTAAAAAATCTGAAACACAACAATAAGGTTTGTTGTATGACAATGAGAAAATATCTAAATTTTGTTTTCCATGCGCAAGACTCTTGTAAGGACGGTCATTGTGGCGCTGATGTAGTATTAAAGAAAATGGCGACTTTCACAGGTCCCCAGAGTTTACACCTCTAGACTTCTGCATTTGGTGCTTTGTGAAAGACGATGTCTATGTGCCATCTATGCTACAGAATGTGCAACAACTAAAGGAGAGAATAAGAAACATCCTTGCTTTGGTGGACGAGAAGTTCTTGGGAAAAGTGTAGCAAGAACTAGAATTTAGATGGGGTGTGTGTCGCATAACTGGTAGAAACCACATTGAACATTTGTAGACATTTGTAGCTATTGGTAGCCATTTTTAGACATTTGTAGACATTCATAGAAACTTGAAGTGTTACTGATTGATACATAAAAATCATCATTGTTGTATTCCGTATAGTTTAGTAGAAATAAATTATCAAAGTTGTTTGCTCTATTATGATACACCCTGTATATGTTCTAACAACTTACAGACACTACACTTACTTCCATCTCTTTCTATCAACACATGTGCTTCATTCTGGTGAACAAGTAAGGGGGAGCGTTATGCAGGTTTTCACAGCTGAGGGTTCTTGTAAGCCCAAAGCATACTTTGTGACAGAGGCATGGGACATCAGGTGATCCTTTGCAATATATACTGACATTTACAAAATCCATGGCAAGCATCGTTCTATGGTCGAATGTGATCTGATGGGGCATTATGTTGGTGGTCGTGCTTTAATGATCATTCAGTGCATTTACATCTGCTACCAAGGAGCCTTTTGCGGTGTTTTGTACATAACACATAATTAATGAATTTCTATATGTTATAATTTAAATGATTTTACTGGTTATCAGATGCAATAATTGCAACCACCAACAAAACGTAGCCAATCAGAGAGCAAGGCATCTGATGTTATGTTCTTACAAGCATAAATTACAAATAGTCTCTTCTATTTTGATGGACTGTCAATATACATCTCGAAGGAGGGATAAAATGTCTTGCTATTCCACGTAAATAAAACAAAAGAAAGTGATGCTATTTTGAATAATTCCGGCCCCGAACGTTCCATGAATTAGTAGATTGAACGAACTATCTGACATTGATGAAGATTGTAGGTTTCGTTTAGTCATAACACTACATAGCCAAACGTCACCGGACACACAAGTGAACGTGGCGGTAGTGTTATGGTCAGGAGCTGTTTTTCTAGGTTTGGTCAATGGCGAAATGAACAGTGGTGTTTATGTGGACATTTTAGACAACAGCATGCTGCCCACACTGCGGCAACAGTTTGGAATGGGCCCTTTTATCTACCAGCACTATGTGTCGCCCCTGTCAACACATGCTTTCTCAAGCACACAACTATTCAATCTGTATTGTATTAATCTATGTTGGAATCTTTTCTTTAAAAATGTGTTATTCTTAGTGTTACAATAGGTAATGAATTGTTTAACTTAAATCAGGAAAAAATGCTGAAACTATGGAAATGTAAAACAACTATGTAGTATCCATGGTAAATTGTAAACAAAAGTATGATATAAAAGCTATTATTTTATAAAAATTGTTTTCGTGCATTGTTTGATTATGCAGCACCAGCATATGGTGGGCCAATCCAAAACTTCTTACGTCTATAGACGTATTACAACGACGAGCCTTACGTACATGTCTAGGACTCATGCCGTCCAGTCCCAATGTTAGTGTATATTTAGAAAGCAATGAATCCTCTTTGTCACACCGACGCATCAAACTCACCGTGCAATATTTGTTCAAATCGTGGGCGCGACACGCTCATTCCTTTAATAAAACATTTGCGATTCAACGACAATGGTTCGGCCTCCCGACCCCCCCCCTCCCCCCACTAAACGTTTTTTCTTCTTACAATTTTACAATATAGACCCTGAAGCTTACCACCAAACTTTTACCCATCCGGACCCGCTTTTATATCAACTGAATATTCCCACAGAACCCCGAGTAGAGATACAATATGAAGATCATGGCAGACATGAAAATTATAGAGAATTGTGGCCCACATCAACCTTTATTTATACTGACGGATCGAAGTCTGCAGACGGTGTGGGATGCGCTTTTTACGTACCATCTCATAACATCACCCGACAATTTTCCCTCCCATCCGATATGTCGATCTTCTCGGCGGAATGTTATGCTATCTATAAAGCACTACAATTCGCCTTGCAGTTACGACTCGATCATTCTTTAATTCTTACGGACGCATTGAGTGTACTTCAAACGTTAGCACGAACAGGTCGGGCAGCATATAAATTAACGGTATTTCCCTATCTTATTCTCCGAATCATGCTAGACCTTCAACGGCAGGGTCTGTCAGCGACCTTCACATATATTCGCGCCCACAGTGACCTCAATAAATATCAAGATCGCGTTGATGTAATGGCTAAACAAGCAAGAACGAAAGAAACTGTTACCCCGATGCGCCTGCCGTACACTGACCTCCTCCCACGGGTAAAAATCAAAGTAGAACAACAATGGGACGATTGGTGCACCCAGCAACTCCTGAATACCAATACATACAGATGGCATGCACAAGTCGGCAATAAACGTCCTTGGTTTCAACACATTAACCTACCCCGTGCAGTTTTAGTGTTTACCATGCGAATGCTTACAGGTCACGTTGTTATACATCCCAGTTCATATACCGTGCCTGCAACTTCCTGTCAGTATGGAGAACCTATACAATCAACCACACATTTGTTTTTACAATGCCCAATTCGACAACAACATCGCAATACATGTACTCTATACAACCCCTGTGAAGTTGGCCCGACCCATTCGCGTTGCCCACTTCAAAACTAGTCAGGACGTTAGTTCTTCGTTAGTTCTCGATAGTTCTCATAAAATTTTCGTTAGTTCCGAAAATACATAAAAACTATTAAGGAAATAAATGGGTCGGGCCAACTTCACACTTTTTCGACCCATATTCAAATTCCAACCGAAAACCATCCAGATCGATTGATTTTCGTTAGTTCCCGTTAGTTCTCATAAAATTTTCGTTAGTTCTCAAAATTTATCCAATTTATTCGCCGAACAATAAATTGAGGTAATTTGCAGTTTTCCAATTTTGACACGGAAATTTTATCAAAATATGGTCCGTATTGGTAGAATGTAGAGATTATGAGTCAATTTTCTTGAAACTTTAGTCATTTTATCAAATTTATCCAATTTATTCACTGAATAAATGCTTAGAAGAAATGTGTTGGCCTGTACCGCTAAATTTCGTTGCCCACCTCAAACCTAGTCAGGACGTTAGTTCTTCGTTAGTTTTCGATAGTTCTCGTAAAATTTTCGTTAGTTCTCAAAATTTATCCAATTTATTCGCCGATTAGAAAATGGAAGCAAATTGAAATTTCCCAATTTTGACTCGGAACTTTTCTCAAAAAATGGTCCGTATTGGTAGAATGTAGAGAGTATGGGTCAATTTTGTTAAAACTTTAGTCATTTTATCAAATTTATCCAATTTATTCACTGAATAAATGCTTAGACGAATTGTGTTGTCCTGAACGGCCAAATTTCGTTGCCCACATCAAACCTAGTCAGGACGTTAGTTCTTCGTTAGTTTTCGACAGTTCTCGTAAAATTTTTGTTAGTTCTCAAAATTTATCCAATTTATTCGCCGATTAGAAAATGGAAAAATGGAAGCAATTTGAAATTTTCCAATTTTGACACGGAATTCTTCTCAAAAAATGGTCCGTATTGGTAGAATGTAGAGAGTATGGGTCAATTTTGTTAAAACTTTAGTCATTTTATCAAATTTATCCAATTTATTCACTGAATAAATGCTTAGACGAATTGTGTTGTCCTGAACGGCCAAATTTCGTTGCCCACATCAAACCTAGTCAGGACGTTAGTTCTTCGTTAGTTTTCGACAGTTCTCGTAAAATTTTTGTTAGTTCTCAAAATTTATCCAATTTATTCGCCGATTAGAAAATGGAAAAATGGAAGCAATTTGAAATTTTCCATTTTGACACGGAATTCTTCTCAAAAAATGGTCCGTATTGGTAGAATGTAGAGAGTATGGGTCAATTTTGTTAAAACTTTAGTCATTTTATCAAATTTATCCAATTTATTCACTGAATAAATGCTTAGACGAATTGTGTTGTCCTGAACGGCCAAATTTCGTTGCCCAACTCAAACCTAGTCATGACGTTAGTTCCTCGGCAGTTCTCGATAGTTTTTATAAAATTTTCGTTAGTTCCGAAAATACATAGAAACTATTAAGGAAATAAATGGGTCGGGCCAACTTAACACTTTTTCGACCCATATTCAAATTCGAACCGAAAACCATCCAGATCGATTGATTTTCGTTAGTTCCCGTTAGTTCTCATAAAATTTTCGTTAGTTCTCAAAATTTATCCAATTTATTCGCCGATTAGAAAATGGAAGCAATTTGAAATTTCCCAATTTTGACACGGAATTTTTCTCAAAAAATGGTCCGCATTGGTAGAATGTAGAGAGTATGGGTCAATTTTGTTAAAAATTTAGTCATTTTATCAAATTTATCCAATTTATTCACTGAATAAATGCTTAGACGAATTGTGTTGTCCTGAACGGCCAAATTTCGTTCCCTACCTCAAACCTAGTCAGGACGTTAGTTCTTTGTTAGTTCTCGATAGTTCTCGTAAAATTTTCCTTAGTTCTCAAAATTTATCCAATTTATTCGCCGATTAGAAAATGGAAGCAATTTGAAATTTCCCAATTTTGACACGGAATTTTTCTCAAAAAATGGTCCGTATTGATAGAATGAAGAGAGTATGGGTCAATTTTGTTGAAACTTTAGTCATTTTATCAAATTTATCCAATTTATTCACTGAATAAATGCTTAGACGAAATGTGTTGTCCTGAACGGCCAAATTTCGTTGCCCACCTCAAACATAGTCAGGACGTTAGTTCTTTGTTAGTTCTCGATAGTTCTCGTAAAATTTTCGTTAGTTCTCAAAATTTATCCAATTTATTCGCCGATTACAAAATAGAAGCAATTTGAAATTTCCCAATTTTGGCAGAGAATTTTTCTCAGAAAATGGTCCGTATTGATAGAATGTAGAGAGTATGGGTCAATTTTGTTAAAACTTTAGTCATTTTATCAAATTTATCCAATTTATTCACTGAATAAATGCTTAGACGAAATGTGTTGTCCTGAACGGCCAAATTTCGTTGCCCACCTCAAACCTAGTCAGGACGTTAGTTCTTCGTTATTTCTCGATAGTTCTCGTAAAATTTTCGTTAGTTCTCAAAATTTATCCAATTTATTCGCCGATTAGAAAATGGAAGCAATTTGAAATTTCCCAATTTTGACACGGAATTTTTCTCAAAAAATGGTCCGTATTGGTAGAATGTAGAGAGTATGGGTCAATTTTGTTAAAAATTTAGTCATTTTATCAAATTTATCCAATTTATTCACTGAATAAATGCTTAGACGAATTGTGTTGTCCTGAACGGCCAAATTTCGTTCCCTACCTCAAACCTAGTCAGGACGTTAGTTCTTTGTTAGTTCTCGATAGTTCTCGTAAAATTTTCGTTAGTTCTCAAAATTTATCCAATTTATTCGCCGATTAGAAAATGGAAGCAATTTGAAATTTCCCAATTTTGACACGGAATTTTTCTCAAAAAATGGTCCGTATTGATAGAATGAAGAGAGTATGGGTCAATTTTGTTAAAACTTTAGTCATTTTATCAAATTTATCCAATTTATTCACTGAATAAATGCTTAGACGAAATGTGTTGTACTGAACGGCCAAATTTCGTTGCCCACCTCAAACCTAGTCAGGACGTTAGTTCTTCGTTAGTTCTCGATAGTTCTCGTAAAATTTTCGTTAGTTCTCAAAATTTATCCAATTTATTCGCCGATTAGAAAATGGAAGCAATTTGAAATTTCCCAATTTTGACACGGAATTTTTCTCAAAAAATGGTCCGTATTGGTAGAATGTAGAGAGTATGGGCCAATTTTGTTAAAACTTTAGTCATTTTATCAAACTTATCCAATTTATTCACTGAATAAATGCTTAGACGAAATGTGTTGTCCTGAACGGCCAAATTTCGTTGCCCACCTCAAACCTAGTCTGGACGTTAGTTCTTCGTTAGTACTCGATAGTTCTCGTAAAATTTTCGTTAGTTCTCAAAATTTGTCCAATTTAATCGCCGATTAGAAAATGGAAGCAATTTGAAATTTCCCAATTTTGACACGGAATTTTTCTCAAAAAATGGTCCGTATTGGTAGAATGTAGAGAGTATGGGTCAATTTTGTTAAAACTTTAGTCATTTTATCAAATCTATCCAATTTATTCACTGAATAAATGCTTAGACGAAATGTGTTGTCCTGAACGGCCAAATTTCGTTGCCCACCTCAAACCTAGTCAGGACGTTAGTTCTTAGTTATTTATCGACAGTTTTCGTAAAATTTTCGTTAGTTCTCAAAATTTATCCAATTTATTCGCCGATTAGAAAATGGAAGCAATTTGAAATTTCCCAATTTTCACAAGGAATTTTTCTCAAAAAATGGTCCGTATTGGTAGAATGTAGATAGTATGGGTCAATTTTGTTAAAACTTTAGTCATTTTATCAAATTTATCCAATTTATTCACTGAATAAATGCTTAGACGAATTGTGTTGTCCTGAACGGCCAAATTTCGTTCCCTACCTCAAACCTAGTCAGGACGTTAGTTCTTTGTTAGTTCTCGATAGTTCTCGTAAAATTTTCGTTAGTTCTCAAAATGTATCCAATTTATTCGCCGATTAGAAAATGGAAGCAATTTGAAATTTCCCAATTTTGACACGGAATTTTTCTCAAAAAATGGTCCGTATTGATAGAATGAAGAGAGTATGGGTAAATTTTGTTAAAACTTTAGTCATTTTATCAAATTTATCCAATTTATTCACTGAATAAATGCTTAGACGAAATGTGTTGTCCTGAACGGCCAAATTTCGTTGCCCACCTCAAACCTAGTCAGGACGTTAGTTCTTTGTTAGTTCTCGATAGTTCTCGTAAAATTTTCGTTAGTTCTCAAAATTTATCCAATTTATTCGCCGATTAGAGAATGGAAGCAATTTGAAATTTCCCAATTTTGGCACGGAATTCTTCTCAAAAAATGGTCCGTATTGGTAGAATGTCGAGAGTATGGGTCAATTTTGTTAAAACTTTAGTCATTTTATCAAACTTATCCAATATATTCACTGAATAAATGCTTAGACCAAATGAGTTGGCCTGAACGGCCAAATTTCGTTGCCCACATCAAACCTAGTCAGGACGTTAGTTCTTCGTTAGTTCTCGATAGTTCTCGTAAAATTTTCGTTAGTTCTCAAAATTTATCCAATTTATTCGCCGATTAGAAAATGGAAGCAATTTGAAATTTCCCAATTTTGACATGGAATTTTTCTCAAAAAATGGTTCGTATTGATAGAATGTAGAGAGTATGGGTCAATTTTGTTCAAACTTTAGTCATTTTATCAAACTTATCCAATTTATTCACTGAATAAGTGCTTAGACAAAATGTGTTGGCCTGAACGGCCAAATCTCGTTGCCCACCTCAAACCTAGTCAGGACGTTAGTTCTTCGTTAGTTCTCGATAGTTCTCGTAAAATTTTCGTTAGTTCTCAAAATTTATCCAATTTATTCGCCGATTAAAAAATGGAAGCAATTTGAAATTTCCCAATTTTGACACAGAATCTTTCTCAAAAAATGGTTCGTTTTGGTAGAATGTAGAGAGTATGGGTCAATTTTGTTAAAACTTTAGTCATTTTATCAAATTTATCCAATTTATTCACTGAATAAATGCTTAGACGAAATGTGTTGTCCTGAACGGCCAAATTTCGTTGCCCACCTCAAACCTAGTCAGGACGTTAGTTCTTCGTTATTTCTCGATAGTTCTCGTAAAATTTTCGTTAGTTCTCAAAATTTATCCAATTTATTCGCCGATTAGAAAATGGAAGCAATTTGAAATTTCCCAATTTTGACACGGAATTTTTCTCAAAAAATGGTCCGTATTGGTAGAATGTAGAGAGTATGGGTCAATTTTGTTAAAAATTTAGTCATTTTATCAAATTTATCCAATTTATTCACTGAATAAATGCTTAGACGAATTGTGTTGTCCTGAACGGCCAAATTTCGTTCCCTACCTCAAACCTAGTCAGGACGTTAGTTCTTTGTTAGTTCTCGATAGTTCTCGTAAAATTTTCGTTAGTTCTCAAAATTTATCCAATTTATTCGCCGATTAGAAAATGGAAGCAATTTGAAATTTCCCAATTTTGACACGGAATTTTTCTCAAAAAATGGTCCGTATTGATAGAATGAAGAGAGTATGGGTCAATTTTGTTAAAACTTTAGTCATTTTATCAAATTTATCCAATTTATTCACTGAATAAATGCTTAGACGAAATGTGTTGTACTGAACGGCCAAATTTCGTTGCCCACCTCAAACCTAGTCAGGACGTTAGTTCTTCGTTAGTTCTCGATAGTTCTCGTAAAATTTTCGTTAGTTCTCAAAATTTATCCAATTTATTCGCCGATTAGAAAATGAAAGCAATTTGAAATTTCCCAATTTTGACACGGAATTTTTCCCAAAATATGGTCCGTATTGGTAGAATGTAGAGAGTATGGGTCAATTTTGTTAAAACTTTAGTCATTTTATCAAATTTATCCAATTTATTCACTGAATAAATGCTTAGACGAATTGTGTTGTCCTGAACTGCCAAATTTCGTTGCCTACCTCAAACCAAGTCAGGACATTAGTTCTTTGTTAGTTCTCGATAGTTCTCGTAAAATTTTCGTTAGTTCTCAAAATTTATCCAATTTATTCGCCGATTAGAAAATGGAAGCAATTTGAAATTTCCCAATTTTGACACGGAATTTTTCTCAAAAAATTGTCCGTATTGATAGAATGAAGAGAGTATGGGTCAATTTTGTTAAAACTTTAGTCATTTTATCAAATTTATCCAATTTATTCACTGAATAAATGCTTAGACGAATTGTGTTGTCCTGAACGGCCAAATTTCGTTGCCCACCTCAAACCTAGTCAGGACGTTAGTTCTTTGTTAGTTCTCGATAGTTCTCGTAAAATTTTCGTTAGTTCTCAAAATTTATCCAATTTATTCGCCGATTAGAAAATGGAAGCAATTTGAAATTTCCCAATTTTGGCACGGAATTCTTCTCAAAAAATGGTCCGTATTGGTAGAATGTAGAGAGTATGGGTCAATTTTGTTAAAACTTTACTCATTTTATCAAACTTATCCAATTTATTCACTGAATAAATGCTTAGACCAAATGTGTTGGCCTGAACGGCCAAATTTCGTTGCCCACATCAAACCTAGTCAGGACGTTAGTTCTTCGTTTGTTCTCGATAGTTCTCGTAAAATTTTCGTTAGTTCTCAAAATTTATCCAATTTATTCGCCGATTAGAAAATGGAAGCAATTTGAAATTTCCCAAATTTGACACGGAATTTTTCTCAAAAAATGGTTCGTATTGATAGAATGTAGAGAGAATGGGTCAATTTTGTTCAAACTTTAGTCATTTTATCAAACTTATCCAATTTATTCACTGAATAAATGCTTAGACAAAATGAGTTGGCCTGAACGGCCAAATCTCGTTGCCCACCTCAAACCTACTCAGGACGTTAGTTCTTCGTTAGTTCTCGATAGTTCTCGTAAAATTTTCGTTAGTTCTCAAAATTTATCCAATTTATTCGCCGATTAAAAAATGGAAGCAATTTGAAATTTCACAATTTTGACACAGAATCTTTCTCAAAAAATGGTTCGTCTTGGTAGAATGTAGAGAGTATGGGTCAATTTTGTTCAAACTGTAGTCATTTTATCAAATTTATCCAATTTATTCACTGAATAAATGCTTAGACGAAATGTGTTGTCCTGAACGGCCAAATTTCGTTGCCCACATCAAACCTAGTCAGGGCGTTAGTTCTTCGTTAGTTCTCGATAGTTCTCGTAAAATTTTTGTTAGTTCTCAAAATTTATCCAATTTATTCGCCGATTAGAAAATGGAAGCAATTTGAAATTTCCCAATTTTGACACGGAATTTTTCTCAAAAAATGGTCCGTATTGGTAGAATGTAGAGAGTATGGGTCAATTTTGTTGAAACTTTAGTCATTTTATCAAATTTATCCAATTTATTCACTGAATAAATGCTTAGACGAAATGTGTTGGCCTGAACGGCCAAATTTCGTTGCCCACCTCAAACCTAGTCAGGACGTTAGTTCTTCGTTAGTTTTCGACAGTTCTCGTAAAATTTTCGTTAGTTCCCAAAATTTATCCAATTTATTCGCCGATTAGAAAATGGAAGCAATTTGAATTTTCCCAATTTTGACACGGAATTTTTCTCAAAAAATGGTCCGTATTGGTAGAATGTAGAGAGTATGGGTCAATTGTGTTGAAACTTTAGTCATTTTATCAAATTTATCCAATTTATTCACTGAATAAATGCTTAGACGTAATGTGTTGGCCTGAACGGCCAAATTTCGTTGCCCACCTCAAACCTAGTCAGGACGTTAGTTCTTCGTTAGTTTTCGATAGTTCTCGTAAAATTTTCGTTAGTTCTAAAAATTTATACAATTTATTCGCCGATCAAAAAATGGAAGCAATTTGAAGTTTCCCAATTTTGACATGGAATTTTTATTATAAAATTGTCCGTATTGGTAGAATGTAAAGAATATGATTCAATTTTGTGGAAACTTTAGTCAATTTATCAAATGTATGCCATTTATTAACTGAATAAATGATTAGGCGAAATGTGTTGACCTCAACGGCCAAATTTCGTTGCCCACCTGAAACCTAGTCAGGACCTTAGTTCTTCGTTAGTTCACGATAGTTCTTGTAAAATTTTCGTTAGTTCTCAAAATTTATCCTATTTATTCGCCGATCAAAAAATAGAAGCAATTTGAAGTTTCCCAATTTTGACACGGAATCTACCTCAAAAAATGGTCCGTGTTTGTAGAATGTAGGGAATGTGAATCAATTTTGTTGAAACTTTAGTCATTTTATCAAATGTATCTCATTTATTAACTGAATAAATGATTAGGCGAAATATGTTGGCATTAGCGACCAAATTTCGTTGCCCACCTGAAACCTAGTCAGGACGTTAGTTCTTCGTTAGTTCTCGTAAAATTTTCGTTAGTTCTCAAACTTTATCCTATTTATTCGCCGAACAAATAATGAAAGCAATTTGCAGTCTACTCAATCAATGTAACACTTTCTGAGGACAGTAGAGTCTGTGCTGTAGTTGAGGCAACATTCTTATGAGTTCGCTTATTAAATGTATTTTTAAATAACCATAAATAGGAGGCGGTCCAACACCATAAAGTTTGTTGAACTCTACCATGAACATAAATGTCTGTGGAATTGATGCAGTGTATACACAGGAACAAACAGAAACAAGGGACGTATGAGGCCATAGTGCAGGAGATGGAATTGTATGGATATGACGTTGGGATGAAAACTTGAAAATAAAAAAGAATACTCTCTACGTACAACCAACAACTAAAGAATATAGAAAAATCAAAGAAGTCAGGTTTCTTCCTTTACATGTCCTTGTGCATTATTGTACTCATTTCTCATTAAAAAAGAACCTGTGTAACCCGTTGCAGGACCTTTTTATTCGCCAACGACGGTATCCATGGATTACGAATGGATTCAGTCTGTCAGACAGCACAAAATAGCTGAAGCCACTATCGAACTTTTCTAGACTCGGGTAGAAAGTGTGTAAGCAGCGGCTCCATTACTTTGTAACCCCATATTTTTGTACCATCAAAACCTCATTTGTCAAATTTTGTACTATTTTTGTACTAGTCAAAAATGTTAAAAATAATTTTTGTACCATTCAACTTACCGTCGAAAAACAAAAATCAATTTTGGGGTTACAGGGTAACGTCTCAACCTCATCATCGGTTTCGGTGAGTCATCCACATCATAATATTGTACTATTTATGTACCATTTTGTACCACTATTTAAGATTTTTGTACCCGTCAGGAACAGCCAGAAAAGAAGGCGGGAAAATTTGTACCTTGCAAACATATACTTTTGTACCGTCTCGAGTTGCTTCGTAGAATATTATGCTATTTTTGTACTAATTTTTAAAATTAAACCTTCTACACACCTACTTTGCAATAAGTGAATATCCGATTAAATACCGTTCTTAAAAATCCCCCCCCAAATTTTCAAATTTGTATTTATTACTTAGAGGCAGCAATTCACGGAAAAAAATTGGACAAAATTTTATCGAATTTGTGAGGTTTATATTTGCTTAAAGTTTAAATAAAATCTTCTGAATCAGTACTATATATTAAGACCGTTTCTGATTTTTGTACCTTCACGTAAAACCCGGGAAATATTTTTTTATATTCTTACTTCTTCGCTAAGACACGCAGTTCACAAGAAACTATGGACGAAATATTATCGAATGTGTGAGGTTGGTATCTAAGTATTATCTAAATATAATATTATGAATCAGTACTATAAATTAAGCCCATTTTTGAATTTTGTACCGTCACGGAAAACCCGGGAAATATTTTACAATTCTTCCTTCTTTGCTAGGACACGAAGTTCACAAAAAACTATGGACGAAATATTATTGCATGTGTGAGGCTAGTATTTAAGTATTCTCTTATAGAATCTTCTAAATCTGTACTTTCTACGTACTTAGGACCTTTTTTGATTTTTGTACCGTCACGGAAAACCGGGAAATATATAATTCTTCCTTCTTCGCTAAGACACGAAGTTCACAAGAAACTATGGACGAAACATTATCGAATGTGTGAGGCTAGTATTTAAGTATTCTCTTATAGAATCTTCTAAATCTGTACTTTCTACGTACTTAGGACCTTTTTTGATTTTTGTACCGTCACGGAAAACTTGGGAAATATTATATAATTCTTGCTTCTTTGCTAAGACACGAAGTTCACAAGAAACTATGGACGAGATGTTATCGAATGAGTGAGGTGAGTATCTAAGTATTCTTTAAATAAAATCTTCTATATTTGTACTTTCTACTATTCACCTTTTTGATTTTTGTACCATCACGGAAAACCGGGAAATATTATATAATTCTTCCTTCTTTGCTAAGACACGAAGTTCACAAGAAACTATGGACGGGATGTTATCGATTGAGTGAGGTGAGTATCTAAGTATTCTTTAAATAAAATCTTCTATATTTGTACTTTCTACTATTCCCCTTTTTGATTTTTGTACCGTCACGGAAAACCTGGGAAATATTATATAATTCTTCCTTTTTTGCTAAGACACGAAGTTCACAAGAAACTATGGACAAGATGTTATCGAATGAGTGAGGTGAGTATCTAAGTATTCTTTAAATAAAATCTTCTATATCTTCTATATTTGTACTTTCTACTACTTTCTTTGCGAGGAAGGAGAAATTTTAAAATATTTCCCGGGTTTTCCATGACGGTACAAAAACCGGAAAGGGACTTGATACAAAGTACATTTCTTTAAATTGTATTGATGATTTGAAGACCTCTAAACCTCACAAATATCATAATATATTGTTCATGTATTCATAATAATTAGTACATCAATGTGAAAAAAACAAAATTTGAAAATTATTTTCGGTTTTCAGTAACGGTACAGTTATCAAAGAGGGGCTTATTAGAAAGTACTTATTCTGAAGATTTTATTTCAACATTAAGTAGATAAAAGCCTCACACTTTCGACAAAATTTTGTCCAATTTTTTCTGTGAATTGCAGCCTCTAAGTAATAAATACAAATTTGAAAATTTGGGGGGGATTTTTAAGAACGGTATTTAATCGGATATCCACTTATTGCAAAGTAGGTGTGTAGAAGGTTTAATTTTAAAAATTAGTACAAAAATAGCATAATATTCTACGAAGCAACTCGAGACGGTACAAAAGTATATGGTTGCAAGGTACAAATTTTCCCGCCTTCTTTTCTGGCTGTTACTGACGGGTACAAAAATCTTAAATAGTGGTACAAAATGGTACATAAATAGTACAATATTTTGATGTGGATGACTCACCGAAACCGATGATGAGGTTGAGACGTTACCCTGTAACCCCAAAATTGATTTTTGTTTTTCGACGGTAAGTTGAATGGTACAAAAATTATTTTTAACATTTTTGACTAGTACAAAAATAGTACAAAATTTGACAAATGAGGTTTTGATGGTACAAAAATATGGGGTTACAAAGTAATGGAGCCGCTGCTTACACACTTTCTACCCGAGTCTAGAAAAGTTCGATAGTGGCTTCAGCTATTTTGTGCTGTCTGACAGACTGAATCCATTCGTAATCCATGGATACCGTCGTTGGCGAATAAAAAGGTCCTGCAACGGGTTACACAGGTTCTTTTTTAATGAGAAATGAGTACAATAATGCACAAGGACATGTAAAGGAAGAAACCTGACTTCTTTGATTTTTCTATTTTCTTTAGTTGTTGGTTGTACGTAGAGAGTATTCTTTTTTATTTTCAAGTTTTCATCCCAACGTCATATCCATACAATTCCATCTCCTGCACTATGGCCTCATACGTCCCTTGTTTCTGTTTGTTCCTGTGCATACACTACATAAATTCCAGACATTTATGTTCATGGTAGAGTTCAACAAACTTTATGGTGTTGGACCGCCTCCTATTTATGGTTATTAAAAAATACATTTAATAAGCGAACTCATAAGAATGTTGCCTCAACTACAGCACAGACTCTACTGTCCTCAGAAAGTGTTACATTGATTGAGTAGACTGCAAATTGCTTTCATTATTTGTTCGGCGAATAAATAGGATAAAGTTTGAGAACTAACGAAAATTTTACGAGAACTAACGAAGAACTAACGTCCTGACTAGGTTTCAGGTGGGCAACGAAATTTGGCCGCTAATGCCAACACATTTCGCCTAATCATTTATTCAGTTAATAAATGAGATACATTTGATAAAATGACTAAAGTTTCAACAAAATTAATTCACATTCCCTACATTCTACAAACACGGACCATTTTTTGAGGTAGATTCCGTGTCAAAATTGGGAAACTTCAAATTGCTTCTATTTTCTAATCGGCGAATAAATAGGATAAAGTTTGAGAACTAACGAAAATTTTACGAGAACTATCGAAAACTAACGAAGAACTAACGTCCTGACTAGGTTTGAGGAGGGCAACGAAATTTGGCCGTTCAGGACAACACATTTCGTCTAAGCATTTATTCAGTGAATAAATTGGATAAATTTGATAAAATGACTAAAGTTTCAACAAAATTGACCCATACTCTCTACATTCTACCAATACGGACCATTTTTTGAGAAAAATTCCGTGTCAAAATTGGGAAATTTCAAATTGATTCCATTTTCTAATCGGCGAATAAATTGGATAAATTTTCAGAACTAACGAAAATTTTACGAGAACTATCGAGAACTAACGAAGAAGTAACGTCCTGACTAGGTTTGAGGTGGGCAACGAAATTTGGCCGTTCAGGCCAACACATTTCGTCTAAGCATTTATTCAGTGAATAAATTGGATAAGATTACTAAAGTTTCAACAAAATTGACCCATACTCTCTACATTCTACCAATACGGACCATTTTTTGAGAAAAATTCCGTGTCAAAATTGGGAAATTTCAAATTGATTCCATTCTCTAATCGGCGAATAAATTGGATAAATTTTAAGAACTAACGAAAATTTTACGAGAACTATCGAGAACTAACGAAGAAGTAACGTCCTGACTAGGTTTGAGGTGGGCAACGAAATTTGGCCGTTCAGGCCAACACATTTCGTCTAAGCATTTATTCAGTGAATAAATTGGATAAGATTACTAAAGTTTCAACAAAATTGACCCATACTCTCTACATTCTACCAATACGGACCATTTTTTGAGAAAAATTCCCTGTTAAAATTGGGAAATTTCAAATTGCTTCCATCTTCTAATCGGCGAATAAATTGGATAAATTTTGGGAACTAACGAAAATTTTACGAGAACTATCGAAAACTAACGAAGTACTAACGTCCTGACTAGGTTTGAGGTGGGCAACGAAATTTGGCCGTTCAGGTCAACACATTTCGTCTAAGCATTTATTCAGTGAATAAATTGGATAAATTTGATAAAATGACTAAAGTTTCAACAAAATTGACCCATACTCTCTACATTCTACCAATACGGACCATTTTTTGAGAAAAATTCCGTGTCAAAATTGGGAAATTTTAAATTGCTTCCATTTTCTAATCGGCGAATAAATTGGATAAATTTTAAGAACTAACGAAAATTTTACGAGAACTATCGAAAACTAACGAAGTACTAACGTCCTGACTAGGTTTGAGGTGGGCAACGAAATTTGGCCGTTCAGGACAACACATTTCGTCTAAGCATTTATTCAGTGAATAAATTGGCTAAATTTGAAAAAAAATTACTACGGTTTCAACAAAATTGACCCATACTCTCTACATTCTACCAATACGGACCATTTTTTGAGAAAAATTCCGTGTCAAAATTGAGAAATTTAAATTTGCTTCCATTTTCTCATCGGCGAATAAATTGGATAAATTTTGAGAACTAACGAAAATTTTAAGAGAACTGTCGAAAACTAACGAAGAACTAACGTCCTGACTAGGTTTGAAATGGGCAACGAAATTTGGCCGTTCAGGCCAACACATTTCGTCTAAGCATTTATTCAGTGAATAAATTGGATAAATTTGATAAGATTACTAAAGTTTCAACAAAATTGACCCATACTCTCTACATTCTACCAATACGGACCATTTTTTGAGAAAAATTCCCTGTTAAAATTGGGAAATTTCAAATTGCTTCCATTTTCAAATCGGCGAATAAATTGGATAAATTTTGGGAACTAACGAAAATTTTACGAGAACTATCGAAAACTAACGAAGTACTAACGTCCTGATTAGGTTTGAGGTGGGAAACGAAATTTGGCCGTTCAGGCCAACACATTTAGTCTAAGCATTTATTCAGTGAATAAATTGGATAAATTTGAAAAAAATTACTAAGGTTTCAACAAAATTGACTCATATTCTATACATTCTACCAATACGGACCATTGTTTGAGAATAATTCCGTGTCAAAATTGGGAAATTTCAATTTGCTTCCATTTTCTCATCGGTGAATAAATTGGATAAATTTTGAGAACTAACGAAAATTTTAAGAGAACTGTCGAAAATTAACGAAGAACTAACTTCCTGACTAGGTTTGAGGTGGGCAACGAAATTTGGCCGTTCAGGTCAACACATTTCGTCTAAGCATTTATTCAGTGAATAAATTGGATAAATTTGATAAAATGACTAAAGTTTCAACAAAATTGACCCATACTCTCTACATTCTACCATTACGGACCATTTTTGAGAAAAATTCCCTGTCAAAATTGGGAAATTTCAAATTGCTTTCATTTTCTAATCGGCGAATAAATGGGATAAATTTTGGGAAATAACGAATATTTTACGAGAACTATCGAAAACTAACGAAGAACTAACGTCCTGACTAGGTTTCAGGTGGGCAACGAAATTTGGCCGTTCAGGCCAACACATTTCGTCTAAGCATTTATTCAGTGAATAAATTGGATAAATTTGATAAAATTACTAAAGTTTCAACAAACTGACCCATACTCTCTACATTCTACCAATACGGACCATTTTTTGATAAACGTTTCGAGTCAAAATTGGGAAATTTCAATTTGCTTCCATTTTCTAATCGGCGAATAAATTGGATAAATTTTGAGAACTAACGAAAATTTTAAGAGAACTGTCGAAAACTAACGAAGAACTAACGTCCTGACTAGGTTTGAGGTGGGCAACGAAATTTGGCCGTTCAGGTCAACACATTTCGTCTAAGCATTTATTCAGTGAATAAATTGGATAAATTTGATAAAATGACTAAAGTTTCAACAAAATTCACCCATACTCTCTACATTCTATCAATACGAACCATTTTTTGAGAAAAATTCCCTGTCAAAATTGGGAAATTTCAAATTGCTTCCATTTTCTAATCGGCGAATAAATTGGATAAATTTTGGGAACTAACGAAAATTTTACGAGAACTATCGAAAACTAACGAAGAACTAACGTCCTGACTAGGTTTGAGGTGGGCAACGAAATTTGGCCGTTCAGGCCAACACATTTCGTCTAAGCATTTATTCAGTGAATAAATTGGATAAATTTGATAAAATGACTAAAGTTTCAACAAAATGGACCCATACTCTCTACATTCTACCAATACGGACCATTTTTTGAGAAAAATTCCTTGTCAAAATTGGGAAATTTCAATTTGCTTCCATTTTCTCATCGGCGAATAAATTGGATAAATTTTGAGAACTAACGAAAATTTTAAGAGAACTGTCGAAAACTAACGAAGAACTAACGTCCTGACTAGGTTTGAGGTGGGCAACGAAATTTGGCCGTTCAGGTCAACACATTTCGTCTAAGCATTTATTCAGTGAATAAATTGGATAAATTTGATAAAATGACTAAAGTTTCAACAAAATTGACCCATACTCTCTACATTCTATCAATACGGACCATTTTTTGAGAAAAATTCCCTGTCAAAATTGGGAAATTTCAAATTGCTTCCATTTTCTAATCGGCGAATAAATTGGATAAATTTTGGGAACTAACGAAAATTTTACGAGAACTATCGAGAACTAACGAAGAACTAACGTCCTGACTAGGTTTCAGGTGGGCAACGAAATTTGGCCGCTAATGCCAACACATTTCGCCTAATCATTTATTAAGTTAATAAATGAGATACATTTGATAAAATGACTAAAGTTTCAACAAAATTGATTCACATTCCCTACATTCTACAAACACGGACCATTTCTTGAGGTAGATTCCGTGTCAAAATTGGGAAACTTCAAATTGCTTCTATTTTCTAATCGGCGAATAAATTGGATAAATTTTGGGAACTAACGAAAATTTTACGAGAACTATCGAGAACTAACAAAGAACTAACGTCCTGACTAGGTTTGAGGTAGGCAACGAAATTTGGCAGTTCAGGACAACACAATTCGTCTAAGCATTTATTCAGTGAATAAATTGGGTAAATTTGATAAAATTACTAAAGTTTCAACAAATTGACCCATACTCTCTACATTCTACCAATACGGACCATTTTTTGAGAAAAGTTCCGAGTCAAAATTGGGAAATTTCAATTTGCTTCCATTTTCTAATCGGCGAATAAATTGGATAAATTTTGAGAACTAACGAAAATTTTACGAGAACTATCGAAAACTAACGAAGAACTAACGTCCTGACTAGGTTTGAGGTGGGCAACGAAATTTAGCGGTACAGGCCAACACATTTCTTCTAAGCATTTATTCAGTGAATAAATTGGATAAATTTGATAAAATGACTAAAGTTTCAAGAAAATTGACTCATAATCTCTACATTCTACCAATACGGACCATTTTTTGATAAAATTTCCGTGTCAAAATTGGAAAACTGCAAATTACCTCAATTTATTGTTCGGCGAATAAATTGGATAAATTTTGAGAACTAACGAAAATTTTATGAGAACTAACGGGAACTAACGAAAATCAATCGATCTGGATGGTTTTCGGTTGGAATTTCAATATGGGTCGAAAAAGTGTGAAGTTGGCCCGACCCATTTATTTCCTTAATAGTTTTTATGTATTTTCGGAACTAACGAAAATTTTATGAGAACTATCGAGAACTAACGAAGAACTAACGTCCTGACTAGTTTTGAAGTGGGCAACGCGAATGGGTCGGGCCAACTTCACAGGGGTCTCTATACAACCAGTTACAACGTGTGGGTATTCCATTTCCGATGTCTCTTTCGACTCTACTCTACGAACCACGGTCTGATGTCATGTGGATACTGTACAGCTTTGCACGCAAACACAACATTGTAACATAAACAAACAGATACCTGGAATGTAAACAAACTTTCTCATAACAAACCAAATAACCCCTGGCAAGAAATCGCTCATAGGCGGTGTGTGCCAATCAAAGAAGAAGGAAGGAAGGATATAAAAGAGCTAGACTTTTGTAAGTCTACGGGAAATTCTCCTGGTCGCCGAAAGGCTGATGGTTCAGGGGACATTGGGTAATATCTTGCTTCAATCTTCGGATTGGCTGGTGTACTTGTGCTCCATTTGGCAGATATTCCACAAACCCAACTCTGAATAAGGCGTTCTCCTGCATCATCAAAAAGACCAGGGTTATAAACTTCGGAACAACTAATAGGTTTAGGCCTACAAGTTGTATCAGGTGAATTGTCTGTTTGAAAAGTGTTTGTATATCATTGGAAGTTTAAATAAATCTTCGAGTGAAAGGTCTTAATGATCTTTCATTTCAAACCTGCATAGGTGATAATTAAAAATAAATCCTGCTCCACAGACCTCGCAAGGGCTTGGTCCTACTAACCCTCAGAAGCCTCTGAGAAGTCCGATAAAAAGGGTTATAACCAGATTAACATAAAGTCCTAAAGGCAGAAGGTGCGTGTCAACGATTTGCGATTAAAATTATCCGAAATGCCATCTGGTGGATTTTCCGGAACTACTCTATGTAGGAATGCATGGGAAATGTTCGAAATAGTAACGTTTACTGTTCAGTTTTTTGCTCTAAATCGTTTTGTGGATCAGGGCAAGTTTAAAGTTTGCTTGTGTTTCCACCCCGTGGAATGAACAAAATGAAATTTGTAAATAAATGAGGGAAAACAGAATTGATTGACCGTGGATTCTGGATTGGCATGAGGGGATAACATTGAAATGCGGCAAGGAAATTGCGAAGAATGCACGTGTCTGTTCACTTTATTTTCGGAAAGATGATTCTATTAGCACGAAAGTAAAGTTTTAAATTGTTCTTTATGCATAAAACTGTTTTTCAAAAACAATGAATCATGTATTAAATTTGGAACAGGTGCAAGTCGATTAAGTCCGAAGATGAAAATAGTTTGAGAATTAATTAATGTCTGTAATCACAAAGGTAAACAGAAAAAGAAAATCGACATGCTAATGTTGTTGTGAAGAGAGCCTCGATGAAATTGTGAATTCTATTATCATTATCCTGTGTTATTATTAAACCAGCCTGCTTCTTTGGGGGAAGAACTGCAACGGCATGTTTACATTTTTCTCCTGCCCAAGCTTTGCAAATACGGGTGAATTGCTTTATTTTCAAATCATTTCCGAGCGCTCCAGTTCAACCTAAGGTGCAGAAGAAACAGCACTGCTTTGAAGAACAAGTGCGTATACATTAGTTTCGTCTGCGTTTCCCGTGTTATTTTTGCCTACCATACTTAAATGCTTCGTACTCAGCACAGCTTCACCTTCGCTGAAGTTCCTGGAATTCACATCGCATTCGCTATATTTGAAAATATCGCCTAATTTAAACGTTTCTTCCATACCAGCTATGACAACACGCCCCTCTTACGTACTACTACTGCATGTAAACAAAGATTTATCCTACATAGAGCGGCCATATTGGAAACGACACTAGCGCTCAGGTGGTAATTTTAATCGCGAATAATACCCCGCCCATAAAGCAGGGTCGTAGCGCAATGTTAACGCAGCCGAATTGTAATCGAGGGGTCCCATGTTTGATAACCGGTGGAGGCATATAGTTGTTCTGATCCCACTTTAAACTGTATGTCCAGTCCCGATTAGCTTTTCTGTGCATAAAGTAGACCGAGTCGTTGCCAGAGCTCTCTCTTTCTCTCTCAACAATTCTCTGAACTGCGTTCTGGACCATATAAGAAGAGTATTTCAACTTCCAGAGTAACATCCAAGCTCTCTTTTAACAATCTAAATAGGTGTCTCCTGGAAAATATCCAAGTGAATTTAAACTCCCAGCCTCACAACCGTGTCTATCTGTTTAAAATGTCCTCGGGTGCGGCAAGGATCGTTTCCCAAGTGAATTTAAATCCCTACAGTTGGAAACAAAGCACTTTGATCAATCTTCTTAGGTGCTTTCCACAACACGTCCGAAGTAAAGTTCAATTCCCACTGTAGCAACCAGAGCTCTCTCTTAACAATATCCTTATGCTCTTCTAAGTGCACGTCCTACGTGACCAGAGTCGTAGCCAGAGATCTCTGCTAACCAACTCCTTGGATGCTTCCCGAAAGTCCGAAGTGTAATTCAAGTACAGGTATTGTAGCCGGAGCTCTGTCTTACTTATCTCCTGAGTTGTTTTTTTTTCTGTGAGCACTTCCTAAATGAGCAGAGTTGTAATTAGAACTTCCTCTTAACAACCACCTGAGATTCTTCTGTGAGCACTCCCTAAATGAGCAGAGTTGTAATTAGAACTTCCTCTTAACAACCACCTGAGATTCTTCTTTGTACACTTCCTAAGTGGGCAGAATTGTAATTACAACTTCCTCTTAACAAACACCCGAGATTCTTCTTTGTACACTTCCTAAGTGAGTAGAGTTGTGGCCAAAATTTCCTCTTAACAACCACCTGAGATTCTTCTGTGAGCACTTCCTAAATGAGCAGAGTTGTAATTAGAACTTTCTCTTAACAACCACCTGAGATTATTCTTTGTACACTTCCTAAGTGAGTAGAGTTGTGGCCAAAATTTCCTCTTAACAACCACCTGAGATTCTTCTGTGAGCACTTCCTAAATGAGCAGAGTTGTAATTAGAACTTCCTTTTAACAACCACCTGAGATTCTTCTTTGTACACTTCCTAAGTGAGCAGAATTGTAATTAGAACTTCCTCTTAACAACCACCTGAGATTCTTCTTTGTACACTTCCTAAGTGAGTAGAGTTGTGGCCAAAATTTCCTCTTAACAACCACCTGAGATTTTTCTGTGAGCACTTATTAAATGAGCAGAGTTGTAATTACAACTTCCTCTTAACAACCACCTGAGATTCTTCTTTGTACACTTCCTAAGTGAGCAAAATTGTAATTAGAACTTCCTCTTAACAACCACCTGAGATTCTTCTTTGTACACTTCCTAAGTGAGTAGAATTGTGGCCAAAATTTCCTCTTAACAACCACCTGAGATTCTTCTTTGTACACTTCCTAAGTGAGTAGAGTTGTAGCCAGAATTTCCTCTTAACAACCACTTGAGATTCTTCTCTGTACACTTCCTAAGTGAGCAGAATTGTGATTAGAACTTCCTCTTAACAACCACCTGAGATTCTTCTGTTAACACTTTCTAAAACGAAAGTACGAAGACTGTATTGTAGAAGGAGAGAGAAAAAATGAGAAGAGTTTTGCCAAAGTTCTCAATAGAAATAAGACCCGTTAGCACCCAATTGCCAGCCAAGAGTTGTGAATTTACTTGCAGGTATTAAAAGGCTGAAGTCAGTAATAAAGGGAGTGAAGAATAAGAAGTATGAAAAGCTTGTCTGAGGAGTATAAAGTTGAGAAGAAACTAGAGTGAATGAAGACAAGGGAATTAAAGTGTTTGACTTAGAAAGGACTGAAGAAAAGGGAATGAGTAGGAAGATATGTGAAGTGAAGAGTATCTCCTATCTCCTAGGCACAACGGTTTTCTTTAGTTGATTACCTTTGAAGCCCATCATGATGAACTCGTCAGATTGTCAGCTTGGGATCCGTCTTCTCCGAGCAAAAGCGAACAAACGAGGGATCTCCTGGCTCGGGGCGGGCTTTATAGTACGCAAGGACACGTAGGCCACGCCTTCTGCCATGCATTCCGCACTGTAAACATCCGTTGTAAGAAGAACAATGCATTGACTCTGAGCACAATGCAGTCAATCATTTTATTTTGATTCCAATCATCCGGTGCTTACAATGAGTGGAATGCGACGCTCACTAGTGACTACCTGAGTCACAGGATATTATCCGATTGTCGCTTATCGCAATGAGACACACATAACATTCAAGTCATGCGACTTTGCATATCGCAATAAATACTCTTTGTTTGCTCTCGATTCCTTCCATTGTCCTATCAGCACTTTCAGTGGTGTCCATCCTCCTCAAGGCTGATGGCGCATTCCCTCCAAAGTTGTTCATCAAAATCCCAACCAAAAGAAATGTTCATAACAAGCACCACCACACACATACACACACAAATATAGTTTGGATAAACAAACAATAATTGATTTTTGTTTGAATGTCGATAATTTAATTTCATTTTTCAAAAAATAATTTTCGAAACTTTTTCAAACTTTGGACATCGAAAACTGACAGTATGTTACAATTATCCAGTCAGTCGTAGTACAGGAACACATACGTACATGCATAGCAAATCGTGCCGGAAATCATCCAACACCAAAACTGAAGTCCGCATGTCAAAAGATCCGAGCCGACTAGGAACTACCGCAAAGAAAACACCAGACATTGTTTACCACTGGGCACCTTGTAATCAAGGGATCCCGGGTTCGATACCCGGTTGAGGCACATAGTGGTTCGGATCCCACTTTAAACTGTAGGTCCAGTCTCGATTAGCCTTACTGTGCATAAAGTGGACTTAAAACACCAATTCAATCAATCAATTTACCACTGGCCGAGATACCAAAAATCGAAAGACACATAACATTCGAAACCTTTTGTTGCAGTTGAAATTAAAAGACTAAAGAATGGAAAAGCATGGCTCACTTTCATGTTTGCTAACATGAAACGTGCAAAACTGTTCAGGTGCACTGAACCTTATTCTTAACAGTTTGTCTGCTTGACTTATCTTGAGCACTTTAAACTGTAGGTCCAGTCCCGATAAGCTTTACTGTGCATAAAGTGGACACCAACTCAAATCAAACCAAACCAAACTCTTTGCTAGCACTGATTCTTTAGTGATTAAGATTCCCACAATGTGACACATCCTGTTTATCTGAATGCAAAAATGAATATTTGCGCTAAAAGATCATTCATTTGTCTATTTTCTCTTGTTGTTGGGAGGTGACCTCTCTTTTAAAAAACATTGGACATGTGAGATTGAATATTTTAAACATAATGAATATGTAGGGATAACGTTGAGATGCATCTATAGAAAATCGGTAAGAATGGAAAGGATTGAATTTGATCTTGCCCATGATAGGGACAGATGTAAGGCGTGTGTTGCTGTAGCCATAAACCTTCGGGTTCATGAAGGCTAGAGAGTTAGTTAGTTAGTTTATGTGAAATTGAATATTTCTTAAAAGCATATCTCAGGGCGCCCGTGGGATACAGACGAGATTTCTTCCAGGAGAGGGCAAACAAGACTTTACCACGGAGAGAAATTTTTATTTTAAAATATTTTAAAAGGGAATAAGGTTTACATTAATTTCCACGTAAAAAATCACACTAATATAATGAACATTTTCAATACTCGTCTTCTGGGGAGGGAGAATACCCCTTGCCCCTGATGGATAGATACCACCATGGGGGTGCCATGAGGAGAAAATCGGAAAGATGAAGGAGTAAATCCGAAATTATACATATCTAATTTGATCAGTTGATCCTTTGGTAGCCGATTTGAAAAATTACCAAGTTCTTTTAAAAAAAGAACAAAATAAGAAGGGACCAAAATTGAGCAGGGTATTTTTTTTTCTATACAAAGACAAATTTACGGAGTGTAAGGGGTGATCTTTCCACTTGGTACACCCAATTGTCAACCTCACTTACACGTGATACACTCAATTGTCAACCTCACTTACACGTGGTACAATGGAATCCATGAGTATTACCGTGCAAATTGTCCATGACTATTTGCATTAATTTTTCTCTTTCATCCTACGTGTTTCTAAGCGATGGATTATTATATAGGCTGGTGCAGAAGTTGTCAACAGCTTGTTTTGGGTTTTCTTTTGATTCTTGAAGCTCCTGTGTCAAATAAAGTGCACGAACATGGTGATGGACAATTTGCACGGTAATACTCATGGATTTCACTGTACACCCAATTATCAACCTCACTTCCACGTGGTACACCCAATTTTCAACCTACTTCCACTTAGTACACCCTGGACTGAATTTGGAAGACTAACGAGGCTCTGGCGTCTAGACCTACGACCAGTATAATCCTTGGACGGCTGTGTGTGTGTTGTCCTATGTTTTGTCCTTATGTGTGCTGAGTGCCCCTTTACAGCCTCAGCTTTTAACCCAGGTGAGAATATTTTAGTCTTCCGACATTACAGTTATGTTTTATTAGTTATATTTTAGTTATGGTAAGGGGCTGGACCCCGTATAATGTGACGGGTGAAGAATAGCCCAAAATATCAGAAGCAATCAAACTGAAAGGTAAATTAACGTTTGTACATGTCAGCACCTTTGCTACTTGATTTGACTCTTCTTTATCATGTGACGTACTTCTCAAAGTATGTAAGGTACCTGAACACAATATGGCCTACCTAAGATTGTTTGTAATGGTGTACAAAGTCAGGAAGGTAAACAAATCGCAATGTTGAAAAGAGGGAACGTTTCTGAACGATTACTGAAAATTGGAGTCAGTTCCCTATAATAAAATGGGTGCATGGAATATTTAATTAAACAGTTACGTTTAAGACATATTGGGTACATAAGTACCCAATATGGCCTACTCGTATATTTTGTTCTTTCACATCAAAATACGCAACAGGAATTGTAAATAAAGTACCACAATGTTGTTTTTATAGGTATATAAGTATGTTGATAAACTTACATTTTATTTACATAATGAGATATGAGATTTGTACAAATAAATAACATTGTTTAAAAACCAATTTGTTACACATCACACTCTGGGCAAATGAAAGATCCTTAGTGAGTCCCACACACTCTACATGAATACAAGAGTAAAAAATGCCACATTTGCAAATTTGCAAAAAATCCGATCATATTCTTCCATTCTTAAATAATAATCAGGTTCTTACCATGGTAAACAGAAGGAAGTTGCACTATCTCTGTTTGGTACGCCGCATACTGACAATACCTGTTTGAGAAGATGCATTCCCGTAGGGAAATCCATGTTACCCGTAAACGGAACAACTTCGATTTACCCCATCACTCTACCACGGCCTACAAATCATCTTTCTCCTTTTCGGCTCCCAAAGCATGGAATGCATTGCCTGCTAATATCGCTAGTGTAAACAACCCATTAAATTTAAAGGTAAAGTAAAAGATCTGCTGTTAAGGGAACAATGGCAGACTCGGGGCACATACTAAAGGTATCAAGTCACTCATTATATGGAATTGTATTATTGAATTATTATTACTATTGTCTCTTGTATTTCTAGTTACAATTATTTTTATATGCAACTAATTCCTATGTACTTTTTTCTTTCATTTTATTTATCTGTGTATTATTTTGCATTTAACTTACTGCTCCATACGCAGTTTACATCAACTTATATGTATTATCATATTGACAAGGGTTAGGTGGCAGAGCAGCCATTAGTTGAACCTCGCCCGCTTAATAAAGAATTTTTTTTATTATTATTATTATTAAGAGGTCACATTGAATCTACCTTACATAGTGTTCTTCTTTTCCTTCATTATAAAGTCTAAACTAAGTAGATTGTTGTAAAGCATAAATTATGAGCTATCATAATATGTACAGTGGGATCCATGAGTATTACCGTGCAAATTGTCCATCACCATGTTCGTGCACTTTATTTGACCCAATAAGAGCTTCAAGAATTAAAAGAAAACTCAAAACAAGCTGTTGACAACTTCTGCACCAGCATACATAAAAATGCATCGCTTAAAAACACACAGGATGTAAGAAAAAAATTAATAAAAATAGTCATGGACAATTTGCAGGGTAATACTCATGGATCCCACTGTACAGTGGGATCTATTAGTATTACCGTGCAAATTGTCCATCACCAGGTTCTTGCATTTTATTTGACTCAATAAGGGCTTCGAGAATTAATAGAAAACTAAAAACAAGCTGTTGACAAATTCTGCACCAGCATACATAAAACTCTATCGCTTAAACACACATAGCATGCAAGAGAAAAACTAATGAAAATGATCATGGGCAATTTGCTAAGCAATACTAGTGGATCTGACTGTACTAGAGATATAAACGCCGGTCCCTTAGAAAATGTAGTAAGTAATTACTTCCATATGCAATATTACATTACGTAGAACACAATCACGAGATACAGTTATTTAGCTTATTTGTTCTCAAGTTACAGCCAACATTTTCAATCACGTCATTGGGACAGTCTAAATGACATACTAACGTCATTTGTTGAATTAACCATGTAACTACTTGGAAACAGCAAATAGGTTGGATTCAGGTACCTTAGTTCAAATTGCAAATTTCGTGCTTGTGATCACCAAAGAAGTGATATCTTATCAAGTCGACTTAGCTGCACCGCCCCTACGGTGTTATGTTGTGTGGGCTGTATAGTTGAGGGGGGGGGGTCTCACTTATCACACAACACTTTATCAACCTTGTGTACTGACGTCACGGGAAAAGGCTTTTTAATTTATGGATACATGCCTACGTTGTTAGACTAGCCTAGCTAGGTTTAGTTCTCTTAGTCTAAATAATATTTTTAAATTGCATTTATGCTAATGGAACCTAACCTAACAGGCCTAACCTAATCCCGTAGGCATTCCTCGTCTGACGTCAGAACACAAGGTTGCAGAAATGAAGTGCGAACGGGCAGTATAGAGGGGTGAACAAACATTGCTCTGCAAATTGTCCTTGACTGTTTTTATTATTCTTCTCTTGCATACACGTGTTTTTAATTAACAGATTTTTACATGTGCTGGTGCTTAGGTTGTTATCAGCTTGTTTGGTGTATTATTTCAATTCATGAAGTTCTTACGACTTAAAATAAAGAAAATAAAGATGTTCATGGACAATTTGCCTTGTAATACTCGCGGTCTACATTCGGCTATGAAGAGAAGATTAGGCAATATATCCATCGCCGTTCCCAGTTTTTTTTTTTTTAAATCTGCATCGTATGCCATTTCGAAGAATGAAATTGTGATGATTCTGAACCAGACTTTACCCTCATACCTTTATAGTTTATCTTTCAATCATTGACACACACATTTCGGAAAACGGAATTAATGAACATGATAATGGACAATAATTAGTGTTGCCCACGAGACGAGACTTTGGCCTGTCTCGTCTCGTGGAAATGCTGTGAAATGCTGTCTCGTCTCGAAAATATTCGTTTGTCTCGGGACACATTATCAATCTCGTCTCGTCTCGTCTCGAATTTTTAAAAGCCTGTCCCGTCTCGTCCCGTGGGCAACGCTAACAATAATTCACCTTCACTTACCATTAGCGTCGACTGTACAAAACTTATACACGATAGATGGCAAGAGTTGTCTGGAAATGACTAATTACTATTACTATTATTACTATTATTACTTTTACTATTATTATTATTATTATTATTTCTACTCCTATTACTAATTACTATTACTATTATTGCCTTGTGGAAACACTGACCTACTAACCACATGAATTGCATTTTCTTTAACCTTTTTAAGAATTAGGTAATTAATGCACTAAGCTACAACTAACTGTAGAGTTCAGGATATTTTATTATAATCTGTTATTAGTGGTTACAAAAACGCAAACGTATTGTGTTAACTTAAAATAATCACATTTCTCTGTGCCAGATGCAAGTAAAATTCAATCTTTTTTCTGCACTTCACTTACACCTGTCTGTCAACAAATTCTAAGCATTTGACAATAAATCGAATTACGTGACCTGACTGTAACAAGTAGGGTATCCAGGATTTTTCTAGTTGGGGCCAAACCTTATGTCAAGTGTGTTAAGAAATTGTGAGGGAAAACTCATTCTGGAATAACAGCTTGCAATGTATACGTACTTGTCACTGTTGTACATGAATTGTAACAGCATGAAACAGTACAGTGGGATCCATGAGTATTACCGTGCAAATTGTCCATGACTATTTTCATTAATTTTTCTCTAACGTCCTATGTGCTTTTAAGCGATGGATTTTACGTAGAGTAGAGGCGGCAAATGTGGAATACCGTTTTTATTTTGAACTATAATTACTTTATTTGTGCACATTTTGATATGAAAATTCAACAAAAAAATACAATACATATTCCTTTTTCAAAAAACACTCAGAATATTTGAAATAATTAATGTGCTTTTGAAGAAAAAAACATTAGTGAATAAAGTGCAAAATGTCAACAAAATGAAAGTGGTGGGTAATGTGGAATACAGTGTTCCACATTACCCTCATAATTAGAAATTACACAACTTTGACACTTAGCCTTATTGTTCTGTTCATTTATGTTAATTCGACATTCGTTATGCAGTTAAATGAAAAACTACAAATTTACTTGCAAAAATCGCAAATAAACACATCTCCCTCTGATGCACTACAGAGGTCATGGGCCCAGAATTCACACAATATACACTGGATCCACTTATTGCCTGGAACATCAGTCGACCAATTCTCTCCACAGAACAAGCACTCAGTGTCTGGGTTCCTCGGACCTACACTTTCACCAATCACACTACAATGATCAGAGGTGATTCCATCACTTTCAATGGTCGATTCACTTGTACGTGCAATGTCCTCCTGCTTCTTACCACGCTTCGTTCTGGATTTTGCCATTTCATCTTTTCCTTTCCCTTCACACTGGTTTGATTCTTTGAAGATACATCTCTTGCACGAGTTGCTTTTCTTTGACTTCTTCTTTTCTGATTCATGAGAGTGTTGTAGAGAATGTTTATAAGGTGTTCCTGTGAGTACAGTTGACGAAGTGGTTCTGCTTCCCCTCTTGGATTGTGCATTACTTGTAGTTGAAACTGGAGATATATCGCATGGTGTTACTGCATGGTTGGGTTGAGTTGATCGGCGAGTGTAGACAGCATTTGTAGACTTTTCATTTGGTGAAGTTGTTTCCTGTACAGGCGGTGTGGGATTTTCAGTTGGCGAAGATGTAGATGGTTGTGGATTAACACTATCAGCAGGTAGAGAGACGTCATTACTGGCTGTGTTGGTAGCTCCAATGAAATCGCTGTCCCTAAAAAACGTTTGGATTCAGGGGATGAATCCCTGTGCATTTGAATCCATTAACAGCAATCTCGCCCGACTGAGCACGTAGGTAAGCTCTGGAAAAGCGTTCTCCTACGTCAAAATGAGTTGCTCTTCTCCCATGGTTACGGAGAAACAATCTCAACTCCTCGTTGTAATATCTCTTCAGAGGGCCCAAGAATGTTCTATCAAGAGGTTGTAGCTTATGTATCGAGTGTGGTGGCAAAGAAATTATAACAACGGATTCTTCCCGAGCTAGGTCAATAACCTCAATATTCCTGGTGTGGCTGTAGTGGCCATCAAGTATGAGGAGTACTGGGTCATCTTTGCTTGGCTTCACTTTACTGATGAAGTGACGAAACCAGTTAGTGAATATTGAGAGTTGAATCCAGCCTGAGGGATGGTACGCTGCGATGGAACCTGGAGGTGCATATTTCATCAGTTGAACATTTTCATTTTTCCTTGGAAAAATTAACATGGGAGGGACAAATGAACCACCCGCACTCATACATGTTACTGCAGTTATTAGTGATCCTCGCTCAGCGGATGTCAGAGTACCCACCTGTCTTTTCCCCTTTAATGCAATGATTTTGTCCTGTTTGGTTTGCACCACAGTAAGTCCACTCTCATCTACGTTATACGCACGGTCAGGGGGGAAATTGAACTTCTTGTAGGCATCTTCCAAGTTGTTGAAAAATTTAGCCACGTTTTCGCGACTGAAGCCATTTACTCTCGCAAATGAGGTTCCAGTGGGATTTCGAAGAGTCACTAGATCTTTATGTCTTTGCATAAACAATCTAAACCAGTCTTTACCAGCACATTCTCTTACCACAGAGAACGGGTGCTTCACATTATTTCGAACAGCTAATTGATAAGCAACTGAACAAATGTCACGTTTTGTGAGTCCATAGTAACGAGATTCCATTTCTAAGACATAACTGACAAGATCATTTTCCATGGCTGGAGAGAAGATTGGCTTTCGACCTACACGTATTCTTGCAGCGTCATCTGCAGATTTGTCAGAATGTTCTCTAACTAATCGAAATAATGTGGTCCGTGGAACATCATATGTTTTGCTGGCACGCAGAAATCCCATTTCTTTTTGCCTGACTGCTGTCACTGCCTGCGTCATTTTCTCTGGGTCCCACTTCTTCTGCTGTACTCCTCCTTTCAGCATTCTGAGAGGGTCTGTGAATCTGCAAAATATAAAGAAACCATTTTGAGCATTAAATATGCAGATGAAATATAGGATTTTTTGTCATAATACATTTACAGTAATTATTCTACCTTAACATGGGTACAATTTCAATTTTCTTTCTGCAAGGGTTTAGGAAAATCTAATTTCGTAATAAGAACAGTAATAAGGGCTGAAGAAGGAATGGCTGCCACATAATAAGATCAATGTCGAGGGAATATTTGCCAAAAATGTTCTCATTAACAAGTTGCAGAAATTTTGAGGGTGTCTTGAACCCCTCCCACAACATGATAAACATTCTCTGCCATTTAGCTGTACCTTATAACTGCATGCAGGAAGTCATAAAACTATAAAAATGTGATTTTAACAAATTGTATCAAGGCCTGAAAAAGAGATGGTAATGTGGAATAGTATTCCACATTAACCACCCTCACGTATTCCACATTACCCGCTAACTACTTTTCTTTTTTTAATCTTAAATTAGATAATAACGGAAACTTCCAGGACACCTAATTGACAATGCTTATTTAGCTACGACATTGGTGAACAATGTCACATAGAACACTTGCAGAAATCTTACCTTGTGTTTGCTTTGTGTGTACAAAACGACGGTAACGAAAAAAGTCCACTCCCTCCAAAACAGCTTTTTGTGCTCTGTCCGCAAACATTCACAGTGGATGGCGGGGGTTGCTTCAGTGCTGCCATCTATAAATACTGTCTGATGGTTCTAAACTACCCCGATAGATGGTAGACGTATGTAGTTGTAAATATCATGGTATTCCACTTTTGCCGACCATTCCACATTCGCCGCCTCTACTCTATGCTGATGCAGAAGTTGTCAACAGCTTGTTTTGAGTTTTCTTTTAATTCTTGAAGCTCTTATTGGGTCAAATAAAGTCCACGAACATGGTGATGGACAATTTGCACGGTAATACTCATGGATCCCACTGTACATGCCAAAGTATCATACAACACTTTAAACTTACTGAAGAGAAAATGTAAGATTTTTGCAATTTTTTTGCACAGAACATAGAACATGTGTAACATTCAATTGAAATATAACAATTACGTAAAATGCTAAATGTGTATTATTTCGAGACTTGTTATGAACAAAAAATACCTAATTTTTATCAACTTTCAAATTCTGGCAACATAAATGTCGTTTTGTATTATCACAAGTCCCTACAATGTTCCTACATTTTGAGCATACGATACAACATGAGTGGGTTCGTTTTCATTAACATTTCGTGAAAACAAACAACCAATCAAGAGCATTTAATGTGCAGTACCTCAAAATCTATTGGAGAGCAGTGTAGTTTGCCAAAATTCCGGGAGGTGGTCGAACCCTGTATGCCCATACCTAGCTACGCCAATGTATTTTAAAAAAATAAGTAGAAGCGTATTGTATAGGTAAAATGACGATAATTTAAAAAAAAACTTAATTAAGCTCGATTTGACTCTTTGTGAAACTTGAAATCCAACTGAGGCAAAATATAAGCTAATTGATTTTGTCCTCATTAGTAGAGTTCATCAAGAGATTCATAACCAATAAACCGGATAAATTATACTGTACTGATTCGTACCTATAGATATAATTGCTGTTGTAGCCAGTGATGTTCCGTACACTATAAGTTTACGTCTACATGCGTTGTCTACACGTAATCTACGGGTAGATTACATTGGGTTTAATTTACATAGAGTACGTAGACAATTTAAAGTGCATTAAAATTAATTTTCAAGGCTTCCGTGAAAGGATAGTGACATTTTCAACTATATTGGTTCCTGAAAAGAATCTTATTTACAACAAAATTTCTTTTCTCTTCTATCATCAACTATGGAAGAAGATATATAATATTTAAAAAAAGAACAGATGGCAAGCGTGAAGCAACATTAGTCTTTTTCCCATAAAACACTAGAATATTTCTTATGTTAAGTTTTTTCCAGGTGAGAAATTGTTCGAATTTGGAAGGAAGCGTATGAAAAGTTCTCCTCACACATCAGCAACTGATACACAGTATAATATTTTTTTACTGCCACGGCGCCCTTTGCTTAGTGATAACCTTTCACCATGTTATTTACATAGATTACGTCATTTTGTATAAAATAGTCTACCAATACTTTTCAACAGAATTGTTAAAGGTCTAGGTATTTTAAATAAATTTAATTCCAGCCAAGGAAAGAAATTCAGCAAGCGTAAATGGGTTCTACCAATGGCGTATACGGAGTTCAAGATCTGGGCTATCTCACAATGTCACATGGTCCTAGGCTATGAATAGAAATACATTTACCAACTCCTAAGAAATCAGGTTGCGAACTCATAAGAAATAAAGTTGCCAGCTCATAGGAAAGCAGGTTGCGAACTCATAAGAAATCAGGTTGCCAACTCCAGAATCAGCATCATCATCTCACCGATATGAATAATTTTATTTACAATTTCTGATCGATTTTTCTCCTGTATTTTATTCTCTAGACTTCAGGCTTCGCAGATAGCCTAGCTATACTGGATCCGCGCTTAGAAGGAACTGTACGGTAAACAAATGCACGTGTATGAATACAGTGTTGCCAACCAATAACTGCAGAATATCGCGAAAAGCGAATTCTCACAGTGTGTAGGAAGGAAAGAAGTAGGGAGGGATTTCCTGGGAAGTATCGGGTACATTACTACGTTCGGTAGTGGAAATATAGAGAATTGTCAAGAATCAGTGAGAGAAGTTTGTAACGAGAATAAAGAAGGGGGTGTAAGATTACAGTTTAAGAAAGAAACGAAAAATAAAAATCTGGGTTAAATTCGGTTGGTTCCTGGGTCGAGTCCTTGCAGTGTTATCCTTTGCCTTTCTCCGGGGAGGCGTAACCTTTTTTTTTTTTCGTTTTGGCGTATCACTGTCTTGTGTATTAGTGTCTCCTTCTTGATGTTCCTGTGGGAGGTTCTGCTTCATTATCCTCTTGGTGATCTTAGTCCTAAGGAGGAATGTCCTGTTGTTGAGTTTGTCGAAGGTGGATTCTTTGTGATATTCTGGGGGGTATATTGCATTCCGGAGGTAGGAGTTGAATGGGGAGGTGAGTGATGCCGGATTTGAAGAGGGAATGTTCCTCTTTCGACACCAGGTTTGTTAAGTCGTTTAGTAACGTAAAGTGCTCGGGATTTCTTATTAACTGGTACGTGTTGAAGTTTGGTAGCTTTTGTCTTAAATCTTCGATTTGTTTGTTCGATGTGTGGCAAAAGAAGGCTTTATGTTCCGGTGTGTCCGTCTCGGTTGTACATTTCAGGCATTTCTCAGTATGTCTGAGGTTGTGCTTATTTAGGTGTTGACCGTAGGGACCGTGTCCCGTTAGGAAATGTATGAGACCTCTCGTGGGATAGAAATGGTCCATCGAAAGTCGTTCTTTTATGTTTGGAAGGAAGCTGTGAAGTCTCCTTCCTTACGTAGCTTGTGTCCATTCCTGTTGCCAGACGCTAAGCAAGTGGTTGTAAATTTCTGGTACCGTGGCAGGGCGTATTCCAATTAGTTTATAGATTTCGTCCTCTTATCCATTTCTAAAGTAATATTTTGATGCTCTGGTTTTAATAACGATTTCAATAGGCTGTAGGCCCGCAATCATGAGAAGAGCCAGGGTTGAGGTTGTTCTGAATGCACCCGTTAGGCGAAGTATCACTTTGCGTTGTGAAGATCTCAATCTGTTTTTAATGTACTGTTTACTGGTTTCCATGGCCCACAGGGGCGAGCCATAGGAAATAATAGAATTATATATGGTAATGAGATATGTTTTTATGTGTGATAGTGGAAGGTTGTAGTTTGCGGAACTCAATGTGGCTAGACTGTTTATAGTTGTTTCGGCCTGGGCTGTTGCCATGGCTATGTGTCGGTTAAAAAACATATTCTCTTGAAGAGTAATACCAAGGTATTTAGCTTCTCTTACTCTGTTTAAGTTTCTCTCTCTGAGTTTGATTTGAGGGTTTCTTTGTAACTTCCCCTTAAGGATAATATAATGAGTCTTTTCCGAAGCTATTTTGAGTTTAGCATGATCACACCAATTGGATAGCATATTGATTGCAGTAGATGCTTTATCTTCGATTTCCCTTCTTGAGTTACCGGAAGTGAGCATGATAATGTCATCCGCATAAGCTATGATCTGGTCTATGTCTGGATGGTCTTATAGTTTCATAAGCGCAGGATCCAAGTTAGTATTCCAAAGCTCGGGTCCCAGAATGGAACCCTGAGGACAACCTTTTGACGTGATCTTACTCATTTGTAGATCCGGATATTTGATGCTAACTTTTCTGTTAGAGAAATAACTTTTCAGAAGTAGGAAGAGTGTACCTGGGCAGTTCATATTTTTAAGTGTTTGAGAAAGGCTGGGCCACCACAAGTTGTCAAATGCCCCGGCGATGTCCACCATAATTCCAACCATGTACTTGTTTGGAGTGTTTTGTGTTGTAGACGATAGCAGGCGTAATGCATCGTCAGTGCATTTACCTTTCGTGAACCCAAATTGTATCCCTGATATGGGTTTGAGCAGGCGAAATTCTTTGAGTCTTTTTAGGATAAGTTTCTCAAAGAGTTTTCCCAAAACGTTGAGAAGGCATATTGGTCTGTATGAATTAACCCTGGTTTCATCTTTATTTGGATGTTTCTTGATGATTATTAAGTTTGCTTCCTTCCAGGTTTCTGGGAATATCTTCTGAATAAGGCACTCATTAAATAGTTGAGTAATGTAGGGCGTAAGTACTGGGGTGATTTCTTGTATTATTTCCACAGGAATTCCGTCTGGTCCCGGGGACTTCTTCATTTTCATGCTGCCTATTTCGTTTTCTACTTCCTGGATAGTGAAAGGTAATATTGGTGATTCTGGATATGGCTGGTGATAGATTTTTCTTGCATCCTTATTTTCATCGCTGTCGTTTTCAGGTTTGTCGTCTGGTATGAGATTCTTCATTAAGAAGTTGATGGTTTCTTCCAAGTCCTTTGTCATATTCGTGTTATTCTCGTCATTAATTAAGGTGGAAATGGTTTGCGGTTTTTTTTATTTTTCCGGTAACGATTTTATACGGGGTGCCCCATTTATTTATTTCCAGACGTTTTTCGATGAAGATATTCCATTGTTGTGTCTTATGATTTAGTAGCTCGGTTTCGTATTGCTTTTTTTTTTTTGCACGGTAAATCTGGAGGTTGGCATTTCTGTATTGTGCGATGACGGATTTTTGATATAGTTTCCTGGCTTTTTGCATTTGTTTCTTAAGGTTGGTTAGTTTCTTTGGCCATGGCTTCCTCTTCATTTTCCTTTGGTTATTTCTGGGTGTTGAATTTTCAATTGCTTGTCTGATGTTTGCAGAGAGTTCCTCTGCTAGCGTGTTGAGTGATTTTTGTTGGTCCAATTGTTCAGGGATAATGAGTTTTTCTAGGAATTTTTGATGATCGATTTTTCTCCAGTTCAATATGTTCTCCTGGTCTGTCTTTTCAAGCTGATGTTGCCTGTAGATTAAGTCGAATAGTATTAAGTTGTGATCGCTTGGTGTGGCGAGATCTATAACTTTCCAGTTTTGGACATCGCCCAAGGCCCTTGCATTCGTGAGTGTTAGATCAATGTTGCTTGAGGCGCCCGCCCTTCCCCTGTAGTTGGGGGATTATCTGGCTGATTTTCGACTTATAGGTTGTGCTCAGAAATGAATTCCTCCATGGCTACCCCCTTGGTGTCGGTTTCTTGGCTGTACCACCACGGAGAGGAGGAGTTCGTGTCAGCAGTGATTATGATCTTGTAGTTTTTGTACGCATTGCAGATCAGATCGATTTTTTCCAGATATGGGTCTATGTCATGGCTGAATTGGAAATAACTATTTATTAGGATCCAAGAACCATGCTCGGAAGATATTTGAGCGCAATTTATGTGTGTGTCACAAAATTGTGCTATTTTGGTGATTGTTAGATTTCTGTTTAGGTTAATTATTGCTGCCATGGTTTGATTGCGGTCCTGAATTGTGTGAACGTTGAGTGGTATGTAGGGAATTTTGTTTTTGGATGTGTATGGTTCTTGCATGAGAATTATGTCAATGTATTGCTCTTTGCAGTAATTGATTGTTTCAAGTGTTGCAAGCTTGCTTCTTCTGGTGTTGATCTGTGCAACGCGTATCTTGTCGTTATCTATGAGTGCCGTACTAATTGGTGGCATCGGGGCCATTCGTTTGTTGCTATGAACTCCATTCTCCCGTGTGCCCTTACAAAGTCCGCGTAAACATCGTCAAGTACCAGGGACTCTCCGCGACGTCCGAAAGCTGTCTCGGTTAGCCGGAGCAGCTCCTCTGTGTCGGTAGGAAGGTTGTAAGTCTTTAACGTTATCCTGTCCACTGCTTCTGGTATGGGGAAGGTAATAGTTTTGCCCTTGCTATGCTTCTTCCTGACTAGTAGTCTCAGTGCAGTAATGAGAATATCTCTCTCTTCTAGGCATGAAAGTTTCAAGTTGTGTTCGAAGTTTTAGGTATATATTAGGTACGGATCCGATGGATGGGATGAATGTTCTGGCGAGGGTGATGGAGGTTCCGAGTCAGTATCGAGATCGGTGTCATATAAGTCAAGTGTGTCTTCTGTAGTGAGTTCAATTTTCTTGAATGTGAGAGGGGGTGTGAGATGATGTGTCAGATGTAGGTGTTCGTGTCAGAGCGGGTTGTATTACCTCAATTGGGGCAGGAGGAGTTGGAAAAGGATGGAATGGGTGTTTGTAGTGGATTTTATATTCTCTGATGGGTTGGACGGTTCAGCAGAGAGGTCGAGAAGGGTTGGGGGATTGAAGTATGTGCTATATGGGTACATGAAGGGGGGAGCTTCTGGGTTTAGCGTGGAAGAGTTTACTAAATCGATTGCTTTTTTTTAGTCGGTATGCTGCCGCTCTTTTAGCGTTTCTTTTTCTTCTACTTGGTGGATTTCTTTTCCTTTTTGTTTTAGGGGCGTTCTCCATAGTCTGTCTTGTCCACTAGTATTTGCCACATGAGGGTGTATGTTGGGCAGTCTTTGTTGTCTTTACTATTGCATGTTTTGTTCCTGTTTTTACATGGAATGCATGTTTTCGGTTGGGTTTTTTATCACAGTTTTGGCGTTCATGATTCTCATTGCCACAATGGGTGCACAAGGGTTTGTTTTTGCAGTATTTTGCTACGTGGCCCAGATCTCCACATTTCAGGCAACGTGCAACCACGATATAATCTTTGATGAAAAGAGATAGGAACGGTAAATATAAATTTTCTGTGCGAAGAAGGATTTTTCTAATTTTACTTGTGGTTTGTACAACTAGATGTACTGTGTTGCTGTTACGGGGTCCTGTTTTAAATCTCACATTGAAATCATTTGTGTATTCTTCATATGGAATTGATTCTTGGAGATTAAGGCTGTAAAATTCTGTGTAAAATTCCTCTGGGTCTTTATTGGCCGGAACGTCATATATGATCAGAAGTGGATCCTTTTTTCGAAGGTTTTCTACTTTGATGTTATGTTTAGGAAGATCTTTATTATTAATTAATTTCTCGGCTCCTTCTCTGGAAGCTGTTTCCACTATCACCATTTGATTTGTGGTTCTTATGCTTTTGATTTTGATATTTTCCCTCACTGGATTTACTGTGGTGGTCAAAATTTCCTGTATCTTCTTAGCACTCATTTTCTTATCTTTGTCTAAGATAAAGACAGTGTGCTTTACGGTAGATGTGGCTTTCTGTATTTGTTGTTGTTTGTCGGTTTTTTTTGTTGATACAACCTGGGAGTATAATACGTCTTCTCTAGGGGTTGTGGATTGGACATGGTGATTTCTTTCTTGAAGGATTTTATTTACAGCGTTGAGTGATTTGTTCTCCGACACTGTTTCTTCATGTACTTGTTCTAATTTGCTCATCAGTTCTAAGAGGATGGATTTTCTTTCTTCTGATACGTTTTTATCTTTAGCGACGAGGGTAGTAATTTCTAATACCAGTTTTCTGTGCATCTCTAGCTTGATAGTCTGAGAAACGGGAACACTGTCTATTGAAGATACGCCAGTCGCATTGGAGTTTGATGTATGAACGTTGATGCCTGGTGTCTGGGAGGAAGGGGTGGCTGAGGGGCTGAAGGGGTTTGCAGGTGACGGGTTGAATGACTTTTTCCAGTGGTCCTGGGGCTGTTGTAGGGGCGAATCTGGCTTCCTTTTTGTCAGAGGTGAAGGTGGGGGGAATGACGGACAGGGCCTCCCTGTCCGAAACCAAAGTGAGTGTTTTGCTTGGGGGTAGAATTTTTGTTTTTGGGTGTGGCGCCACCGGTAGGAGCCATGAGGAACACCAACAGTAGTCCAAGTTGTGCGCACTGATGAAATCTGGATTAAAGAAGCCAATAGACGGAGAGCGGCCGTTAACTGCAATCGCACGGTCGCAAACACAGGTTGCCCGGTGCTACGAGAACTGAAGCGTATTGTATAGTATTGGAATGGACTTCATACTCTCGAGTGACGTCACGCTATGTGAATGTCCTTTGTAACAGCTGAGTGAGTGACAATGACGTCGCGCCCCGGCAATGCACAGACCCCTCTAGCCGAGAATTACGCCGTGTTGTGGCAGTTGTATTTGTCAAATAAAACTGGAACTACTGTATTGAATTCGGTTCTGGGGGTCTCAGAATGTCAATCAGGCTTCTCATAAAACTACTGTGTTTATTAACAAATCTAACTGAGTTCGGGTTGTCTGTGTCTAGTTGTTATTTATACCACTGACATCCGTTAGGCTTAACTGACGTGGCTCCGTAAGGATAGCATGGGGATGTTTGTTTCACAACAGTTATTTTGCTTAAGGGTGAATTCACTTTTAGTTTATTTTCAGATCTTGTAAACTAATTCTTTCATGTGGCTCCAAATGTTGAAGTCGCAAGGTGTGATATCGGGGGATCGAGCCGGCCAGGGAATCGGGCCGCCTCGGCCATTCCATTTCATTGGGTAATTTTCATCCAGCCACTGTCGCACGCCCAGGCAGAAGTATGGATGGGCGTCATCAACAATCATTTGATCGAGCAATTTTTCCTGCCCCAAATCTTAAATGGCATCACATATGAACATTTTTTGAGGAACGGGATGGCAATGTTGTTGGAGGATGTGCCTCTAGCCATAAGACGTGACATGATTTATCAGCATGATGACTGCCCAGCTCGATTCCCCGATCGATTTGACGCCTTGCGACGTTTACATTTGGAGCCACATGACAAGACACCGGTAAACTCGCAAGAAGAGCTCAGGGACAGGATCTTAACAGCTGGTTAACACATCAAAGACACCATTACATCACTAGTTAAGAGACGAAATGTCCATAAAAACCTGCGTGCCTGCATTCATAACGGAGGTGCCCACTTTGAGCAAGACGTGTAATGTTCTTTAATTGTATTGTTCATTGATTCCATTGACATGAAGATGAATGAAGTATTATTTCTTGTACACAAATGTGAATGTTAGCAACATTTGTACCTTGTTGGATAGCAGATGACACAAGGAAGTAATTAAAGTAATTTGTACGCTTCGTGTCAAACCATTTTTGCTATTAATATGTTGGCAAGTAAACTAAGAGTGCATTTTTTTATGATCACTTGTAAGTTTAGACCCACCCCTTACTTACATGTGATTGTTATTTGGGAAAAACTTTTTTTTTCAACGAACCACTTATTTGATAGCTATCAGAAAATGCTGTAATAAGTTACATACAATGAGCAGTTTTTTCTCAATTCATCATTATATGTGGAAAATTGTCATTTAAAAAAAAAATAGAAATTCGATTATCTCGAAAACTACTAATTTTCGGACGGGGTATCATATGGTCAAATTTATTGCAAATGTCTCTACTTTAACCCCTTTTAGGCAATACATCTAATTATCAATCACCCTGTGTGTGTATATACAGGGTGATTCTAAAGGTAGGGTACAAACGAAAACCACAGATACCTCCCATGAAATAGAGACGAAAGTGCCCCTTCCACTTTGCCGAGAGATGCCTCCGTGAGGAGCTAGACAACGCCGAAAACGTGTGAAAATGAACTTCACACCGCTGTACAGCCAGTACCAGTGAAAATAGAAAGGCGGAACAAAATAAGTCAAAAGGAACACCAAAGTCGCCCATCCGAAAAACACCAGGCGGCAGCTGTGCAACGCATGCGCATGGGGTTCCACATAGGAAATAGGAGTGTCCCGCAAGACAAGTGAAGGGAAAGGGTAGCGATCGACAACGGTAGGGACAAAAGAAGCAATGAAGTATGATGTAACAATTGCACAGCGGGGAAAAAAAAACACCATGACTGAAGCAGTGCAGTCGAGAAAAGTAGTGCGAGGTTGCAGAACCACGGGAGGATGACGTAGGACGAAGAAACACACCGAATATGCAAGCAAAGTGGTCCGTGACACTCAACAGGCAACAGACGCGTACATGGTTCGGGGCAGAAATGGCGGCGCTGGCGGTGCAGCGCATGGGGAGTCCCCAAACACAGTGGGGAGACACTGCAGCAAGAACAAAGCATGGTGTAACAAAAGAGAAAGAGGACCGGACGGGGAATGGTACCTGCCAAGGAGACAACAAATGCGGGACGAGGGATTCCCCGTAGCAGCACCGAGGGGATGTCACACAGAGGTCGTGTGCCAGCAGGACAAACACAGCAACTACGGGCACAGGAGGTTATTGCCAATGAAAGGTGCACGTACAGATATGACCACGTTCCTCGTACAGACGTTCTTACAAACGTCGTGATAGGGCCCAATCTGCCAAATTAGAAATGAAGCCGGAGGCACATCGCTGGGTGGAAGGAGGCGAAAGGCTGCTGGAGTGTCGTACGGACCCCACCACTCCACTTTGCTTGCATTCTCGGTGTGTTTCTTGCTTCTTTTGTCTCTACTGTTGTCGATCGCTACCCTTTCCCTTCACTTGTCTTGCGGGACACTCCTATTTCCTTTGTGGAACCCAATGCGCATGCGTTACGCAGCTGCCGCCTGGTGACTTTCGGATAGGCGACTTTGGTGTTCCTTTTGACTTATTTTGTTCCGCCTTTCTATCTTCACTGGTACTGGCTGTACAGCGGTGTGAAGTTCATTTTCACACGTTTTCGGCGTTGTCTAGCTCCTCACGGAGGCATCTCTCGGCAAAGTGGAAGGGGCACTTTCGTCTCTATTTCATGGGAGGTATCTGTGGTTTTCGTTTGTACCCTACTTTTAGAATCACCCTGTATGTATATATATATATATATATATATATATATATATATATATATATATATATATATATATATATATATAGAGAGAGAGAGAGAGAGAGAGAATACGAACATCTTGTCAAGTATCACACACAATATTTGAAATACGATTCTCGTTAATGAAGGTAGGCGTTTGTAGCATGTATGCTTACCAAAATTCTGACTTTGTTTCACCTCGATACAGGCTGGCCAGAGGCAGCATTGCGTACAGGCAACCAAGGCACTGCCTAGGGCTTCACACTTTTCAGGTAACTCGCAAATTGAAATATATTGACTTATGTATTCTTTAGATAAATGAGTAAAATGCATATCTTTCCCCCCAAGAGTGAAAATTAATTTTCAAGCGAGTACATTAGGTTTGGTGTTTTATGATAGAGCAGTGGCTCTCATACTTTTTTCTCATTGTAGCCTTTTATCGTAACGAAAGTCTAATGTACCTCCCATCATAGGTTTTCTCCGAATAGTGGGTTTTGGGATTTTTTTTGACTGCCCGATTGGTGGGTCGTTTTTGATATGTTCGGAGGCTTGTATCTGAAATAGAGCAAAATGACATTCGGGCTGTATGTGGGAAAATGGTAAACAAATAACATTAAAATATATATTTATTATTTTATTGGGTGTTCCTACGTTTACAGTCTTTATGATTAATTACAAAAATAAAATTGTGAAAGTAAGAAGTACATAAAAAACTTTAATTTTCATGTATTTTTTCAGAGTTCTTGAAAAAAAAGTAAAGAACGTAAATAAGTTTGTAAACAAAATGTCAAGCGGAATTTGTTTGTGTTTTGTTGTAAATCCTCAGATGTTCTAGTGAGATGCATGTGCCTGAAACAGTTTCGTGATGTCTGGTTGTGTACTTGAAACTTTCAAGCGGAGATTCGGCTAAACATCGTTTTCGACCTAAAATATTCAGACCATTTGACATCGTACTTTGCGAAGGTCGAGTGGCTTAAATTAAGCGATAAACGTAATTTTCATAAGTTAATTTTACTGCACAAAATCCTTCAAATAAAAGACCCGCAATATCTCTATAACCGATTTCAACATCTTTCCGACTTTCACAGCCACAACACCAGATCGCGCGAAAGGTCTCTGCTGTCCATTCCACTCCACAAATCCAACTTTTATGCAAATTCTTTTACTGTTACCTCAGCAGGCCTTTGGAACAAGTTGCCACCTGAAATTCATGTCTCTTCCTCAATTGTGACGTTCAAAAAATTGTTAAAGTTACACATATTATACAATGAAAATTAAATGTTTGATTTCCCTATTAATATGGCGGGTGCAGAGAATGATAGAAGGAGGTAAGGCACTAAAATGAATTAGAGTAATAGTTAAGATGAATTATCATCAAAGTATACCGTATTGGACTGTGTTTTAAGTATGTGTAATATTGGACTGTGCTTAAGTAAGTGTAGTGTTATGTATTTGCTTGTACGTGTGTAAGGGCAAAGATATGTATGTGTGTGTGTGAGTGTGTGTGTCCGTATCTATAGGTTAGATTACCTTTCTTATATGTAATTTCTCTTTGTATTTTTTATTTCTCTGTAATTTTTTATATATTTTTTTTCTTCCTTTTTTTTCAAAATTTTAATTATTTCATATTCAATTTTTTTGTAAACATGGTCAAGTGGAAGAAAAGGCTCCACAGCCTTAACTTCGCCATGTAAAAGAAGACGAAATAAATAAATAAATAAATAAATAAATAAAACATTTAGTCCATTATAGATTTCAAACGAGTATTTTGTTTCAAAACATATGAATAGATAAGAGTGTCCGCGAAAAAATCAGACTTATTTTCCTATTGAGTGTTAAAGCTATGAAGTATAAAACAATGAAGTCTGCTATACACACCTGCAGAAAAAATGTTGTCGTGTGGGTATTCTCGACTTTTCTCTTCCGAGCTGATCGCGTATCCTCCTCAAGTCGTGCATGTACCCCTGGGGGTACGAGTACCACAGTTTGAGAACCATTGTGATAGAGCATTGTCGTATGCAACACAAAAAAAAATGTACACACTGTATATGATTTGGAGCCTTGCAAATCACAGGGCTGCCCTTGGTCAAAAGATCCCATGATAAGATGAATACAAAAATAGCAAGCAACATTTTTGATAAAAGATAATTTATGTTTACTTTACGCCCACAATAGCTAATCTGGATTTTATTTAGACCTACAGTTTACAGTATAATACAAATAATCGAAATGTGCCCGCTCAGACATCAAACCGAGGACATCTTGGTTACGAAGCAAATAAACAGAACCGACCTCCGTAGCGGAGTGGTTAGCACAGCGCACTACGACGCCAGGCGTCTCGGGTTATAATACCGGCCTGGGCATGGGTTTTCTGTGCTACTTTCCCTACATCAGTTTCATCATAGTCTGTCGGGGGGTCCGTACCCCCTGAACCCCCTAAATATGTCCTTGCTTCAAAGGCATTTCCTTTTTAAAAGCTTTAACATTGCAGAGCGTTTGATAAGAGAGACGTTTGGGGACGTCACACTTTGTTAGTCAGTGTGCAAAATTCCAACTGTTCTCTGTTGCTCGTATGTGCTCGTTGCACTGTACAAAAACCAAACACATGCTGCATTTTCAATTAAAGTAGCAAATAGGTGGAAAGCATTGTGATTTGTTACCGCCTGACTTCCTTCTGCTTTCGTATTTTGCACATGCGTCCCCGAGTACGGCGGATAACGTTCGGACTGACATCTGGCGGGAGAAGGGGCAACTGTACTGCTCGGGAACCTTTCGATACGGAAAAAACAGATTCCGACTCAGTACAACGAAACGTTGCTTGTTCAATGAAGGATGTTTTGAATTTGCGGTACATTCTTCTATTTTGACGAAGTAAGACAATAAGTGTAGTATGTCTCCACATTGGAAGACGAAGTAAGACAGTAAGTGCTGTATGTCTCCACATTGGAAGACGAAGTAAGACAGTAAGTGCTGTATGTCTCCACATTGGAAGACGAAGTAAGCCAGTAAGTGCTGTATGTCTCCACATTGGAGACGAAGTAAGACAATAAGTGTAGTATGTCTCCACATTGTAGACGAAGTAAGACAGTAAGTGTAGTATGTCTCCACATTGGAAGACGAAGTAAGACAGTAAGTGCAGTATGTCTCTACATTAGAAGACGAAGTAAGACAATAAGTGTAGTATGTCTCCACACTGGAAGACGAAGTAAGACAATAAGTGTAGTATGTCTCCACATTGGAAGACGAAGTAAGACAGTAAGTGATCTATGTCTCCACATTGGAAGACGAAGTAAGACAATAAGTGTAGTATGTCTCCACATTGGAAGACGAAGTAAGACAGTAAGTGATCTATGTCTCCCCATTGGAAGACGAAGTAAGACAGTAAGTGCAGTTTGTCTCCACATTGGAAGACGAAGTAAGACAGTAAGTGCTGTATGTCTCCACATTGGAGACGAAGTAAGACAATAAGTGTAGTATGTCTCCACATTGTAGACGAAGTAAGACAGTAAGTGTAGTATGTCTCCACATTGGAAGACGAAGTAAGACAGTAAGTGCAGTATGTCTCTACATTAGAAGACGAAGTAAGACAATAAATGTAGTATGTCTCCACATTAGAAGACGAAGTAAGACAATAAGTGTAGTATGTCTCCACATTAGAAGACGAAGTAAGACAACAAGTGTAGTATGTCTCTACATTGGAAGACGAAGTAAGACAATAAGTGCTGTATGACTCCACATTTAAATAGGTAGGAAGTTCTTTATTTTACTTTATTTTCCTTTTTCATAACATTTATTTAATCATCCCCGGTACTTTAGTATTATACGTACTACCTCATCTGTCTACGAGTGGAGCATATGGATACATAATGCCGTGATGAAATGTGTAGACGTACACTAGAAATCTAAGGAAACGCCCCCCTTACGGTTATGCAACCCAGAATTTTATATCATCTAGTTTCGCCACGAAGAGCAGCTCGCGAGAAACGTAGTGTTTCCAACTCTTGAATCTAGCCACAGATTCAAGCGACCGGGTGGAGATATTGCTTTCCTCTTGATTTGATTTCAACGGACAACAAGTTTATATTGAGAATGTCTCTGGTAATAATAACAAGTGTTATTAACATTTATGCTTGAGTTTATTATTATTCTTTTACCACTTCCGAACGAATATGTGAAGAAAGGAGGTATCACTGATTTCGCTATCGCTCGGATACTTGACACCTCCCATGGGAGAGTCCTGCAGACGAAAATATAGCATTATGACTAATTCTGTTATCTATTTCAGAAAAAAAAAGTCCCTTCCGATAGTCTAAAGTCGCCTTGTAATCAAGAGGTCCTAGATACAATTCCCACTGGTGACCCACCACTCTAGATCATAAGTTCCGTTTCCATTAATGTATCTGTGCATAAATTGAAAACTAAAATTTTCTTAAAGGTTTACGTGTGCTCGGAACAACCTTTGAAAGGCAAAAGTAAAATGACGTGGAAGTTGTGATTGGTTTTTACATCACTGGCGATAATGCGAACCCCCGAACTCCATTGTTGCAGTTATTCTTTTCGAGATTTTTCTCGTTGGTCCTGCCACCATAGGTAAGTCCAAAGAGAGGATTCTGACCCCCATAACCACCCCCTCCCCGTTCAGTGTGCTTCTGCTTTTTCCACTGTATCCTATTTGCACCCATTACACATTTTTTTTAATTTTGCAATAACGCTTTCGGCTTTTTTCTTCAGAGTTCTTATTTTTGTTTTTAAATGTTTGGCGACATCTGTTTTGGAAAAATTTCTACGAAGTTTGTTTTAAGTGTAAATGTATCTGGACATACAGTGTGGAGTGGGATTGGAACAACAAATATGAGGTTCCGTCGCGAAACGAACAAGCGCTCCTTTGATTATGTTTTCTTTCCACGTTTATTAAAATTTGCTTCCTTCAGCCTACTTCCGATTGTCGTATATTTCAATTCGTATGAGTTCTTTTCCTTTTATTTTCATTTGTATTGTTCGAGCCGTGATAACTTTCTCTCTTAATCTGGTTATTCGAACACTTTTATACTTTTTTTCTCGATTTTCCCTTCGCACTCATTACAGATTTCGGTATCGCGCTTTTCCATATTTTCACTAATTTAATTCTCTTGTCTATAATTCCTTTGACTATTTTTAATTTGCCCTTAGTCCGAATCAAGAAAATATGTTAGGAAATGTTTCCCGTGTAAATCTTATTGTATGGTGGTGTAAAATTCATGCCAGCTTTTTCTTGCGATAAGGGTTTTGAAAGTGCAAGGGTCTCATTTATTAACCATGGTGGGAAGGGGGGGGGGAGGGCTGCCAGAAACCTTCCAGACGAAATATGCTGGAAACAAAAAGTAGGTGGAGCATTTGACCATACTCTTCCATCAGTAGGTGGGGTGCTGAGAAGGCTATAAGTGGAACCACGAGCAAAACAACCTGCGCAGACCCGCCATTCCTGTGCACCGTACCCCCGCGAGTAGGGGAGGGAGAGAGTGGACCATGCTTCCTTATGGCCCGAGGTGGAGGGAAGAAGGAAAAGCTGCGCGGGGACTTTTCGTCCCAAGGTTTTTTTTCCTTGTGGTCGATCTATACCTGCGAGCAAGGGGGAGGGGTGGCGAGCAACACTGCCACAGCGAGTCGCTGTAAATGATTTCATCGTCTGTGCTGGGTGAAACCGGTTCTTGGTGCTCCTATACTTTTCCGATACATTTCTGCCAGCCTTTTTAGCGAAGCGAGGTCATATGTTCCAGATTCGAACTCTGGTCAGGCATGAATGTATCACTGAGTTTGTCCCGTCACAATTTTATAAATTGATAATTCATCCGTATTATCGCGATTAACTCAAGAGGCAGAAGAGTGATGTAAAATAACCGAAATAGAAATTGATGCATTTGTGCCTGGTGCTAGTGTAACGACGAATTTAACTCTTTATAAATGATGAAATAGGTAGCCCCTTGCGCTCAAATACACTTATAAATTGGCAAAAAAAATAAAAATAATCCAACTTATCGCTGATCTCTTACTACATTTGGAATACAGCCAAGAGCGATGTAAAGCAATGCAATTACATTGTGAATGTTTCACATCCTATGGTCTTTCTTTTTCTCGTAGCAGGGGCGGGGTTCATTCATTACAAATACCTAGGAAAGGATTTAGCAGCAATCCGTGATATACCTAAATATCATAACATGTTGCGTAGCCAGGGTTCTTGTGTCCTAGCCTCTGATAATTTTGAGTTTTTCTTTTTCGTTGTTTCTTCAATCTTCATCAATTTCCCTGAAGCATCATCCATGCTCTGTCGCCATTGAGTAAAATGAGTAAAATTTGAAAAGAAAACACAAGGATCTACTTTTCTCATAGCTCGCCAAACATGCACATGCTCTCAGCGCTATCATTATTCTTGGCAGGCAATGGAATTGAAGCAACTCTCACAACTAACGTAAACTACATGTCACTCAGGCATGACAATTCTCGCGGGCAAAGTGGATTTTTTTTTTTTTTTTTGTATTGGCACATGGTAGCACAATAACTATCTTCTGGCCTCCTAGATTTAAATCCGTACTCTTTATTCCAGTTGAGTGATTGACTCACAATTTTGCCATTGAAGGTTTGGGTTGTATTGGGTTATACGTATTGTGTTTTTGGTGCGCTAGGAAAAAGCAATCCCAAAGGTTCTCACTGAACAGAAAATTGTGTGCTTTCCCTCTCTCTCTTCCAACTCCGTCCCTATCTCTCACCCCACGTCCCCACTATTTAGGTAAACTATCCACATTGAAAATAATATTCCCCAATTGTTTTGATAGGACATTTCTATTGCTCCGAACGAATTATCTCCGTAAGAGGACTAGGGCCTCCCCGATGGCGCAGTCGTAGTGTCGTCACATTTCAATCAAGGGGTCCCGGGTTCGATACCCGGTGGAGGCACATAGTAGTTCGGAACCCACTATAAACTGTAGGTCCAGTCCCAATTAGCCTTTCTGTGCACAAGTGGACTTAAAAAACAACAATTCAATTCAATTCAATTGAATCATCTTATCAATATTTTTAAATCTGCATGTACCTGCTTAATTTAATAGATTATACATTTATATTCATTGCGGACAGAAATGTGAGAGAAAACAATGCATTTTTTTCAGGGAATGCATGAGTCAATAATAATGTATATTTTGCGGTATATACTCTTTTATATTGCATTGATTCAATAGTATCCTTATTTCCTAAAGCAACGTGAGTTTCTTTGCACACACCACGCAGGCCCTGCTTTGACTTAAACCTCAGATGCAGTAACTTCACGGTTGCCTTTTACCACCACGCTTTGGCTTTAATTCGAGCCCCGGTGGGTGCTTCGTTCGAGATCCTGCAGCAGTTTTACTCGTATGCCTTGAGCATGTCACTTGCAACGGAACCAATAAAATGAAACTTTCTGCACCGGAATGGGCTTGAAACTCTACATGCACCAGTGATAAGGTGTTTTAAAGAGGTATGTGCCACGTGCAGCATGTCCCTTCGGTCCGAATGTTCCTTTACGATATCATTTCATCATGCCTTACACCAGCGGCGTATACTCGGGTCATCTAGGTAATCGCAGATGACCCGGCTGTATTTCTTTTTTAAATATATATATACACACACATTTCTTCGCAATATTCTTCCAAACCAATTTCGATGCATACATTTCTTTGCTTCCAGCGCGCGAATGCTTCCAACCGTTTGCCGCTGAATGTCCGGGAACCTTTTCTCCAGCCGGTGGAATGACTTCAGGAAATCTCGCCCTGACGTCATTCCTCCCGTTTCCCTTACAACCCTTGGCGAGGAGGGAGGAGAGAGGAAAGAGGGGGAGGAAACACTGCTTCTCAGGCGCGGTGATTCCGTGCCCAGGGTAACCTCCTTCTAGTGAGCAGTGGCGTACGCAAGGGGGGGGTTACGGGGTTTAAACCCCCCCTTGAGCTTGTGAAATATTATGAAAAATGCTACGAAAAAAAATTAAATGAACAATTTTTCACAGTCAAAGATCTGGGACAATAATATTACTATTACTACTTCTACTACTACTACTACTACTAATAATAATAATAATATAATAATAATTTGAATTATTATTTCCATGCAGCATGGAGAAAAGGACAGCATTGCAAACACACGCGTCTTTCAGGGTGATGCCTTGAAAATAACCACGAGTTTATGAGGTTAGGTTAGGGTAACTATGATTTAAAAGAGAAAAATGTTGTTTTGTATCTCAGTTGCCACAGTGTTCAACACACTTGCGTACGCAGGATTTTTTTTTCTGGAGGGGCTGGAATAGTAAATGTGGATAGCAAATGGCTTCGATTTGGAGGGCAGGATGCATAATAAAATATTTCGTATTTTTGGAGCTTTTCAATCTATTAAAATTGTTTTCAAAGACAAAAATGGTAATCGGGATTCACTTTAAAACAGGTTTCGCATTTACACATTTTGATTTTTTAAAGTTCTTAACGGATTTTTATTTGAAAATTCTGATTTTATCAAAATTTCGGTAGGGGCTGGAACACCATCGGCCATCCCTCTACGTACGCCAGTGTTCAACGAACATGTATTTTTTTGTGTGTGAACAATGCGAATTAACTAAATAAAGTTGTTGGTTCGTTGTAAGAGGCTAATGTATAGACAAAGGCTAGGCGGACAAGAATACAGTCACCAATTCGCCTTCCCATTGTATTGTTTACCGCAGCTCGTTTGAATGTATCTTTAAAATGTCTCACCTTGTTGACTAGACAATTATTCAAATGACAATAAGCTTAACTATTGTAAAATGTTTTGTTGGTAAGAACAGTAAGATAATCCAGATGTGAATTATCGGGGACATTTATGCGGGAAAAAAGCCGGAAAAATTCCAACCAATTTCGGGAATCGAACTCGGATCTTCCGCGTGATTGCCAGACGCTCTGCCGACCAGATCACCGCAGCTCCTTGGATGAGTTCCATACTTGATTATTTCAATTTATTTTAATATATTTTCTTGTATTTATGGATCTTCTTCACCCCTGAAATGTCTCACCTCGTTGACGAGACCATTATTTCGTAACAAAGAAACAAACCATCCCAGGATTTGATAAAAATCGGATGACTAGAAAGTAATTTCGTTCTATTGTTTTCATAAATACTATATTTATGTAGATCTCTACTACTCAATAGTAGTAGTAGTAGTGGTATTTGTACTATTATTAGTATTAATTCAGCTAATTAATTAATTATAAGTATTATTAATTAATTGTGATTATTATTATTTAATTAAAGTATAATAAAACAATGGTATTGTGAATTTGGAAAAAAGTTTTAGAAATAACACCCCCCTTGATGAAATCCTGCGTACGCTACTGCTTGTGAGAGTCCACCGGTCGCACTCTCAACCTTCAGAGCCTTTACCGTTCCCTCCGCTGAATAGGGAAAACATACCCGGTAGAGTGCGAAGAACAGGAAAATTGAATAACATGGGCAAAACCAATTCTACGCTAATTTTCACTTTACATTTGCTTCTGTCTTGCTGATTTCTGTTACTTGAACATAAATTTATCAAAAGGAAAAAGCTTAAATATTGAAGATGAAGCAAACTAAATTAAAATTCAAAGCTTAAGCAATTAAAGCACCTATATGCTGACTCCCCCCATCCTTGTATTTACAAAAATAGTAATCGTTTCTCCTCTCTAATCTTCAAAAACAGCGAGAATACTTCCTTCACGGAACTGAATATTTTTTAAAGGGAAAGATATCAAAAATAAATTATATATATATATATATATATATATATATATATATATATATATATATATATACATACATACATATATATATATATATATATATTATATATATATATATATATATATATATATATTACTTAATTTATGTTGCTATATTCCGCCTCTTTAGATTAATAGTGATGAAGATGAACGACTTAAACATAAAACGAAAAAAACACATCAGGCACGTAGCCAGGTGGAGGACTCAGTTGGATGAAACCCCCCTCCCCGAAATCTTACAAATATCTAATTTAAAAAGTGTATAGTGGTAATTAATTTTACTTCATTAGCTGGATTAAACACCTTGCATAATACGTTGTAATAATCTGAGATTCATCTTCAGAACTTCTAACCCCACTGTAGACTGTTATCCACTATTCATTGGATTTTTGTGGTAACTGTCTCATGAGTGGTAGTTCTTTCTAGGAGTGTTTGTAGCTAAATCACTGTGCTGATTGCAAAACAAGAACGAAATGAACAAATATCTAGCTCGAAGAAATGTTTTCTTTGCCGAAAGGGGGGGGGGGGGTTGTAATAACGTCTAGCAGGCATAATTGTCGTATTGATAGCTGGCAACACTTTTTAAAAAGTCAGGCCACGTCACTGCACCACCGAGTATCTACCGCTATGCCACCCGGGAGGCGCGTGTGTGTGTTTGTGTGTGTGTGTGTGTGAGAGAGAGAGAGAGAGAGAGAGAGAGCATGTATGGGTATAAATCTCCAAGTTACATTCAAAATAGTGTGTTGCATCATTATAGGCTATATAGTATTTTTTCTAGCTAATAAAGTTCGACGTACCCGATATATATTTATGTTTTCAGGATACCTAACCACACACGGAAAGAAATTGGTATTTATACTTTGCTTTGCTCCCCCCCTAATATCACTAGAAATCAGCACCTATGTTTTCCGGTTCTGCTTTCCTTGCTTGATTACTTGTTCGTATTTTTCCCCTGAGTTCTACAGAAATCAAACCTTTCTACATAAATATTTTTGGTTTGCCTACATTTTCCATTGTACTGTTCCATTCTCATTGGTTGTCTTGTCCCGTGCCGACCCTCCGCGAGTTGAAATTGATAACGCCAGTGGTCGCGGGTTCGAATCCCGACCTAGGCATGATTGTTCTTTGTGAGTATCCCTTCATCAATTGCATTCATCCTCGTTGTCGCGATTAGCCTGAACAGAAAGAAAAGCGATGTAAAATAATATACGAGTAATTTCGCAATCCGTATTGTCTCATGTACTTGTACTATAGTCATCCCGCTCTTTTTACAATTTGCTGTTAGGTCTACAGTGCTTTTTACGTCCTCCTTTCAAGAGAGTATGATGGTTTGCAGCTCGACTAAAGAAACGCTGTGGAGATCACTGGAAAGCCAGCCAACCAGATTCATTCTAGAACTTAATAGATACATCTTTGATGTCTCTCAAGGGTCGTTGAAGGTCATATACCTAGATCTTTGCTTACCGATGTAACAAATGTAATGCAAATAAATCGAATGAAATCAAACATCACGAATACAAGAAAAGTTACTTGGAGAGGAGCGGGGAAGGACTTACTGGTCATTGAAATGAGTGGCTTACGACAAATAGCAAAAAGTAGTGTCTGGGTATGACGTGGCGTCAGTCAACGTAGAAGGACGGTAGCAAAAAAGTGGTTTGCAGAGCCATCTGGGTAGGATGGTAGTACCAAAGCCTAACTGTAAAAACTTATGATTACCCAGATTTGGCTCAAATGAAATGGTACATGCATTTTAGGAGGGGAATGGAAGAATATTTATTGTTTACTTAATTTTCATTAAAGTGGCGGAGTGATTATCGTAGCGCGCTGCAACGCTGAGGGTTCCCGGTTCGAATGCCGGCCTAGGCTTGGGTGTTTGTGAGTGTCCGTCTCTTCATAAATTTCATCATATCACTCATCCTCTTTTTCGCGATTAGCCAAAAGGGGCAGAAAAGCGAAGTAAAATAAACTAAATCAATCAATATTAACGAACTGAAAAATCACGTCGCACAGAACTTTGGCCTGTACAAATAAACAGCACTACAAATTATTTCCTGAAAAAGGGATAATCGTAGGTTTGTATTTTTATTTGAACTATAAAGTACGAACTTACACTCAATAGATCGAAAATTCTGGTAAACTATTGGTGTTTGCCATGGTTAAAATGTTGGGTCTTCGCACGAGAGACCACTGGCCCACGTTCTACGCATAACAGAGAGAGAGAGAGAAAGAGAGAGAGAGACAGAGAGAGAGAGAGCTCATTACGACGTCGACCCTAACCATAGAAAAGTTAGAAAACCTAACCTAACCTAACATAACTTTTCTATGCCCTAACTTCGCCATCTTGAATAACGTGTTCTCTCGTTGAGTCTAGTTGCATCTCGTACACGCCCTCATTTTGTTACGCATGACTTGATTGGCCTGGCCTCTTCTTCTTCTTTTGAGAATTTAGCAGAAAAAGAACGTGGGAGCAGACATTGCCTAAGAAAAGAAAAAAAACTGTGTGATGAAAGTCCCGTTAATATATTGAATCACATTTTAAGTTTGGAAAACAAGTACTGATTATATGTATATATCTTTTATTCCAGTATATTTCATACCTACAAGCCCCCAGCCGATTTGTAATGGTTTCCTTAGATGAATAGCGCTAATGTTCCGTTAGTAGCTTTTAATAATATGTTTTATGTTTTATCTTATTTCCTGAGACAAAACCTTCGAATCCTGTCTTTTGTTTCCCTGACATTTTCAGCATCAAATCTCCCCCCTCTCAGGGTACTCCACTGATATCAATTGCAGAAAAAGTGAATGCATTTATCTTTCGTTTTATGAGGCCATAGACAGATGAATGGAATTTCTACGTTGGTAAATCAGAAGTGTCTACATCTTGCGATTGAATATGGTGCACAAGGGAGAAAATTACAACCGATCCCTCTATAACACTAGACATTCAGTGACGGCACCAGAAACAGTTGCTGATATTAAGTGGTCTGTATCCTGCAGATTGCCACCCACGTTAAACTGTGCAGCAATTGTTATGAAGAGAAAGAGACAATTTGGGAAATGTTGCATCATGGCCCCAGCGCCCTTTACAACACTTTGGGTGGCGCAATGATCGTCTCACCCCACCCTTCCATTCCTGCTTTTATTTTCTGCTAATAATTCGGACATATCTCGTAACGTCGTAGTATTTATTTTATTTAAGTGCATAAAAATGTTCTAAAAGGATAAATACCATTGTTCAGTTAATGCAGGTGTCCTGGGTTCGAATCCATGTTAGAACTTTCTTTGTCATCAATTTTTCATAGAATCGTCGCGATTAGCCTAAAATCGAAAAAATGCGACGCTAAATAACAAACAACGACGAGGGAGGTGGTAGAACGCATTGATCTAAATACGAACAAAGTAATCGCTGTAGAGTTTACACAAGATACAATCGCGATTTGCCCAAAATGTAAGAAAAGCAACGCATAATCGGGAGAATACGAAATAAAAATACTTATTAGCACAGATAATACACGGACCATTTTTCATGCACAACGGAATGATTTACGTGCTGGAATTTCAGGAACTTGAAATTATTTTCCTATGTTGTGCTTCTGGGCTACTAATTCTGTATACAGGGTGCTCGGAAATTCCTCTTACAAACTCCTAGGGCTAGTAAAGGGGAATGAGTAGACAATATTTACAATAGCAACCCATGTCCGGAAACGTTCCGTTTCCGTGCTACAACCATGACAATGTGTCGGATGTGCCTGTGTTGGTATGCAACCTGGTAGGCAGTACATGACTTCCGAAGAGCACCTGATGACCTAAAGTGTAATCATTTATTACAACATGTTAAATGAGGTGTTACGTAAGGTACAGAATTGAATGATGTGTGACAGTACATAATACAAACAAATTTATTTGGTAACAATGCCAAGGGAACAACAAATAAACGTACTATTCATTGATCACAATAACACTTGCGTCGACAGTGGAACGCAACAATTTGTTTCTGTCCTATGCACTGGTTTTTGGCATACGGCACTGCTCAACGACAACAGTGGCTCGATGTGACGACCCCCAACGTCGTTGCACACATTATACCGACGAATCATTTTCCGGTACACTCGCTCCAATACACCGATGTCCCGTTAGTTTCTTGTGCAGCGACCAGTACTCTTGCCAGCAGTTCTTCCTCTGTCTCTACATGAGTCTCGTACACCATACTCTTCATACGACCCCACAAGAAATAGTCCAATGGTGTTAAATCCGGCGATCGTGGGGGCCACGCGGTTGGATCACCTCGGCCTATCCATCTTTGTCCGAATCTTCGGTTAAGATGTCTCCGAACGTCACGTGTAAAGTGAGGATGTGCGCCATCGTGCTGAAACCACAGTTCCTGACGGACGTTCAATGGCACAGCATCCAAGAACAGGGCCAATACTTCCTGTAGGAAGATCAAGTATGCGGCACCCGTTAGCCTGGTTTGATACCGCGGCAGGGAAGACGTCACGTGCCATCAGGTGATCTTCTGACGTCATGTACTGCCTACGAAGTTGCATACCAGCACAGGCATATCCAACACATTGTCATGGTTGTAGCACGGAAACGGAACGTTTCCGGACATGGGTTCCTATTCCAAATATTGTCTACTCATTCCCAGTGATGTGCGTCTACGCGTAAACAACGATAGTCTACATTCTACACGTAAACTATTTTATACACGTAGATTAGGTAATCTATGTGAACAACATGCCGAAAGGTGATAACTTAACAAAGGGCGCCATGGAATTAAAATAAAATTATACTGCGTATCAGTTGCTGATGTGTGAAGATAACTTTTCATACTCTTTCTTCTAAATTCGAACAATTTCTCATCTAGAAAGAAACCTAATATAGGAAATATTCTAGTGTTTTATGGGAAAAAGACCACTCTTGTCTCATGACTGCCATCTGTTGTTGTTTTTTGCATACTATTTATCTTCTTCCATAATTGATGATAGAAGAGAAGAGAATTTTTTTGTAAATAGGATTCTTTTCATTTCGTTAGGAACCAATATAGTTGAAAATGTCACTTTCCTTTCATGAAAGCATTGAAAATTAATTTTAATGCACTTTAGATTGTCTACGTAGTCTATGTAAAACTACAACCCAATGTAATCTACGCGTAGATTACGTGTAGATAACGCATGTAGACGTAAACTTATAGTCTACGGCACATCACTGCTCATTCCCCTCTACTAGCCCTAGGAGTTTGTAAGGGGAATTTCCGAGCACCCTGTATCTCGTAACTTAGATGTAGAAATCATTCAAACGTAACATGCATTAACTGAACAATGGTATTTATCCTTGTAGAACATTTTTATGCACTTAAATAAAATAATTAATACTACCTTACGAGCATGGACGTCCGCAGGATTTTTTCCAGGGAGGGGCAAGAAAGGTATTTTTCCAGGGGGGGCAAACGAGGCACATTTTCCCCCAAAATAGCGTTGTTCCCTAAAAAAAACATTGCTTAAATTTGAATTTATGGTGTTCATGCAATAAGTAACACACATTTCTGTGGCTAAAATGAAATTATATGTGTGAAATACATAATTTTTGGTTGACTTTCATTTTCCAGGGGGGGCCACGGCCCCCCTTGCCCCCCTTCCGGACGCCCATGCTTACGAGATATGTCCCGAATTATTAGCAGAAAATAAAAGCAGGAATGGAAGGGTGGGGTGAGCGGATCATTGCGCTGAGACGCATTCAACTGTCACTGCCAAGAGTAAGATATGATTGGCGGAGAGGTTGCTATGACAACGCTTTACGTTTCGAAACGGCCGTCGGAGGTTCGCGATAGGAAGTGATAGGATCAAGACCTGTAGTTAAAGAGGTCCTGAGTAACTACCACCGTATAACTGTTCGAGCTGTCTCTGTATCCTTTTCCTGTACGGGAAATTATTTGTGAACTAGTGATAGTGTTGTGAAGTGATCTTGTGATTGTGTATCGAATTAAATATACGGGACCGTGAAATAGGCCCGTTATACCATGGCCGGGAATCATACTCCGGACCCCCAATCCGACATGGACGCTGAGAAAGGTTCTAATAAACGTACTCGCGAAGAAGTGGACGATGTTCCCCCCGATAAAATCTCCAGAAGTGATACAATTCATGAGTCCCCCCAGATTCCACCTACATATTGGTATGGCACGGATATGCCGGGTCCCTACATAGTCCTATTTGACGGTATAGACACAAACGAGAAATTGCTTGCCGCTGGAAGTGTTGGTAACTATCTCCGTAAGAAAGCAGTCCGAGTACAGTTAGTGGAACAATGCGGTCGTAATCGCGTCCGGGTGACTTTCCCCACCGCTAAAGCTGCTAATGAGTTTCTCACGCGTAGTGCAATGCATCATGATATGGGAGTCAAAACGAGAATTCCATTATCGTTAATTCAACGGGAAGGACTCATATTCGGAATAGCTCATGACGTGTCAGAACAGGACGTCCTCGATGGTTTCGAGAGTCCTATCCCGGCCCTTTCGGCCAAACGCATGAACAAAAAACTGTGGAAAGAGGATGGATCTTTCCAGTTAGTTCCCACTAAACTATTTTGCATCACATTTCGCGGTAATAGTTTGCCGGAGAAAGTTCTCATTAACAGTGAAATATTTGAGGTTCGACCGCGTATACGATCAGTCCAACAATGCTCCAAATGTTTCCGATACGGCCACTTCAATTTAGTTTGTAAATCAAAATCCAAGTGTGCTAAGTGTGGATTGGACTCCCACCCAGAGGACTGTGACAGTACTTTGAGTTGCATCAATTGCAAGCTACCACATTCAGCCTTAGACCGCAACTGTGCGAGCTGGCGGTTGGAATCAGCTGTCCAAACCAGCATGGCTGAAAACAATTTATCATATCGGGAGGCGAAACTCAAGCTGCAAGGCATCTTCATCCCCACCCCCACTCGCGATGATGTTTATCGACCCCGAGTGACAAAAGCGGCATTCCCTGACTTGCAGACCTCCCGCACAAAACCTTTCTTTCCTAATCACACATGGCACTCCTCAAATCGGACATATGCCAATATGTTTTCCCCGCTACGAAATCAATCTGACAGAGACTTTCCTGAAAATAAGGATTCTCAAACATCATTGGATTCGTATCGCTTTAAGGTGCCATCCTTTAAGACTACTTCTCAATCACAAAACACTAAGAAATACAAAATTCGCCCTTCTCCGAGGAAAGAAACACATCGCCGTCCGCGATGGGAAGACGATGACGTCGCAATAGAGTCCGCGGCTAGTTCATCGACCCTTACTGATCCAGAGGAAGCGAAATCCCAACCTATAGGAAACAACGCCTACCCGATAAATAACACTCCTTCCCATTCTAAGAATTTCCATCGTCAATCATCTGTGCACCCGAACAAGAGGAATAATCATCCGCAATCGCACATTCCTGACCGCCCTACCGAACACAGTGAGGTGTACCAGGCTCTTTTAGAAATGATTCCCAGCATGTGGGAAACGGTTAGACACATACGGGACAACGCTCATCGAATTCGCCTCATCCAACACATTCAATCTTTGACAGACAAACTTTTGACGTTACTCGAAGACAACGCTTAAGGTAATATCGGAAATGGGTACCATCTTACAATGGAATGTAAATAGCTTCTCCGCACGGAAACTCGAATTATTAGATCTAATTGCAGAACACCACCCGCTTATTCTTTGCTTGCAGGAGGTTAAGGGAACGCAGCACGAGAAATATAGACTTGCTCATTATCACAGGTACGGCAACCCTACGCATCAGCGTGGTACGGTTATCTATGTGCATGAAACCCTTTCCCATACCGAAATACCAATTCCACATACCCTTTCCCTCGTTCAGACCTTCCAATTAGAGCTCGTGGCTCTCAGAGTCAACATTAATGACCAATATATAGTTATAATTTCCTTATACATTCCCTCCTCCAACAACTCACAGAGAATCAGTTTTCACGAGTTACAAGAGATCATAACCCTTGCTCCGGGCCCCTACCTCATCCTCGGAGATTTTAATGGCCATCACCCCTCTTGGGGACATCCGTACGCAGACCGTTTGGGAAAAAATCTAGATGCATGGATCACACACAACCGGTTTATACTTTTAAACGATGGCAGCCCTACTCATTACCCATTAAATAGCAACCGCCCCTCTTGCATTGACCTCACAATTACTTCCTCCCGATTGTACAATAGGTTTCATTGGGTAAAGGAACAAGATCTCCGTGGCAGTGATCATTCCCCCATTTTAATTATAGCCCGTAGATCGTTTTCCACATACTTGTTGCGTGAAAATAGGGAGTCGGTCCCGGTGAAACGTTGGACCAAAGCTTCCATTAAATGGGACGCTTTTACAACACAATTTAAAAGCATTTATGATCAAACAACTCCCCACACTGATGGAAAAATAACATATCAACGTTTCCTCAGTATGATTACCATTGCAATAGACAATAGTGCCCATCGAAGCCAATATCGTAGCCCAATTAAATTTCCATCCCTTAGTTGGTGGACCCGAGACTGTGATTTAATAAAAAGCCAAAAAAAAAATCAATTAAAACGATACGAACGAAACCCCTCGCCGGGGAAGAAAATCGAACTTAGGCGACTGCAAGCTAAGGCGAAGAAAATATATTTAAACGCGAAAAGAGAAGCGTGGCAATCATTTTGTAATTCCCTAGATTGCACAGATAGCCTCAGCTCCATATGGAATAAATTTCATTCTATTAGGAACCCGGCCCACCCACAACGGAAAAATCTCGATAGAAAGTGGGAAACAGAATTCATGAACATACTCACGCCACCCTCTGTATGCGCACGAGCGGCTAAATCCTTTGCACAGAATTTCGATTTCACTGCCGATTTCCCGGCAGTTACTGCTACCGAAATACAACAAATCTTAGAAATCGTGCCGAACACTTCCCCGGGATATGACGGTCTCACCTATGACATGTTAAAACATCTGCCACAGCAAGGTATACAATTACTTGCTCACATATTCAATACCGTCTATCGCACAGGACGAATCCCTATCGAGTGGCGTCACCACATAGTTCTCCCCATATTAAAACCTCAAAAACCTCCCGCGGAGGCAAAGTCATACCGACCAATAGTATTAATACCAGTAGTTGCCAAACTTTTCGAACGAACATTTCAACATCGCATTAATTGGGCGTTGGAAAAGAATAAATTCTTTTCGCCAACACAAATGGGTTTCCGCATGCAACATGGAAGCCAAGATGCCATAGCTACCCTAACAGTTGAAATCCAAAATAGCCAGATTACTCATGATTATTGCTTTGGCCTCTTCACTGACATAGAACATGCTTATGATGCAGTTCACATCCCGATCTTATATAAAATGATGGTACAACTAAACATACACCCCATAGTAGGGACCATCATCTGGAATTTATATCACGAACGGAATTTACAATTCTGGTTTGAAGATAGGTTGGAAGGCCCCCGTATAGCTCGCACGGGAATCCCTCAGGGTTCGCCCCTTAGCCCCCTACTCTTTAATATCTATACCCACCAAATACATCACCTAAATATGCACGGCTTTAAATTGTTACAATATGCCGACGATTTGTGCTGCTGTAAATGCACCCCTGACGCCACGCAAGGCTTACTCGCTCTAAAGAAAACAGTTTCAATTCTTACAGATCACTTAGATACCTTAGGACTCACTATTTCCATTCCGAAATCCAAAATCATAATTTTTAACTCGAGAAAAATGAGCAGTTACCCTAACAATATCACAGAAATACAGCACATTCCAGTAGTCGACAATGTCAAATACCTGGGTGTATATTTTGATAGGAAACTGAATTGGACAAGGCATCTACAGTATCTCAAGGAAAAGGGTCTAAAAATTGTTAATTTACTCCGCTGTATTTCCACGACCAAGTGGGGAGGACACCCCCATACAATGCTATTATTTTATAAAAATTGTTTTCGAGCATTATTTGATTATGCAGCACCAGCTTATGGTGGAGCCAATCCAAAACTTCTTACGTCTATCGACGTATTACAACGACGAGCCTTACGTACCTGTCTAGGACTCATGCCGTCTAGTCCCAATGTTAGTGTATATTTAGAAAGCAATGAATCTTCTTTGTCACATAGACGTATCAAACTCACTGTGCAATATTTGTTTAAATCGTGGGCGCGACACGCTCATCCGTTTAATAAAATATTTGCGATTCAACGACAATGGTTTGGCCTCCCGACCCCCCCTCCCCCCACTAAACGTTTTTTTTTCTTACAATGTTATAATATTGACCCTGACGCTTACCAACAAACTTTTACCCATCCGGACCCGCTTGTATATCAACTGAATATTCCCACAGAACCCCGAGTAGAGATACACTATGCAGATCATGGCCGACATGAAAATTATAGAGACTTGTGGCCCACATCAACCTTTATTTATACTGACGGATCGAAATCTGCAGACGGTGTGGGATGTGCTTTTTACGTACCATCTCATAACATCACCCGACAATTTTCCCTCCCATCCGATATGTCGATCTTCTCGGCGGAATGTTATGCTATCTATAAAGCATTACAATTCGCCCTGCAGTTCCGAATCGATCATTCGTTAATTCTTACGGACGCATTGAGCGTACTTCAAACGTTAGCACGAACAGGTCGGGCAGCATATAAATTAACGGTATTTCCTTATCTTATTCTCCGAATCATGTTAGAACTTCAACAGCAGGGTCTGTCAGCGACCTTCACATATATTCGTGCCCACAGTGACCTCAATAAATATCAAGATCGCGTTGATGTAATGGCCAAACAAGCAAGAACGAAAGAAACTGTTACCCCGATGCGCCTGCCGTACACTGACCTCCTCCCACGGGTAAAAATCAAAATAGAACAACAATGGAACGATTGGTGTACCCAGCAACTCCTCAATACCACTACATATAGATGGCATGCACAAGTCGGCAATAAACGTCCTTGGTTTCAACACATTAACCTACCCCGTGCAGTTTTAGTGTTTACCATGCGAATGCGTACAGGTCACGTCGTTATACATCCCAGTTCATATATCGTGCCTGCAACTTCCTGTCCGTGTGGAGAAGTTATCCAATCAATCACCCATTTGTTCTTACAATGCCCAATTCGACAACAACATCGCAATACACTATAGAAACAGTTACACCGTGTGGGTATTCCATTTCCGATGTCCCTTTCGACTCTACTCTACGATCCGCGGTCTGATGTCATGTGGATACTGTACAGCTTTGCACGAAAGAACAACATTGTAACATAAACAAACAGACATTTGGAATGTAAACAAACTTTCTCATAACAAACCAAATAGGACCCCTGGCAAGAAATCGCTCATAGGCGGTGTGTGCCACACAAAGAAGAAGGAAGGAAGGAAACGGCCGTCGGTTTGGTATACGCACAGATTACAAAGGAGTAAGCGATCTTATTAATCTGTGACATTGTTTCCGATTCAATGAAGTAGCAATGGTAAGTAATGTGATTTTTCAACTAGATATAGATAGACCTTTACATACACAATGTATCATTCATTTCACGGACCTAGGACGACATGTCATGTATAAAGGAGATGTAGCCATCTCGCATTATTATGTAAAAAAAAAAAGGTAAAGTGCTCCCCTGTGCTTAGCACCACGCCATGAAGGCATATAGGGGGTGTGGGGGTAACGCCCCACACTTTCTTGATCCGGTCGTGAGTGGGGGTGATGTGATCAGCATCACGCCCCTGACCGCCTTTACCCCCCAGGGTTTCTCACAGGTACCCATGTTATTCGACGCTGGGTGGGCGCCGGGGCCGCTTCCACCGTTAGAAAAGTTCCCGGATTTGAACCGGCCGGGGATCGAACCCGGGACTTTTAGCATGGTAGTCAGACGCGTTACCGACTGAGCCACCGCGGCCACATTATTATGTATTCAGATGAATCTAAAAACCACCAAGGTGTAGGCTGTGCTTATTTCATTCATAAACAAAACATGGTAAATTTCTCGTATCGGTCAAACGGATTTCTTCAAATGTACAGGAGAAATTACTTACCGAATGCAGTTTCTTTAGACTTGTGGAAGTTCGGGGAAGTGTTTTCTCGCATCGTTCATTGAATTTTGCCTGTAAATCACCTATTTTTCGATATAAATGTGTGACCGATGCACGAAAGCTCTTGCATCCATTCACTTCCAGGTGGATGTAGCCTGTGTGTGATGACGTAATCCCAGTCAGTGTTTCCAAACACGTGTTTTTGTAACTGAAGAAGGTACGTTTCCGCAAATGGTTTGTGGGGCTATGTGTCAATGGTTCGTGGGGCTATGCGAGAATGGTGTGTGGGGCTACGCATATTTTTTTTGAAACCAATTTTTAACTATTGTAACCTATAGTGACCCTACCTAACCTAACCTTACCGAAAATGGTTCGTGGGGCTATGTATGAATGGTTCGTGGGGCTATGCGTCAATGGTGTGTGGGCTTACGTAGGTATTTTTAGGTGCAGTGGGATGGAAACACTGCATGCCGAGTACGGTAGTGAAACTTTGACCGCCATTTTGCGTGTTACCGAAGGAAAAAAGAAACGAAGAAAACTTACTCGATATGTCACAAATAGAGCTTATTTCCGTGAAATAAGCGAAATGCCACCTTCAGCAATGTTTCTCAATGCAGAATACGTAAGTACGAATATTCAAATTAAATGAACTAGCAAATTTCAGCCGTTTGTCCGATACGAGAAATTTACCCAAAACATAAACAAACAATTCTGTCTACCATCTGATACTTCTAATTTTACTACAGAAAGCTATGCAATATGTAGAGCTCTCACGTACGCTATCCATAGCAATTACACAAATATGTTTTTATTACAGATGCTTTAAGTGTATTAATGGCGTTGAGTTGTTCATATCCTCAGATTTGTAAACATTCGATATCTATCGCCCTCAAAATCCAACAAATACAGTTTGTTTATGGAAGAAATTTCGGTACAAATTTACTATAGTTCAGATAGATTTCTTAATTTTTTCAGAAGAAACTACTTTCGGTAGGTAACGGTTCCGATTGTTCTATGATTTCTCCTAGCACAAAACTACCCTAATTGGTAACAGTAGTATAAGCCGGAGACACATTAAACTCGTTTGTTTTCAAATAAAAATCATTGCTACTTACCTCATATGCATAGCGGAAGATTTTTCAAGCTGGGGATCACTTTTTTTCTCGATGAAAAAGCGTTATTTTTAACATTATAATCATTTATTGGTCGTTGCTAATTCGGCGGGCAAATTTTGACTCATGTTTGTCTATCGTCAGCTGATATGCAGTATCGTCAGCTGATGTGCAGTGTTTCAAAACTTATGAACCGATAAATGCCACACAAACTATTCACAAAAGGTTTTTAAGCGAAAATTGAGGCTAGACTCTACTTTACGTCCTTATCTGCATGGTGATTGCTTCTTTGCATTCGCGGTGCGCGATCGTGGTGTGGCACCCGGCATCTCTTCGGGTAAGTACCTTTTTCTTTTTACACTTTCTGTTCACGATAGCCCCACTATCCATTCACGGGGTTGAGGTATGCCTACGAGGTTAGGTTAGGCCTGTTAGGTTAGGTTCCATTAGCACTCATTTCACCCCTAAATATGTGCTTCATCATCTAAAAAATTCCTCAGTACGTTCAATTGCGTATATCCGTACATTGTTTACCCCTTCAGGAAATTTTTGCTCGCTTTGGGATTTACGTTGTTGAATTCCTTATAAAATAAGCTTTCCAATGATATATGACACGTATTCCTTATGAAAAGGACGTAAACTAGAGTCTTACCTTACATTGGAAAAAAAAAACCAGCTCACACGTCATCTCGTCAAACTTTCGCATGGTTGCTACACTGTGAGGGGGTTACATAACTGAACACACGGAACATTTGATTCACGAAGTCGACGGTAATGGCGGCACGAGCTATCGTACAACGGAGATGCATGATTGATGAAAAATACCTTTTTTACAGGCAAAATATGTTGCACGATTCTAAAAAAACATTTTTCCCGGCTTCAGAAAGTCCTCAAGAACACAATTCCATAAGTACTTTCTCGTCTTTTCTCCTGTAAATTTTAAGAAATCCGTCTCCGGCTTATACTATCGTTACCGACTAATTATTGTAGAATTTTAGAAATCATTGTCCTAATTTACTATAGTTCAGACAGAAATTATAGGTGTTCGAACTATAGTAAATTTTTACCATGTTGTTACTTATTTCCACACACAATATGGCGATAGCTTACCGTTGATCACATGTTGTGCCAGTGTTTTGTCGATTTGGAGTGTGCATGCAGTGTTGCAAACTTGTTCACCGAAAAATACCTAAATTTAAAAAAAAACATTAAAAATGCTTCACGTTTCAATTTTTGACGTAAAGAGTAATTATTAAACCATTGACGTTAGCCCCAAAAACCATCCACGGCAAAAACCATTGACGTTAGCCCAAAATTCACGATATCCCCACGAACCATCACTGGGACGAGGTATGCCTACTAGGTTAGGTTAGGCCTGTTAGGTTTGGTTCCATTAGCACTCCTTTCGTTCAATTTAGCATATACGGACAACATAGGTTTTTCTCGATTGAAGAAAATACACGGAATTCTTTTAATTTTAACTTTCCACGTCCTGCATTCCACTTCTTTTTTCAAGATTCCGTGTTGAATTACAAATTCCACGGCATCTTCCACACCCGGCAACAACTTCACGACACATCATCTTATAGCGAAAACACGGTGTGTGTTGAAACACTAACTACAGTGTTTACGTATCTAACAGACGGAACATTGTATTCTCATGCAGAAAGCAAATGGCAGCAGCAGCAATAGCACGTCGGAAAGAGATTTTCATAGAAAACCACATGCATTCGCATTAAAATGGATCAAAACTACATTCCCGAACATCAACAACGCTACAGCAAATGATTTGCGTAAGTACTTTCTCATGTAAATTTGAAGAAATCTGTCTCACGTATAGTAAAGTGTTACCAGAAAACGAAAAGAAAGAAGTACTCGTAATGTGAAAAATTGAAATTGCTTTCATGAAAAAAAACACGAATACACCTTAAAGAATGTTCCGCGAAGCAGATATGCAAGTACGAATGTTGAAAATGATAAAACAAAGAAGTTACATGTGTTTGAGGAATAGTAAATTTTTACCCATTGGGTATGCAGTGTTTCCAACCTTCTTAACCCAAAAAACACAAACATAGTTAAAATCCGTTGAACCATGGACGATAGCCCCAAAACTCATTATGTCAGGTTAGGTTAGGCAAAGATAGTTAAAATTCGTGTAACTACGTATTGTTTCTTGGGGCTATCATGAATGGTTGAACGGATTTTAAGTATGTTTGTATTTTTGGTTGGAAACACTGCATGAACATCGACAAAACACAAGCACGACGCGCGATGATCTACGTAGGTGTACGTGCCAAAGGCTATTGTGCGACGGAGAATTAATTTTCAACAAAAACATGAATTTCCACTATGATACATTCCCACATGACAGAAAACACATTCCAGATGTTAGACAATGCTACAGGAACTTATTACCGTAAGTAGTTTCTTCTTTAAAAATGAAGAAATCTGTTTGTGTGATAGTAAATATTTACCGATAAATATATTAAGAGCACCCGCAAATGGAGGCAAGGGGTCACTTGCCCTCCCCCTTCCCCCGAGATATTTGGGAAGAATTAATACAATTCAAATTTTGAAATTATAGCAGGAAAGACAGATTGAACATCTATGCAAATTAACTTAGTACTGGTGATGCTTTATGACAATACTCTTAACTGGTGGAAATCATAACTCTATGCTTCAACTTTCTACCCTATGCCTGGGGGTTATATTTCCTCTACTTTAAACAATTCCCCCACCACACATACAAATCCTACGGGCAGCGTTGAAGTAAAGGGTTACTGAATCCTCGACAAGAATGTTTTTCTGTTGTATAGGATCAAGTACCCTTTCTTTACTGAAATAAATCCCTTGAACAGTAAGAACCACTAACAGCAAAGCACTAAGAAAAAAAAGCAATTAAGTAATACTATGAATTCCCAATCAGTCTTCTGGTATGATGTCAGAAGATTCTCCACAAGTTGTTCAAAGTTCATTGCTCTCCTGTTCTCCAGAAAACTATGAGACACTTGTTGAAATGTATTCCATGCAGTTCTCTCACCATCACTGAAAAATTTCTTGCATGTTTTCACAAGTTTTCTTAACGTCAACTACATGGACAATAGAAATTGAAGTTAGAACATTACCATTATGCAGCAAAACTGCTTAACCCTTTCGAGGTGGATGACAAAATATTCGTCCTGCATGGAAATCATTTGAAGCAAAATGTAACATTTTGGAAAATGTTTTGTTGAAACCGTTGTAATAACACGAAACATGCAAATTAGGACTCGTTTTATTCAGAATTTCCAAACCTTTCATTCTGTAAGGTAAACATGGTGATGTGTACCTATTTTCGGATGCAACGGAGAGACAAATTTCTAAATTTTTGTTTTTTTAAAATTTTTATTTTTTTCAAAATTTGGGTAGCTCCCATTCGCTACCGTCCATCGATCTGGGCAAACCGCCACTAGTCGCTGATTGCCCACAAGTTAGATAAAGGCAAATACAAAGTATCAAAACGATAATACAAATAGTAAGTTTTTAAAAGAAGAAGAAGAAAGCTCAAAATCAAGGGAAATTTCCATCACAACTGGCTGCAGAGACATCATCAGAAATGCAACCCGGGCAAACTGCCACTATTCGGTGATTGTCCAATTAATATAAAGGCAAATATAATAATACAAATAGTAAAATTTATTAAAAAAAAATGGAAGAACTCAAAATGAAGCCCATCTCCTAGCGCCCATCATTATGGGCAAACCGTCGCTGATTGCCCCAAGTTATATAAAGGCAAATAAACGATAATACAAATAGTAAATTTTAAAAAAAGGAAAAACTCATAATCAAGGAAAATTTTCATCACAAGTGGCTGCAGAAACGTCATCAGAAAGGTGCCCATCGATCAGGGGAACCTGCCAGTGGTCGCTGATTGTCGAAATTATATAAAGGCGAATACGACAGTATAACAATCAGCCTGGCGACATGACAATGACGTCAGAGTCTACCTGGCGATGAGGGCAGATGTGAGGTGGATGCTTGGAGGTTAAAGACAAAAAGATTCCATGTTTTTTTTGTTTTTTTTTTACTTGGTTTCCTGTTTATTTAACATTTATTACGAAGATATGTATTTGCCGAAATATTCGTCATCCATCCTTCGGCCACTTTTGTCATCTGGAGCCTCCACCTCGAAAGGGTTAAGAAAGAACTTGGAGGAATCAATAAAAAGTCTCCAGTCCTCGGTGTTATGTGATATATTCATGGATGCAAAGAAGCCTTTGTCATGGCACACAGTCAGATCCCATGTTGTTTAAAAAATGGAAGAAATTCTTTCCCTGTAGGGAGTAGTACCTTCACATCATATCCCTTATTAAGTCATTTAATTTGGCCAGTGGATGGTAAGAGACCTGTAGGAAGGGAAGAGGAAGATTGGGTGGGGAGGGGTAATGTTGAGATGGACCTAACAGAAATTGGTAAGGATGGAAAAGATTGGATTGATGTTGCCCAGTATAGGGACAGATGCAAGATTTGGCCCAAGTTCCTTTTGTTTTATTGCGATTTCATCATGCCTGATTGCAGCATTTTCTCAGGGTTCTATAATTTTCCAAGCTGGGTGTGCTAGGTCACCGTTCCTCATGTCATTTCTGTGGTGCAAGCTCTGTTCCGCATGACCATAAGCCAACATATGTCGTCAGTCAGGCAAGGGGAGTGGGGAGCGTGAGACTCGTATCTTTATCGAATAAATGCATTGTAACAGATGAACTTGCTCGTCCACTGTGCGTAGGGTGCTAATTTCATGCCACGGAATGAGGTCAGAGTCTTTGTTCAGGCAGGTGTCATCTACGTTCTTAATGTCCCTGTAAGATACTTTCTTGGGCTTAAATTTTGGAATGCGGAGGTTATATGGTACGTGAATTACATCGTTATAGGAAATCCCAGGTAATGGAATTTGGCTGTGGCTCGTTACATGATTTTCGTCCGAGACCAGGATGACATCAAGCCAGGAGTCTGAAGTGTTCATGTGGTGGGTTCGATTTAGGTGACAGATTGTGAGATTTAAGGCTGAGAACGTATCGCGAATTGCATAGCCTCATCTCTGTTGGTACAAAGGTCGACATTCATGTCTCCCAAAACAATTGCATGCAAATATTTCGGTAGAAAGGTTGCGGGATAATTTTTGAAGTTTTCAAGGTGAGTGCTAGGTGGTCGATAGACTACGGCAAGGAGGAGTTTCTGTTGACAGACGGTGGTTTCCATAATTACATATTCGAAAGATCGCTCATAGTCGCCAGGCAATTCTGAAAGGATTTTCACAGGAATGTCCTCGCGTAGATAAATTGCCACTCCCCGCCCCTCTTCCTGATTTTATCTCTACTGAATAGACAAAAACCTGGAAGGTGCACCAACTCACTCAAAATGCTCTCCTTCAGCCACGTTTCCGATCCAAGCAGAGCATGCACGTGTTTGTTTATTTGACCAATGTTTTAGACTTCTTGGAGATGGGCAAGGATGCTTTGTGCATTGATGTTGATGACATTGAGGCTGCCCCAGAGGAGGTCCAGCTGTGGCCCAGTAGGTGGGTCACCCATTTGCAACACTAGGGTTGTCGTGTTTTTTAGGAATTTTCAAATATATATACTAAATCAAGCCTTAACTTTGGAGATGAACATATTTCTGAAACCTCTTGTGTGCAAGTATACACAATTTATAAGTGGTTATTTTGCATATGTTTTCTGCCATTCTAAGTTACTTATGACGACAAGGATATATGAGGAATCGGTAAAATACAAGAAGCAAGAAGTCTTGAACTACAATCAGCATTCTAACCTAGAACACCTGGCTTCAATGCTGCGAAGGAAGCTGCAAGAAAATCATGTTCACTCTTTCTCCACATGAGCTGATACCTTTAAATGGTTATAGTAGTCAGGATTCCTGTTTGGGACTATGTTATAATCATAGCACAAGGACGACAGGTTATAATGCATTCATAAATCTAGTCCCTTCAGAGAAACATTGGCCATATTTCAGGTGGGGTAAAACAGGCAAACCTGAACAGTAACAGGGGCCCCTAAACAAGCATAATACCAGCCTTCTTAGCTCCAAACCCTTCCCTCTCTCTTGGCTTGGATTATTCTGCTTTACACCATCTCCTCTTGTTACGTCTTTAGGGTAGCTTAAACAGCCTCCTGCTTAGCTTCGCAGAAGAAATGTAAGTCTGCAATATCTACTCTATGACAACATTGTTAGTTAAAGTATTGTTAGTTATTTTGTTTTTTTATTTGAACAACTTCTGAAATTCTTCATATTTTGCTGTTACCTAAGGTAATATCAGTTACATGTACTCTGCCTTGAAACTAAGAGATATTGATTTGTCATTTTATAATATATTTGCAAATTTTAACAAAAAAGAAAAAAAAAAGAAAAACAATGTTAGTGCCATGCATAGTGGCAACATAATGAATCAGAGTGTCCACTCTATTTATTTATACATAATACATGGTGCAATGCCCATGAGGGTCAGGTCTTACCTACAAACTGTCTGCCTGACTCCAGCCTATTAAGGTGCAAGATGGTCCAACCAGTTGCAGAGTGATATGTGGTCAACATGACGAACCCAGTCGTTGTTGTAGGTTTCCATGACCGAGTTATGTTACTCATTCGTAGCTCCCCAATTTCCTCATCATGGGGGGTGGCCACTGGTCCCATGCACTGGCCGAAATCTCAGGAGAGAAGTTGATATACTTCTCCCAGGAGACTTGAACCTGCGAGCGTCCCTTGACCAAAGCCCAAAACCTGATATGGCAACAGTTAATTTAGTCCAGATTATTAAAATCCATACTGTTGTTCCATCTTGCTTGAACCAGACTTGACTGGGCAGTCCTTCTGTCGAGGAAAAAACTAGTCAGGTAATTTCATGAGGTATCTAATATGATTCACTGTATCTACAAGTAAATATAAACTCATATTATCACATGTGGGTTATCTTTCCAGTTGTTCAAAGAATGGTTGCTTCTCCAGAAATAAAAGTTTCTTGTCTCTACAATATGGTAAAGTGTTCATTCATCTGAAAATAAAAAATAAATCCATTGTTATGTGTAGGAATTGTTTAAAATAAAATTTTCGTATAATTTCTCCGTGCCATTATGACTCAAGTCATTGGTAACCAAATGTCTTAAGTGGTAAAAGAAGTACAGTGCTCCCCTGTACTTTATACCATGCCATGAAGGCATATAGGGGATGTGGAGTTAGGGCCCCACACTCTCTTGATCATGTCTGAAGGTGGGGGTGATGTGATCAGCAGCATGCCCCTGGCTACCTTCACTCACCAGAGTTTTCTCCAGGTACCCACTTTTATATGATGCTTTGTGGGCACCAGGGCTGCTTGAACAGGTGGAAAATATCCTGGTTCTCTTCCGCTGAGGATAAGATACCAATGTACTACCAACTTTCAAATGCCACAATGCATGTATCCTTCTCATCAGTTAAGAAATGTGATTTTTATGTTCACAAGTGATATGTAATGACTGGGCCTGCCTGAAGAGGTATGCTGTACCATAAAGCACAATAACAATAAATCATGTCAACATAGAAATAGTATCATGTGGTTCAGTCCTCAGAATAAAATTAGACTTAATTGGTTGTAAATGTTAATCTTGAGCCATGTCTTTTTAATCTTGGGTGTGTAAATCAAAATTTGTATGTTTTGATAATGAAGGTATTTTGCAGGTGAATGTTTAACTGATGCAGAAGTTTCAGCATAAGTTGCCTGTCCTAGTGATGGTCTTCCTGACTGGTGCCTGTTCCTCATGTTTCAACATGACTGGGAGATGTTGCATTAGCTCTATGGATGCGAGAGGTCGCAGACCATTTTAATATTTAGTAAGTACTTCTGTCATATATTAATTGTTTTATTTTTGAGAGATATTTTGTGGGTTTATGTTAGTTCTTTTACATTTTTAGTTCTTTTACTTATTTTTATGTTTTTAAGCCTGTCCCTTTGGTGGAGTGGTTAGCTACGATGCCAGGGGTTCACGGTTCGAATCACAGCCTGGGCATGGGTGTTTGTCAATGTCCATTCATCATGTCATCACTCATCACCATCTTCGCAATTAGCCAAAAGTAACAGAAAAGTGAAGTAAAATAAGCTAAATCAATCAAACATTGTTTTTAACTTCATTTTCTATATTTTATATAGATGAAAGTCGTGGAGTACCAGACACCTTAAGTTCATTGACAGTAATTAGAAAATGAGTGGGTGGAATATAAGTTGAAAAGTTTTGTACTTCAAGATCCTTTATTAAGAACAGGGAATGATTGTGGAAAAATGGAAACGAAAGTACAAATAAGATTGGAAAAAAAAGAAAGGAAAAAAGAGTAACATTTCAAGAAAAACAAAATTATCATCCAGTACTGGACAGGCTATGTGTTAGCTTATAAATGAGTCGAAAACATAAAGTAATTATACCGGTAACCTAAATGCAGTAGCAAGGCACTTACCTACAGTTTAGCATGTTCTTGCAATGTTCACAAATAAAGTACAAAATGTTTTCCTCATGTGCACATCGGACGTACACCCAACCATTGCTAGAGAAACATTTCACCCCATTCTTCATTGAATGATTGCTACAAGTTATGAATTCTGTTGTTTTTTTCTGATCGAAAATGAAGTGCAGCTGTTTTGTGTGTTCTTCATAGGTGGTATGTAATCTTTTCCTCCTTTGCTGCCATTGTAGAAGTGCGTGATGTGTTTCCTTGTTTCATCATTCCAACATCCTGCATGTCTTGTTCATTTCGTCTCTTCTGTGTTTTCATTTTCTTCTCTACACCCAGTTTCTATTTTGCCGCTAGTTCTTGCTTGTAAGGATTGCATGTCAAGACTTCACTTTGCTGTATTCGTTGTCTTCTCCTTAAAACTCTCTGCTGTTGTAGGTTGGCAATGGTGTTAATGAAGTGAGCATATGTGCTATCTGACTGTTCTGATGAAAGAGCTGGAGATGGAAAAGGAACAATTATGTTTTGTGGTCTTCAATGTACAAGGCACATTTCAAAAGATAGGGCTGATTGATTATATGAAACGAGAAAAGAAGTGTAGTAACACTGCTTTAGTTGTTAGAAACACGTACATATCTACTTCATTTCTCATCATATTCACTATCATTTGCCGAGCACCTTTGTTACCGCAGAACAAACTTTTTACACCCTCTGTATAGAAGTTCACCACCTGGGAGTTCAGCCAATCTAACATTGCCATTTTCAACACTTGAGTTTCTTCAAATCGTTGAGGCGCAAGTCATATCTTGAGGTTCTGAAAGAAACGATAGTCACTAGGTACAAGGTCCTGATTATACGAGGAGTGATCAAAAAGTTCCCATTCGAATATCTCAATCGTCTGGATAGTGAGTGCAACAGTGTGTGGTCTAGGGTTGTCATGGATAAGAAGAGCTTTTGAGTGCAAAATTCCATGTCATTGGTTTTGTTTTGCACATCTTAGTTTTGCTTGAACTTTTTCTCATTTGCCATACTTTTCCTTCACTCATTACAACTCGGACCCTACACTTCAGACAGTTCTCGGTGAATTTCAGCAGCATTATGACCTTTTACGTTAAGAAATCGAATCACAGATGTACGTCTCAACTGGTGGAATTGTGTAATCACGCAGCAATTTTAACACACTCTAACTCACAAGATAATCAACAATTGACAGCGAAAATATGATTGTTGGGTCACCAATGGACTAATTGATGTTACTGTGCAGGTGCAATGTGATCACTGTTGCCAGTCACTTTTTATAAATAATACCAATGTGCATGCCTAAATCCTCCTGTAAAATTGAAGGTGCTAGTTGAAAGAACGCTAGCGGTAACCAATAATCTTCTCCAAGAAGGTTGAATAATGTCCAACCATGTACAATCAATCAATTGATATAAAAGTTTCTCCTGACAGAGAAAAACAGGTAAAGTATAAGCCCTATTCTCGAAGTGTAGTTTGACAGATGCTTGTGCTGTAACACGTACGTATCCTTTGTTTACACCTCATAATCATAGGCTGGAATTATATTTAACATAGTGTGGAAACTTTTGGTAACAGCAGAAGCAGTATCAACTTCACATTTAACAGTACATTTATTGATTTGGAGATTTATAATGACGCTATCTATACTGAATTGCTGCTCCAAAACATGTTGAGTAGAAGTAACTAGTGTGGAATGATGACTGAGAGTATCAGTGTTGAAATGGTTGAAGCTGAGCGTAGGCAAGTCATGATCTAAACCATTATTGCAAGTTGTGTTGTGTGAGGTTGAATTGGACGTTCTATTAACAGCTCTACATCGTATATTCCAATGGCCTTGTCGTTTACAGTAGCTGCAAGTTGTGTTTCTTGCCGGACAAAGATCTTGTAGGTGATTCTTGGTGCAGTTGTCTCACTCGAAGTGAGAATTTTGCCTGGTATCTGTTGATTTCTGAGGTTGAGAGTTGCTGTTCTGTCTGATTTCGCCAAAGTGTGAACTCGTCAAAGGGCCTGTGTGACGGTCTGCATTGATCCGCGTCAAATTTCTTGAGTTGGTGGCAAAAGTCACATAATCTGCATTGTACTTATTCGAGAATAATTTAGGGGTCCCGGGTTCGAATCCCAGCATGGGCATGGATGTTTGTGAGTGTGTATTCATCAATTTCATCATGTCATCACTCATCGCCATCTTCGCAAATTAGCCAAAAGTGGCACAGAAAGCAAAGTAAAACAAAGCAAATCAATCAGTCAATCGAGAATAATTTAACTTCTCGTTCTAATAACTCACGATTCAAAGCAATCTGTTGACATTTAGCAAACGGAAGATGACTTTCAGATAATAATCTTTTTCAAGTACTGCCTGACTGTACACCATCGAGGAATTGTTCAACAAGTGCCTCATCTAAATACTGCTCGTACACACATTTGGCTGCTTGTTGTTTGATTCTCACTCCGAATTGAGTAACTGATTCTCCTTGAGATTGAATGCATTTTTGAAACTTGAACCTCTCTGTAAACTGCAGCTTTTCTTTAATTTGCCACATTCTGGGTGAGGCAGAGTTGATCCAAATGCATGAAAAAATTATCTATATCTTCATTTTCTTCAACATATTCCCTGAATGTAATGTTGAGAGCCATTCTATTGAAGCTTCAAATTACAGTAACTGATAGAAATTACTCAAATGTATGAAATTTACGATGTGTAACTGAAACTTGCTTTTGCTTAAGCATGAATAAAATTAGCAAACTTAAATGTTACCTGACACCATCTTGTTGATTTGCCACATGCAATCTTACTTGTCACTATCACATGCCGATAAAGTCATAAAGTCATTCTGAGGATATGATTAGAATCCTTCAAATACTGTCCAAATTGATAGATTCGAGTGAAGGATATGGTAATGCACGTTAGTGTAAGTTGCACAAGATAAAAACCAGACGGTGAACAAACAACATATTTAATTGAAACTGGACTTATGTCTGGAATATTCATGTACAATGAATCATGATACAGAAAGATTATACACAATATGTCTCTGTGTATGGTTTCTCTTCTTCTAGACGTGAAGACCAAACCTTGTAGTCATATGCTTAATACTTGGACCATATCACTGTTCTTTTGAAAAATGCTGGAAAAGTACCATATTCCATAAGCAAGAATAAAGAACATGATGACTTAACAAATCCAAGTAGACTTCACCATTTAAGAATCCCTCGTTGAAAATGAACCAACCAATCCCGTTCTACATGCACCATACCATACCATTACCAGCACCAGGAATTTGGTTGGGATCTGTATAATGTAGAATATCAGGTCACATGTATTGCATATTATTCTCATTAATTTCAATGTGAACATAAAATTATCCTCGTCACTGTGAAGGACTTTTCATTTCAAAGAAAGCAACACATTGCAATTGTTTGAGACACCATTCACTATGTTCTTCTTTGTTGTTTTTTCGGTTGGTGTTTTAAGTCCACTTTTTTCACAGTAAGGCTAATCGGGACTGGACCTACAGTTTAAAGTGGGATCCGAACCACTATGAGCCTCCACCAGGTATTGATTACAAGGTGAAACATTCACAATATTCAATTTTTTGGCGAATGTGGCTCATTAAAATCGTGTGCAATGGAATGTAAACTGCTCTCCCTAGATGCCAGTGTGATCTCAATGCATTCCTAACACGTTAGAGGCATTCTAATGCTTTCTTTCAGAAAGAAGAATATGTATACATTACTTTCTTTCCGGTTAAAGATACGTTGGAGAAACCTTCGTCACTGCATTTCTCATGAACTTCTAGCCTTATTTGATATATTACATCACCACCTTTCCATTGAAAATGCTTGAGTTGAATTCAGTATAGCAGCCAACAATATGGCGGACCTCCGTTTGACATCCACAACTATGGTTCCCCCTGGGGCCAACATGTTTCTATTATAATCAATTTTACCCAGCATAACTCCGTTACGTTTATAGGGCGTGTTAAGGGACTTTTGACTCACCCTACTAGCTTTTATAACTCGCATAGTTTTACATATTATTTTGTATCATCTGATCCCATCGCAGTCCCAGCTTGATTTTTCATATGTTTTAGAGTATAGCATGGTGTGCCAAATATTTTTTTTTCGCAATTTTTGGGGATGACATGTTTTGAGATTTTCAAGATCAAAGTCAAGGTCATGAGACAATATTTTATTCTTATCCAATGGTAGGCTTGTTACATATGATTTGAAAGCTTCTTCCATTCTCTACACAATAAACTTCATTTGAGCTTCCTAGGCTACATAGGAACAGAGTTAAATCACATTTAGGACAGCAAAATGAACTCAGAAAGTGCAATTTGTTCAAACTTTGACCTTAAATAATTTGACAATTACAAGATGCATTAGACTCAAAAATTTTTCAGTTACTGAGTTCCATGCATAGTTTTCTGTTCACCAAATTTCATGAAAATTGGAAATGGTTTTGTTGAAAATTGCACATATTTGTGTTGATTTCGCATGGAATGACTCTGAAGTCTTCTTTTGTTGCTAGGCATCAATTCTTTTTCTGAAAGTGATGAAGGAAATGAAAAGAAAAGTGATGATAAAAATTTGCATTCTGAACATACACATGAAATAGAAGACCGGACAGAAACAGTGCTGCAAAATGCGAACAGATGTCAAAATATGTAAGTGACTGGAAGTGGACATTCTCAAATAATGTGCCCAAAATATACTTTATAGCTGATAGTGGGGTTTTGCATGATTTGATTTGTTTTATTTTACTTTTGTGCCACTTTTGGCTAAATGCAGAGATGGGAATGAGTAATAATATGATGAAATTAATGAATGGACACTCACAAACATCCATGCCCAGGCCAGATTCACACCTGGGACCCCTGGCATTGTAGCATGATGTGTAACCACTTCGCCATGAGAGCTGGCAGAAATTTCAAGATACCGGTCTCAGTGAACTTGACATATTATTGGAATTCATGGACCCTCTCTTTGACGTTTTCATGAAAGAAACAAACAGTTAAGCAAGCAAGAATTTATGCGATGCAGCTTCATACGAACAGTGTGACAAAATGGTTTAATGTGAATGAAGATGAAATAAAAACATTTTTTGCTATTTTACTTCATAAATACATTTTTACATCAACGGAAACAGTATATTTATATATTTCAGTAAATGTATATATTAAAAAGAGTTCAAAAATGGCTAGCAGCGACCATTTAAATGAGGTTCCAGAGCAAATTTCAATTCCGAAAATTTGAAGGTGAATGGGTTAAAATGATCTGCATTCCTTCAGAAGTGAAAGCAAGCAGACACTGAATTGAACATGTCATTCCTAGTAAAATTCAATGATGTTTACATTAAAATGACCAATACTTTAATGCCGATTCACTCACATTACAGACTTATTCACACAAATAAAAATCTTATTGTGTTGAATCCTACCCACTCGTAGACAGTGAGTGATAAGTAGAGCCCAGATTTATAAGCACAATCAAACAGGAAGATAAGCAAGTTAATAAGCACAAAAAATTTAAAAAATAAACACCAAAATAAGCATAAACAAATACAGGAAAATCTGAAAAAATATTTGTTTATTAGATCTCTTACCTTATTCAAAGCTGTTAAAGTATGTAAGGAGTATGTAAGGAAGGTATGTCATCCTGAGATTTTCTTGTGTGAAGCTCCTGCGTCTGTCAGTGAAGAATGATTTGTACAGTGAAAATGTTCTTTCCACGTAGCATGACATCACAGGCGCATGTGAAAAACACCACAGTTCTTCGTGGGTGAATTCATCTTCAATGTCTGTTTCTTCACCAGAAATCTTTTTGTAAATTTGGCACAGTGTTTTGTAACCGGGATTTTTAAGTAATTTCTGACTCAGCTTGTCAGACACAATTTTACCAACACCGTGAGTTTCTGAAGACAACGTTACTGAAATTTCATCAATAAGAGAAAGCGAATGTTGCAATGTATTATTTCGAGCTTTCAACTGTGTTATAATATCAGGTAATTTGGAAAAATGATTATGGATGCACTGTATCTTTTCTAGGATGCCGTTTCTCTCGCATGGCTATTTAGAAGCATTGATCTCGTCATCCCAATGTCGTAGTGTGATTGAAATAGGATTGATATATGACAGATTTGAGTAAAATATGCTATTTTAAACCAAAATCATAAAATAAGCAAGCATAACCATTTCCTGCAGAAATAAGCACTTTCAACTTTAGTTAAATAGCTCATCAAGGTATGTAATATGAAGTACAACCTTTCTTCTTACCATTAGAAGTCTGGAAAAGAATATGCATTTCGCTTATAAATCTGGGCTCTAGTGATAAGTAAATTATTTCACAACACAATACGAATGTCTCTACCAATGATGGCAAGACCTCAAGTGCGAGGCATCCAGATACGCAGATAGTTATTTTAACTAAATGGTACAAGTTTGCATTCACCCAAGGTCCAAATTCTTTGAGAAAAGAGAACAACTGGCTAAAGTAAGTAATTTCGTTTTTTTTTTCTTATTTCTTTTTTCTGCACTGCTCATTCAAAACTTGGTTGTTAAGGGTTAAACCCTCTGATTAACTGAAATGAGACTAATAAGAAAATGTTGTATGAATAATACTTAAATGCATTTTTAATTTTATGCAGTTATTTCTTTGTTCTTGACAGATATTTGGATGCATTGAAGATACAACTGTAAATTGTGAACAAAAATGGATGATTACCAGAAACTTACAGATGTGGAAATATTGGAGACATTTGAGAGTTTGAAAAAGGAGCTAATGGCAGAGCTTTCTAAATTGCCTGAATCAATTCAAAATGAAGCTGTTCATTTGAATATAAGGTGAGTTGCATTGCTAAATGTATTTGAAATTTCACAATGCAATTTTTAGTATGTACTTCTTTGATCTCTTCCTCATGTATATGTTATTGCACTTATTACATTCTTACATTCTGATCATTGCAATTAGATGGTTGATGAACAGTGTTCTTACAAATTTAGTCAGGTTGTCACCGTACAAGGCAAATATTATTAAATATTATTTTTCATTTGAATACTGTGTTTGTGTGCAGGCTCTCCTTTCAATACTGCTAGAATCTGAACCAGGTCTAGTGAGCAAGACACATATGTAAATCATCTAAATGCACAGCCATGAAAAGAGGTTGCCTGGCAGAATTACGCTGGTGCCACTTGTGGGAAAAGCAATAAAAGAGTAGCGCAAAATTCACTGGTTCCCACTCACTGTGTGGCAACACCCATGGGACTGCATTGCCTAGTTTGAGTGTCAGACTGACCTCTGTTTTGGGCATACAGTCATCATCCCTGACGTTTCGAGCAAATACTGTCAGTTTGTATCACTAGGATTAAAAAAAAAACAACTCTACCATGAGACCTTTCATTCTCTTAAACCTCCAAATACATGGGGTTGTGCTCTGCATGAACTTCTGTCACCCACCTAATTTTATGACCATGTGTTTAGGTGCCTTCATATATTGAATAATGTACTTATGATCTTTCATGTTCCGTTTGGGGTATAAATATTTAAATTTGAGGCCTGTTCATTGTACACCCATGTCCCATAGTTAAAATAGAAAACAGATCATTTCTAAAAGGTCAGAATGGCACACACTTGAAAACCTACTGCTATGGATTGAACCGTCTGATTAACTGAAGTGCCATTTCTGTAAAATTGAAACTCTGGTATACATCAAAGTATGAGTGCTTGGGCATAAATCATGACAACTATTTTTCTTGCAAGAAAGCAGGACTGGCACAATAATTCCAAATAAAACAGGACACTGTATAAACAATGCAAATCATCTGTACCAAGGGTTGCTGGAGATGTGCCATAAAAAATAAGAAAAAAATGTGTTTTACTCACAAGGTTACACAGGCAGTTCAAAAGCAAAAGACAAGTACACAAATTGCCCTATGAATGCTCAAATTAGTTAAACTAGTTCCCTAGAGTGATCACAACATGCTGCCAATGCTGTGGGAGGCATCAAATACCAATACCATCCTCATGTGAGTCAGGACATCTCACTTTTCATGTTGATGACAATGTCATTTTGAATCCAAAACAGTCTCCTGCATAGTTGTTACTTTGGGTTAAAAAAAAGTAAAGGTAAAGTGCTCCCCTGTGATTAGCACCATGCCATGAATGCATATAGGGGGCGTGGGGGTAACGCCCCACACTTTCTTGATCCGGTCGTGAGTGGGGGTGATGTGATCAGCATCATGCCCCTGACTACCTTTACCCCCCCCCCCCCAGGGTTTTCCCCAGATACCCATGTCATTCGACGCTGGGTGGGCACCGGAGCCGCTTCCAACGTTAGAAAAGTTCCCAGATTTGAACCGGCCAGGGATCGAACCCGAGACCTTGAGCATGGTAGTCAGATGCATTACCGACTGAGCCACCGTGGCCACACTGTTCTTTGTGATGAGAGGGACAAAGCTGCCTGCAGAACTTTTGAATTACCTCGTAGAGACCATGCTATTAAAGTTTCAATTACTTTGGGTATGAGGTGGAAATCACCCAGGGACACATCTGGTGAGTGTGATCGGTACTCTGGTATCTCCCATCCCCATTGGTCAGATAGCTCCTGTGGATATGCTGCTTTATGTGGTGTTGAGTTGTCTTGATGAATGATGGCATATTCCAGATGTTAATCTGTAATGGCTTCCACCAACTCGTGTGGCATTCTCTGACAGTTCGCTTGTGGAGAACGGCTATTTTCACATAAGAAAGCTGTTCACTCAGAGTAATTTCCATCCTGCATGAAAGTTGAATCAACACTTACGTTCTCATACCCTATGTGCGATAACCGTACTTCACACTGTCATCTAGTGATGAAATGTACTACTACAGGGGATGCAAGATCTTACTTGTATTGTAGTTACTTTCATTTTTGTACTGCCTGTAGCCTTGTGTCTACTACACACATGTAGAACAATACTTTTTCTTCATTATTTTTTGTGGTACTTCCCTTCCAACTTCTGGTAGATATGGCCTGCATTCTCCATACAGTGTCCTCTTCCATTTGTTTATTTCAAATTTTTATGCTGTATACACAGTGAGCTTTACCTTTGCCATTACTTATACCCCAACCTTCATAAGGAAACAACTATATGTTTATGCCAAAGACACATTGAAGAAATGAACAAAGGCATTAAAAAGACAAGTTGCAGCCCATCAGCTGCCACCAAAGGCACTTCCAGAACTCCAAGCTGTTCTTTGTGAGGAAAGGGACGAAGCTGACTGCAGAACTTTTGAATTACCTTGTAGAGAGAATGTTATGTTGCTGCAAGGCGTGTGTGGCCATTAGGGTCACCACACTCCATATTAACTGACCTGTTGTTGTGGAACCCACACACTGTGTTGGCCTGTGTTTTGTCGTTGCCCCTTTACAGCCTTAGCTTTTAACCTAAGTCAGAAAATTTTAACATTTTAGTAATAGTGCATTACCATTATGCCACTTTAGCTATGGTAAGGGGCTGGACCCCGTAAAGTGTGACAGTGTGACAGGTGCGAAATAGCCTTAGTGCTGACGCACCCAAAATTTTAAATTTCAATTCAAATTCAAACCTGTTTGCCAAAGCATTTAACAGTGTTATGGCAAATGTAGACGACCTCATGATCTTTTGTCGCTCACAGAATCTTGCGTCAGCTTCTCGTCAACTCCAACTGACGATAAACTGTTTCGTTGAGTTGTCCTTCCAAACTGGTTTCAGCTTTTCCTCTGAGAAATCCGTGTGCGTCCATTTCTGTCGTCCACATACATACCACTTTGACCCTGACCTGTACATGGGGAAAGTGCCCCTACCTTTCGTGAATGAGGTTCAATTTCTCAGCCTCATTCTCGACAAGAAATTATCATGGCAACCTCACCTTCGTCAGTTAAAGTTATCTTGTCTGAGTGTTCTCAACCTTCTATGCGTTTTATCTCATACTTCTTGGTATGCTGATAGGACCGTACTGCTATGCCTGTACCATTCACTTATCAGATCGAAGCTGGATTATGTGTTGTGTATTTGTCTTCCCACTCTCTAGGTTACGGATCCTAGACACTGTCCACCATGCTGGTATTCTTGTGTGTTCTGGTGCTTTCCTTACCAGTTCAGTCGCCAGTTTGTATGTGGAGGCATCTGAGCCGTCACTGTCTCTGCGAAGACAGCGACTGATAGTGAAGTATTTCATCCATATTACACTGTCTCGGACAATAGTAGGCTGGCAAGGTACTGACTCCATCCTATTGTTACTAGACCATTTGGTGTTCGTGCAGACGAGATCCTGTCGTGTTGACAGTGATCTTCCTGTCATCTCTCCACTCATTCCGCCTCTCCCGACCTGGAAGTTTCCTGTACATTCCATCGATTATTCTCTGACTGCCCTTCAAATGGCACAAACACCAGCAGCAGGTTTTAGAGCTTCGCACGTAGCACCCCAATTTTAATGTATTTTATATGGATGCTTCCAAGACAGTCGAATAAGTGGGTTGCACCTTCATCCTAGATTCTCAAAATTCCAGTTACTCTCTACATCCAGCCTCTTCCATCTATACGGCCGAGTTGTACGCCATTCTAAAGGCACTGGACTTTGCAGACGTCAATGGTCTGATGAAAGTCCTTGTGTGCAGTGATTCGACCAGCATGTTACAGACTCTGTATTCGCCATATTCCTGGTATCCGGTAGACTGACACATTTTTAGATGGCATGTGTCTTCATCTGCCAGTGCCGATGTACGCTTCTGTTGGGTCCCTAGCCACGTGGGCATTCAGGGCAATGAAGCAGCTGTAGCTGCCGCCAAGTCTGCTGATGCTGATGGCAATGTTCTCGTCCACCTTTTGCCAGCTAGCGACCTGCAGAATTTGCTTTGTTGTTCCCTTCTTGTCACTTGGCAAGCCAAGTGGGATTCCTTGTCCTGTCCCTCTCGCCGAGAAGAAGTTCTTCTGACCAGAATGCATATTGGACATAGCCATCCAACCCATGGTCATTTGCTGCAGGGGCAGGACCCTTTTTTGTGTTGTGTTTGTAAATTTTTTTGTAAGTATTTCGCATGTTCTCGTTGAATGTGCCGATCTTCCTTATCTCTGGCAGACTTTTAACCTTTCCGGCTGTTTGTCATCCCTGTTTGGTGATGACAATAGTACAGTAGCATGCAAATTAATCCGAACAAGATGCATACTTTTCCAGGTATACAATAATCTTAAAATACGTTGCAGTTTTAAGCTTTAATTTCACTTTTTTTTTAAATAACTGCACATTCTCTCTCGATAATGTCCTGTGCTATGAACAATGATCCATATTTACTCACTAGTTCATTGTTGAAGACCAGAGGTGGAGTCTATTGTTGAAGTATTTTGTTATCTTCGACAGACGAAGAGTCAGTTGTGTTGCAAGTTATGTGCCAAGCAGAAGGTAAGTTTTTTGTGTGAGTGGTTCTCATTTCATTTGCTATCCAAATGGATACAACGCCATGCAAACTGTCGAAAATTGTTACGTTATCACAGCATAATTCAGTGACACAGATACAAATTGCTACAGAATGTGTTGTCGGATGGGGTACGGTTAATTCAATTTTAAAACAATACCAAGAGACTGGATCCATCGAGCCTCAAGGCAAGGGAAAATGTGGTCGCAAACGAAAAACTTCTTTGCAGGATGAACAAATTGTTATTAGAAAAAGCAAACAGAACCCCAGACTTACTGATGTTGATTTAACACGTGATTTATTGTCAGAGTGGACGTCCACGTTACAACAGTACGTCGCAGACTGCTTAAATCTGAAGGAAAAGCTTGTAGGCCATTGAAAAACAGTGTCTTCCAAAAAGAATGTGTAAAAAGCGTGTAAAGTGTGCAAAACGTCATTGGGACTGGACCGTGTGTGACTGGAAGAAAGTGCTTTTTTGGACAAATGCCATTTTGAAGTGCATGGTCACAAGGTTTATTTCGTTCGTAAAGGATAATGTGAAAAACTTTCACCAGAACACATGCAACAAACTCCAAAACACCCCCCAAAAATATTGTTCTGGGGTTGTTTCACATCTGAAGTGCCTGGGCCAATAGTTCCTGTTAAGGGGATGATGAACAGTGATAAATATATTGACATACTGCGACGAAAAGTCATACCTCATCTCAAGAAATATTTTCCTGCTGGTGATGGTGTTTTCCTAGCAAAATGTCATATACCTAAAAAAAAAAATCAATGAGTTCTTTGATAATAACAATGTACAAGTACTCTCCTGGCCAGGAAACTCACCTGATTTAAATCCAATTGAAAATTTATGGTGTATCTGCAAAAAAAAGGATGTCAAAAGTGGATTGTTCAACCAAGGAGAAAATGCTTGCGGCCGTTGTTAACGTGTGGTACCTGATGAAGAAATTAAAAACATTTGTACAAATTTAGTGTCATCCATGACTAAGTGTGTCAATGATGTGATTACAAACGAGGGAGGTCACACAAAGTACTAAGGGTATTTCTAAATGCATGTATAGTTATGTATATTGCAGCAATTTCATTAAATGACAAAATGTGTACCTTGTTCGGATTAATTTGCATGCTACTGTATTTTATCCATTGTTTTTGTCTTTTTGCAGAGAGCTGGACTCTTTCACCATCTGTAAGGAGGCTTTTAGTTCTTTTCTGACTTTAATGTGTCGTGTTTGTCTTGTGCAGGTCTGTTTACAACCTTGCACTTTTAATTTTCCCAAGGGACTTTTTACACCCCTTGTTTTAATCACTCAAGCCAGAATTTTAGGTAAGGAGATATTTCCCCAAATATATTGAAGGGTGTAGAATTGTCAGAAGTGCCGATGCACCCAAAAATTTTAAATCATTCATTTGTGTGGGATATGCGTAGGTATTTTCACTGTGATATCATCTACTTCACATTTTCTTGCATATATCCCTTTTTTGTTGCCACTGACATTCAGGGGGGAATGGTGTGAAAACCCCTTAATTTTACTTGACACCCTTTTTCAAAACCTATTATAAACTGAAAACACTTCTAACTCTTATAGTATCACATTACATTGCAACTTGTGTTGAAGTGAGACTGCTGTTAGTGTATACAAGAGGCAAGCCATTGAATGAGAAGCCAACTTAGTTTCCTCTACTGGTGCCTCAAATATCCGCTGTTGTCTTTCTTTCTTTTGCATTGTTGTTAAGAATTGTTTCTTCTTTTGTTTATTCAACTTCCCTGTTTGTGGATTTCGATAATTACCTACATCTTAGTGTGAGTTGAATTTGATTCAATTTTAGTTATTTATCGTGGCTTTTCTGCCACAATATGATGTAGGGACACTACCCAAAAACACCCAGGAATCAAACCCGCAACACCTGGAGATGTTGCATGCTGTGCTAACCATTCTGGCTTTTTAGTGTGTGTTGTTCGTTTCTTGAGAATTGCTGATAAATGCAAGGAGATATCTATCTATCTTTCTCCTTCTCTTTTCTCTATGCATTTCACTACATGGTTCAATTATAAATAAACAATAACACATGGTGCAACAACCTGTGAGGGCCAGAGTCTATCTACCAACAGCTGGCCTTACTCCCAACTGTTCAGGTCTGAGATCATCCAACCAAATACCGGGTGACATGTGGTCAGCAGGTTTTCTGACCAGGTTACGCCACCCATTCGTAGCTTCCCAATTTCCTCATGATGGTGGGTGGCCACCTATTCCCCCAGGATACTCGAACCTGCATGAGGCCCTTAGCAGGAGCCTAATGCATGACTTTAGACTGCACGGCCATGGTGTGGGACACATGGTTGTAATTTATGGTATCAGGTTAATGTGGTTGAAATGTTGGATATTCCTAAATTCCACTAGATGGTGCCAGTGTATTGAAAGTGATGCATACGTATCCCTGCACATTAGCAAGGAAACAGTAGAGTCCTGCGTAACCATATTCCACAGTTTTTCTGACACTTGCAAGAACTTGGAGAAGGCAAGAAGCTGGGTAAGTGTGTCCCACTTGAACAACACAAAACATGTTGCTTGGAAATGTACCTTTCTCTGCTCTCCCAGAACCGAAACCTTCCGTTTTGGACACAGTAGTGACATGTGACGTAAAATCGATATACTTACTTACTTAGTCGCGTCCTCTTCTACCTGCCGGTGTCGAGGGGTTACAGAGAGTTCTCCAGACGTTTCTGTCCATCGCCTTTTCCTGTGCCTCTTTCCATCTTATGCTTCGTTTCTCCAAAATCTCTTTGACGCTCATATTCCATGTCTTTCTTGGTCTTCCTTTTGGTCTTGTTCCTTGTGGACGTGCTTCCCATATCTGCTTTGGCAGTCTCGTCTCACTCATTCTGCTCAAATGGCCGAACCATCTGAGTTGATTACATTCAACTGTTTCTTGTAGTGGCTGAGCATTTAAAGATTGCCGAATGGTTTGATTCCTTATCCGATCTTTCCTGGTTTTCCCACTTATTCTTCGAAGGTACCTCATTTCCATTGTTTGTACATTTTGCAAGTGTTTTCCAGTCATTGTCCAATTTTCACTGCTATATGTAAGTGTTGGTATATAAATTGTTTTATATACAGTGAATTTTGTTTGGGTAGATATTTCTTTTTTGCCTATAAATCCTCGGTTTATCATTTGATATAGCTTTCCTGTCTTCATGATTCTATCTCTTATTTCTTCCTCTTCTTTTCCTTGACTGTTTATAATTACTCCAAGATACTTGAAATTTGTCACTTGTTCTAAAGGTTTGTTATTCAGTTTTAACTTATGGTTTGTCTTTTCTCTGCTAATTATCATTGTTTTAGTTTTCTCCATATTTATTTCCATATTCTTTTTCTTTAATTCTTCATTAAGAATATTTAGGTTATATTGTAAACTAGCCTGTGTATTAGCTATTAGTATAATATCATCAGCGTATATGAGCTCTGTTAGTTTAATTGATTTCATATTCCAGTATCCTACATGAAATTGTTTCATTTTTATATGGCATTCCTTTATTACTTCATCTAATAGGATTATAAATAGATATGGTGATAGTATATATCCCTGTTTAACTCCTGTTGTTATTTCAAATTCCTCTGACTGGTGTTTTCTCGTCCTCACGTAGCATCTGCATCCTTTGTACCAACTTTGGATTGCTTTTATTAGGTTTTTATCCACTCCTTTCTTCTCTAAAGATTTCCATATCTCATTCCAAGGAACTCTATCAAAAACCTTTTGTAGATCTATAAAACATACATGTGCCTTTTTATTGTATTCTATTGTCTTGTCTGTTATTTGTTTGAGGGTGAAAATATGGTCTTGTACACTTCTTGCTGGTCTAAAGCCTGCTTGACTTTCTTCCAATTGCTCTTCGACATATTTTCTGAGTCTGTTCTCCAGGATTCTTGAATATATCTTCCCTGTCACACTGAGCAATGAGATTCCCCGATGGTTTCTGCATTCTGTATTATCGCCTTTCTTGAAGATTGGGATTATTACTGATATCTCCCATTCCTTCGGTACAGTTTTCTTTTCCCATATAGCATTCAATAGGTTCAAAAACAGTTGCTCTCCAGCATTTCCCATGTATTTAAGCATTTCTGGTGTTAAACCATCATGTCCACTAGCCTTACCTAACTTCATTTTCTTTAATGCTGCTTTTAATTCTTCTACTTTGATATCATTTATTTCCTCTTCTTCATCCTCCATTTCTGTATCTTCTGTTCTTTCGTTTCCTGTTTGAACCTCCGTCCTGTTAGTTTGTGTTTCATCCTTCAGCAATTCTTCGAAGTATTCCTTCCATCTTTGCATGATTTCTTCTGGTTTTGTTCTTAGTTTACCATCTTTTCCTTTTATGTATTTTAATGGGCTTTCTTTATCTTTTCTCATAGTCTTTAAAACTTTGTAGAATAGTTTTTGATTTTCTCGGCTGTTCTCTTCCATACTTTCCCCAAATTTTCTCCACGAGTCCCCAAATTTTCTCCACGAGTTCTTTTTAGCCTCTAAGACTTTCTTTTTGACTATATCCCTTTGCCTCCTATACTCTTCGAAGCTTTCTAAATCATTAACTGATAGGTACTTTTTCCACAATATTTTCTTGTGCGTGACTTCTTCTTTCAGATCATCTGTCCACCATGCCGTTCTTTTCATTTTGTTTCCAATGTATGTTGTCCTGCAGCTTTCCTCTGCAGACTGTAGCAAAATCATCTTAAATTCATCCCACAATTTATCTACATCTCTTTCTTCCTTTTCATGTTTCTCTTGTATCTTTGCTTCTATTAGTTGCTGATATTTTTCTTTAACTTTTGTATCTTTTAATTTATATGCCTTTATTCTTATTTTATTTTGTTTTTCCTGTCTTCTTTTTCCTTTAGTTTTTAGCACTCTACTTCTTTGTACTACTCTCCATTATTAATAGTTTATGGTCACTCCCAATTTCCGCCTCGCTTTTGACTCTGGCATCTCTTATCTTTCTCATCGTATTTCTCTCTACTATGAAATAGTCAATTATAGATTTTTCCCTTCTTGTTGGTTCTTCCCTAGTGTATTTATGAATTTCTTTGTGGGAATTTAGTATTTACCACTACCATGTCATTTGTTACACATAATTCTAAGATTCGTGTACCATTATCATCTAATGTCTCTTCTCCATATTGTCCTATTACCTGTCTCCATTCTTCCGTATTGTTTCCTACTCTTTCATTTAGATCTCCTACTATCAATACTTCTTCCTTTCTTTCATCTATGATTTTCTGTAGTGAATCATAGAACATGTTTTTATTCTCTACTGTATCATCTTCATTTGGATCATAAACTATTATCAGTGCTATATTTTCTTCTTCTTCTTTAATGTTAACTATCATTATTCTCTCACTTATGAATTCCCAATCTATTATATTGTTTTTCTTTTCTTCGTGGATCAGAAGTGCCACCCCTCCTCTAGCTCTTTCCATTCTCGGTACTCCACTATATATCAGTACATATCCATCATCTAAAATCAATATACAATAGTTAAATGCTGATGAGGTCCCAAAACACATGCCAAAACCGACCCTTTATCCGAGGAAGATAATTAATGCATAAATAAATTGTGAGTTAAGCAGTCTAGATTGGCCAACAGAAATGAAGTTTTAGTACTTCAGGACAACATGAGGACCCAAGTGGCAAGAACAAAAGTGCAAAAACTACACAGAGCTTGCATTATGAGACTGTTACTATGAAACTCTCCCACTTCCACCACATCAGATGTTTCACAAACCAACTATCACTTATTTAACCGGAAAATGTTCCCCAATAAAGCAGCTGTCAAATATACCTTTGAGAAGTTTCTTCTGTCCAGACCATCAAATTTCTACATAATTGGTCTTAATGCACTACTATCATTGAACAAATTGTTTGGCATCGAATTGTTCCTACTATGTTGATTAATAAAAGTTCCTTTCCACCAAGTTACTGTTGTTTGAAGTTTCACTACCAAATCAGACTTTTCTTTGCCACGACCTGATATTATATTCACACTGTATGACCACATTCTTACGAGATAAGATACAGTATATATGTCATTAGCCTGTCTCAAACAAGCTTTGTTCATTTCAAATTACAAAAAATGTGGTTCTTGTTGTTAAAGCAAGCAAAAATGAAGCAAGTCACTAGTATTCTTCAGTTTCATTGGCTTATTTTCATAGAAACCTGCCAAAAGTTGATTGGTATTTGATATAGTGACTAATGCATGCATCCATGTTTTGTGTTTTCTTTATTCTCAACATTGTATCCCCCTAAATTTCTTTCCACACCCACTTAACACCCCTAGATGATTGTTCCTGGTACTGCCACTGCTGACATTCATTAATCTCTGTTAGTTTTAATGTAAAAATCTTTACATTTACTAACAAATGTAATTACTATCTAAACACTCACATTATTGATAATATTATAATTTCATCTATAAGTATTTATGTTGAGCAAATATGTTCTTGAATATTCCTGTGTATAATATTTTGCAGGATGATTCATGTAATAAATTAAATTTGATATTTACATGTTACAAATGGCATTACATGTATGGTATATTGCCAAGGAATCATACATGAGCATAGCTTGAATATAACTTGTGTGCTTGAATTGAAAATTTCTTTTACTATGTCTGCTATGTTGCTTTGAAGATTTTCATCTGAAAAATGTTAACACTGAACAGATGTATTCAAATGAAAACTTTAAATTTAAAAATAGGAATAGAAAATTCTATATTTCCATTTTCATTAGCAAAGAGAGTTTGTGTTGTGTATGTGTGTGTTTGTGTGCATCATGAATAATGGCACATTTATTACTTGTGCAAAACATAACTTGTCTTGTGATTCATTATTCTATATTGGCTCTTAATTTTTACTGCCTAACCTCATTTTCTTGATAACACACTTTCATTGCAACGTAATCTCAGTAAGTTTGAGAGTAAAAGTTTGTCGTCTTTGTTTTACTGATATAATCACTATTTTTACTGTTTATATTCTTATGTCTGATGATTTCAGTGAAAATATATCATCCGGCTGCACAGAATTGGAATGTTACAAGGAAGTCAATTTTACCACTTCACAAAGAAAATGTATTAAAGAATGTCACTGTATATCAGAACTCCCAAATTCCAGCTCTCCCTTAAAAGCAGAAGATACAAACTATGAGAAAACATCAGTGCTTAAATATGGTACATGTGAAGTGGAGAATATCTGTGAGAATGAATTGGATAATGTTGGTCATGTGCCATTATCAGATACAAAACCTGATGAAATTAAAAATGTAAATATTGCAGAGCAGTCAGTTGTCTGCAAATCAGAAGTCAAGGAAGAGGAAAATACATTTGACATGAGTGAAGAAAACAAAATTTCATTTGTGACAAGAGAATATGTAAAAAAGGAGGAAATTGTGAAATATAATGATGAAGAAATCCCAACTAGTGAAAGAGAAGAAAGAAACATAATAAATCGGAGAGATGTGGATATGAATTACCCAGTAAAGGATGAAGATACTAATTCCAGGTAATAACAATATACAAGAATATCTACATTATATTTACTTAAGTTACAATGTTAGTAAAAGAGGATACAGGAAAACCTTGTTAATATGAAGTTCAAGGGACCAAAAGAATGTCAACTTTGAGTTATCCAAACATTTCAAGATGATACCTGCTTTTCAGGTATAAATAAAATAGAGTATAAATTACCCCCACAATGGATGTTTTATACTTGGTAGTAGCTCAGATAATAAGCTTTATATGTACTATATAATAATATTGTAAGTTTTAAAGAAAGTGTAAAAAATGTTACACAAAATGAGGAGACGGAGCTTATGCAGACACAAAGATTGCAAGGAGACGGTAACACCATTTATCTTGCATAGCTATACAACCTGATATGCACAGGATGCATGTTGTGGTAAGGAAAATAGAACATGAAAGCGTTTTCACCAAAAAAAGTCTTTTAAAAAACTGTATTTTCTTTGAATTGTATGGGTTACTCAGGCTAAGTCCCTGAGCACTACCGTTACGGGTTGTGTAACTCAGACGTCTGGGCTTACAGCTGAAAGAGAATGCATTATTATGTAGGTAGAGTCTTAATACTAAATAGGAGAACCTGTAAGATGTAGACATACTTGGGCGCATAAGTAGTGATTAACAATAACAAGGTTTATTATAGAGAAGTGTTAATGCTGATATATGTAGAATATCCCAACCTATGAGTTAAGGAAAGGGAGCTGCAATGAAAGAAGGGTAGATTAGCGATACTTAGTAATCTTGAAGTGAAGAGCGTTGTCCATCTTCTGAGTGCCTGAAGACAGCCTGGACTTGGCTGGGTGGATAGCATCTTGGGTCGGAGACTGGACAGCTTCTCCGGCCGTACCTCAGATCTGTTGGTCGACTACCATACCTCTAGTCTTGTGACTAGGGCTTATATACTTCGGGTGTGGACGAAACAACCTTAGGCAGGGTTATTTCTGTTGCCTCGTGTCATCCTTAGGAAGTGTAGAAGGTCAGGGAGGCATGGACAGAGGACTGACTGTCCTTGCATTGTGTCATCGGTCGTTCGCATGTGGTGTCCTCACATGTGGGGCTTTCTGCACGTAGAGTAGTAGCTGATCGTATCTGGTTCTTAGTAACCTTCGTGGTAACCACAACTTTCCTGTTGTTGCTGACCTTACTTCACTGAAGGGTAGCAAGTACATGTGGACTGAAGACAGGTGAAGATAAGATCCACAGCACCTTGAGTGCTTCCTGTTGTGAACCACACCCATTTCCAAGTTTACAGAAGTCATGAACGTAGAGAAATGTGCACGTTACACAATTGTACACAGTCGTTGCTCTTCCACGAAATTCTTACAATTCTAGTTCATAAGAAACCCGTTTGCACACAGAACTACGGAAAGGAAAACAATCTCTCATATATTGCAAGAAGCAAAACTCAGAAGAACCTTGACAGCGGTCACACTGGTGCGAGCAAGAGACTGGAGATAATTGGATAGAATGAATATTGGATTTTATGTGGGTTCACAACAACATTGTCCGTTACAGGATTAACTGGTAAGATAAGATTCTCTTGGGAGACAACACAACCTTTCTTGGCACCAGGAAAAAAATCTGGGCTGTAAATTTTGTTCTGGTTTGTCTGTCTAAAACACATCATAAAAAAAAGTGACGTTTTCTTTGCTTCAGTCAACTTCATATCCCCCCCTTTCCCCCTTTCCAGGGAGCAGTCCAAACTCTTCAACTTGCAGTGTAATCCGCCCTGAAAATGGAAACACGAAACTTGCGATTTGTTTGCACCGAATGTGTATTCTAGGACACATTAAACAGCGCTGCACTGGATAATCACTCTGGTTTGGATTCCACTTTAAACTGTATATTTAGTCACGATTAGCTTATCAGCATAAAATGAACTCAAAACAAGCTTTACAAAACTTGCGTATTTTCAGATATCAAAATGGGGGACTATTACAGGTATTTACTCTCATGTTAATTGACACTTTATTGTTGGATTTAGGAGCATTGTGGATGTCAATCATTCGCTCCACCAAAACATTTACTCTTGTATAACTACTTTTTTTATCGGGCTTGGCTTCCATTCCTGTATTAAGCATTGCATTTTTTTTTTTCAGCACACAAATTGTTCTGAAGAAAGCGGCGATTATACGAACTTTATGTGCATCATGAAGTTGTTTTAACTCTTGTTTTTCTTTCTGGGGATCAAATTTTGTTATCGTCTTAACAAATTAGTGGGCAGGTGTGAGTTGATTGTGAGTAGGTGGATTGTGGTGGACCAGGATGTTTTGGAGATTGGGAGGGCGTTTGAAGACAACTCTGGGCTTGTCGGGAAATATATTTCTGGTGTCAGGATCACTGTGCAGGATGGGAAGGAGTGAACGTAGAGTGTGTCTGATTTTGTTGAGGCGGGGGTGATATTGGGTGACAAGTGCAGAGGGATTGGTGGCACACCACAATCCACCTACTTACAATGAACTCGCACCTGCCCACAAATGCAACCGCCCAAGGTGCAAAACCTGCCCCATATTTGTCACTTCCCGCACCCTCCAGATCCACACTGCCACCGGCAAATTCACCCTCTACCCCAAAGGAACCTGCAACAGCTCTAACCTAATTTATATCCTCACGTGCAACATCTGTGGGAGCTTCTACCTGGGGGAAACATCCACAGCCCTGAACCTCCGCATCAACAACCACCACTCCTCTACCCAAAACCTGGACTTTGCTGTTGCCATTCACACCAATCACCACAATATTCCTTTTAATGACTGCTTCCAGGTAGCGATCGTCCACTCCTTGCCCCAATCCACCAACACCTCAATACGTAGAAGATGGGAGAGGGCCTACATATCGACCACGAATGCAACCACACCTCCAGGCCTGAACAAGGCCACCCAGTAATGCCCCTCATCCCCTATCCTCACCCTCACCACCACCACCTTTTCCCAACCAACCCCCCCCCCCCACCACTCACAGTTTTGGACAAGCCAGGTGAAAGAACCATATTTATATATATATACTAATGATGAAGGAGACAGTAAACACTTATCATACGAAGAGAAATTATTCTATATTTTGCGATCTATGTCGCATTTTCAAGTTGAAGAAGAAAGATCGGCGTGTGCCTCTTCTCTTAGTAACGCCGATCTTTCTTCTTCAACTTGAAAATGCGACATAGATCGCGAAATATAGAATAATTTCTCTTCGTGTGGTAAGTGTTTACTGTCTCCTTCATCATTAGTGTTTATCCGCCCTTCTGGTACCTTTTCTGATCCTATTCCTGTGTTATATATATATAATATTTTTTTTGTGGTACTGTCAACACTTTTTTTTCGGGACCTGGCAACACTGCAGGTCATTCTTACTCTTCCACCTTGTCACTTAGTTCTACAACATCTCTCTACTCCTGAAGATGTGACATACCATCACGAAAATCTGAATTTTTTCTTTGTCCGGTGAGTGTTTCCTCTCTCCTCTTTCACTTTATATATATGTATGTGTGTGTGTGTGTGTGTGTGTATATATATATATATATATATATATATATATATATATATATATATATATATATTGTAATTTCTAGTGTACTATGTTACTGACTAGCATTATTGTCAGGTAGACCATCTATCGATATTAAATAAACAAGAAACGTGGAAACGAGAAAGAGAATATGCTACCAAGCCGTGTTTCAATTGAAATAAATGTAGAACAGGGTGGAGATGTTGCAGGGGCTGACAGGTTATTAGGGGGTTTTGTAAACCAAATCCATTTTCAAAAGTTTAACCGCAATGAAGGAAAATTCAATTATGTGTGTGAGGGAGGTCAATAAGTCATTATAAAACATAACATTTAGAAATATCATACAAATACTACAGGTTTTTTCTATATCTTCTAAAATATCTTTTGAACTGTTAATTGACTGCTATTGACACTGTCCCTTACTACACATTCCATACAACTTTTGATGATACAGATATTTATAGTATTCAATAATAGTGCAGATGTGGAAGGGATGTGAATGATGATGTCAAAATCACAGATGTTTGTCTAAATGGAAGACCACACCAGTGGCACCTCAAATAGTACTCCAGCGGTTTGTTTCTTTATACAGCATATTTGGATACAATTCACGTTACAAGTGCATCAGTATATGCTGTATAAAACACAACTTATTACTAACTTCATTGACCCTGTACAGATATAGAAGCTTCCCTGTGAAAGAACTTTATAAAGTCTAGAAAATCTTCTAAATACTTGCAGCTACTTAGATTTCTGCAAATAAACAAGCTGAACGAGTGTAACAGTTGCTGTTCATGTTCTGTGAATTTATCCTTCACTTCACTTTCATTGACTTTTTTTATTTATTTATTTATTTAAATATATCGTTATGGAACTCTGCACAAGAATAGGAAATCTCGTTCGTAAGTTTTGGCCTCAATTTTTAGGCCCCCTTTATGTGCAACACAACCAGTGATGGCAGGAGGAGGGGGAGAGAGAGAGAGAGAGAGAGAGAGAGAATTAATTTTAAATTCGAACACACTTTGGTGGAAAATTGTTATAACTCTGGCACTATGGGAGCAATCTACTTCGGATAACTTTTGTTTTTCAGCTAAAACATCAGCGCATGCAACCGTGCACAATTCAGAACCAGACCTAGGAAGGGGGCTTAGGGGTGGCACGTCCCCCGAATTTCAATGGAATAAACATAAACATCTCAGGTTTGCCTCCCCCCCTTCTTCTGCTAATTTGGGGAGAAAGCGCAAACTTTAGTATTCTTTTCAAAGAATGGACATTTCTCAAGAGAATGAAACATGTTCCATGTTCTTGGGTGCCATACAAGTTGAATAATAAGCCAAAATGTGATTATTAGAGCCCGGAAGTTTGGCAAAATGCCTCTTTTTATCTACTGCATATATTGATAAAATTTTTCCGGATATACGTTTTTTATTGTTTCGAATGTTTTAGAAGCCTTTTCATTTTGCCTATTTTGCCTATTTGGGACACCACTGCCTATTTTTAATTATAATGCCTTTTTTGCCTTTTTCAATGAAATTTGAACATTTTTTTTAAAAAAATGTGTAAATAAATTATTTTTCTCCCAAAAAACGTTGTTGGCATTTATTTTTCTTCCGTTTATTATGTGAATAATTTTCGCCTTATTTAAGTAATATTGAACTCACGTATGTTTCAACATTGCTGAAGGAGAAAAGTGTGTTTAAAAAAAATAGTATTTCATGCTGAGTTAAGATATTGCCTTTCCGTTAACATGTCCTTGTGAATGATTACTGCTGAAAACCTGTTACAGAACACCTGCACAATTACGTCATCACGTCCAGCGTCCGTGTCAGGAGGTTATTGACAAGAAAGAGCACTAATGCCCAAGGGCCTTTGCATGGATTCCAAAATCAAGTTCTCTATCTTTAGTTTAGTTCTGCACTTTGGAAGGAAAGGATTGTGTAGTTGTCATCATGCCGAAATTTAGTGTGCTATTAAGTGGTAAGTTACATGGTTACGTGCATGAATTTGGTGAAAGCACATTTTTGACAGATAGTACTATTCTTCTCTGCAAGATATGTGAAAAAACATTCAACCATGAGAATAAATACTTTATATCTCAGCATGTGTCAACAGCAAAACATAAATCTGCAGTTGCCAAAAAGGTTGGACAGAAGAAGATATCCCTAATTTCAACAGTGGGCACTTCATCCAACAAGCAATCTCAGTTTTCTCTTGAACTGTGCAAAGCTTTCATGGAAGCAGGGATACCTTTCTGGAAAGTGGAAAACAAGTCACTGAGGAAATTTCTGGAGAAATACACTAAAGAAATGGTGCCGTCAGAATGTACGCTGCGGAAAACATATTTAAGCATCTGCTACGAAGAAGCTCTGCAAAGAATTCGTGCTGAAGTTGGTGGAAAGAAGGTTTGGATTTAAACAGATGAAAGTACTGACGCTATGGGACGCTGAATAGCCAACGTCACTGTATGAACTATGGAACCAACATGCGGAGAATCCTCGTCATTTTTTCTCACGTCAGAACAACTAGAGAGAGCCAATGGTTTGTCAATAGCTTAGTTATTCTCAAATTCCCTACTTCTGCTCTGATTGATTGATTGATTGATTTAGTTTATTTTACTTCACGTTTTGTGCCTTTGGCTAATTTGCAAAGATGGGGATGAGTAATGAAATGATGAAATTGATGAATGGACATTCACAAACAACCAAGCCCGACCGGGATTCGAACCCGGGACCCTTGGCGTCGCAGCGCGATGTGCTAATCACTCGGCCACAGTTTCGGGCTACTTCTGCTCTGGCCAGATGGTGTACATCATGATGACATGTTACTTATTATCAGTGATGCAGCTCCCTATATAAAGAAGGCTGCCATAGCATTGAAAATTCTCTTCCCGAACATGCTTCATATCACATGTGTAGCCCACGCAATGCACAGAATCGCCGAAAAAGTTAGAGTGTTGCACCCAGAAGTGGACAGGTTGATTTCGAACACAAACAAGATATTTCTGAAATCTCCCTCTCGAACCAGAACATTTCAGGAAGTTGCACCTGAGCTTAGTTTACCTCCGCAACCAGTCTTGATGAGATGGGGAACCTGCATATCAGCAGCTATATATTATGCTAACCACCTTGAACAAATCAGTGAGGTGATCGATGCTCTTCCAGAAAATGAAGCGGCTTCAATTCGTGAAGTGAAAAAACTCCTGTTCTATTCAGAATTGAAGAATGAACTGTCGTTTATTTTTGCATATTATGGTGCATTGCCAGAGACAATTACAAAGCTAGAAAAAAGAGGTGAGACTCTTGTAGCATCCATGAAAATCTTCAAGGAATCTATGCAGCTGATGATGGAAGTGTCAGGAGAAAGGGGGTCAGCTGTTGTGGAAAAGTGCAAATGGGTAGTGAGTGCAAATGATGACTTGAAACAATTGAAAACAATTTGTGATATTCTAAAAGATGAAAATGCTGTTATCGAAATGAGTCCAGCTACATTTGCTTGTTTTATGTATGCTTCATTAACATTTTGCCAGAAATTATAGATAAAAGTAAGTGACTTTCAAATGTGCCTTTTTCAGTTTATTTTGCCTTTTTTCCATTTTTAGTTCCTATTTTCCACATTATAAATGCCTTTTTGCCTGCCTATTTTAACAAAAATAAATGCCTGAACTTTCGGGCTCTAGTGATTATAATTTTTTTTACAAAAAAATAGGTAATTTGCATTTTTGTAGGAAAATTGTTATAACTCGGACACTATGGGAGCAATCTACTTCGGATCAGTTTTGTTTTGCAGCTAAAACATCAGAGCATGCAACCGTGTACAATTCAAACGCCGAACCGAGAAAGGGGGTTTGGGGGGCACGACCCCCGAATTTCAATGAAAAAACATAAAAATCTGGAGTTTGCCCCATCTTCTCTCGCTATTTGGGAAGAAGGTGCGAACTTTAGTATTCTTTTCAAAGAATGGACGTTTCCAAAGAGATTGAAACATTTTTCATGTTCCTGGGTGCCACAAAAGTTGAATAATGAGCCAAAATGTGAAACTCTGTTCGGAAATATGGCATGTATATGGGGAAGAGGGGGAGGTTCGTCATCAATATGAATTTCCCAGGCTTGCTCCAGACTTGTGTCAGAGTTTCCACACAAACAAGAGTATGAAGGTCCAAAAATCACATTCATTTCATAATCGGCACCATGATACCATATGGTATCATCGGGCCATTACAACCTTACTCTGATGATACAATATGGTATCATCGGGGGAGTAAAGGTTAAAAGCCTCTTAATATTACATGGGAAATGCATTGAATTATCATTTTTCTTGTCCGTTTGGGAGTAGTAAGGGGACTTGTCAACAGATGGAGAGGATAAGAGTGGGTGGCGCCGTCCGATAGTTGTCGGATGTCGTAGTAAGGCATTTTGTTGGGCAAACTGAAGGAACATGGAAACAAATAGGTTCCATTGATGCATACGATTTTTGTTGAATATCGCCACCCGACAAAGTATCTCACTACAACATGTGACAGAAATTGCATGGACTGCAACATCCAACAAAAATCGCATGCATAAACAAGAAGAGCTTTAGACTGCAAATATGCTGCTAGAATTTTATTACTCTTCTGACGCACTTCACCTTATTTAATGTAGCAGTGCTTACGAAGGTTTTCTTTCATCATCCTGACGTATTACTGGTTTCGCACAAGTTAACATATGTTTACAATGACATTCCACTATTCTTACATATCAAGAAGAATCCAACCAAACGGGATATATATTGAATACCATCACGAAAAAGTGAAACATAAAACTGCATTGGTGAACGTTATAAAAATTGGCAAGTGCATGCTCCCAACCTCAAATTAACTGCAACACTAGTATTGCAATGAAAGTAATGCCACTGTCTGTCCTGTCTGTTTAAACTCGTGAGAGATGGTCATTAATCTCTCACTGAGTAAGGTTAATGTCCAATATTATGAAATAAAATACTAATAATAAATACATAAATATTTTAATATATTTACTCGAATCATTTAATCATAAAAGCAAATCACTTTCTTCAAGAATTGACTTTTCTCTGCCAGCCCTCACACGAGGGGTGGCCAGAAAGTAATTTCCGATTAGTAGGGACATTGATTTTTCGCAAACGCCAAAACCGTGCAAAATGTTAATTGCTGCAAAGTTATGTTTAGGAATGTGCAGTGATGTGTGGACACATTTTTCATATCGAAATAATGCGAATTTGGCATAAAATGCGAATTGTTGGCGTTTTTAGCGATTTTTTTTTTAAGAAATGTCCTAAAACAATGAAAAATTCCATGAAATCCAACATTCTTGTCTTTTCTAGGACATGTTTGTGTACATAGAACATGCAAGTTTTCCAACATTTTACTCAAGAGTAAACTATAGAGTTATACGCACATAAAAAAATTCCGACAGCCACATTAAATCATGTATTTCCCACAATTTTTTCAACTTCTATCAAAACCATTTTCATCACAGAGCAAAGTGGCAGGGTTCTAACAGGAGATCGAGTGCATATCTACCATCACATGGGAGCCACATCTTCGTATATGTCGTACGAGATATGTTTTGAATTACCAAGCTAAGTGCACACCATCGGCATTTGTCGAGCGAGTAATAATGGAGCTCAGTCATTAGGGCATCTGACAACTTTGAGGGATAAAGGTAGCCAGAAGCGTGGTGCTGATCACATCACCCCCTCCAGCCGTGATCAAGAAAGTGTGGGGCCCTAACTCCACACCCCTGTACACCTTCATGGAAAAGTGCAGGGGAACACTTTACTTTTATTTCTTCAAAAATCTGTTCCAACATATCAAACTGTCACGAAAATACGTAGACCATGTGACCTATAATTTAAAATAATAGTTTAAAAGCACAATGGAGTATTAAGTTTCGCTATATTTGGCAGATACATGTTCTAAAATAAAAACACGAATTTTGGGAAATGTAACACTAACAAGTAAAAAAAACATAATAATGTCAATTTTTGGTGCCATAATATATCGGTCTGTCACGTGAGATTGATTGATTTTAATTTTTTGGGTGTGTCGCCACTTATGGTCATTATGCAACCTTCAGTATATACGGGGAAAATTCCATTATCTAAAATCTTTACCTTAAAATTAAAAAAGAGGTATGGAAAATAACTTTCCCAAAATAACTTTCAAGATATCAAACTCTCACTAAGAGGCATAAGCCATGTAACTTACAATTTGAAACAGTTTAAAAAACCATGAAGGTATAATTTCAGATATTTGCCAGAAAATGCGCTAAAATGAAAATGTGAATTTTGGGAAAAATAACACCGTATAGTAAAAAATAGAAAATAAGAAAATACACCAATTTGAAAAAAAATAACAAAATATCAAGGTCCCTACCGATTAGGCATAAATAAAACAAGAATATCAGTTGTAATTTATTTCATTAGTAACAGTGAGTCCTAACCTATTTTTCGGCATAATCACCACCGTTGTTCTGGTATTTGTCATAGCATGGCACTAAATTTTGTATTCCCATTTCATATGTGTCTGACAGCAAATGCTGGAGCTATCTCTACTGTAGTGTAGCTGTCAAATCCTTGCCCTACCAGAAACCTCTTCAGTTAAACAAAGAGATGAAAGTTGGTACATTCAAGGCCAAGGCTGTACAGGAAGTGGTCCAATATCTCTCACCTGAAGTAATGCAAAGGGCCTATGTGTACTCAGCTGTATGGGGTTGTGCACATTCGATTGGCCTTCCGTGAATTGTCTGCACCATCGTCTGACCATACTATCACTCATGACGTCCGGTCTGCGCACCTCACACGATTGCTGGTGGCTCTGTGCCAAATTCTGAGCATGCAATGTAGGTTACATCGCAGTCGGTGGTGAGTGTATGAGAGCTGCAATCTTTAACCTAGAACTGTCCTAAAACGGCTGCATTGCAACTGTACAAGAATACAGCTACATGCCACTTCTTCCTGCCTGCATGTGTGTGTGTCGCTCTCCGACCACTAGTGCTGCGTATAGGCACCATTTGAGTTTTTTTCAGGATGCCCCTGGTATATAAACTTTCAGAAGCTTTTATTATTAGTGTGTTCCTGTTTTGATGTGTGGTTAGCTAAATCAGGTACCTATACAATTCAATTCTATAAATTCCTTGCATTAAATTTCTAATACCTACATACCCTTTTCGTCAGCATTAATGGTATAACTGCATGTTGTCAGTTTCACAGTACTTCACTTGGATATACTGTACGGAAGCAGAAATCCCATTGATAATGTAAGGAAATATGAAGTTTATTTTGTTCGATTCAATTGTTTCACTTATATGCAAGAGTTAAGTTGTTTGCTTTACAGAGAAGAGAGAAGTAGCTTTATGCATTGAAAAATGAGTCCGCAGTCATGGTTCTTGCAAGCAGAGGGTTCCAAACCTCAGTGGAAATATCAACATATAATACCGAGAATGTATGAGGAGACTGATAAATTACAAATTGTATTTCTTAATAAATCACTCTTCACCCTTATCTCATTTAGTCGTAACTTCCCTAGCTTGTGAATTGTAATAATTTTCTAAATTCACTATTTTGCAGTTTGAATTCAAATGATCATAGAGAATAGAGAAATTAAGTTAATTTCATAGAAGATAATATTAGTACTTAACAAAACCATACGTGGATCTGTATGAGTTTATTATTTCCATTTGCAAAAACATCGATTTAGTTTATTTTGTAATTATCAGGGAAAAATGTAAATTTTGTCCTGGAAAACCTGGAAAAGTCAGGGAATTTCATTCCTGCTTGTTTGTAGCCACCCTGGTAAGGCTAATCGGGACTGTACCTACAGTTTAAAGTAGGATCCGAACCACTTGTGCCTCCACCGGGTATCGAACCCAGGACCCCTTGATTACAAGGCCACGACGCAACCACTGCACCAGATATTTATATCTCACAAAAAAAACATGGACAATATTCAATCATACTGCCTAGCATACATTCCATCCCCCGTCCGAAGCAATGAAACTCCCCTTCGTTCCCAGAACTTGGGAGCTGTTGACCTTTCATGCAGATGCAAAGGGAATTTGAATAATGACGTCTAAGTCACAAATTTCTGTATAAATGGGAAGTTGCAACAAGGGCAACGAAGGTACAGATAAAGAAGTTCCTCTGTGAAGGAAATTTTCTGAAGTCTAGAGAAGATAATCTCCTAAGTACTTGCCGCTACTTAGACTTCTTCTTATAAATAAGATGAACGAATGTAATAGCTGCTGTTCATGTTCTGTGAATTTATCCTTCACCAAAGTTGTGATCAAAATAATATCTGCTGTCTACATTTTCACTCTTCACTGCAATCAAATTATATAGTACAAAATAGTTTTATCTAATGTCAAGGGAGCTGATGGCAGTTCCAGGCAGGGTTCCTGGCTGGCTATGGGCCTGTGTGCAGGCATTTTAATAGACCCCTGTCTGCCCATCGATCTACCTAGAAATTTTCCAATAAGAAATTGCACAATGTCCACACAGTGTGGCTACACTCTGTACTGTTTAAAAACTCTGGAAAAGTGCCATATCCCGTAAGCAAGGATGAAAACCCTGTTCACTTAACAAATCCAATAACCCCTCACAATTTAAGTTTCCGTTGTTGAATATGGACCAACCATGCCCGTTCTCCATACACTATACCACATCACTAGCTTAACAGAAAAAAACATTCGGCTGGGATTTTTCTACTGTAGATTACACTGGTCAACAATGAAAATGCTTCGGAGATAAAAGTAACCAATTCTTACTAATTTGAGGGTGCTGATAACGAATATGATATTACTTTTTGAAGATTGGTTCGAGTTTCGAAGAAATACATTATCGCCGGATATGCTTCGGCGTGCAAAATAAGGGTTCGTGATAATAGCGGCTGTCTGCATATTTCAATAAACATCCATTGTTTGATGGTTAGCTTTATCATTATTCTTATTGCTAGCACGTGATCGCTGACCGAGAATCATCAACCCCATCACGCTTCAGTTTGTATTGAAGATTTTGCCAGGGGAAACGTGTTCCTGCGTAGTTCCAATTTGAACTCGCGGACATAGTCGTGGCGAAATTTTGTGTATGTTTGTGGTGTATTTTTTTTTTTTTTTTTATCGTTTTATGACTGTACTGACCAGAAACTGGTCGCATAAGTGTGTTAGCAGTGCAGACAAGTTTTGTTATGCTTGCGGCGAAATAACATTTGCCGATCAAAAAAGAAATTTCATGCCAATCATAAAGAAAACCTACCACTTGTACTTTGGTTGTAAAGTGTGAGATATTGACAAGAAGTGGGGACCACACATTTGTTGTAATACGTGTTCGACAAACTTGCGGGACTGGCTACATGGAAAAAGACCATGCATGCCGTTTGCAGTTCCAATGATATGGAGAGAACCGACAGATCATACTTCTGTCAAACTGCTATGTTTGCATGGTTCCTCCAATTAAGGGCCTATCCAAAAAGAAAAAGTGGACTATCACTTATCCCAATATTCCTTCAGCTATTCATCCTGTGCCACATTCTGAAGAACTACCTGTTCCACAACCTCCCGCATCATACTCCAGTGATTCATCCGACGAAGAGCCGCTAAACTCGACGCAGGAATGCCAAATCCTGTTGCAGATTCCTCGCCATCCATCGATCCTGACTTCACAGAATACATATCATCATCTAATCGCCATCTGATCACTCAACATGAATTAAATAACCTTGTGAGGGACCTGGGGTTGTCAAAAAGTTGCACAGAACTACTGACATCCAGACTCAAGCAGTGGAAAGCTCTTGCTGAAGATGTTACCCTGGAAGAGTATTTTTCAGTGGAAGGTGACATAGTGTTGTAAAAATGTGACTGGTCTTATGAGTAAACTTAACATAGAACATAATCCCGATTAATGGCGGCTGTTCATAGACCCATCAAAACTAAGTCTGAAAGCTGTGTTATTGAACAATGGAAATATGTTGCCATCAATCCCAATCGGTTATGCAGTGCACCTGCAGGAGACATATGCCAACATGAAAGAACTGCTGAAAGCCATAAATTATAACGATTACGATTGGAATATTTGTGGCGACTTCAAAGTTCTAGCCATACATCTTGGCCTGCAGCTCGGCTACACAAAATACTGCTGTTTTTTATGCGAGTGGGATAGCCGTGATAAGGCTTCCCACTACTTAAGGAAAGACTGGCCACTCCGTAAATCTTTGGAGCCAGGAACAAAGAACGTTCAACCTGTTCCTTTGATAGCTCCCCGCAGGGTTATACTTCCTCCTTTACATATTAAACTAGGTTTAATCAAGAACTTCATTAAAGGTATGAACGAAGGCAGTGATGCATTCAAGTATATTCTGCATAAATTTCCACGAATTAATAAAACTAAAATCAGGGAGGAATATTTATTGGCCCTCAGACTTGAGAACCCCTCAATGATCCTAAATTTGATGCACTGTTAGAAGATAAGGAGAAGATTGCATGGGACTCTTTCCGAAACGTGGTGACAAATTTTTTGGGAAACATGGGGCTCAGAATTATAAGGAACTAGTGGAGCACCTAATATCTTCCTACCAAGCAATGGGGTGTCATATGTCACTAAAAATACATATGTTACACTCCCTCATAAACTTCTTCCCAGGAAATTGCAGAGCAGTCAGCGATGAACATGGGGAACATTTTCACCAAGTTATATCTACAATGGAGAAACAATATCAGGGCCACTGGAGCAAGTCTATGCTTGCTGGTTATTATTGGACAATCGCCAGAGATGTTTCACTACCACAATACAAGTGACAGGTAAAGAGGCACCATTTGTAATATCCATGTAAGTAATGTTTTTATAACTTCCATTTTGTACACGTGTTAATTTCCTATTAACACCACATAACACATATTTCTTTTGATTACACTTAAACTCGAACCAATTCAGCATTTTTATTATTATTTTCGTATTCAGCATCCTCAATTCCATAAGGAAATGTACTTTTTATTTCCGAAGCATGAAAAAAGTTAAAATTTGTTGACCAGTGTATCAAATCACAGGTATTGCATATTATTTTTATTACTTTCACCGTGAACATAAAAATTAGCCTCGTCATTGAAGAATTTTTCATTTCAAAGGAAGTGTCACATAATTGTTTGAGATACTTTTCCCAATAGTGAATGTCGCTGATTAAAATCATATGCAATGGTGCGTATACTTCTTTTTCTCCCGAGATGTAAGTGTGATTTTGATGAGTTCCTAACACGTTAGGAGCATACTAATGCTTTGTTTTTAACACCTCACAAAGGAGAAAATGGTTACAAGCATGCAGTAATAACATTTTGCTGTCTAACGATACGTTGGAAACACCTTCATCACTTCATTTCTCGTGAAATTCTAGCCTGATTTGAGATATCACATCACCTCCTTTCCTTTGAAATTTTTGCGTTGAATTCAATATGGTGGTAAAGAATATGCCGGACATGCGCTAGACACACACAGCTAGGGATCTCCATGTGCCTATCCTATTTCTCTCGTGATCAGGATATCTCCTTTACATTTTGTAGTAGGTGTTAAGGAATTTTTGACTCGTCATAGTTCATGTAATGAGGCTTTTATCAGTCACATAGTTACACATATTATTTTGAATCTTCTGATCACATTGCAGTCCCAGAATGATTTTTTGATATGTTTTAGAGTATGGCACGAGGGACCAAATATATTTTTTTCTCGATTTTTGGTGATGACATGTTTTGAGATATTCAGTCAAAGTCAAGGTCACATGACAAAATTATATTTTTATCCAAAGGTAGGCTTTTTATATATCAGTGGAAACCTTGTTCAATTGCCTGTACAATAAGCTTTATTCTAGGCGAAATAGGGGCGGAGTTACAGCACATTTAGTACAGCTAAACGGGCTCAAAAAGGGCAATTATGCGAACTTTGACCTTGAATAATTTAACAATTACAAGGCAAACGAAACTAAAAATTTTCATAGTTACTAAGTTCCATGCATAGTTTCAACTCCCCAAATTTCATGAAAATCGGAGATGGTCAAGTTGGAAATTGCACATATCTGTGTTCATTTGACATGGAATGACTCGTATATTATTTTTGTTGTTTTGGGACAAGTTACATTTAAATAATATGTTAAGTGGCGTATTAGCAATTCCCAGATATCATTCGTGTCAGTTATTTGGTAAAGGTCCCCAATTTTCCAAATGTAAGATGTAACTTTTTGAATATTCTAACCTTTTTCCTGGTATTGTAATTTTTTGAGAGAGAGATGGTCAGAGATGTATGTAGGACTTCAAACTTTAATGTGATTTGATTGTATGGTCAATTAGGGTTTCTGTACTTTCTGTTATTCGAGTTGGTTCTTGGATTATTTGAGTTAGGTTTTTTGACTTCAAGGTATCCAAGCAATGAGCACTGTTTGTGTCTTGTTTTAGAAGATCTGTATTTATATATCCAACTATTAATAATTTGCTCTTTTTTTGTCAGATAGTTTAGCATGTTTTCCAAAGCATTTACAAATAGATTTATGTCACTGTTTGGTGATCTGTATACTGCTATAAACTTAAATGCATCTAATGTGTGTCAACAATAATAAGAGGAAACACATCATGTCAGTTTTAGCCTTCGCACAATCTAATGCAAGCTAAACTGAACATTTTCATTTGTTATTGAATAAATAGATTATGCTTGGGGGGGGGGGGGTTCAGAAGGACTTCACCCCTTCAGTTCAGGCCAACTAACTCTAAGACTCGGGCAAATAGCCTTCTCTCTGCTAAGCATTACCATTTCGAGATTGGGGGCTAAGGTTAGCATACGCCATCGAAGACTATTTTCTAGACAAACGCTTTCTTGCTACCGAGTTGAAGAGGTGTTGAAACAAAACATCCCTATCTATGATATACCCCAGCAATTTGTTTACTTGGGTTTGGTCATCTTTGCAACCAAAAATAGTGCCGATTTTTCCCATAAAATGCATTGCCTTACTTGTAATAATGTAGGCAAAAGCAATCAAACATCAAGCAGCATCGTAGAAGGGAGCAAACCACAATTTTTTGGTTGTAAAAGAACACGAACCTCATCTTGAGAGGTAGGATGAGTTGAGTGGCTCTGAAAATCTGGCCAATTGACTGGAATTAGCCTTGGTTTTGCAAGAAAAATACGGCACGGCACACGATGGGAAGTGGCTGTGGAGTCGAACTAAAATCACATGATTCGAGGAAGGAAATTTGTCAGGTAGCCTTAAAAATGGACTCAACATGTACTCATGAATTACGTGGTTTTAGAGCTCCTAACCATAAATAATATTTTTCCTACATAGGCAAGCAACCCATTACATTGAATCAACGAAAATGAATCTTTCATGGGAATGGAGTAGGGAGAGGTAGAGTCACTGTCTCAGTCCATGCCAATTGGAAAGAAAACAGAACATGGAAGCATTTACACATGTACACCCGGCCGCAAATGTAATGGTAGAAAAAGAATTTCCACTTCCGAAAATAAGTTGGCAATGCTGCGCACACCGAGACATTTGTGATAAGTCGCTTGAGGAGCCTCAAGCAAAGTTTTCTCAATGCACAACTTCAGTACTGAAGGCCATTCCACACATCGATTGGCAACTTTCGGGAGCATGTTGTCTGTCTACACAGTTCTCCCCAAATGCCTGTTTGAAAATGAATCTTGTGTTCACGTTTTCTCTTTCCAATGTAGATCTGACATTGCAGTAATCTTACAATATTGTTTTGGTTCTTATTTTGTTTTGCTTTTATCATGACACGTTTACAATTTATCCCAACTATGAGGATGGATGATAATTAGATTAAATTGATAAAGAAACACTACAGATGTAGAACTCCATGCCGAGACCATCACTCAAACTCGGAAGCAAGCAGTAGCGTACCCAGGATTTCATCAAGGTGGGTGTTATTTCTAAAGCTTTCTCTAAATTCACGTTGTTTTATTAACTGTAATTAAATAATAATAATCATAATTAATACTTATAATTAACTAAATAGTTGAATTACTACAAATAATACTACTAATACCACTACTACTATTAAGTAGAAGAGATCTACATAAATATAGTATTTATGAATGCAATAAAACGTAATTACTTTGTAGTCATTGGATTTTTACAAATTCTAGGAGCACGTTTGTTTCTTTGATAAAAATAATTCTCTAGTCAACAAGGTGAGACATTTTAAGTGTGAAGAAAATCCATAAAAGCAAGAAAATATATTAAAATAAATTGAATTAATCAAAGTATAGAAATCATCCAAGGAGATGCGATTGTCTGGTTGGTGGGGCGTCTGACAACCACGTGGGCGATCAGGGTTCGATTCCTGGAATTTGTTGGAATTTTTTGGTCTTGTCCCCGCATAAATGTCCCCGATAATTCACATCTGGAATGTCTCGCTGTTCTTACCAACAAAATATTTTACAATAGTTAATGTTATTGTGGATTGAAATAAAAAATTTAAACTTGCCAGTGTAAACAATGGGGAGGTGGAATGGTGGCTGTGTATTCTTGTTGTTATTATTATTATTATTATTATCTCAATAGGGTTACAATTAAGCCATACAACATTTCATTTAGAACAATATTAATACAAATAATGACTTGATGCCCCATGTGGTAAAAATATACAAAAGCTACATCTAAGGAAAATTTGATGAATATACATGTTAAAAGGTAGAAAGGTAAAGTGTTCCCCTGTGCTTAGCACCACACCATGAAGGTGTATAGGGGGTGTGGAGGTAACGCCCCACATCTTCTTGATCCGGTCATTAGTGGAGGTGATGTGATCAGCACCATGCCCCTGATTGCCTTTACCCCCCAGGGTTTCCCCCAGGTACCCACGTTATTCGATGCTGCGTGGGCACTGGGGTCGCTTCCAACGTTAGAAAAGTTCCCGGATTTGAACCAGCAGGGGATCGAACCCGGGACCTTTAGCATGGTAGTCAGACGCATTACCGACTGACCCACCGCGGCACAGAATTTACAATGAAATAAAGAAAGTTTGAGAGTTATACACATTTAGAAGAAAGGAAAATGTAAGTGTGTGTGGGTTTGGGTATGAGTGTGTATGAAATTAATGTTCGAAGTACATGGATGAAAATTTTAAAACATATGTGTTGTGGGAATGGTGTTGACCGGTGGGGGGGGGGGGGGTGAGGCACTGAAAATAATATTAATGGAGTTAGAATTTATAGGCATGTGAACGTAGAAGACGACAGAACTGCCTTTGCTGGTACTGAGTTTGACCTTCATTGGGAGTGAATTCCAGGTTACCGCTGCTAGGTACGAGAAGGACTTCTGGCCAAATCTGGTTTTGTTATGTTTGGGGATTACTAGGTCTCTATGTAAGGACGATCTGGTGTTTCGGGTACTGAACTCAGAGCAGAGCTTAATCCTATTATGCAATAGAGATGATTTGTTATGTATACTATGGAATACCTTATTCAGGTAGATGTAATGTATTCTCGAAGTGACTGTGGGTATGTTGTAAATCTTGCCCAATTGTTGAGAATTATTTTCTTGGGGGTTCATGTGAATAGTTCTTAAGCAATTGTTTTGAAATGTTTCAAGTTTCTTCAGATGAGTTAAGTTACCGCCATAAATAAGACTAGCACCATACTCGAATACGGGACGGATAAAGGAAAAATAGAAATGTCTACTAAGATTTCTATTGAGATATTTACGAATTTTTTGAAATGTGTAAACATGGTGATAGATTTTACGAATATACAGAGGCTGATCAGGCTATATCCAACCGATTTGGCAATGCTGCTGCCACGTGTGTAGTTGCGCCAGAAACTTGAAATCGGCCATGAAACAAGTGTTGTGTCTGTGGTCGCAGTTGCCGGAGCGTCGTGTTCGTGCTAGTGAAATGCTGCCGAAAATTAACCATTATTGGGAAGGGTACATCATGGCTCTTTTCCATGCACATTTTTCTTACAACCGAATAGTGAAACAGTGTCGGGAAAATTGTTTAACCATCAGTGTGACCACAGCTAAAGATATTGTGGCCAGGCAAACACAATTGGTGCTCATAGAGAAACATTCGCGAAAAAAGGAGCCTGTTCGAAGTTACCAGCGAAAGTGTCTGCAGAGGTGCTTCGTGGAATTCGGGGAATTGCAGTCCAGGAGAATCCACCACCCCAACGTTATATGGCCCAGTCCACTGTCAGCGATGTCATTCGTCATCGCCTTGGCCTGCAGTGCATACGTAAGGTCTGGATTCACAACTTCTTCCCGCACCACATTGCAGAACGAAAGACCAACTGCCACAAACTGTACGAAAGGCACTCGGGAGGGTCAAAATGGAAGACAGTTGTCACATTGGATGAGGCCTACATTTATCTCACGCGTAATTGTAACATTAGGGCAATTACGTACTGTGACACCTCTGGCAAGGAACGTACAGAGTTTTACTGCCAGTGCCGAGAAAGCTTTCCACAGGGAATCATGATTGTCGCCGGATACGGTTACGAGGGGAAGTTGAAGATACGTAAAGTGGAGAAAAACATAAAGGTGAATGCTGCATACTTCCAGGAATCCATTATGGCCCCAATCTATCGGACAGACATCCCTCGTTTGTACAGAGTCAACAAGAACCAGGTGCAGATCCACATGGACAAAGCGTTCAGCCACACTGCTAGATCATCCCTCCGGTTTTATCAGGACATGGAGCAGGAAACAGGAATCCTGATTATTCCCTTTCATGACATTTCTGTCAAAAGCCCTGATGCCAGTCGAATAGATTTCTGCGCATTTGGGCTGTTAAGACGATGTCTACAACATCGCCGTGCCGACACACTCACAGGCCTATGGAAAACCTGTAAGGAGGTATGGTAAGCAATTTCTATGCCTGTGCTGAAACGTAGTTTGTTGCAGTGGAAATTGCGATGTCGTGCAATAGTCCATAATGCTCATGGTCCCATAAAACACAACCGATGGTGGCGACATGGCTTTTCATAGGGTAAGTACACTTTACATATCGGTCGGATATAACCCGATCAACCTCTGTAGTTATTTATTTGGAGATTAAAATTTAGCTGGGCGTCTATAATGATTCCTAGATACTTTAAATAATTGCTCAAAGGTACTCTGGCATCATTAAGGGTAATTTCTATCGTGTGAGCCGGGATTCCCTTACTGGTGTGAAGCACCATAGCCTTCATTTTGCAACGTTAAGCTTCAGGTTGTTGAAGTTGTACCAATTTAGTACTTTGGGGAATGAGTTTTCCATTTTCTCCTTTACATCCTGGTACGTTTCTCCAACATGGATGAGAAGGCAGTCATCTGCATATAGAGTAATCGACAAATCTGAATTTATTAGTGTGATATAGTCAATAAATAGGTTGAATAATTTTGGGCCAAGTATAGAACCTTGTGGAATGCCTGAGGACACTGACTGCTCGGTGGAAAGTGAACATACTACTTTCGTTGAGATTTTTCTATTCGTGAGAAAACTTTCCATCTAGAGATTTGTTTTGCTATTGAAACCAAATCTGTTCTTTAATTTTTCTCTTAGCAACTTGTGATCAACGGTATTGAAGGCTTTGCATACGTCCAGGGAAATTAATCCAACTAGGAAACTGATTTTTTTTTTCAGTGTCTCGTGTCATTCATTAGTTAGACTAAGTAATAATAATTCCGAGGATACATCCTTCCTAAATCCATACTGTCAATCAGACATCAGATTGTTGACTTCCAGGAAAGTTGTCAGTTGCTTCTCTAATACTTTTGCCATAACTCGTATTAATGTTGGGGTTAAGGAAATCAGCCTGTAGTTACATGCTAGGGTATCCAGATTTGTGAATTGGAGTTATTATAGAGTGCTTCCATCTTGTGGGAAATTGGCCACGTTTAAAGGACGTGTTTATTATGTCGGCGAGGGGCTCTGCTTAAGTGGGGCAAACACCACCAGAATGCTGTTGGGAATGCCATCCGAACCTCCTGCCTTTTTTACGTTTAATTTATTAAGAATTTCCAAAACTTCTTCGACCTTAACAGATTTTAATGTGAATTCTTCAATTTGTTGGACAACAGCTGAATTGGGGTCTTCTCTTAGAATATTTATGTTCGAATTTCGAGGATTAACGTGCGCCGATGCTTTGCAGGTATTAGAAAAATGAATATTTAAATAATAAGCTAGGTTGGATGGGCTCGTTAGGAGGACATTGTCGACTGGTAAATGATTAATTGTAGTTTTTGATTCTCTACCCGTGATCTCATTGATAACCTTCCATTTGCAGTTGTTATTGCTAGTGCTCTGGTTCACCATATCTCTGTAGTAATTTACTTTTGCCTGCCTAGTAATTGTTGTGCAATGATTTCTAAAAGATTTTTATTGCTCCCACGTATATTCACAGGAAGGACCACCGCTTTCTTGAACAAGCGGTTCTTCTTTGATATTAATTTAATAATTTGAGGGGTAATCCAGGGCTTCCTGCTTTCTCTCACCCCGAGAGTTTTCAAGGGAGCGAATTCGTCAAGTGCAGTCGAAATGAGAGACTGCAGATGACTCACCTTGTCGTCTACGGTTAAGTCGGGAGATGTACTTGTGTAGAATGGAAGAGAGAACGTGAAAGTGAAAAAAATTGTTTCGCATATTTTATGAATTTTACGGGTAGTAATTAGCTTCCTTGGCGTGCGCGTTACATTAATTTTGAGTGTGGTGTAAACGAGAAAGTGGTCACTATGTCCTAATAGACGGTTCATGTAACAGTGTGCAAGTGAGGGTTCGAGGAATATATGTGGTGGATTAACGATTCCGATGTCCACGTAATTCTTATAGGCAGAGCAACGAGTTGTTTGTGTCCTAGGAGAGATAACGTTTCCAATAATGTATCTGAGTCTTTGTCATCTTTCATCAAATTTACGTTCATATCTCCAAGGAATATTGATAGATGGCTCGGTGGTAAGCTACTGATCATCCTTTGCAAGATTTTGCACTCTTTTCCAACGGATCCGCTAGGAGATCTATATCCACAACCTATGATAACCCTTTTATTTGTTTTTGGACACGAGACTCGCACCCATAGTCCTTCAAGGTCACTTTCATTGACCGAAATTACGCAAGAATGTTGTTCTTAACGAAAATAGCTGTACCACCTCCCCAGGTGTGTCAGTCATTTCTAAAGAGAAGGAAATTAGGAATGCAGTATAGAGGGTCAAGAATAGATTACTGCAGCCACGTTTCGCTCAATTTCGTGTACTTGTTGTCTAGGGACTGATCGTTTAGGTAGCAGACGTGAATGTAGCCTTCCTTCTCCTTCCGCGAGCTGGACGTCCGGCAGGGTAGGATACAACCTCAAAAGCACTTGCTTCAAAGCTGTCCGCCCCTTGAAATGTGGGTCAGCAGTCTGGGAGGGGAGTGTCTTCGAGGCTAGCTACTTGGGGTGAAGAATCAGCCATTTGTTGCAGATGTGAATGACCTGGCTGTGACTGCAAGTGTTGGAAACTCAGTATCAACTATGGGGCCATTCGTAAACTGTCTTCATGATGTTTGTTCAGTGCATCTGTGGGGGACCACGGAAGATAAGTACGGACTTGGGGGATGAGTTGGTAAAAGTAAGCGGTGTTAAAATTTGAGAATGTGAGGGTGAAATTTAGACATTTCCATATATGAGGTAAATGATATGCTAGAATAAATATCTACTTAAAGACACTTCCAATTTTTACAATGAAAATTTAAATTTAAGAAAAAAATGAAAAATGAAAAAAAATATAAAACACTCGAGAATGACTCAAACTAAAAGGCGGTTGAATAGCAATGTTCCCAGCAAGCAATCACTGTGATTTGTGTTAGAGGCGACCAAGTTCATCAAAAGTTGTGACGTAGTGCCTGACATTGTTTTTTCTAACCACAATGCGGCCATCGAATATCCAAACACACTTCATACCAAATTTCTCGATTGTCTGCCTGTAGAGCTGCAATCTGGAGAAGCACAAGTCTTCTTTGATGGATATTCTACTACCTTTGAGCTTTTTCTTGGAGTTAAAAACTTTGGCCCGGGAATGATAGTTTGTAAATTTAACAGTGATTGGTCTGATCTTACCTTCAGATTCGGCCCCTATCCTGTGGCTCCTGCATATTTCCAATGGCTCCAATTTCACTGCTAGCTGTTCCTGAAAGAGGGAGAAAGCAACATTATCTGTGTTTTTATTCAGGGTCTCCGGAATCCCGAAGATCCGGATACTGTTCCTCCTTTGATACTGCTCGAGATCCACTACCTTTTGTTCTAATTTCGCCAGCTGTTTCTTGACCTCTTTTCTTTCTTCATTCTTCCTCCTAAGCTTTTCCTCGAACTGGTGAACTTTCTCTTTGTTGAAGTCGAGGAGATCTTGTAGACGAGCCACCACTGCTTTGGTGATTGAGTCTATGAGGCAGTCCTTGATCATCCATAAAATGTGAGGGGAAAGCATTCGTTGACGACAAGGGGCAGGCTGCCTGCCGATGCCTGCTTCTTCGGAGGTGCCATATTGAATGCACAACACTGCGTTCCAATTCACACGCACACGAAAGTTCAATACAAGAGAGAACACTATGTAAAGATAATCTTATTTTCGTACACGATACTGATCCTACAGATATTGTTTCACACCAGTAAGATTCTACCAACGACTGTTATTTTTTCCTTCTCCTTCTTTATAGAAAGTGCTGGGACAGCGTAATTTGCCCATCTAGTTAGCTGCCGCCATTACTGACTATACATTACCCACTTACAACGAACAAAGAACTTCCTTTAGTTATTGCTCATTGTTCACACACACACACACACACACACACCATCACACACACACACACACACACAAACACATGTGCATTGAACATTTGATGCAGTTGAGATACAAAACAACTTTTTTCTCTTAAATCAAAGGTGCCCTCATATTTTATTATCAGGAATTCATGTTTATTTTGAAGGCATTCACTCTGAATGATGCGTGTGTTTGGAATGCTGTGCTTTTCTCCATGCTGAATGGAAATAACAATTCAAATTATTATTATTTTTATTATTAGTAGTAGTAGTAGTAATATTGTTGCAGATTTTTGTTATGATCAATTGGAAACCCTGCATGCTCCAAGGAGCTTTGGTAAGGCACCTGAATTGCCTCGAGTTGAACCAGTAAATGGACGATCTTTAATCCTCAAATCCAATGTCCAATACGAATGCCATAAGAAATTGGTGTGTTGATTTGGTCAGCATGAAATTGCTGGTTGATGATAAGTAAATGTTTTATATATATATATATATATATTCTGCTGCTTTTCTACCTCAGGATGTTGAATGGCGAATAGATTAATTTGGTGAACTGACAATCATGAAATGGCCAACCTCGTGCCTAATTGGTTAGCACACACACTTCGAAGTCGAGAGGTAGATCCTGGACCAGAAAATATGGATGTGTCATTGTCTTCATTCCACTTCCATCTATCACATCTTTAATCTTTATCATTGCAATTAACTGAGAGTGGTAGAACATTGACTTGAAGTGACAGAAAAATAACTTTCGGTGTTGGTTTCCGAGTTTAAATCATTGTTGTTTCTTCAGTCAGTAGTGACAATAGACTGTGGCAGGGATATGAAATGCTTCTTATTTTATAAGCAATAGCTACACGAAGAAGGCGACAGATATTCCTCGTATTTCTGATTTTCCCTGAAACTAATTTCCCATCTGTGGTGATAATTAATTCTATTTAGTGGTGGGAAATATGTTTGAAATTAATTTGTGCTAATCTATGCAGATGTAACTGATTAGAGAGCCTCCACAATGGCGCAGTCAAAATGTCGCCTCATTGCAATCAACAAGTTCATGGTTCGATGCCCGGTGGAGGCACATAATGGTTCAGATTCCACTTTAAACTGTAGTTGTCATCCCGATTTGTCTATGTATGCACAAAGTGGACTTGAAATAATTACTTCTTCAAAATTTGTGATAGTTAGTTACTGATCGTAAGTTGCTGTGTTGCAGGATCTCTGGATAATAGATGTGTAATAGGAGCTTCTAATTTTGAAAGACATTTTAATTTTTGGTATTTAGTGTCGTTTTTATGCTACTTTGAGAAATCACGGTGATGAAGATGAGTGATGATATGATAGATGGACAAACAAAGAACAATGCCCAGACTGGTATTCGAACCCGGAATCTCTGTCGTCGTATTGCACTGTGCTAACCATACCTCCATGGAGGTGGAAAATTTTCACATACAGTAGAAACTTACACATTTTCCTTACATATTTGGTTTACCTACTGCACCTCCTACCACTCTCTCTTATCATGAATATGAATATTACCTCTTCATTTCAAGTTTAGCTAATTTACAGCTGCCACAGGGTAGTGAATGAGTATTGTATGTATATTTTTGTTTCCTGTTGAGGCACAAAATCCATCACCCAGATTTAATATTTAAAAAATGTACGTCCTGTTTAGTTTATTCATTAGTTTATTCATTATGAATTCGAGCAAACTCATTGTTTCGAGATTATCAATTAGGATACAATTTAGATATAATGAGAAAATGAAACTTGCATGTCACAATTGCCATATCCAACTCATCTCGGTAAGTATAATAAAAATAGTGTTTTGCACGTCACACTTCGATTGTATGCTATGATTTATGTTTTTCTGTTATGAACGAGATGTGCCTCCCCCTAGTGCCTGTCAAACAGAAAGAGGATTGTCCCCGAAGAACTAATTTTCGATCTAATACCACCCATAAATCAAGTGTCCAGAAACAGCTATTACGCATGAATATAAGATAAAATACTCCTTAGCAATGACATATAATTATAAGCAAACTCTGTAGGGTTTCTTTATCAATTTAATCTAATTATCATCCATCCTCATAGTTGCGATAAATTATAATCGTGTCATGGTAAAAGCAAAGAAAATTAAGAACAAAAAATAATGTAAGATTACTGCAATGTCAGAACTACGTTGTAAAGAGAAAACGTGAACACATAATCACTCTCAAGCAGGTATTTCAGAACTGTGCAGACAGACAACATGCTCCTGAAAGTTGCCAATCGACATGTAGCATGACCTTTGGTACTGAAGTTGTACATTGAGAAAAGTTTGCTTGATGTTCCTCATGCGTCTTTTCATGAATGCCTTGGTGTGCGCAGCATTGCCAACTTATTATCGGCTTTGCAAATTTTTTTCCTACCATTACATTTGCGGCCAGGTGTACTATATTTTGGGAAATGAAAAAATAATTTTTAAAGTATTCCATTTTAATTATATCACAATTAACTTTATTCTCCTTTCATGATATTTCAATAAAATGTACTGGATTCTCCCTTATAATGTTTTGTATCAGTTGATCGTGACAGGTGAAACTATGATGTGTCACTATGATTTCCCCACATAGGAAGTAACTGATAACCAAAGTGCTACTACATTTCAAAATTATAAACTGTTAAACTATACTGCAACAATCAATGCTTCTTGGATATGGATATATGTTCTTATTTCTGTTAAATGTTTATTTTTAGCATGATTTGAGAAATATTTCCTGAAAAAATCAACTGGCTTGTACACCCAACGGCAAAAGAAACAGTAGGCAAATTGTCCATCACCAGTTTCATTTGGTCTGTATTACACAATGTGATGACAATGAATTGCTATAATGACGTCAATAAGCAGAGTACAATGCCTGCTTCGAACCAACATAGTTTCATTCCTTAAAACAACAAGAGGATGTAGAATAAAAATTAATGAAAATAGTGGTGGACAATTTGCGTACCATTATCTTTGCCGTTGACTGTACTACATTAATTATTTTGAGTATTTTAAGCCCTGCTAAGCCGTTATTTTACAAGTTTTTTCAAACTGTTGACTATTATAGAACCCCACAATAACTTGAAGCAATAATATTCAGTATTCTCAAAAACCCAATTTTTTACTTCTTTTGTGGGTTTTTCTGAAGAAAAGAAAGTGGCGAAAACCAGGCTAAAACTTTGTTATACAGCTGAGTCTCTCCGGAAAGAGGCCTCTGAATGAGCATCCCAGAGAAGCAATATTCCCTGTTTTCTGTGACAAAGCAACCAGGGCTTCCTTACCTGAGAGATGAGTCGCAATATTGGAGAACACTTCTTTATCATTCATGTGCTGGAATAACTAAAAATCATACTATTTCACCATAGATTACCTACATGGCCCACAGTATACACTGTTACTGGGAATGGTAAAGTAAGTAATTGCTGTGAAGCAGAATAGGATAGAAGAAGTAATGTCTGTGGGTGTAAATTGCTTTACATGCTAATGTGAGATACAATTACACATGTTTGTGCAAACATAAAATTTAGGGTGTAGCCTTTGTTACATGATATTTTCTTGTAATTAATTCAGCATATTAAAACGTTTTGTTTCAGGAACAAAGATGGAAATTTAATGTCATCTGATTTTATCAAAAATTGTGGGAAACCATCAGGAATTGTGTGTATTGAAGATATTGAAAATCATCAAACCATTGAATCCAAATCAGTAAGATGTAATAAAAAATCAATCGAGAAATCAGTCGGAATTCGTCCACATGAGTACCCTCTGTGCAAAAAGAGATTTACTCAAAGCAAACACTTGAAAAACCATTTGAGTATCCATGATGGAATTCGTCCACATGGGTGCCCTCAGTGTAAGAAGAGGTTTAGTAAACGTGGAAACTTGAAAACGCATTTGAGAATCCATGATGGAATTCGCCCACATGAGTGCCCTCAGTGTAAGAAGAGATTTACTCAAAATGGACACTTAAAATCGCATTTGAGAATCCATGATGGAATTCGTCCACATGAGTGCCCTCTTTGCAAGAAGAAATTTACTCAAAGCCAAAGCTTAAAAAGACATTTGAGTATCCATGATGGCATTCGTCCACATGAGTGCCCTCAGTGCAAGAAGAAGTTTACTCAAAGTGGATACTTGAAGACGCATTTGAGAATCCATGATGGAATTCGTCCACATGAGTGCCCTCTTTGCAAGAAGAAATTTACTCAAAGCCGAAGCTTAAAAAGACATATGAGTATCCATGATGGCATTCGTCCACATGAGTGCCCTCAGTGCAAGAAGAAGTTTACTCGAAGTGGAGACTTGAAAAGGCATTTGAGAATGCATGATGGAATTCGTCCACATGAGTGCCCTCCGTGCAAAAAGAGGTTTACTGTAAGTGGACACTTGAAAGGGCATCTGAGAATCCATGTTGGAATTCGTCCACATGAGTGCCCTCAGTGCAAGAAGAGGTTTACTCAAGCTGGAGGATTAAAAATGCATTTGAGAATCCATGATTGAATTCGTCCACATGAGTGCCCTCAGTGCAAGAAGAGATTTACTTGTAGTCGATACTTGAAAGTGCATTTGAGAATCAATGCGGAATTCGTCCACGTGAGTGCCCTCACTGCCAAAACTGTTTCTCGAAAAAAAAACTTCAAAGTGCATTTGATAATCCATGATGGAATTCGTCCATATGTGTGCCCTCAATGGAAGAAGAGATTTACTCTAAGTGGACACTTGAAAATACATTTGAGAATCAATGGCGGAATTCGTACACATGGACGCCCTCAGTGCAAGAAGAGATTCACTTTAAGTGGACACTTAAAAGGCATTTGAGAATCCATGATTGAATTCGTCCACATGAGTGCCCTCAGTGCAAGGAGAGATTTACTAGTAGTGGAAACTTGCAAAGGCATTTGAGAAAGAATGATGGAATTCGTCCACATGAGTGCTCGCAGTGCAAGAAGAGATTTACTTGTAGTCGATACTTGAAAGTGCATTTGAGAATGCACGATGGAATTCGTCCACATGAGTGCCCTCAATGGAAGAAGAATTTTACTGTAAGTGGAATCTTGAAAACTCATTTGAGAATCCATGATGGAATTCGTCCACATCAGTGCCCTAAGTGCAAGAAGAGATTTACTAGAAGTGGAAACTTGCAACGGCATTTGAGAATCCATGATGGAATTCGTCCACATGAGTGCCCTCAGTGCAAGAGGAAGTTTACTGTAGGTGGAAACTTGAAAAGGCATTTGAGAATCCATGATGGAAATCGTCCACATGAGTGTCCTCAGTGCAAGAAGAGATTTACTAGAAGTGGAAACTTGCAAAGGCATTTGAGAATCCATGATGGAATTCGTCCACATGAGTGCCCTCAGTGCAAGAGGAGGTTTATGGATGGTGGAAACTTGAAAAGGCATTTGAGAATCCATGATGTAAATCGTCCACGAGTGCCCTCAGTACAAGGAGAGATTTACTAGTAGTGGACACTTGAAAATACATTTGAGAATCAATGGCGGAATTCGTCCATATGAACGCCCTCAGTGCAAGAAGAGATTCACTTTAAGTAGATACTTAAAAGGCATTTGAGAATCCATGATTGAATTCGTCCACAAGAGTGGCCACAGTGCATGAGGAGATTTACTCGAAGTGGAGACGGGAAAGTACATTTGAAAATCCATGATGTAATTTGTCCAAATTAGTTCCCTTGCTGCAAGATGATATTTATTCCATGTGGAAACTTGAAAAGGCATTTGAGAATCCATGGTGGAGTTCGTCAATATGGATGCCCTTAGTGCAAAAATATATTTTCACAAATTGTAAAATTAAAATCCTATTTGTGAATTCATGAGGGAATTTGTCCAGATGAATGCTCTCAATGCAAAACATATTTACTCAAAGTAGATACATGGAGAGCCATTGCAACAGCCATAATGATATTCATCCATGTGAGTGCCCTCAGTGCAAGATGAGATTTATTTAAAGTTGAAACTTGAAAATCCATTTGAGAATCCATGAGGGAATTCTTCCACATTAATGCCGCCAATGCAAGGAAAGATTTACACGAAGTGAAACATTAAGGGAAGCTGGAAAATTCATTTGAGATTACAAAAGCAATATTTTGTAGTAAAATGTGAAAATGTTTTAATAGTAACTTGAAAATATACATGCACATTTACTTTGATGTTCAACTAATAAATGCCGGCAGTGTAAAAAACTACTACTACCTTATAGTTGCACTTAATGAACCATTTAGTGTTTTCAGGAAATTCGCCATGCTAATAGATTTTTTAAGAAATTATATCTTCTAAGTCTAATCTCATTCTCATACAGAGATATCAAGAATTGATGGTCCAGATGAAAAATTATTTGAGTATTACTGTTTCACCCATAATAATAATTAATTATTGATTTGAAACATTGAGAAAAAATTAAGAATTTCATGGAGGAATTTACTCATGTGATGGTACTCGATGTAAAGATTGATACATTTATTCAAAATTTTGGTGCAAATTCACATGGGAATCGTCTAAATTCTCTTCATACATAATGCCCTTACTGAAAAAAGAGTGAAATGCTCTTGAGCATTACATATCACACAGAAATAGATTCTTATAGAAATGTCTGCTGGCATTGAACTTCTGACCAAGCTAGAAATTATGGCTGCTAGACTGGATGTGGCAAATAGAGCATGTTCTGATTTCAACTTTGTTGTATGGCATCAACCTGTCAGAGCAAACATTTGTTTATGTGAATATAATTTGTAAGTTTAGTTTAGAGAAGAAAAGCGATTTTTGTCTTTGAATTTTGAATATTGGTTTGGCTATTTTTTTTGTTTGCTGTTACGACAAAATCATGATGGTCTAGGGAACACTTAACATGTCTTATCGATGCGAACAAACAGGAACCTTGTTTGTATGCAATATGTAATAGAAATTACCAGAACAAACACTTATGTGCAGCAGCATTGCAACATGTGTTTGAAACACTCCAAACTCAAAATTGTCAAATTCTGCAAATCTTTCTCCCCTTATAGTCCATGATCTTGGTGTCAAACTTTCACTTATTGGTACTCTCCTGTTCATGAAAAATGGCACAATTGTTTGAGTTGAAGTTCAGCTTCGTAGGCGATCGTGTCTGGCAGTACAGCCGAAGTAAGTGTACGGAAAGCAGCAGTGTTGCTTGCTATCATTTATTTTAGCCATATCAAGAGAATTGTGTGTATCTCAGACTCAAAGAAAAGGGCTAATGGAAAGATTGCAGCGTAAATATTAATTAACTGGACTGTCCACTTCTACTATGAAAGTAATGTTAATGAGAAAAAATTGTGAAAAATATATTTTAAAAAACGCATTTTTGACGTTCATAAAGAAGTGGTTATGACAATGCGTTAGAATGTGACATCCCCAGGTTCGAATTTGGCCTGAGCATGGGTGTTCTTTAAGCAAGGCGGAAATAGTGCTGTTGTAATTCCTGAAAATGATGCAGAAAAGGAAATATTTTGTCATTTGGAAAAAAGTTTTATCAGCCTAGGAGATTTATTGAAGTATATATAAACTCCTTCCGCATCCACTTTGGTAAACAGAAAACGCAAAGTCTGACTGAATATGCGATGGGAAGAATAATGGAAATCCGAAGGCAAGAAGTGTTTGTCACAGCCAGGGGGGCACATGAGAGGAGATGACCCCCCCCCACACAGACATCGGTCATCAAGGCTATTAAAAATAAGTCAATGGTTTTCCTCTCATTTAACTTTAACACTAAACAGAATTTTTGTAAAATTCTTGGGCTTTCCTTTTTTTACACTTGCACGTTGGTTTCGTAATAGAGCACATAAATAGAATGTTTACTCTCGTATAATCCATACCAGCTAAATGAATGTCTCCGTAGATTCCAGAATAATGACACTTATTTTTTAAATAAATTGTTTAAAAAGAATACAATATATGTGCCGTTGGTTAATCAGATTCGTTGTCGCATAGCAGAATCCGCTATGTAGGCAGAAGTTTATGATTATTTAGGGTTCGAAACACTAACTTTCACAAAAGCACAACTTCCCAACATCTTTATTCATTTTCATGCACAAGCTGGACTTGTATTCTGTCAGCAATGTGCACAGCATACAAACACTATCTGATGAAGCATATTGCTATCAAATGAATGCAATTAAGGAGAAGCAACATCAAAAGTTTCGAGCTGGACAGGAAAAGATGATATCTTATGTAGAAACTACCTGAATAGCTTGGTTTCCTCACAGTGGTTTGTGGCCATGTGGTCGCTTTTTTTTTTACCAACTTGTAACACATTTGTTATTTCATTGTCTATGTATTTCAGTGTTTTAAAGTGTGATGCGAACCACTATGTGACTTGAACAAGTATCGGACATGGGACCTCCTGATTACAAGTCGTCACACCAATTGTAGCATTATATTTTATTATTGTTCGTGTGGCAAGATGAAAATAAAGAAAGAATGACACCCACAGATCTTCTGACAGTGTACATATTTTTGAGTTTAAAGCACGTTGTATTTTCTTCATTGTGTTGCAGATAAAACTTGCTGCTTACAATAATCAAAACTAAAAATGCGTTGTGAAACACAACTGAAGATGAAATGTTCAATATTCCTTGAAGAAGAATCACTGAAATTAACTGCAAAGTTTTGAGTTAAATAGAAATATTGTTTCGTCATACATATGCTTGTTTGTTTGAAATTGGCGTTGAAGTCCACTTTATACACAGCAAGGATAATCGGTACTGGACCTACAGTTTGAAGTGAGATCCTAACCACTATGGCATGTGCCTCCACAGGGTATCGAACTACAATTCCTTAATTGCAGCCTTTGATACTGCTCCAAGAAATCTATTTTCTGATGACTGGTTTTACTTGTCTCAATATAATAAGTAGGAACAACATATTCCTCACTATAAAATGAATTCCCGTTATTTTCCAAGGCAACTTTTTTTTTTTCAGTGGGCATGCTATGTTGAGTAACTAAAAGTGAACATCTTTTTATATATTTTTATTATTAAGAAACAGAAATGTTGACTTTTTGCTAGTTGTGGCTGGCCTCTATCTCTTGCAGTTTCTGTTGTGAATGCCATATTTTGCAGCTAGCTAGATAATATTTCATGATGTAGCAGATGGGGGAGAGATATTGGCTTTGCTTCTAATTACTAATTTTGATTTGCCTTGCAAACGTGTAGATGCATGCTTACCCAATTGCCTACTGGCAACGCCGTTGTCTGGTAATCAAGGGATTCCAGATTCAATGCACGTAGGTATGGATCCCATTCTAAACATTACGCCCAGTTACAATTACCCTATTCATAAAAACTTTTTTGTGTAAAAATTGAATTTTACCCACTTGGTAGCTGATGTATGTTTTCTTCAGTTTCTGCCTGACTTTTAGTGTTATTTTGCTCCAGATTGTGAAGCCAAGTTTTATATCGCAACTATTCCTGAAACCGGAACAGCGTAGCAACCGGTGTGCAATCACAGCGTAGAACGATTGTCGATGTTCCTGTTTCCTTACTCGCGTCTTTGAGGAGGAAAATTTTTAACGTTGTCGCTTCTTGCCCAAACACTAGGCCTAATTGGTAGACATGTGCGTGGGCAGGCATGACTCACTGCGACAAGGAATGCCCACTTATCCGACCTGCCACATGTTGGGACCCAAGCTTTTGATGCACGGGCTGACGTCATCCCTGCTTGGTTCTTTGCTGGGCGAGATCCACATGCTTCCAACTGCGGTCGCGGACTAATGACTCACACCCGTGCTTTAGCGGGTATTTGCAGTTCATCCGGGACTTTAAGTTGGCAGACGGCATGGTTATTCTTGACACACCGCTAAGGCAATCGTTTGATTATCACTGAGGAGACGGTTCAGAGTTCCCAATGAAACCTACATAAGTAGATTCAGCGTTAAAAATCATGTGTTTGATTGAAGAACATCTGATTGGTTCTTCCCATTATGGCGGGTGGACCACAGGCGGCCAATGGATCACCATTTGCTATTTGATCGCCGATAAACACAAACCACACGACGGATGTCCATGAGCCAGCCTCACAAAGCAGGGACCGAACTGCGAGCAACGTTGTCTCTATATAGAGCGCAAGTGTCGTGCTGCTTCACTTTTGTGAAAGGAACAGATAATCTCCGTTTCAAAGTTTTAACCCTGGTAGGATCAGTTTTTTTTCATGCAGCAGAATGAAATGCCATAAACCGATTAGAAGTTTCAATATGTGTGTGTAATTTACGTTTGTCTGATTGTGTGTCCAAACGTTTGCAGCAGATAGGAAATGACTTTCACTTTCACTATTTAAAATAGAGTTAAAGTAATGCAGTTGATAGATTATGCATATCACTGTGCCACACAACAGCCTCCCGCTAGTTGTTTAAAACCAAAAATGTGCAAATTCGTAATGGGATCTAACGATGTCACATTACATGAATAGTTTTGAACACAGGGTAAATTTCGTATACTGAAGTCATTATATAGAAAGTTTGCATTTACAATCTTAGTTCATGAAATTCTCTCCTTCCCTTCCTTTTTAACAGTAATAAAGGAAAGTCCCGTTTTAGTTTAAATACCTTAATTATAATGCAATAATTTTAGAGCTTGATATCCTCTTAATTATCAAATGCTCAACGAGAATAAATATTTCAAGCACTTTTACATGCTGACCCCAGGTTACCCCATTACCAGTTGAAGAACTCCACACCTCTAGGTAGGATTATGGGAGGGAGACTGGCAGTCGGGAGATAGGACAAGGACTTTACGGGGCTGTCGTCCCAAGGAGTGTTATTATTACGTTTGTGTCTACGTTTGGGTTCTATTGCTGGCAGAGGAAAATGTAATTCGGATCCCATTTTAAACTGTAGGTCCAGTTCCGATTATCTTTGCTGTGAATAAAGTGGACTTCAACGCCAAACTCAAAGAAACACGCATATGTATGATGAAATAATATTTCTATGTAACTAACAATTTTGCAGTTAATTTCAGTGACTCTTCTTCCAAAGATTATTGAACGCTTCATCTTCAGTTGTATTTCACAACACGTTTTTAGTATTGATTATTATTGTAAGCATCAAGATTTTAACCGCAACACGATGAAGTAAAAAAAAAATGCTTTACACTCAAAATTATAGAAACTGTCAAAAGATCTGTGGGTGTCATTTTTTTTTCATCTTGCCACACGAACAATAACAAAATATAATGCTACAATTGGTGTCACGACTTGGAATCAAGAGGTACCATGTTTGATATTCAGTCAAGGGACATAGTGGTTCTCATCCCTCTCTAAAGCACTAAAATACATAGACAATGAAATAATTAATGTGCTACAAGTTGTTAAAAGAAAGCGACCACATGGGGAATCGAACCTATGATTTCAGCTTCCAAAACTGAGCTTCAACCGACATAGCCACAAACCACGGTGAGGAAACCAACGGCATATATATTATATTATTTTTAAACTATTTATTTCAAAAGTAAGAGTCATTATTCTGGAATCTATGGAGACATTCATTCAGCCGGTATGGATTATACGAGAGTGAACATTCTATTTATGTGCTCCATTTCAAACCAACGTGCAAGTGTTTTTTTTTCAAAAATTCCGTTTAGTATTAAAGTTAAATGAGAGGAAAACCATTGACTTATTGTTAATAGCCTTGATGACTGATGTGTGGGTGGGGGGGAGGGGGGTTACCTCCTCTCATGTGCCTCCTTTGCTGTGACATAAACTCTTCTTGCTTTCAGATTTCTATTATTTTTCCCATCGCATAGTCAGTGCTGATGTGATTCTGTTTGCCAAAGTGGATGGGGAAGGACTTTATTTATACTTCTAGCCATCTCCCGGGCTGGGATAAAACCTTTCCCAAAATAAGTTTTTTTTTTTTTCAGGAATTACAACCACTGTTTCTGCCTTGCTTATTCTAATTGCTTTTTTGTTCCTTTTTGTTATTTAGTGTTGCTTTTCTTCCATTTTCAGCTACTCACAATGATTAAGAGAAACTCAAAAAGAACACCCATGCTCAGGCCAAATTCGAACCAGGGGTCCTTGCATTCTTCACGAACGTCAAAAATGTGTTTTTTTAAATATATTTTTCATGATTTTTTCTCATTTACATAACTTTCATAGTAGACGTGGACAGTCCAGTTAATTAATATTTACGCTGCAATCTTTCCATTAGCCCTTTTCTTTGAGTCTGAGAAACAAGAAGTTCCCTGCATGTGGTTAAAATGTTCGATAGTAAGCAACACTGCTGCTTTCCGTACACTTACTTTGGCTGTACTGCCAGACACGATCGCCTACGAAGCTGGACTTCATCTAACGAGTGTGCCACTTTTTGTGAACAGAAGTGTACAGAATAGCTAATAAAACAGTTCAATTACTTGTCAGTGTTGAAAACGGCAACATACATGCAGGAGGTAAACTGCTCCATCTTCTGAAAGACTTCATCACTGATTTCATCCTGACTGGACAAGCTGACTACATCCATCTTCCGAACTATGATCTTCCCAGAACCGGCAATGGCACTGTCCCTTTAAAGGCATTTAAGCCAATTAGACTGTCACACATGGTTTACCGATTGAATTTGTTAGCTTGTTGATGTGAACAAAATGTGTTCTATTCTGAGGACCACACATCTAGTAAATGAGACAGGAAACCGCAGACAATGAACCATGACATCGGTATCTTCAAGTGCAATCACGATTGACTATGACCCAGAATTTGCAGCTTGGAAGCCATGTAGAAACAGTCTAATGTAAGCTCCTCTTGTGTGGACCGCAACTCTCCCATTTCTTCCCACTTACTCTCCCTTATTTTGTAGCAGATTTCCTTGCAGTCACATACAGAACATTGTCATTCATCATCTTTGTTCATCATTTCCATTCTTCTATTGGGAACCTAAAAAAGCTGATTTTACCGAGAGAACTACACTATATACTTTTCCACTGCTGGATGTCGTGTTCTCCTTCGCTATACTTGCGCATCGCAGCTAAACCCCTCTTCAATCTTTCAGCACCTTTGATTGAACACTGACGGTAGACATCAAAAATATCTGTCTTTCACTCTGTACTCCTGGTTATATGGAGGGTCCTGTTCAAAGCCAACAATGCCAGTTGTGCGAAAGTTTTGTTGTTTCCCATCATTTTTTGCAGAAGGTTAGTCTCGTCAGTGATGTAAATTGAAGATGCTGGAATAGATGCAACCAAGGCAATATTCTCTTCGAGCTCTCTGGCAGATCCAGCCTTGTTTGTCTTGCGAAGTGAAACTTTTGCCAGAGCTCATGGTAATAGGCCCAGTAGGTCGTAGAGGGCCCCTTTCATGTTCAGTCACTAGCATTCTATGAGTAAAGGTCTGCCTTTAGAACCACCTCTTCTCTTTTTGATCTTAGGTTTTCTTTGTGCATTCATTGGAGAAGGTGTTCACGTTTTGTTTATCCATCTAGTTGTAAAATTTCACGGAAGGTGGATCTTCACCTAACAGTGTCGCTTAAATGCTTGGTAGGCTTCCTTTCTGACCTCAAGAGTTCTCAGATGATCCTGGTCTACATCTGGTGGAGCCATGCTGCCAGTGGACAGACTAACCAAGTTAGTGTCATGACGAGACACCGGATTCAGCCAGCTTTTCGTGAGATCGATGAGGGATTTCACGTCTGCTTTGCCTTTCCTGATCCTTGGACTTTCTAGATCTTTTTGGGACAATTTGAACTTGTTTTCACCTATCATGTGTCTCAGTTGAAAGGTAGTACTACTTGGTCACTTCACAATCCTTCAAACTAAACCCCTTTGTCCCTCCTGATGTCTGGGTATCTTTCTTCATACTTTCCTCAATTGTTTGATGAACAGGAATTCGACCAAATGTGCTGGTAGGCTGAGTTGAACTCAAAAGCCTTGCATTATTTCTGAGTGTACATCATATAGGTGTATAGTGGCCAGCTGATACATCTGTACAGTAGCACAGTCTGCCATATGCATGGTATCATTGCTCAAATGTATGATCAATGTAGCATCCTATGTCCCTCTGTAAATGCTTGGATGAGGCCTAGCAAGATATCCCATCTTGTCTAAGTAGGACATTCAAAAGGATGATTGGGTCATCTTTCCATTTACAAGGAACTGCAATTTTTGTCCTCACATCAGCATACAATTCCTAAAACTGTATTAAAATTTTCCCTGTGTTCTGTCACTAAGTGTACTTTTATGTCAAAAGATACACTCTACATCATAAGCCCGGGAACCACATGGATATTGTAAAGTTGATTTCTCTAGTCTTTTTCACGCGGTAGATCACTGGAACTGGACTGCTCCGTTCGTTTGCAATGGTAAGACAGATAATTTCGTCCTTAATAAACATACTGCAATACTTTTGGTGGTGCTGAATTACCGGAATGTGTTCATTTAGGATATATTTGCAAGTTCCAAAAGTGGTGTGTGTTTTCGAATTTGGCTGCCCTCAGCAAAGGTGTCCGTTAGAAGTTTTACTGTATCTTGAAAGAGGATTGGACACTTATTTACTTAGCCCTGTCCAGTTCGCTTCACTGTTTGACTCTCTCTGCAGTGACGCGACAAGTTGGTTACACGGTACAACACTGACTTCGTGTCGAATAGTGTACTTGGTGTCTGTACCGTTTGCACTATGTTCTGGTGTATGGTCACGTGCTGCATGCCAGCTAATCAAATGAATGTTTAAAGCAGCAGACAGGCATTTGTTGAATCTTCACCGCTATTCGTCTACTTGATTGAACATCATTTTGCACCAGTCTGACACCGGGATACTCCTGCAATACTGTGAGCAACGTTGTCTCTATAGTCACATCTAATCAGTTTCATTCACTCGATAGCATTGTTTTAGTTCATTTCATTAAAGGTTTTATCGGGCTGCTAAAGTAAAATAAGCCCGCATGCCAGAAACCACTACCTTATGCAAACTACATTTCACTATGAACTGTAGCGTTCAATAGCACTCGGGTACATGGAAGATTACTCTTTATTGTTGTGTTAATTGAACAGTTAATGCCAGGTATTAAGTATCTCGTAATGTGGAAGGGCGATTGTCCCTTGACTACCTTAGATCTTGTTCTAACCACCACAAATTCACACTAGGGATGGACAAAAATATCTGCAATCGGGATAATTTTAAATTCGAGATGTGGAAATTTTACTGTCGGAATTTCCATATTTTTGGGTAGAATTTGATAGCAGAGCTCTTCACATGTTTGCATTGTGTTCATTGTGTGTGCAGTCACTGTGTTATAGAGCACTTTAAGTCAAGATAGTGGGGCAATGATATAAAATAACAAATTCTTGGCGATATCATCTGGTGTATCTCTACCTATGGTTCATGAATGCACAAGTTTGATTCAATATTTCATTTCAGTGTAACTACTGAAACTGAAGCTAACACACACTCTACAGCAATGTTTGCATGTAACAATAATTAAAACATGAACACATTAACTGAAAACTGTTTTTATATTTTAAAATAATTTTCAAATCGGTAACAAAATCGGAGCTTACATGTGAGAAGTGCTATTATCTCTGGGAAAATCAGTCTGTCAAGCCCCTTTTCATTGTATAAGACGTGGCCAATGTATGGAGTCCTATTCTTGCTTTTGTGTAGGTTTCAAGTGGAGACCACTACCATTGTATTTAAGTTATCCTAATGAATCTTGATCAACACCCATATTTTGGAAGGCTTACTAGGATCAATTGCCACAGAATACGTAAACACCTTCTTAGATGAGAACAAAGTTTAACCTGATATGATAAGTTTACTTGTATCTGCTTTATGGCGGTTGGCGCTCAAGAATTGTTAGACCACGGGATTTATTTATGCTCGTGTATTATTCTGAAAAAAAAAATCAAGAGGTTTCTTCTCTGATATATGCAGCAACAACGGTAGTGAAATCAAAATCAAGAGCGGAGAAACAAAGAGGGAATATTCTTTTCTGGGTATTAAGTTGCATTAAAACAGTGAAATTAATTTAATTAACATATTTTGTCGTGCCTATTTGTGGTGAAGAGTTTTTGAAAGCAGGGAATCTAAACATTTTCCATTGTTACTGCTAAAATAATGCATCGATAATACAGCCTGTAAGTGTAATTCTTATTTACAAAGAAAGTTGCTTCATCAGTATTTGAACAATTCATATTTTTAAGTATTCATGATTGTAAAAGAGTGATATTACACTTTTCTAAAGCTGATGCCAAAAAAATATAGTGCAGTCAAGGTCACGCACTTTCGAGGTTTCCCCTTGCCTCCTCCACACCCCTTGCAATCTAAAGTTGCCTCACTTGTTCTAAGCTGCTCATTTTACAGTTCGCACGTTGTACAGTCACGGACACTTCTGGGTTATAACAATACCATTCAACCGAGAAGTGTCCGTGACAATACGTTTGCGGTTGATTTCATTTTTGTTTTGTGAAAGGGCTATTTCATGTGGTTATCTATTTAGTATTAGTATTGAGGATTGAGGAGCAGCATCCTACGTGTGGTACATTAGCCGGTGGAAGTAATGCGCATGCCTCCTGAAAGGACACCAGAAAGCAAAATAAAATAATCATTGCAAACGTTAACAAGATTTTCAAGAATCTTGCCGACAACGAAAAAGTCAGAAAGCTACATTTACTTTAATGCAAAAGTGACGGTCTCTACAGTGGTCTCAGCATTGTTGTTAAGAATTGTTTCTTCTTTTGTTTGTCACTTTCGATAATTATCTGTAGCTTAGTGTGAGTGTATTTTCTTTTTGAGCATTGTTGTTAAAGACAACACTTCACAATAAAGTATACCATGGCCAGCCTTGAACAAGCTTTGATTGTTTTGAATTTCATTACATGCGCTTTTTGGCTGTGGTAAAAAAAAAAAAAAAAAACTTTTAAAAAAAATGAAGTGCCGGCTCGGCAGTCCAATAAGTGGTGGACTTTCAATATTGTCACTGTCGTTCACCAGTTAGAGTCCCGACCTTGAGTTCTTTGTGAGAGTCCTTTCATCAATGTAATCTAATCATCATTCATCCTCATCTTCATGTTTGGTCTAAAGTGGCAGAAAAGTGATGCTAAATAACACATATATATACAAGGGTCGTTCAAGGTTGACCGGGATTTTCGTACGTAAAAAATCGATGAATAGCTGGATCATGATGAAACGTGCGGGTGACGTAATGTATTCCTTTGCGAGTAACTAGCGCCCGGCATGACGTATTTCGCGTATGCGCAGCAGTTGCAGCGAACATGGCTGGAAGCAGTGTGGCTGTGGCTGTGGAGCAGTGGTGTGTAATCAAATTTCTCGTGAAGGAGAAAGTGAAACCAGCTGAGATTTTCAGACGATTGCAAGCACAGTATGGGGAACAAACGATGTCGCGGACAAGGGTGTACAAATGGTGTGAGCAGTTTCGCGAAGGATGGGAGCTGGTGACAAATGAAGCACATGGACACATTCCCCCGACTGCAGTCACACCAGTGAATATCGCACATGTTGAGCAAATGATTCTTGAGAACCGGCGAGTAACAGTGCGGGATATTGCTGCCGAGGTGAATATCAGTGTCGGGAGTGTTGAGACAATCATTCACGAACACTTACGCTTCCGAAAATCTGTGCAAGGTGGGTTCCCTGCCAGCTGACATTCGATCAGAAGTGGACACGCAGGACGGTCTGTGAACAGCTTCTGAATTGGTTTCGAGCAGAAGGTGATGAATTGTTGCAAACCGGCGAGTAACAGTGCGGGATATTGCTGCTGAGGTGAATATCAGTGTCGGGAGTGTTGAGACAATCATTCACGAACACTTACGCTTCCGAAAATCTGTGCAAGGTGGGTTCCCTGCCAGCTGACATTCGATCAGAAGTGGACACGCAGGACGATCTGTGAACAGCTTCTGAATTGGTTTCGAGCAGAAGGTGATGAATTGTTGCAATCCATCATCACGTGTGATGAAACATGGTTGCACAATTCAACCCCAGGGACCAAAAGATGCAGCATGGAGTGGCGGCATAAAGATTCCCCGCCCCTCAAGAAAAGCAAAACGCAGCCGTCCGCTGGAAAGATCATGGCAAGTGTCTTCTGGGACATGAAGGGCGTTATCCATGTGGATTTTCTGGACAAAGGGAGCACGATTAATGCCCAGTATTACTCCACATTGTTGAATGGTGCTGTACGAAAGTCCATTCGCAAGAAAAGACCTGGGATGTTGTCTGGAAATGTCATTCTTCTCCATGACAATGCCCGCCCTCACACGGCCAATGTGACAACAACAACTCTGGCCGACATGCGCTGGGAAGTTCTGCCCCATCCCCCCTACAGTCCGGCTTTAGCCCTAAGTGATTATCATTTGTTTGCACCCCTTAAAGACCACCTGGGAGGGAAGAAATTCACGACAGACGAAGCACTGCGGAGCGATGTCCTCCAGTGGCTACGACAACAACCAAGTTCTTTCTACGCCAAAGGAATTCGGGAGCTACCAGAACGATGGCAATGGTGCCTCGGCCCGCACGGAAAATACTTTGAAAAACTGACATAGTTTGGTGTTTCTTCTGATACCTATTTCCTCTGCAGAAATAAAAGTCCCGGTCAACCTTGAACGACCCTTGTACAAAAATTAAGTTCGTTACTACAGTAATGTTCACTTTCATTGACATATAAACATACTAAAAGTTGATTAGTATTTGATGTAGTGGCTAAAGCATTGGATGGAAGTTTCATGCTTTCTTTATTTTTAAGATCGTAGTACTCCATACATTTCATTCTGTACCCCTTCAGCACTCCTAGATCATTAATCATCGGCCACCATTGTTACAGCTGATATCTTACGCTAAAAACATTTTGTTTGTTTTCAAAATTAATTAGAATATTATATTACAAACTTTCTCACTGAAAGTGTATACGTGATCAATTAGAAAGCAAGTTATAGTTCTTGTCTACTGTTAAGGCGGGCACTCTACATGCTTACGTTCTATTTGATCGCGTATAATCTTTTAGTTTAAATTGTTGATTATTTGAAAAAACTGTGGGTAGATGGTGTGACCGTGACTGGACTATTTTCGTGGCATCAGCTTTAGGATAATGTTTTACTTTTATTTTATTAAATGTAGCTTAGCGATTCAACGATGTACACTTCTTTAACTTCCTGATAATGTACGTCTTTGGAGACAACATTGCTTACTTGAACAAAGTTCATTGTCACACTAAAATAAAGTACGAAGTTTGCGGTTGAGTGGTATATAAAAACGACGGCAAATAAACAAATGAAAATCAGCAATCTCTCATACTGTATCGAGACCAACCAGCCCTCGTGGCGGGGTGGTTAGCACATCCTGCTACGACGCCAGGGGTCCCTGGTTCGAATCCCGGCATGGACATGGATGTTTGTGAGTCTCCATTCACCAATTTCATCATATCATCATTCATCCCCATCTTCTCAAACAAGCCAAAAGTAGCACAAAAAGCAAAGTAAAATAAAGCAAATCGATGTATCGAAACCACCTCTCCATTGTTCGACAAGAGTTTGTGTTATCTCCAGACATGTCGCAATATTGTCTCGAACCCTTGAAAATATTGCTCACATGCACAGGAACGGATTCACAACTTTCTTGACTCAAATCGCTCTAAGTGGCACCTTACAAATGGTTAGTGGTTATGCAGGAAAAGAGAAATTCGAAATTAGGTTTATGTCCGAAATCATAATTCTCCGGCGCCGAGACCGAGTGAAACACCCTGTATTTCATATATACTTTCTCATCTGTTCATCGTCTAGGTCAACGTGATGGTACAAATATTTTATGTTAAATAAATAAATATTGTTAAATATCAACATGACTTAACGGTGTTCCAATGGAAGTTAAGAAAATTCCAACATGGCTTAAATGGCCAGAATTAAGATACATTTGAAAACAGTTTTATCTAGACATCCCACCTGACAATACTAACAGCGACCAGCCTCCAATGCATCACAATATCCATCTAAATAATATTATCTGATACCATGCGATGGTCCTGGTAGATGCACATTGCACGGTGGTTCGGTTTTCACTTTAAACTGTAGGTCCAGTTCTGATTAGCCTTACTGTGCATAAAGAGATGTTAATAACTAACCCAAACAAGTAATAAGTCCGTCTGATAAAAATTGAAGTATATTCTTTTTATAAGAATACATTTTCATTCTATCACAATTTAGTCTATATCCCTAAGATACAACTCCCCATGTATTTTTTTTCACCTTGCCTCGACTAATGGATGATATTCAGCAAACAATTTCCCCCACAATTCATTGCGTGAAAGCACGCCCGCAACCATGATTCCAGCAAACGTTTCGCAGCACTGACGGAATGTGTTGAAAACATGTAAGATAAGCATTGCGCTCACAGCTTTTGTGGCAGTGATTCAAGGTACAAATATAACGATTATAAACCAAATGTAGACTTTCACATTAGATTATATACCAAATGTAGACTTTCACATTAGATTATAAACCAAATGTAGACTTCAACAATGACCAGAGTATCTAAAACGCAGCTATTTGCCACAAAACAATGTTGTATAAAGCTACGTAACATACGAAAAAAATACAGAACTATGGAGCCTGTTTCTCATGGAATCAATCAAACCTATCCGATAGTGCAGTGCCTAATGCTATCCCCTTGTTATCGAAGGATCCAATATTCGATTCCCGCTGGAGGGAATTTTAAAGAAAATTAAAAATATATTTTTTAAAAAAGTGAATTAAAATGAACTTTGTATCGTGAAATAGATAATTTATAGAAATGTTCCGAACTACTAAATTGTGTACTATATTTTTAAGGCCATAACATATCACTGTCACTTTTCATATGTGTATTGAGAGTGAGACAAGCATAGAATATATGCTGAAAAGTATATGCAAATATGGGCATACTTTGAATGCACCCGCTGATTGATAAGCAGTATTTCAAACTTTCTGTGAACATTATTGGAAATCATACAACAACCACATGCGTTGCAAAGCATGCGGATGTAGAGAGTAACATAAAAATTAATATAACGGTAGCCATAAACACAGTACTTGCCTTTAAAATACGATTCATATTCACCCCGGATTGGAAAAATCACGCCATCTTAACCACCGACAAAACTGTATAAAGGTATGATGTTCTCTCACAATTAATACATAAACAATGGCCCCCACACATACATAACACATTAATTCACCAAATGGAAACTTCAATTGAAAATATACAATAACAGTAATACAATTAAAAATGTTAAACACCGGGACATTTTCATGCATGCAGCATTTGTTTCTCTTCACGCTTGCTCTGTCTTGCCGGACTGAGTGCCGGAGCATGTGCGTTTTGGCCAGATATCCCATCATGCTCTCTGCTGCTGATGGCACATTGAATATCATCCATTGTGCGAGGCAGAAAATGGCCACTGTACGTTCCTTGCCAGTCGTACGGCATGCACAGTTATCAATCCATCCGAAACCAGCTTGTTCCACCCCTTTTGGCACGGAGACGCTCTCGCACATTGTTGCAACATTTATTCCCATATGTTTTGGTATGGACGGCAGTGCTTGTGTTGCCACGTGATCAACGGCAGATTACTGACAGTTAGCACAGCCAATGGGGACCAAGTTATGACCGTGAAACACATACATGCACTTCGAAACACCCACCAGTCATCATGACGTCACAAGTGGTTCCTCTCTATTCATGTTTTACGAATCTCTATTGTGTTTTGTTGGTTCCTCGCTTCAGGGTTTGGTGCTTGTGGATTCCTCTTACATAATGTTTCATCAACGGAGTGTGTGACCTAAGAAAAGACAAATGAATAATGATTCCTCGCAATACTCGTACGTTTGCACATTCCTCTCTTTGGGGGTGCTGTGCTTGTCCTCCCATTCTTTGTCAATATCTCAACTTTGTTGCTGCAACAAATAATATTCTTCATTGGGTCAGCATTTTCTTCAATAGTTTCATTTTCCCTGAAACTATCGACGACATCGGATCTTAAGAAAACTCCCGTTCTTAAGTTGTAAGAATGTTGCTTCCGATCCATTATTTAAAGTAATCAGAAGATAACTTCCCACTATATATTCACAAATCCTGGCTGAAGGTCGCCATAATTGTTGCTGTTAGTTTTGTATTAGCAACTAGTAAAAATATATTATTTGTTTTATGAAAGAAAATACAGAAATCTACTTATGAATTGGTATATTACACTATATCCCATAATACATAATTAGAACAGTAACAGTGATAATGAAATGTCTTTCTTCTTATCAAAGATTTTTATCATTAATACAACTTAATTGTGAATGTTATAAAGAGATGACAGTCACAACTTCCATGGAGTGTATAGCAGCCACACCCAGATTCCCGGCATCCTCAAGAGTAGCTCTATTACGTGTAAAAATCTTATTCCAATCAGTGCACTTTTTAAACTTCCTCGCTTTGGCATCAATGGTACAGCTTCCTCTTAATGGAGAGTGAGAAAACAATGTGTGTGTGTGTGTGTGTGTGTGTGTGTCTGTATACACACATTAATTTCTAGTGTACTGTGTTACTGGAAAGCATTATTGTCAGGTAGACCATCTATCAATGTTAAATAAACGAGAAAAGTGGAAACTAGAGAGAGAATATGCTACCAAGCCGTGTTTCAATTGAAATAAATGTAGAACAGGGTGGAGATGTTGCAGGGGCTGACAGGTTATTAGGGGGTTTTGTAAACCAAATCCATTTTCAAAAGTTTAACTGCAATGAAGGTAAATTCAATTATGTGTGTGAGGGAGGTCATTAACTTATTTTAAAACATAACATTTAGAAATATCATACAAATACTACAGGTTTTTTCTATATCTTCTAAAATATCTTTTGAAGTGTTAATTGACTGCTATTGACACTGTCCCTTACTACACATTCCATACAACTTTTGATGATACAGATATTTATATAGTGCAAGCAAAATGCATAGTATTCAATAATAGTGCAGATGTGGAAGGAAATCTGAATGATAATGTCAAAATCACAGATGTTTGTCTAAATGGGAGGCCACACCAGTGGCACCTCAATTAGTACTCCAGCAGTTTGTTTCTTTATACAGCATATTTGGAGAAGATACAATTCAATTTACAAGTGCATCAATATATGCTGTATAAAACACAACTTATTACTAACTTCATTGACCCTGTACAGATGTAGAAGCTTCCCTGTGAAAGAACTTTAGAAAGTCTAGAAAATCTTCTAAATACTTGCAGCTACTTAGATTTCTGCAAAAAAACAAGGTGAACGAGTGTAACAGTTGCTGTTCATGTTCTGTGAATTTATCCTTCACTTCTTCTTTCTTCTTCTGTTGTACTACAGCCCTTGGTAGGCTCTGGCATCCCAAACAATCTTCGTCCACCTCGTTCTCTCTTGAGCTTCATTCTTCCAATTAAGTACATTCATCCTTTTAAATCATTCTCAACCACATATATCCATCTTCCCCTTTGTCTTCCTTCTGGCCTTGTTCCCCATAGTTTCTGGTTTAATACCAAGCGTAGTAACCTGTCCTCCATTCTCGTCAGATGTCCTGCCCATCTTAAACGTTGTGATTTGATGTATCTCCCCACATGTTCATGTTGGATCAACTCTTCGAGCTCCATGTTATTCCTACTTCCATAGGATCCACCTTCATTCTTAATGACGCCAACAATCTTTCGTAAGATTTCTCTTTCAAAGCACATGACCTTGATTTCTGCTTTGTATGCAAGTTTCCAGGATTCTCCACCATAAGCTATCACTGGTCTGACGAGTGTCCTATATAGTCTTAATTTTATCTTCATGGAGAGGCTTTTGGACTTGAACAATTCTACATGTGCATAATATTGTCTGTTTTCAGCCTGGATCCTATGGTTAACTCTCTCTTCTTCTATATTTTTATGTAGAAGTGCTTCAAGGTAGGCAAAATTGGAAACACCTTCAGAATAATATGTGCCTATGTTCAGAACCACGGGCTTTCGTCTGGTTGGCGACTTGGACATTCTCATATATATATATATATATATATATATTGTTTTGGTTTCATTAATTATTAGTCCAGTTTCTCTGGATTTACTATCTATCTTTAAGAAAGTGCCTTCAAGATTTTAAGGGACCTGTGATATTATCACAATATCATCAGCATAACTGAGTATCTGAATTATTTTTGTAGAATATACTCCCCTGTTTTTACAGTGGACCGATAATATCATGTAGCACAATAATACAAATTAAAGTGGACAGCGCATCCCCTTGTCTCACCCCTGTTTCAATTTTAATAGTTTTTAATATCTCCAGCTACTGGGTATTTTCTCTTGGTCCCATATCATGCAAACTAACTGGTGGACTTTCCTCCAGAGTGCATCTCCACCATTCTTAAATACCTCTGCGGTGTATTTAAGCAAGTTCTCTCCAGTGCTTTATTTTTATTTAATTTCAATATTGCACTTTTCACTTTGTCAAACAATGTTCTTTCTAACTCACATTCTGTGACTTGGGGCTGGTCTTCATCCACAATATCTGTGAAGTTACATTTATAGAGCTCCTGAAAATATTCTGCCCATTTTTTCAGGCATTTTCTTTGATCCGTAAGCAGCTTCCCATCTTTATTTTTACATATGTGTAAACTTGGTTGATATCCAGTACTAACATTTATTATTGTTGTTGTTGTTATTGTTATTATTACGTGCAAACGTATAAAATGCATTATTTTTAGCTTCAAATAGAACATTGAATCATATTTGTATGCACTGAGAACAGGTGATAGAGATTTCTACAAGGAAAAACTTGAGAGCATAATCCTTTCTATTTAGATATACTGTATATTGAAAAGAAACAATAATTTACTTGGGCAAATCTACTCACTATCAAATAAAATCTTGACATAACTTGTACAGTAACTTTACATTTGCAAGCAAGAAAATTTTGCAAAATTTCCTTGCAAACCACCAATTTAACTGAAATTTTATTATAAAATCAGACAATTAAGACCAACTTACTAGTGTGGAATTAACTATAAAATTTGATTAATAAGCACAAAAATTACAGGAAACATGAAAGGAGAAAATTTTTTCCCCTGGTTGGAATGTAATTTAAGATGTAGAGGTGGGGGAAGAAAATGTGTCACTGCTACCAGCCACAATACAAAAATGAAAGTAAAAAATATAACTTGACATGTTCAGCAGAAGAGTACAGAACAAGACACAATGTTATAGCTACAGAATATGCACACTGGGCACATGCTATGGACATAAAGGGATCATTAAAAATATTTGTTCATTTCACACCTTAAGCTGCTTCATTTGAGAACCAAGATGTACAGATGTTTGCATCTTATAGAGCATCAATGTGGACCAGGGGTGCCTACAGGGGGATAATGATGAAGACCGCGCCATCAAAATTCTTGGGAACGATATTTTTCTCCTTTCAATATCATAAAATTCAACATATTTTTCTAAAATATCTGTATAAGAAGGACATCATTCTCCCATGTGTGTGATGAGGTGGAGAGGAACATATTTGATTTCTAATTAATTCACTTTAATTGGTTCCAAGTCTTTTTTGCTCCTAAATGCACCATATTTCATCCGCTAGACGAAGAAAAGGAATAATTTGGAGAAGGGGCAGATCAAGTAAATTGTTCATTAAAGCTAACAAAAATACTTCCAGTAATAGGACAGTATTAGACATGCATTCATGGAGGGATGGAGGTGAGAGTCTTCTTGCAACACTCTCAGGGCAGAGGGTTGCATGAAGGTGGTTGATGTATGTTCAGCAGCAACCATGGCTGCTAGGAGATGGATCTAGTCGTGCACGTTAATACAATTCTCAGTGATCGTTCTCATTTCATGGGAAAGAGTGAAGCATATTGGCTCATGATCAGAGTTCAGAACACTCATCTGCCTCGCCACATTTGGAGAAGTGTGAAGTTTTGACCTTCGTAAATTAGTACATGAGATGAAAGAGGGGGATTTCAGTGTGAGAACAAGTGCAGTGATATAGTTGGAGGGAATGGAATGTTGTTCAGTGAGTGGTTGCAAATCACCAGGCAGGTGTGGAAGAGGAGGGGGGATTCTCTTACAAATGCTGAGGGGAAATATACAGGGACTGAGAAGGAAATTTAACGTATGTGAGTATGGAAGGCATTCAGACAACAGCTTCAGCTGTGCAACAAACTGCTTCACAACCACATGGTCCTAAAAGCCAAGAGAGAGACAAGTAACATTGCCCATCTGTTGCATAGGTTTACAATAGCCGGAAGACTATGGAGAGGTGCTCCCCACAAACGTCTATGAAGAGGCCCCAAGTTTGTGTTCATGGTCGATAATGTTTGGCCACACCATACTGTTGCTGTAGCCATGTTATGGGTAAGCATTATCAGATTGAGTGGCCCCCTACATCGAAAATTGATGCATGCATGACAAATTGTTTAAACATATGTTAAATGATTTCAATGCACATATAAATATTCACATTGTGAGGGGGCGGCTGGTGAAGAGGTGAAATAAAGTTTCCTCCTCGTTAGGTTTAGCAAACAGACATTCTCCCCACTCTCTTTTTAGTAGTTTTCGCTGCATCTTTAACAAGACTGAAACTGCCTTGCGTGCATTTGCAGTATGCTTACTAATAGTGTATTTCCCTTGTGTCTTGATCACTTCAGATTTCTCTATAACTGGGCCAGTTCCATGTAATTTGAATTGGAATTTTATTTCCTTCTGTTGACCCTTGATTAAAAGGGCATGGAAAACGTCAAGATAAAAAAAAAAAAAATAGAATAATATTTAGTTTAGTACATCATAACAAAATGAAGAAACATTACATCACTACATCAAAGTAAAAATTTAAGAATACACTTCATTACACTACAATAAAAATAAAAACACATTAGCATTGAATCAGTGAAATAAGAATACAATTAAAATACATATTTTTTAGTACATTGGCCTTGCATAATTAAAATAAGAATAAAAATAAAATACATATTGTTCAGTATATTGTCTTTGCATGAAAATAAGAATTTTTTTCTTTTTTTAAACATTTTTTATTATTATGCTGGAATATCAAGCAGGGGGCTGTTTAGTTCAACTATCATGAGGTTTGCTTGTGAAGTGTATACACATTGAACATGTTTGTAAGTTATATTGTGTTGTTCCATGAATTCTGTGAGACTGTAGAGAGCTCTGTCAAATTTTTTTATTATTGTTTGTATTTGTTCATTTAAGAATACACATTATTACACTACAACAAAAATACATTAGCATTGCATCTTTGAAATAAGAATACAATTAAAATACATATTTTTAGTACATTGGCCTTGCATCATTAACATAAGAATAAAAATAAAATACATATTTTTCAGTATGTTTATTTATTTATTTATTGTGATAATTTCAGATACAGCACAGGTGGCCATTTTACACTGAAATTGTCAACAATGAGAAAGCAATAATTATAATAAGCATAAAAATAAAAAATAAATAAAAAAATAAAAGAAATAATTAAGAGTAACAAAACAACATAAAAGTGAATAGCAAATGAACAAAAAAATAGGTAAAAGATGGCACTATGTGATATTAATTACAGGCATTTCTTCTGATGGAAGACCGAAAGGAAAACTCGGAGGAAAATATATCAATATTTGAGGGGAGATCATTATATTGTGCTGCAAGTCTGTAAAAGAGAGATGTTTTTTGAATTTCTAGTCTAGGTTTTTTTGTATAAAATAATCTTGTGTTGCGTGTTGTGTGCATAGGTACTCGAAAGTGGAATTCCTCAAGAAGTGTGTTGCAGCAGATTTTGCCATTCACAATATTGTATAAATAACTGAAATCATTCTGCAAACGTCGCTGATAAGCAGTTTGTAAGTTTAGAAAAGACAGGAGATGCAGAGATGAAAAATTGCGTAATGAGGGAACCCTGTGATGGACTATAGCTAGAAAGAAGTGAAAGACTCAATCGATTCTGGAGAGGTGAGTGGGACATGCCATGGACCAGACGGGAGAGCAGTATTCTATTATCGGGGAGATGAATGATTTGAAGTACAAGGTGAGGGCTGAGATGTCACTAATTTCAGTGAAACGGTAGAGTAAACATAAGAGATGCATGGCCTTTTTTGTGGTGAATAAAATATGTTCATCAAATGTGAGCTTTTGGTCGAAAACAATGCCTAGGTCTTTGTGAGAGGATACTGCTTTGATGTTATTGCCAGAGATGGAGTAAGATGACTTTAACAAATTCTTCTTAAGTGAGATAGTGAGAGTAGTACACTTGTCAGGATGTAATGTAAGGTCCCATGTCAGGCACCAGGAAGTAAATGTTGCTATGTTATTCTGAAGAAGATGAGTATCGTTGGAAGTGGAGATTTCTCTGAAAATTTTACAGTCATCTGTGAAAAGAAGGTAATTGCTAGAGGGAGCTGTGAGATGGTCGGCAAGGTCATTGACGAATAATATGAACAAGAGAGGTCCTAGAACACTACCCTGTGGAACTCCAGAGAGGACAGGAAGAAAGTTAGAAACAGTTCCTGGAAGAACAACACGTTGTTGGTGATTGCTAAGGTAATCTGTGAGAAGGGTTAGAAATTTGCCATGAATGTTGAATCGATTGCATAATTTGTGAATCAGAAGACGATGACTAACATTATCAAAGGCTTTGGCCAGATCAAAGTATATTACATCTAATTGTGAATTATTTAAAATGCATTTCATAGCATGTGAGAGTAAAACAGACAGGTTTGTAAGACAGGAGCTACCAGGAAGAAAACCATGTTGCTTAGAGCTTAAGTATGGAGAAAGAAATTTGTAGTCTGTCTTTGATTACTTTTTCACAGATGATGGGCAGAGGAGAGAGTAAGGAGATTGGTCTGTAAGATGAAACAAAATTTTTGTTACCACTTTTGTGAATCGGTGTGATGTTAGCTTGTTTCCAAGCGTGAGGAAAGATGCCTTCCAAAAAACATCTGTTCAAGAGAATGGAAAGGGGATAGCACAGGGATTGCACAGTTTTCCTGAGTAACATGGTGTTGATATCGTCTGGTCCTAGGGCACTGTGAGCTGAAAGAGACCGCCACCCAGGGGAACTGCCGCAAGTAAAGAATCTCGACATTCTTCGAGGAGGAACAAAGGACTGTTTTTATGTGGCCTATAGTAAGAGCCAAGGAGAAGATTCTTGGCACCGGTCACTGAAACTTCCACCCACAGTATTTCACAGTTCCTTTTTAAGTCGTGGCGTACTTTGCTTGGCCATTTTGAGTTAACAGATCATAATGCCCCCACCATCAGTTGCACGATCGTTCCGATATATGGTGAAATGGCCTGCGAATGGCAGCTCACTGTCACAAACGTTTTTTGTCAACCACGTTTCAGTAAAAATTAGGCAGTCATATGCCATGAGTTCACATGCAAAAGTTGCACAGTCGCCAAGCTTATTCTCAATGCTCTGTGTATTTTAGTAATACACAGAGAAATTTGCCACCGTTTTCACAGGCCCCAGATTCACATGTATGTCCCCGCAGATCAAGGCCATGCACAGGAGGCGAAAGTACCGGACCGGGGTCTCCTTACCTGCCGAGCGTTGTTCCCTGCTGCTGGGTGAAGCCATGGCAAAGACACACACACATTTTGCTGCGAGTAGCGAAAAAGAAAATCTCTGAGCACATCTCCACCGCAATAGTTCATCAGAATCCTTTGACATGGGAAGGAATGCTACACTGAAGCCACGAGTAAACTATGATTAAACACAGGCTGAGAAAAACCACTGAAAACTCTCGAAACACAGGACGACGATCAGCACCACTACTACAACTTGCCGCCATCTTGTATCTTTGCATCAAAATAAGAATATGATTTTTTTTTTTTTAAACATTTATTATTATTATGCTGGAATATCAAGCAGGGGGCTGTTTAGTTCAACTATCATGAGGTTTGCTTGTGAAGTGTGTACACAATGAACATGTTTGTAAGTTATATTGTCTAGTTCCATGAATTCTGTGAGACTGTAGAGAGCTCTGTCATTTTTTTTTATTATTGTTTGTTTTTGTTCATTTTTTGGAGATATAAGTTTTTTGTCATGAGGCAGCTGGTTGTATAATATCCTCCCGGCATTCATTGCTGATTGTTTTAAGATATTGAGGCTGTGTTGGTTCTGGTAATAATTATCTTTCCTTCTTGTGTTGTGGTTGTGTAATTGCTTAGTTTTAGTCATGCTTCTAGTATTTAGAACAAATGTTATAGCTTTATAGATGTATAGGGAGTATATTGTCATTATTTGTTTCTCCCTGAATAACTAACTCTTTGCAAGATTCCCTACAGCTTGGTTTGTACATTATTGTATCGTGCAGGAGGCCTTAAAAAGATCGTTTCGCGGGCTTCCAGCAGACAACAATATGGGTTTTGTGTCTGCGAGAACCAATCAGGTCCGTGAATTAGTGAGCCCAGTAGCCACAACTAGCTCGCTGCACCCTTCTGGAAGGGTGAATGACCTCTGCCTCTTGCTACCTTGGCCTGTTTGTTCGGCTGAGGAGCAGAAGACGCTAGAGTATCGACAATAGTGTGTGAACGACGTCTGCTGTTATCCTGCGAAATGGTGATGACCAATCGTTATCAGGCCAAGGGAGATGCCACCCACGGGATCAGCAGCCATCTTGATGTTTGCCATCTTGAATTCAACTTCAGAATTTTAAATAGGAAGGAGGTGATATGATATATCAATCAGGCTAGAATTTCATGAGAAATGCAATGGTAAAGGTTTTTTCGATGTATCTTTAACCAGTAAAAAGTGATGACTGAATTCTTGTTCCAATTTTCTCCTTTTCGAGGTGTTAGAAAATTGCCTTGAAATTTGTTTAGCGCATCGGTAATGCATCAAGATCAAAATGATGTCTAGGGAGAGAAGTTTGCATGCCATTGCACACGATTTTAATCAGATACATCCACGAAGAGCTGCGCATTATGAATGGTTGTCGCGAACAATTTACAGTGTGACTCTTCCATTGAATTAAAAGTCCTTCACAGTGACAAGGCTAATGTTTATGTTCATAAGGAAGTTCATAAACAGAATTGTCATCTGCTAAAATAACTGTGGACAGAATCTGCTTCACAACGTTCGCATAGTGTTCTGGTGTTTCTCCCTATTGAAAAAAAAAACTTTGTAAAAAGTACCTTCTTCCATACGCAAGGATGAAAAACCTGTTTATTTAACAAATCCAAGTAGCCCTAAGCATTTAAAGTTCCGTTGATGAAAAATTGACTAACCAATCATGTTCCACACAGCACGACACACCATTAGCTTACCAGCACTAACCATTCAGCTTTGAAGTGTCGAAAATGGTTTATTAGGCCCGTAGCTAGAATTGATCTCGAGGAGGGGCTCACGGGTTATCAGGGCAGGCTTCATTAACAAAGTCCATTGTTCGAAAGTTTAACAGTGTTAAATGAAGGTAGATTATGTATGGTGGAAGGTGTCATTAAGTTAAATACGGTTTAGAAATATCACACAAATACTACATTTTTTCTATATCTTTTAAAATATGTTGAAGTGTTAGTTGGCTGCTACTGAAATCACACACTCCATACTCCGTTTCGGTGATACAGATATTTGATTGATTGATTTATTTGGTGTTTTAAGTGCAGTTTATGCACAGTAAGGCTAATCGGGACTGGACCTACAATTTAAAGTGGGATCGAAACCACTTGTGCCCCCACTGGGTATCGAACCTGGGACTCCTTGATTACAAGGTGACGATGCCATCTAGGAGGCCTGATACAGATATTTATATCACACAAGAAAACATGGACAGTATTCAATCACACTGCCTAGCGTACATTCGATCCCCCGGCTGAAGCAATTAAACTCCCCTTCGTTCCCAAAACTTGGGAGCTGTTGACATTTGATGCAGATATGAAGGGGATTTGAATAATGATGTCTAAGTCACAAATTTCTGTGTAAATGGGAAGTCTCAACAGGGGCAACAAAGGTACAGATAAAGAAGCTCCTCTGTGAAGGAACTTTCTGAAGTCTAGAGAAGAGAATCTCCTAAATACTTGCCGCTACTTAGACTTCTTCTTATAAATAAGATGAACGAATGTAATAGCTGCTGTTCATGCTCTGTGAATTTATCCTTCACCAAAGTTGTGATCAAAATAATATCTGCTGTCTACATTTTCACTCTTCACTGCAATCAAATTATACAGTACAAAATAGTTTTATATAATGTCAAGGGAGCTTCCGGCAGTTTCAGGGGGGGGGGGGGGCTCCTGGCTGGCTATGGGCCTGTGTACAGGCCTTTTAATAGAACCATCGATCTACCTAGAAATTTACCATGAAGAAATTGCCACTATGTCACACTCTGTACTGTTTAAAAACTCTGGAAAAGTGCCATATCCCGTAAACAAGAATGAAAACCCTGTTTACTTAACAAATCCAAGAAGTCCTCACAATTTAAGTTTCCGTTGTTGAATACGGACCAACCATTCCCGTTCTCCATACACTATACCACATCATTAGTTTAACAGCAACAACCATTCGGCTGGAATCTTTCTACTGTAGATTATCAAATCACAGGTATTGAATATTATTTTTATTACCTTCACTGTGAACATAAAAATTAGCTTCGTCACTGAAGAATTTTTCATTTCCACGGAAGTGTCATGTTATTGTTTGAGATACTTTTCCCAATATTCTTCTCAACTATTTGGTGAATGTCGCTGATTAAAATCATATGCAATGGTGTGTTTACTTCTTTCTCTTCCGAGATGTAAGCATGATCTCGATGAGTTCCTAACATGATAGGAGCATTCTAATGCTGTGTTTTTAACACCTCGAAAAGGAGAAAATGGTTACAAGCATGCAGTAATAACTTTTTGCTGGCTAACGATACGTTGGAAACACCTTTGTCACTTCATTTCTCGTGAAATTCTAGCCTGATTTTAGATTTCACATCACCTCCTTTCCTTTGAAAATTTTGCGTTGAATTCAATATGGTGGTAAACAATATGTCGTACTTGTGCTAGACACACACAGCTAGGGATCTCCTTGTTCCTATCCTATTTCTCTCATGACCAGGATACCTCCTCTACATTTTGTAGGAGGTGTTAAGGGACTTTTGACTCGTCGTAGTTCATGTAATGAGGCTTTTATCAGTCACATATTATTTTGTATCTTCTGATCACATTGCAGTCCCAGAATGATTTTTTGATATGTTTTAGAGTATACCTTGAGAGACCAAATATATCTTTTTTTCACGATTTTTGGTGATGAGTTGTTTTGAGATATTCAAGGTCAAAGGTCAAGGTCAAAGGTCAAGGTCACGTGACAAAATTATATTTTTATCCAAAGGTAGGCTTGTTATATATCACTAGAAAGCTTGTTAAATTCCCTGTACAATAAGCTTTATTTGAACTTTGTAGGCGAAATAAGGGTGGAGTTACAGCACATTTAGTACAGCTAAACGGGCTGAAAAAGGGCAATTTATGCGAACTTTGACCTAATTTAACAATTACAAGACAAACAAAACTAAAAATTTTCATAATTACTAAGTTGCATGCACAGTTTCAACTCCCCAAATTTCATGAAAATCGGAGATGGTCAAGTTGGAAATTGCACATATCTGTTTTGATTTGACATGGAATAACTCGTATATTATTTTTGTTGTTTTGGGATAAGCTACATTTAAATAATATGTTAAGTGGCGTATTAGCAATTCCCAGATATCATTCGTGTCAGTTAGTTGGTAAAGGTCCCCAATTTTCCTAATGTAAGATGTATTTTAGATATTCTATATTTTGCTCACATATATCCCTCCCTACATTTTATTGTGAAAACTTTTTGAATATTCTAACCTTTTTCCTTGTATTGTAATTTTTTGAGAGAGAGATGGTCAGAGATAAGCATATGTAGGACTTCAAGCTTTAATGTGATTTGATTGTATGGTCAATTAGGGTTTCTGTACTTTCTGTTATTCGAGTTAGTTCATGGATTATTTGAGTTAGGTTTTTTGACTTCAAGTTATCCAAGCAATGAGCACTGTTTGTGTCTTGTTTTAGAAGATCTATGTTTATATCTTCAAATAGATTTATGTCACTGTTTGGTTATGTGTACACTGCTATAATCTTAAATGTATCTAATGTGTGTCAACAATAAGAAGAGGAAACACGTCATGTCAGTTTTAGCCTTCGCACAATCTAATGTAAGCTAAATTGAACATTTTCATTTCTTATTGAATAAATAGATTATGCTTGGGGGGGGGGTGTTCAGAAGGACTTCACCCCTTCAGTTCAGGCCAATTATCTCTAAGACTCGGGCAAATAGCCTTCTCTCTGCTAAGCATTACCATTTTGAACTTGGGGGCTAAGGTTAGCATACGCCATCAAATACTATTTTCTAAACAAACCTTTTCTTGTAGGGATGTGACGAAGCTGAAAATTTACCGATGCCGATGTACTCGCTGATAATTTTTGGAACCGATACCGTTGCCGACATTTAACCGATTCCGATACATAAGATTATTAAACAGAAATGGAATGTTATTTTCAGCATGACAAAAATAAATTTGCTATGTACATTTCTATTCATATCATATGTATATACATACATATTCTCAAGAGATGCGAATGTACATTTGCATCTACAAAATGTTATGTGAACCTTTATGAAGAACATTGATTCTCAAGAGATTAAACATTAGTACACAAGCAGTTCTTTGAAATGCAAAATGAATTCCTGTTCTGCCAGATTGAACTTCAGAAACACGAGATTTGGAAGCACTTCAGGAAGTAACCTACTTCTTCTCTTATCACAAATCTGTTCAGCAACACTGAACACTCAATCACTGAATACTGATGCAGCAGGTATGCCCAAGTATTTCCTCAGGACTTGCTTCAGGTTTTAATATTCATTTTTGAATTTCCAATACAACAGTAGATCCTGGTTCAGGAATGTACTGTTTTATTTCCGATTTATAGTTAGGTTGATCCTCTGTATGAGTTTGCAATAATTTTATTACAAAAACTCTACAGTAATGACGAATCATAACCAAATTTTCAATAAATCTTACAAAACTAGAATATAAACCTTATTAGAAGGTAAAAACTCTAGTATAATCTAGATTTTTGCCGATTCCGATACCGATGCCGATGTGTCAATTTTGGCTGATTTTCATACATCTGTAATCGGCTTCGGCACATCCCTACTTTCTTGCTTCTGAGTTGAAGGGGGGTTGAAACAAAACATCCGTATCTATGATATACCCCAGCAATTTGTTTACTTGGGTTTGGTCATCTTTTGCAACCAAAAATAGTGCCGATTTTTCAAATAAAATGCATTGCCTTACTTGTAATAATGTAGGCAAAAGCAATCAAACAACAAGCAGCATCGTAGAAGGGAGCAAACCACAATTTTTTGGTTGTAAAAGACTACGAACCTCATCTTGAGAGGTAGGATGAGTTGAGTGGCTTTGAAAATCTGGCCAATTGACTGGAATTAGCCTTGGATTGGCAAGAAAAATACGACACGGCACACAATGGGAAGTGGCTGTGGAATCGAACTAAAATCACATGATTCGAGGAAGCAAATTTGTCAGGTAGCCTTAAAAATGGACTCAACATGTACTCATGAATTACGTGGTTTTAGAGCTCCTAACCATAGATAATATTTTTCCTACATAGGCAAAGAACCCATTACATTGAATCAATGAAAATGAATCTTCCATGGGATTGGAGTAGGGAGAGGTAGAGTCACTGTCTCAGTCCATGCCAAATGGAAAGAAAACAGAACATGGAAGCGTTTACACATGTACACCCGGCCACAAATGTAATGGTAGAGAAAGAATTTCCACTGCCGAAAATAAGTTGGCAATGCTGCGCACACCGAGACATTCGTAATAATTTGCTTCAGGAGCCTCAAGCAAAGTTTTCTCAATGCACAACTTCAGTACCGAAGGTCATGCCACACATTGATTGGCAACTTTCGGGAGCATGTTGTCTGTCTACACAGTTCTCCTCAAATGCCTGTTTATAAATGAATCTTGTGTTCACGTTTTTTCTCTCCAACGTAGATCTGACATGCAGTAATCTTACAATATTGTTTTGCTTTTATCATGACACATTTACAATTTATCGCAACTATGAGGATGGATGATAATTAGATTTAGTTGATAAAGGAACAGTACAGAGATAGAACTCCATGCCAAGACCAGGACTCGAACTCGGAAGCAAGCAGTAGCGTACCCAGGATTTCATCAAGGTTGGTGTTATTTCTAAAGCTTTCTCCAAATTCAAGTTGTTTTATTAACTGTAATTAAATAATAATAATAATCATTAATACTTATAACTAACTAAATAGTTGAATTACTACAAATAATACTACTAATACCACCACTACCATTAAGTAGTAGGGATCTACATAAATATAGTATTTATGAATGCAATAAAATGAAATTACTTTCTAGTCAATGGATATTTACAAATTCTAGGAGCACGTTTGTTTCTTTGATAAAAATAATTGTCTAGTCAATGAGGTGAGACATTTTAAGTGTGAAGAAAATCCATAAATGCAAGAAAATATATTGAAATAATCAAAGTATAGAACTCATCCAAGGAGATGTGATGGTCTGGTTGGTAGGCCATCTGACAACCATGCGGGCGATCAGGGTTCGATTCCCGGAATTTGTTGAAATTTTTTACCTCTTGTCCCCGCATAAATGTTCCCGATAATTCACATCTGGAATGCCTCGCTGTTCTTACCAACAAAATATTTTACAATAGTTAATGTTATTGTCGATTGAAATCAGAAATTTAAACATGCCAGTGTAAACAGTGGGAAGGTGGAATGGTCGCTGTGTATTCTTGTTATTATTATTATTATTTATTATCTCAATAGGGTTACAATTAAGCCATACAACATTTCATTTAGAACAATATTAATACAAGTAATGATTTGATGCCCTATGTGGTAATAAATATACAAAAGCTACATCTAAGGAAAATGAGATGAATTTACATGGTAAAAGGTAAAAAGGTAAAGTGTTCCCCTGTGCTTAGCACTATGCCATGATGGTGTATAGGGGTGGGGGGGTAACGCCACACACTTCCTTGATCGGGTCGTGAGTGGGGGTGATGTGATCTTTACCCTCCCTCCCCCTGGTTTCCCCCAGATACCCATGTTATTCGATGCTAGGTGGGCGCCGGGGCCACTTCCAATGTTAGAAAAGTTCCCGGATTTGAACTGGCTGTGGATCAAACCCAGGACCTTTAGCATGGTAGTCAGATGCGTTACCGACTACCGACTATGCCACCGCAGCCACGGAATTTACATGAGTATATAAAGTGTTCTATAGTAGCAATGAAATAAAGAAAGTTTGAGAGTTATACACATTTAGAAGAAAGGAAAATGTAAGTGTGTGTGGGTTTGGGTATGAGTGTGTATGAAATTAATGTTCGAAGTACATGGATGAAAATTTTAAAACATATGCGTGTGGTGGGAATGGTGTTGAGGGGGGGGGGGTGAAGCACTGAAAATAATGTTAATGGAGTTAGAATTTATAGGCATGTGAACGTTGAAGACGACAGAACTGCCTTTGCTGGTACTGAGTTTGATCTTCGTCGGGAGTGAATTCCAGGTTACCGCTGCTAGGTACGAGAAGGGCTTCTGGCCACATGTGGTTTTGTTAGGTTTGGGGATTACTAGGTCTCTATGTAAGGACGATCTGGTGTTTCGGGTACTGAACTCAGAGCAGAGCTTAATCCTATTATGCAATGGAGATGATTTGTTATGTATACTATGGAATACCTTATTCAGGTAGATGTAATGTATTCACAAAGTGACTGTGGGTATGTTGTAAATCTTGCGCAATTGTTGAGAATTATTTTCTTGGGGGTGCATGTGAATAGTTCTTAAGCAATTGTTTTGAAATGTTTCAAGTTTCTTCAGATGAGTTAAGTTACCGCCATAAATAAGACTAGCACCATACTCGAATACGGGACGGATAAAGGAAAGATAGAAATGTCTACTAAGATTTCTATTGAGATATTTATGAATTTTTCGAAATATGTAAACATGGTGATAGATTTTACGAATATACAGAGGCTGATCAGGCTATATCCAACCGATTTGGCAATGCTGCTGCCACGTGTGTAGTTGCGCCAGAAACTTGAAATCGGCCATGAAACAAGTGTTGTGTCTGAGGTCGCAGTTGCCGGAGCGTCGTGTTCGTGCTAGTGAAATGCTGCCGAAAATTAACCATTATTGGGAAGGGTACACCATGGCTCTTTTCCATGTACATTTTTCTTACAACCGAATAGTGAAACAGTGTCGGGAAAATAGTTTAACCATCGGAGTGACCACAGCTAAAGATATTGTGGCCAGGCACAATACAAAGTCAACAAGAAACAAGAAACAAGTGCAGATCCACATGGACAAAGCGTTCAGCCACACTGCTAGATCATCCCTCTGGTTTTATCAGGACATGGAGCAGGAAACAGGAATCCATGTTATTCCCTTTCATGACATTTCTGTCAGAAGCCCTGATGCCAGTTGAATAGATTTCTGCGCATTTGGGCTGTTAAGACGATGTCTACAACATCTCCGCCCCCACACACTCACAGGCCTATGGAAAACCTGTAAGGAGAAATGGCAAGCAATTTCTATGCCTGTGCTCAAACGTAGTTTGTTGCAGTGGAAATTGCGATGTCTGGCAATAGTCCATAATGCTGGTGGTCCCATAGAACACAACCGGTGGTGGCGACATGGCTTTTCCTAGGGTAAGTACACTTTACATATCGGTCAGATAAAACCCGATCAACCTCTGTAGTTATTTATTTGGAGATTAAAATTTAGCTGGGCATCTATACTGATTCCTAGATACTTTAAATTATTGCTCAAAGGTGCTCTGGCATCATTAAGGGTAATTTCTATCGTGTGAGCCGGGATTTCCTTACCAGTGTGAAGCACCATAGCCTTCATTTTGCAACGTTAAGCTTCAGGATGTTGATGTTGTACCAATTTAGTACTTTGGGGAATGAGTTTTCCATTTTCTCCTTTACATCCTGCTACGTTTCTCCAACATGGATGAGAAGGCAGTCATCTGCATATAGAGTAATCGACAAATCTGAATTTATTAGTGTGATATTGTCCATAAATAGGTTGAATAATTTTGGGCCAAGTATAGAACCTTGTGGAATGCCTGAGGACACTGACTGCTCGGTGGAAAGTGAACATCCTACTTTCGTTGAAATTTATCTATTCGCGAGAAGACATCCATCCAGAGATTTGTTTTGCTATTGAAACCAAATCTGTTTTTAATTTTTCTGTTAGCAATTTGTGATCAACGGTATTGAAGGCTTTGCATATGTCCAGGGAAATTAATCCAACTAGGAAACTGCTTTTTTTGTCCAGTGTCTCGCGCCATTCATTAATTAGACTAAGTAATAATAATTCCGAGGATACATCCTTCCTAAATCCATACTGTCAATCAGACATCAGATTGTTGACTTCCAGGAACAGTTACTTCACTAATACTTTTGCCATAACTCGGCTTAAAGTTGGGATTAAGGAAATTGGCCCTTTGTTACACGCTAGTGTAGGAGATCCAGATTTGTGAATTGTAGTTATTATAGAGTGCTTCCATCTCGTTGGAAATTGGCCACGTTTGAAGAACGTGTTTTTTATGTCTGCGAGGGGCTCTGCTATAAGTGGGGCCAACACCACCAGAACGTTGTTGGGAATGCCATCGAAACGTCTTGCTTTTTTACGTTTAATTTATTAAGAATTTCCAAAACTTCTTCGACCTTAACAGATTTTAATGTGAATTCTTCAATTTGTTGGACAACAGCTGAATTGGGGTCTTCTCTTAGAATATTTATGTTCGAATTGCGAGGATTAACGTGCACCAATGCTTTGCAGATATTAGAAAAATGAATATTTAAATAATAAGCTATGTTGATGGGCTCGTTAGGAGGACATTGTCGACTAGTAAATGATTAATTGTAGTTTTAGAATTCTCTACCCGTGATCTCATTGATAACCTTTCATTTGCAGTTGTTATTGCTAGTGGTCTGGTTCACCATATCTTTGTAGTGATTTACTTTTGCCTGCCTAGTAATTGTTGTGCAATGATTTCTAAAAGATTTTTATTGCTCCCACGGATAGTCACAAGAAGGATCCACCGCTTTCTTGAACAAGCGGTACTTCTGTGATATTAATTTAATAATTTGAGGGGTAATCCAGGGCTTCCTGCTTTCTCTCACCCCGAGAGTTTTCAAGGGAGCAAATTCGTCGAGTGCATTCGAAATGAGAGACTGCAGATGACTCACCTTGTCGTCTATGGTGAAGTCGGGAGATGTACTTGCATAGAATGGAAGAGAGGACGTGAAGGTGAAAAAATTTGGTTCGTATATTTTTTTAATTTTACGGGTAGTAATTAGCTTCCTTGGCATGTGCATTACATTAATTTTGAGTGTGGTGTAAACGAGAAAATGGTCACTCATGTCCTCATAGACGGTTCATGTAACTGTGTGCAAGTGAGGGTTCGAGGAATATATGTGGTGGATTAACGATTCCGATGTCCACGTAATTCTTGTAGGCAGAGCAACGAGTTGTTTGTGTCCTAGGAGGGATAACGTTTCCAATAATGTATCTGAGTCTTTGTCATCTTTCATCAAATTTACGTTCATATCTCCAAGGAATATTGATAGATGGCTCGGTGGTAAGCTACTGATCATCCTTTGCAAGATTTTGCACTCTTTTCCAACGGATCCGCTAGGAGATCTATATCTGCAACCTACGATAACACTTTTATTTGTTTTTGGACACGAGACTCGCACCCATAGTCCTTCAAGGTCACTTTCATTGACCGAAATTACGCAAGAATGTTGTTCTTAACGAAAATAGCTGTACCACCTCCCCGGGTGTCTCAGTCATTTCTAAAGAGATGGAAATTAGGAATGCAGTATAGAGGGTCAGGAATAGATTACTGCAGCCACGTTTCGCTCAATGCGATAACATGGAATTTTGTGATTTCGGATGCGGATAATTCCGTGAATTTTTTGTCGAGGGACTGAACGTTCAGGTAGCAGACGTGAATGTGGCCTACCCCCTCTGCGAGCTAGACATCTGGCAGGGTAGGATACAACCTCAAAAGCACTTGCTTCAAAGCTGTCGGCCCCTTGAAATGTGGGCCAGCAGTCGGGGAGGGGGTGTCTTCCAAGCTAGCTACTTGGGTGAAGAATCAGCCATTTGTTGCAGATGTGAATGACCTGGCTGTGACTGCAAGTGTTGGAAACTCAGTATCAACTATGGGGCCATTCGTAAACTGTCTTCATGATGTTTGTTCAGTGCATCTGGGGGGGACCACGGAAGATAAGTACGGACTTGGGGGGTGAGTTGGTAAAAGTAAGCGGTGTTAAAATTTGAGAATGTGAGGGTGAAATTTAGACATTTCCATATATGAGGTAGATGATATGATAGAATAAATAGCTACTTAAAGACACCTCCAATTTTTACAATGAAAATTTAAATTTAAGAAAAAAATGAAAAATGAAAAAAATATAAAACATTCTAGAATGACTCAAACTAAAAGGCAGTTGAATAGCAATGTTCCCAGCAAACAATCACTGTGATTTGTGTTAGAGGCAACCAAGTTCATCAAAAGTTGTGACGTAGTGCCTGACATTGTTTCTTTTAACCACAATGCGGCCATCGAATGTCCAAACACACTTCATACCAAATTTCTTGATTGTCTGCCTGTAGAGCTGCAATCTGGAGAAGCACAAGTCTTCTTTGATGGATATTCTACTACCTTTGAGCTTTTTCTTGGAGTTGAAAACTCTGGGCCGGGAATGATAGTTTGTAAATTTAACAATGATTGGGCTGATCTTACCTTCAGATTCGGCCCCTATCCTGTGGCTCCTGCATATTTCTGATGACTCCAATTTCACTGCTAGCTGGGAGAAAGCAACATTATCTGTGTTTCCATTCAGGGCTCCGGAATCTCGAAGATCCGGATACCGTTCCTCCTCTGATACTGCTCGAGATCCACTACCTTTTCTTCTAATTTCACCAGCTGTTTCTTGACCTCTTGGCTTTATTCATTCTTCCTCGAACTGGTGAACTTTCTCTTGGTTGAAGTCGAGGAGATCTTGTAGACGAGCCACCACTGCTTTGGTGATTGAGTCTATGTGGCAATCCTTGATCATCCATAAAATGTCAGGGGATTGCACCACTGACTTCACCTCTTCCGTCACTTGTTTCAGCAAGTTGGGGGAAAAGCATTCCTTGACGGCAAGGGGCAGGCTGCCTGCCGATGCCTGCTTCTTCGGAGGTGCCATATTGAATGCACAACACTGCGTTCCAATTCACACGCACACGTAAAGATAATCTTATTTTCGTACACGATACTGATCCTACAGATATTGTTTCACACCAGTATGATGCTACACACACACACACACACACACATGCACGCACGCACGCACGCACGCACGCACGCACGCACACACACACACACACACACACACACACACACACACACACACAAAACAAACAAACAAACAATACATGTGCATTGAACATTTGATGCAGTTGAGATACAAAACAACTTTTTTCTCTTTTAAATCAAAGGTGCCCTCATATTTTATTATCAGGAATTCATGTTTATTTTGAAGGCATTCGCTCTGAATGACACGTGTGTTTGGAATGCTGTGCTTTTCTCCATGCTGCATGGAAATAACAATTCAAATTATTATTATTATTAGTAGTAGTAGTAGTAGTAATATTGTCGCAGATCTTTGACTATGATCAATTGGAAACCCTGCATGCTCCAGGGAGCTTTTGATAAGGCACCTGAATTGCGTCGAGTTGAGCCAATAAATGGACGATTTTTAATCCTCAAATCCAATGTGCAATACGAATGCCATAAAAAGTTGGTGTGTTGATTTGGTCAGCATGAAATTGCTGGTTGATGATAAGTGATTTTTTTTTTTTTTTTTTTTTTTTTTTATCTTCTGCTGCTTTTCTACCTCTGGATGTTGAATGGCGAATAGATTAATTTGGTGAACTGACAATCATGAAATGGCCAACCGCATGGCTAATTGGTTAGCGCACACGCTTCGAAGTCAAGAGGAAGATCCTGGACCACAAAGTATGGATGTGTCATTGTTTTCATTCCACTTCCATCTATCATATCTTTAATCTTTATCATTGCGATTAACCGAGAGTGGTAGAACATTGACTTGAAATGACAGAAAAAGAACCTTCGGTGTTGGTTTCCGAGTTTGAAAGTTGTTGTTTCTTCAGTCAATAGTGACAATAGACTGTGGCATGGATATGAAATGCTTCTTATTTTATGAGCAATAGCAACACAATAAGTGCGACAGATATTCCTCATATTTCCGACTTTCCCTGAAACTAATTTCCCGTCTGTGGTGATAATTAATTCTATTTAGTGTGTGAAATATGTTTGAAATCAATTTGTGCTAATCTATGCAGATGTAACTGATTAGAGAGCCTCCACAATGGTGCAGTCAAAACGTCGCCTCATTGCAAGGAATGAGTTCACGGTTCGATGCCTTGTGGAGGCACATAATGGTTCAGATTCCACCTAAACTGTAGTTGTCATCCCGATTTGCCTATTTATGCACAAAGTGGACTTGAAATAATACTTCTTCAAAATTTGTGGTAGTTAGTTACTAATCATAAGTTGCTTTGTTGCAGGATCTCCGGATAATAGATGTGTAATAGGAGCTTCTAATTTTGAAATACATTTTAATTTTTGGTATTTAGTGTCGTTTTTATGCCACTTTGAGAAATCACGACGATGAAGATGAGTGACGATATGATAGATGGACAAACAAAAAACAATGCCCAGACCGGTATTCGAACCCGGAATCTCTGTCGTCGTACTGCGCTGTGCTAACCATACCTCCATGGAGGTGGAAAATTTTCACATACAGTAGAAACTTACACATTTTCCTTACATATTTGGTTTACCTACTGCACCTCCTACCACTCTCTCTTATCATGAATATGAATATTACGTCTTCATTTCAAGTTTAGCTAATTTACAGCTGTCACAGGGTAGTGAATGAGTATTGTATGTATATTTTTGTTTCCTGTTGAGGCACAAAATCCATCACCCGGATTTAATATTTAAAAAATGTAGGTCCTGTTTAGTTTAATCATTATGAATTTTTGCAATCTCGTTGTTTCGAGATTATCAATTAGGATACAATTTAGATATAATGAGAAAAAGAAACTTGCATGTCACAATTGCCATATCCAACTCATCTTGGTAAGTATAATAATAGTGTTTTGCACGTCACACTTCAATTGTATGCTAAGATTTATGTTTCTCTGTTATGAACGAGATGTGCCTCCCCCTAGCGCCTGTCAAACAGAAAGAGGATTGTCCCCGAAGAACTAATTTTCGATCTAATACCACCCATAAATCAAGTATCCAGAAACAGCTATTACACATGAATATAAGAAAATACTCCTTAGCAATGACATATAATTATAAGGTAACTCGTATCCGAGAGTTAGAACAATGTGACTAAACTTCCCGGCTCTTGCTTCCGAGTCCTGGTCTCGGCAGGGAGTTCTCTCTCTGTAGTGTTTCTTTATCAATTTAATCTAATTATCATCCATCCTCATAGTTGCGATATAATCGTGTCATGGTAAAAGCAAAGAACAAAAAATTAATGTAAGATTACTGCAATGTCAGAACTACGTTGTAAAGAGAAAACGTGAACACAAAATCATTCTCAAACAGGTATTTGAGGAGAATTGTGTAGACAGACAACATGCTCCCGAAAGTTGCCAATCGACATGTAGCATGCATGACCTTTGGTACTGAAGTTGTGCATTGAGAAAACTTTGCTTGATGTTCCTGATGCATCTTACCACGAATGCCTCGGTGTGCGCAGCATTGCCAACTTATTTTCGGTTGTACAAATTTTTTTCCTACCATTACATTTGCCGCCAGGTGTACTATATTTTGGGAAATGAAAAAAAAATTTTAAAAGTATTCCATTTTAATTATATCACAATTAACTTTATTCTCCTTTCATGATATTTCAATAATATGTACTGGATTCTCCCTTATAATGTTTTGATTCAGTTGATCGATCGTCACAGGTGAAACTACCAGGTGTTTCAACAGAAACGCCGTGAATTCAAATGACCCTAAAAAAATATTTAGTGTATTCACAATAATAATTTGTATATCTTATGATTGACAAAAGTCTAAAATTTAATTTAATTTATTTTTTTATCTGTGTTTGTCAGGTGTTTGTAGTACAGTAGTACAGTATTGGAGGACAGGAGACTTTCACTCCAGCAGAAGATTCAGTTGGTGACCTGGTTTATTGAGTCACGCTTTCTTGTTTCTGTCCAACGACGGTTCCGGCTGGGGAATACGTATCCTGGTCTTTGTCGGAAACGTTGTCCAATTCGTCAGAAATGCTTCCAGAAAGACGGAGCTAGGACACATACAACTGAACCTGTCCTGACCTTCCTTCACTCAAAATTCAACAATCGTGTGATTTCAAATCGCTACACACATTTCTTTCAAAATGGTTTAGAGTGGCCTCGAACTAGCCCTGATTTAAACCCATGTGACTATTTCTTGTGGGGTTTCCTAAAGCAGGAAGTTTTCAAACGAGGACTGCGATCACTAGATGATATGCAAGCAAACACCTAACAGTGTACTGCACAAGTTAGTCGTGCAAACCTTTGTCAGGTATATTGCAACCGGGTGAGAAAAGTGATAAATTGCCGAGGTGGACATTTTGAACATATTTTCCATTAAACTTTTGGATTTTCTCTATCAGATTATGTATTTTTTTTCTTTTGTGTAGTTCTAATAAATATTTTAAAATGCCATTTGAAATCACTTCGTTTCTGTTGAAACACCCGGTATGATGTATCACCGTTATTTCCCCACATAGGAAGTAACTGATAACGAAAGTGCTACTACATTTCAAAATTATAAACTGTTCAGCTATACTGCAACAATCAATGCAAACGTTTTATCTTTTCTTTTAAGCTTCTTGGATATATGTTCTTATTTCTGTTAAATGTTTATTTTTAGCATGATTTGAGAAATATTTTCTGAAAAAATCAACTGGCTTGTACTACATTAATTATTTTGAGTATTTTAAGCCCTGCTAAGCCTTTATTGTACAAGTTTTCTCAAACTGTTGACTATTATAGAACCTCACAGGAACTTGAAGCAATAATATTCAGTGTTCTCAAAAACCCAATTTTTTACTTCTTTTGTGGGTTTTTCTGAAGAAAAGAAAGTGGCGAAAACCAGGCTAAACTTTGTTATATAGCTGTGTCTCTCCTGAAAGAGGACTCTGAATGAGCATCTCAGAGAAGCAATATTCCCTGTTTTCTGTGACAAAGCAACCAGGGCTTCCTTACCTGAGAGATGAGTCGCAATATTGGAGAACACTTCTTTATCATTCATGTGCTGGAATAACTAAAAGTGCTACTATTTCACCTTAGATTACCTAGATGGCCCAGAGTATACACTGTTGCTGGGGAATGGTAAAGTAAGTAATTGCTGTGAAGCAGAATAGGATAGAAGAAGTAATGTCTGTCGGTGTAAATTGTTTTACATGCTAATGTGAGATACAATTACACATGTTTGTGCAAACATAAAATTTAGGGTGTAGCCTTTGTTATGTGATATTTTCTTGTAATTAATTCAGCATATTAAAACGTTTTGTTTCAGGAACAAAGATGGAAATTTAATGTCATCTGATTTTATCACAAATTGTGGGAAACCATCAGGAATCGTGTGTATTGAAGATATTGAAAATCATCAAACCATTGAATCCAAATCAGTAAGATGTAATAAAAAATCAATCGAGAAATCAGTCGGAATTCGTCCACATGAGTACCCTCAGTGCAAAAAGAAATTTACTCAAAGCAAACACTTGAAAAACCATTTGAGTATCCATGATGGAATTCGTCCACATGAGTGCCCTCAGTGTAAGAAGAGGTTTACTCAAAGTGGAAACTTGAAAACGCATTTGAGAATCCATGATGGAATTCGTCCACATGAGTGCCCTCAGTGTAAGAAGAGGTTTACTGAAAGTGGACACTTAAAATCGCATTTGAGAATCCATGCTGGAATTCGTCCACATGAGTGCCCTCAGTGCAAGAAGAGGTTTACTCAAAGTGGACACTTAAAAACGCATTTGAGAATCCATGATGGAATTCGTGCACATGAGTGCTCTCAGTGCAAGAAGAGGTTTACTCAAAGTGGAGACTTGAGAAAGCATTTGAGAATCCATGATGGAATTCGTCCACATGAGTGCCCTCAGTGCAAGAAGAGGTTTACTAGTACTGGAAACTTGAAAACGCATTTGAGAATCCATGCTGGAATTCGTCCACATGAGTGCCCTCAGTGCAAGAAGAGGTTTACTCAAAGTGGAAACTTGAAAATGCATTTGAGAATCCATGATGGAATTCGTGCACATGAGTGCTCTCAGTGCAAGAAGAGGTTTACTCAAAGTGGAGACTTGAGAAGGCATTTGAGAATCCATGCTGGAATTCGTCCATATGAATGCCCTCAGTGCAAGAAGAGGTTTACTAGTAGTGGAAACTTGAATACGCATTTGAGAATCCATGATTGAATTCTTCCACATGAGTGCCCTCAGTGCAAGAAGAGGTTTACTAGAAGTGAGCAGTTAAAAACTCATTTGAGAATCCATGATGGAATTCGTCCACATGAGTGCCCTCAGTGCAAGAAGAGGTTTACTGAAAGTGGAAGCTTGAAAACGCATTTGATAATCCATGATCTATTTCGTCCACATGAGTGCCCTCAGTGCAAGAGGAGATTTACTGTAAGTGGACACTTGAAAACACATTTGAGAATCCATGATGGAATTCGTCCACATGAATGCCCTCAGTGCAAGAAGAGATACACTTTAAGTGGAAACTTGAATAGGCATTTGAGACTCCATGATTGAATTCGTCCACATGAGTGCCCTCAGTGCAAGGAGAGATTTACTAGTAGTGGACACTTAAAAACGCATTTGAGAATCCATGATGCAATTCGTCCACATGAGTGCCCTCAGTGTAAGAAGAGGTTTACTAGTTGTGGAAACTTGAAAACGCATTTGAGAATCCATGACGGAATTCTTGCCTCAGTGCAAGAAGAGGTTTACTAGAAGTGAGCACTTAAAAACACATTTGAGAATTCATGATGGAATTCGTCCACATGAGTGCCCTCAGTGCAAGAAGAGGTTTACTGAAAGTGGAAGCTTGAAAACGCATTTGATAATCCATGATCTATTTTGTCCACATGAGTGCCTCAGTGCAAGAGGAGATTTACTGTAAGTGGACACTTGAAAACACATTTGAGAATCCATGATGGAATTCGTCCATATGAATGCCCTCAGTGCAAAAAGAGATTTACTTTAAGTGGAAACTTGAAAAGGCATTTGAGACTCCATGATTGAATTCGTCCACATGAGTGCCCTCAGTGCAAGGAGAGATTTACTAGTAGTGGAGACTTGAAAAAGCATTTGAGAATTCATGATGGAATTCGTCCACATGAGTGCCCTTAGTGTAAGAAGAGATTTACTCTTAGTGGACACTTGAAAATATGTTTGAGAATCAATGGCGGAATTCGTCCATGTGAGTGCCCTAGGTGCAAAAAGAGATTTATTTAAAGTAGAAACTTGAAAATCCATTTGTGAATCCATGAGGGAATTCTTCCACATTAATGCCGTCAATGCAATAAAAGATTTACACAAAGTGAAACATTGAGGGAAGCTGGAAAATTCATTTGAGATTACAAAAGCAATTTGTAGTAAAATGTGAAAATATTTTAATTGTAACTTGAAAATATTCATGCTCATTTACTTTGATTTACAAACCTTGTTTGTATGCAATATGTAATAGAAATTACCAGAACAAACACTTATGTGCAGCAGCATTGCAACATGTGTTTGAAACACTCCAAACTCAAAGTTGCCAAACTCTGCAAATCTTTCTCCCCTTATAGTCCATGATCTTGGTGTCAAACTTTCACTTATTGGTACTCTCCTGTTCATAAAATGTGGCACAATTGTTTGAGTTGCAGTTCAGCTTCGTAGGCGATCGTGTCCGGCAGTACAGCTGAAGTAAGTGTACGGAAAGCAGCAGTGTTGCTTGCTATCAAATATTTTAGACAAATCAAGAGAATTGTGTGTAGCTCAGACTCAAAGAAAAGGGCGAATGGAACGATTTCAGCGTAAATATTAATTAACTGGACTGTCCACGTCTACTACGAAAGTAATGTAAATGAGAAAAATTCGTGAAAAATATATTTTAAAAAATGCATTTTTGTCGTTCATAAAGAAGTAGTTATAACAATACATTAGAATGCGACATCCGCAGAATTTGGCCTGAGCATGGGTGTACTTTTTGAGTTTCTCTTCATCCTTGCGAGTAGCCGAAAATGGAAGAAAAGCAACACTAAATAACGAAAAAAAAAAACGTAATTAGAATAAGCAAGGTGGAAATAGTGCTGTTGTAATTCCTGAAAATGATGCAGAAAAGAAAATATTTTGTATTTTGGAAAAAGTTTTATCCTAAGCTAGGAGATGAATTCAAGTATATGTAAACTCCTTTCCCATCCACTTTGGCAAACAGAATCGCAAAGTCTGACTGAATATGCGATGGGAAGAATAATGGAAATCCGAAAGCAAGAAGTGTTTGTCACAGCCGGGGGGGGGCACATGAGAGGAGATGACCCCCCCCCACACACACACACACATCAGTCATCAAGGCTATTAAAATAAGTCAATGGTTTTCCTCTCATTTAACTTTAACACTAAACAGAATTTTTGTAAAATTCTTGGGCTTTCCTTTTTTTTACACTTGCACGTTGGTTTCGTAATAGAGCACATATATAGAATGTTTACTCTCGTATAATCCATACCAGCTAAATGAATGTCTCCGTAGATTCCAGAATAATGACACTTTTTTTTTTAAATAAATAGTTTAAAAATAATACAATATATGTGCCGTTGGTTCATAAGATTCGTCGTCACATAGCAGAATCCGCTATGTAGGCGGAAGTTAGATGACTATGATTATTTAGGGTTCGAAACACTGACTTTCACAAAAGCACGACTTCCCAACATCTTTATTCATTTTCATGCACAAGCTGGACTTATATTCTGTCAGCAATGTGCACAGCATACAAACACTATCTGATGAAGCATATTGCTATCAAATGAATGCAATTAACGAGAAGTGACATCAAAAGTTTCGAGCTGGACAGGAAAAGATGATATCTTATGTAGAAACTACCTGAATAGCTTGGTTTTCCTCACCGTGGTTTGTGGCCATGTCTGTTGAAGCTCAGCTTTGTAAGCTGAAATCATAGGTTCGATTCTCCTAGTGGTCGCTTTTTTTTTTACCAACTTGTAACATATTTATTATTTCCTATTTGCATATGCTATTCTACGGTCAATCCCAAATAAACTAGTCTATGTATTTCAGTGTTTTAAAGTGTGATGCGAACCACTATGTGACTTGAACAAGTATCGGACATGGGACCTCCTGATTACAAGTTGTCACACCAATTGTAGCATTATATTTTATTATTGTTCAAGTCGCAAGATGAATATAAAGAAAGAATGACACCCACAGATCTTCTGACAGTGTACATATTTTTGAGTTTAAAGCACGTTATATTTTCTTCATTGTGTTGCAGCTAAAACTTGCTGCTTACAATAATCAAAACTAAAAATGTGTTGTGAAATACAACTGAAGATGAAATGTTCAATATTCCTTGAAGAAGAATCACTGAAATTAACTGGAAAATTTTGAGTTAAATATAAATATTGTTTCATCATACATATGCTCGTTTGTTTCAGTTTGGCGTTGAAGTCCACTTTATGTACGTGGCATGTGCCTCCACAGGGTATCGAACTACAATTCCTTAATTGCAGCCTTTGATACTGCTCCAAGAAATCTATTTTCTGATGACTGGTTTTACTTGTCTCAATATAATAAGTAGGAACAACATAGTCCTCACTATAAAATTAATTCCCTTTATTTGCCAAGGCAACTTTTCTTTTTTTTTTTCAGTGGGCATGCTATGTCGAGTAACTAAAATGTGAACATCTTTTTATATATTTTTATTATTAAGAAACAGAAATGTTGACTTTTTGCTAGTTGTGGCTGGCCTCTTTCTCTTGCTGTTTCTGTTGTGAATGCCATATTTTGCAGCTAGCTAGATAATATTTCATGATGTAGCACATGGGGGAGAGATATTGGCCTTGCTTCTAATTACTAATTTTGATTTGCCTTGTACACGTGTATATGGATGCTTAGCCAATGGCCTACTGGCAACGCCGTTGTCTGGTAATCAAGGGATTCCAGATTCAATGCACGTAGGTACGGATCCCATTCTTAACATTACGCCCAGTTACAATTACCCTATTCGAACACTAGTGACTTCATAAAAACTTTTTTTTTTGTAAAAATTGAATTTTACCCCCTTTGTAGCTGATGTATGTTTTCTTCAGTTTCTGCCTCACTTTTAGTGTTACTTTGCTCCAGATTGTGAAACCAAATTTTATATCACAACTATTCCCGGCACCAGGACAGGGTAGCAACCGGTGTGCAATCACAACGTAGAACGATTGTTGACATTCCCGTTTCCCTTCTCGTGGCTTTGGGGAGGAAAATTTTTAATGTTGTCGCTTTTTGCCCAAACACTAGGCCTAATTGGTAGACATGTGCGTGGGCAGGCATGACTCACTGCGACAAGGAATGCCCACTTATCCGACCTGCCACATGTTGGGACCCAAGCTTTCAATGCACGTGCTGACGTCATCCCTGTTTGGTTCTTTGCTGGGCGAGATCCACATGCTTCCAACTGCTGTCATGGACTAATGACACACCCTCACTTTAGCGGGTATTCGCAGTTCAACCGGGACTTCAAGCGGGCAGTCAGCATTGTTATTCTTGACACACTGCTAAGGCAATCATTTGATGATCACTGAGGAGACGGTTCAGAGTTCCCAATGAAACCTACATAAGTAGATTCAGCATTAAATATCATGTGTTTGACATGATTATTTCTAACTCCGTTAGGATACACAAACGATCGAGAAGAGTTACAATTTTCAAGTTTGTCGAAATGGCGTATTGGTTAAGGCAGGTGCTTGTGGTAGTGAGGGTCTTACTTTCGATCCCTACTTGAGGCAACTTCATTTTCAAAACTTTTTTTAATTTCTCGTTATATTTATATAAGTAATTAGAACATATTGGTAAATTGAATAAAAAAAAATATTAACTGATTTACCATTCGTATGAATTCGATTATATTTATTTAAAACTATCCTCCTAGTAATGGCTTAAAAAGAATGTATGCTCGTAAGACCAACAAATCAAGAACATTTATTATATGGATGTTTAATTACGAATTTGCCGACATGCGTGGTGTAGTGGTTACCACAGCGTGCTACGATGCTAGGGATTCCAGGTTCCAATCCCGTCCCTGGCATAGGTGTTCCTTGTGAGTGTCACTTCCTCAATTACCATATCATCACTCATCCTCATCGTCGCGATGAGGCTAAATGTGAAATCAAAATAAATTGCGTATTTATGAAGAAGAAAGAATACCGTTTTTTTATGAATTGTGATGCCTTTGAAGTATTTATTACAAAATGTAAGAGGGGAATATTTTGTTTTATAGGTTTGAAAGTTGTCAGTAATTTGATAAATAGGAAGTAGCCTGGATGTTGGGTTGTCTTGTTTAAAATCACAAGATAAAAGAGGGACTGAATTGGTCTCTAATAAAACGCGAAGTTGGAGTTGAAATTTCACTTGGTTTAGGACCATGCTATAACCGCAGTAGAGACTTGTCCTGTTAAATTTGAATCCTACCATAACAACTTGTATCTTAAATGAGAAAAGGAGTCGAGCCATACTACGTTCCAACTTTAGGAAATTCAGTTTCTGATATGTATAAGTGCTTTCAAAGGGGCACCCCAAACTATTTAGTAGAAGCTAAGAATGTTTCCTATGCCCTTCATGTAATTGTAACACCTCTGACATATCCAATTATATGTGACCTAGGTTTGTTGTTAACTATTAAAACATGGTTACCAGTACTACACTATGTTTCCTGTTGTTTGACATTACTTAACTTATAAACGGGAAGTCACTTGACACTCGTTCACATTTAAAGTTTTTGATTTCTCCTGAGCATCCTTTTCATGCAGTGACATTCATAATTCGATCAGTTTTATCATTATTTGCCTGTAACAGATTTGCAATGTATGTAATAAGTGTTTCTCTATTCTCTGCTCGACCCTGCTTCCAACGCCCGTGCTCGCAGTGCAGTAGACAGCGACAGTCATCGGCTGCCTGCCCACTGTTTAACCACACTGGGTACTGATGGATGCCTAATAGCTTCCCCTTTAGATGGGCGAGTCTGATTGGTTCACGACAACAGGGCGGGTATTTCTTCCCATTATGGCGGGCGGACCACGGGCAGCCAATGGATCACCATTTGCAGATCTCTACGAATTGGCAATTTGACCATGAGTTCCTTTGCAGGGAAACGCGGTAACAGGGGGTCGCTGTCATTAAGGCAGTTCCCGCACCGGATATAAGAGCGACGCGCCTGTAGAACTGTGACATGAATGAAAAGCGTGGAAAATGAAATATAGTGGTGAAAACCAATGTGTGTTAATGTATCTTCAAAGATTTAAATAGTTTGGAGACGAAAACCGAAGAAAGCCCTGTCAAATAAAATGCACAAATATTATTTTTCTTTGCCAAAAACTCACTATTCCCAGATCACTTCAAGTGGTTTTGCTTGGCCAAGGCCGTAGAACTGCCGATAAACACAAACCACGTGACGCATGTCCATCGGGCAGCCTCGCAAAGCAGGCACCGAACTGCGAGCAACGTGCTGCTTCACTTTTGTGAAAGGAACAGATAATCTCCGTTTCTAAGTACTAACCCTGGTAGGATCAGTTTTTTTTTTTCATGCAGAAGAATGAAATGCCATAAAGCTGATTAGAGGTTTCAATATGTATGTGTAATTTACGTTTGTCCGTTTGTGTGGCCAAATGTTTGCAGCAGATAGAAAATGACTTTCACTTTCACTATTTAAAATAGAGTTAAAGTAATGCAGTTGATAGAATATGCATATCACTGTGCCACACAACAGCCTCCTGCTAGTTGTTTAAAACCAAAAATGTGCAAATTTGTAATGGGATCTAACGATGTCACATTACATGAATAGTTTTGAACACAGGGTAAATTTCGTATACTGAAGTCATTATATAGAAAGTTTGCATTTACAATCTTAGTTCATGAAATTCTTTCCTTCCCTTCATTTTTAAAAGTAATAACGGAAAGTCCCATTTTAGTTTAAATACCTTAATTATAATGCAATAATTTTAGAGCTTGATATCCTTTTAATTCTCAAATGCTCAAAGAGAATAAATATTTCAAGCACTTTTACATGCTGACCCCACGTCACCCCATTACCAGTTGAAGAACTCCACACCTCTAGGTAGAATTATGGGAGAGAGACTGGCAGTCGGGAGATAGGACAAGGACTTTACGGGGCTGTCGTCCCAAGGAGTGTTATTATTACGTTTGTGTGTATGTTTGGGTTCTATTTGCTGGCAGAGAAAAATGTAATTCGGATTCCATTTTAAACTGTAGGTCCAGTTCCGATTATCTTTGCTGTGAATAAAGTGGACTTCAACGCCAAACTCAAAGAAACACGCATATGTATGATGAAATAATATTTCTATGTAACTAACAATTTTGCAGTTAATTTCAGTGACTCTTCTTCCAAAGAGTATTGATTATTATTGTAAGCAGCAAGATTTTAACCGCAACACGATGAAGTAAATAAAACACGCTTTACACTCAAAATTATCTAAACTGTCAGAAGATCTGTGGTTGTCATTTTTTTTTATCTTGCCACATGAACAATAACAAAATATAACGCTACAATTGGTGTGACGACTTGGAATCAGGAGATACTGTGTGTGATACTCGGTCAAGGGACATAGTGGTTCTCATCCCACTCTAAAACACTAAAATACATAGACAATGAAATAATTAATGTGCTACAAGTTGGAAAAAAAAAGTGCCCATGTAGGGAATCGAACCTAGGATTTCAGCTTTCAAAGCTGAGCTTCAACCGACATGGCCACAAACCACGGTGAGGAAACCAACAGCACATATATTATTTTTAAATTATTTATTTAAAAAATAAGTGTCATTATTCTGGAAACTACGGAGATATTCATTCAGCCAGTATGGATTATACGAGAGTGAAAATTATATTTATGTGCTCCATTATGAAACCAACAAGCTAGTGCAAAAAAGGAAAGCCCAAGATTTTTATAAAAATTCCATTTAGTGTTAAAGTTAGATGAGAGGAAAACCATTTACTTATTGTTAATAGCCTTGATGACTGATGTGTGTGTGTGGGGGGTACCTCCTCTCATGTGCCTCCCTTGCTGTGACATAAACTCTTCTTGCTTTCGTATTTCCATTATTTTTCCCATCGTATGTTCAGCGTCGAATAACATGGGTACCTGGGGGAAACCCCGGTGAGTAAAGGCGGTCAGGGGCGTGATGCTGATCACATCACCCCCACTCACGACCGGATCAAGAAAGTGTGGGGCATTACCCCCACACCCCCTATACACCTTCATGGCGTGGTGCTAAGCACAGGGGAGCACTTTACCTTTTACCTTTTTTGTCGTATGTTCAGTGCAGACTTTGTGATTCTGTTTGCCAAAGTGGATGGGGATGGAGTTTATGTATATTTGAAGCCATCTCCTGGGCTAGGATAAAACTTTTTCCAAAATATTTTTTTTGCATCATTTTCAGGAATTACAACACTAACTAACTAACTAACTCTCTAGCCTTCTTAAACCCGAAGGTTCATGGCTGCAGCAACACAGGCCTTCCATCTGTCCCTATCTTGAGCAAGATCTATATACTCTTTTCCATCCCTACCGATTTCCTTTAGGTCCATCTCAACGTTGTCCCTCCATCTTCGTGTTGGCCTTCCTACAGGTCTCTTACCATCTGGTTTCCCAACAAGAATCCTGTAAACTCCTCTTTCCTCTCCCATTCGTGCCACATGGCGTGCCCACCTAAGTCTTCTTGATTTAATCATTCTAATAATATCTGGATATGAGTACAAATTATGTAGTTCTAAATTATGTAACCTTCTCCACTCACCTGTCTCCTCATCCCTTTTGGTCCAAAGATTTTCCTAAGGATCTTATTTTCAAATACTCTCAATTTAAGGAATTACAACAGCACAAATAAAAAGCAATATCAATAAATCTCAAATCGTATGATATGCTAAACAAGAAAGAGGGAGAAATAATAAGATAAATAAAATATTTCACTAGTTATAAATGGAACTGAGGTAAAAGACCCAGAAACCATAGTAATAATATTCAATAATTCTCTTGTGAATAAAAACCCAATCAGTAGATTGCAAACAAAATATAAAAATTTGAGACGACACACTAATGCCATTCAAAACTCTATGATACTGGAAGAAATAAGTACAAATGACCTTGAGAAAGCCATTAATTCCCCAAGTAACAAGAAATCATTTGATATTGATGTTTTGTCTAACCAGAGTAAAATAATCCCAACATTTAGGAAAAATCCCGACTCCTCGGGTTTCCTTATTTTTTTGAAACCCAACACCCCTGGAATTTCCTGAATCTTTGGGAATTCTCGATCTTTCGGCAAACCTAATTCGTCTAACTGTCTCGGAAAATGCACGTTTCATTCTTCCAATACAAGGAAAGAAAAACCAATCAGTCGGTCAGTTCTATTGCCCTTTGGCTCCTCTGTCCTCCGTTGGACCAATGGTCAACCATCTTTCATGGTCCCTCCCTTTCACATAACACACACCACTGCCAACTTGTATCCTCATTTTCCACTATCTCAGATCCTGTATACATTCTTTGTTGGAGCTTTTGTACTCTATTATTACCCATCACTCATATCCAAGGGACGGAGAAATCTATTATTAATTAATTGTCCAAATTATATAAAATGGAAAGTTGAGTTACTTGTATAGTGGTTTGGTTATACTGGTCATGGGGTGTTGCTGGATTGCAGGGGTTGGGGTAGCCCTACGGCTGCTCTCTCATCTGGGGTGACAAACAAAAGACAAGAAATTGTCGAACTGAGAACAACGAAGGGGGAAAAGAAATGATCGGTTTGCCAGTGAGGAAAGAAAGAAAATATAAAAGCATAACATTAATAATAATAACTAAATAAAGGTGCGCAGTACAAAATTCGTGTATTAACGCTACTGTAATATTTTGAATCCAGTACAAACACCATAAAATATTACAAGACGTAAAACTCCCCGTGCACATATAACATGAAGGCGAAATTGGGGGATGTGGGGGTAGGGCCCCACACATTCTCTATGTCAACCATTTTGAAGGTGATGTGATCAGCACGACGCTCCAGTATCATTTACCCTCAGGTACCCATTGAATGGACATTTCCACTCAATTTTTTTTACGACTAATTTAAAAACTACACCCTGGAAAAATAACCCCTGCAAGTTCTCGCGTTTCTCTGCGTCCAGTTTAAGGCAGAAACGAGACTTCCGAAGTTGCGAGGCTAGCGTTGCGCTGAAAACACGCCGCCGCCATGTTAATACGTCACGCCTTAGAGAGAGCTCGTTTGTCGTCTGCTTCGAGCGTCCAGTTTACTGCGGATAGCCCGCGGTGAGCGAACATGTGCAGCAATTTTACAAATCTGTACAGATTTAAATAATGGAAGAAGGAGCGATAGTGGAAAGGAAAGCCATGCTTTGTAATGATCATTCTTCCATGAAATATCCCTGCTGCTCACGTGCAAGAGAAATGAAAGGGTTCTGCTGCATGCTTGTTCTCAGGTCATGCGAAAAATATTGCTTGTAAAATTGGTTGCTGACCAAACTTTCAAAAATATATATATTTCAAACTTATATTTATCGAAATTTACCGTAACCTATATAGTGCAAAATAAGAATTTATAAAGCCTATTTTACTTTATTTTCCATAAAGCAATTTCAGTTTGTGTTTCATTTCTGTTGCGCAAGTTATGATCAAATATTTTTGGGCAATTAAGAGAAAATACACTGACAAGATTACATCAGTTGCACAGTACATATTAATACTTAGTTTATGTATAATTATTACAAGGAAATAATGTGTATAACCAAGGGCGTATTTAAGGGGGGTTCAACGGGTCCACCCCCTTTGGTTCAGTAAAATTACCAGAGTTACCTGATCATCCGCTTGTTCATAAAAAATTCTTCGGACTTATTTTATTCTCTTAAGTTAGAGACGTAGGACAGGGAAGGAAATTACGTAATTCCACACACCAGATGGGACTGCAGACCAAATGTCTGCAATTTCCTGATAGTTTCGGAATTTCTGCGATAAGAAACTGCATTGAGACTAAAATCAGTTATTTTTCCCCCCTCGAGTCATCTTAAAGATATTTGGTTTTTAAAAACGCAGTGACACAAGATGAACAGAAAAGTATCAATACTAGCCTGACTTTGTGACTACATACACACAACTTTGTCGGGTCTAGCACTCCCTGCTCTCCAATAAGCTTCTGGCCAGCAGTGTCCTGGATTTTCACTTACGAAATAAAGCAACCCTAATCATACCAAAAGTTGATCCATCCCCCCCCCCCCACGTGAACTATATATACGCCCATGTGTATAACAATATCCCATTCTGAAATGGTACGATATATTTTGAATTTTGTACTGCGAAAATAGCCGCCTCATCTCGTTACCCCGAACGCATTAATTTGTTGGTTCACAACTTCAACACTAAGGATCCTATCGAGACGAGACATGGCAGCCTTGGTCTCGTTCTCGTTGAGTTGTAAATGTCTGTCTCCTGTTTATTTGTAAATGTCTCATTGACAGTCTCGTCTCGATTTATAAACATCCGTCTCGGTTTGGGAGGGCAATTCTCGTTCTCGTCTCAAGTCTCGAAAAGTATAGAATTAACAAAGGATGACCAGGAAAGAACTGGCGTTGTAATTATTATTCACAAAATTCATGATTTATCTGAGGAACTCGCATGTTCCAGGTTTGACTCTCGACCTGGGCATGACTGTTTCCTTGTGAGTGACATTTCATTGAACTGGAAATTGTTACATGGGAGGATGTTTGCTCGAAACTTTGGGGACAGCTAGAGGGATGCTTCTATTGTTAATGTTAGTGTTGCTCACGAGACGAGACATTTTCCGTCTCGTCTCATAAAAGGAGATGGGACTAGTGAATGTTTTCGAAATGAGATGGGACAGAAGAAAAAGTTCGTCTCGTATCGTGGCAGGTTGGGTGATACTTAGATTGTGCTTGTTGGTGGTGGTGGTAGTGTGTGTGTGTGTATGTGGAGGGGGTGTCCTGCACCCCGACTTCGAATACTGCTTGTAGTTATTCATGTTCATTGTAGTGATTAGCCAAAAGGGGGAAGAAGAAGAAATGTGATGTTAGAGAAGATACATACTAAATTGACCATGCGTTTTCATCGTTGTGGTTAAACAAAGTGACGGAAAAGCGACGTAAAAGTAGGCTAAATACAAATTTAAAAACTCCCCATACCTTTTTATGTTGTTCACATCTTATATTGCAGAAATTGCCGTGTAAACCAGAGTGTTCTAAACGTATTATTTTAAAATTTGTGAAGAAAATATTATGACGAAAATAATTGTAATTCCAGAAAAGGCATTCCTATAACATTAAGTTCTTGCCAGTCAGAACCAACCTATGTATTCGCAATGAAGAAGGCTGTTCACGTGTTCAGCCATTGACTGTTACAAGTTTTGCTTTGTAACCCTAATGGGAAAACCCTCTACCGAGTGGCTGCATTATAGTAAATACTACTACAGTATACTGCTAGGGCATAATTCATCTCCAAGAAATGAAGCACAGATTTTTGCATTGGAAGTTACAAGATACTTGTTTTACACAGTAACAAGTGACTTTGCTGTCGCTTCCGCTGCTCATGCTAAGTTGAGGGGACGAGCAGAAGCCCCGCCTGCACGCATTTCTAAGTGATGACGTCAGAGGACCTCCTGTCTGTGGAGAGGACGTTTTCAAATCCGTGACGTAGTAGGTGAATTTCAGCGGTGTTTGAAGGCGTGTTTCTCGAGAACCAAAACAAATATCGCCGAGATATTTTGCACATCTCATGTTTGTGTCATTGTCTGTAAAATGAATGGATTTAAAACGTTTTTCATGTCAAAGTGGAAATGTCCATTGAGGCTAGCTGAGCCCCAGAACCGCATTTATGCGGGCACAAGGCCAGAAAAATTCCGACCTTAGATCATCCACCCAGGGAATCGAATCCGGCTCTCCCGCATGGAAGTCAGGTGCTCTACCACCTTTTCAATATTTTTTTAAGTAAAGGCTCTAAGCGGCAACTTTCCCCATACAAACCTCAGTAGTGTATATTGATTGTGTCTACGCCATACTTGGTACGAGCCCTTTTTTATCCTCTTTTTTTATCAATTGAATATCAGTTTTTGACATATTTTGACAATTTTTTGTCGATGTTTTAGCGTTTAGCGATGTTTTAGTAATATTTTCAATTTTTCCCACTCATACTTGGTACGAATGCCACGATCTTACGTGATATAACTTAACCTATTCATTTTTTTTTCGTGTTAAACTACACGAGAGCCTCTACGTGCTTTGACCTACTTTAGAGTAGAGGGGTAAGGACAGTTCAGCAACTTCAAGTGAGGTTCAGTGTTGCCAACCCACCCAAAGAAAATCGCACCAAAACTTCAAAAAATCACTTTCTCTCCACGTTCCGCGCCTCATTTATTGCGCTGACGATGTTTCACAGCGCAGAAAAAGCCGGTACGAGTAAATACACTCTCTCATCCTTGAAGTACGAATGCGCCTTATCGTAATTTTCCAAGTCCGGGGACCATGTTTATATATCGTGACCTTTGTAAACCTCTCGGGAACGATGTGCCACACACACGCGCGCGTGCGTGCCTGTGTTGTGACGCAAGCAAACAAAACAAATAATATATATTTTTTTTTTTAGGATTCCTGGCCCCTATAACCCCGCCGGAGTTGCCCTACCCAAAAAGGTTCTCTAATGGCTGCGGTTAGATAACCACACCTCTATAGAGTTTCACGTGTTTTTTTTCCCCTCAAACTTCGAGACAGAAAAGTGACGATGGGGTCGCGCAAGCGGGGGGTTCTTCGAAACGAACGAGCCCCCAACGTTTTCCCGTACGGCCTGCGAATGTAAGGTTGGTTCACGTGAACGCGAATTTCTTCGGGAATGTTTTTCAGCTCGTACATATGACCGTACATGCTGTTCATCATCAACTTCGCCGTATTCTGTTTCGCGTCCATTTCGAGCAATTTGCCTGGCGGTAGGGTCTTGCAATTCTTGGCCTCCTTGATTTTTTTACGCAAGGTCATGATCTTGCGAATGCACAGGGCGTTGAGCGTGTGGGGCGAAAAATACACGTGGAGATCCGCTTCCGCGCAGCCGGTTGGGATTCGTGCTGCCGCGATAAACGTCCACTTCCGTGCCTGGTGGTTCCGGTGTGGAATTCACGCCCTTCAACGTGAACTTGGAGTGGCGAGAGCCCCGCTGCGACCATGACGCTCGGGTAGAGTGACGTATGAACCCCGAGAAAATTCTATATAAAATAACATACCTGAAAATTATATTCACAGTAGATTGAATTTTGATTTTTTTTTGTATTCCCCCGAGAAATTCTATATAAACAACATACCTGAAATTCTATTCACAGTATAGATTGAATTTTTGAGTTTTGTAATCACCCCAAGAAATTCTATATAAAATAACATACCTGAAAATTGTATTCACAGTAGATTGAATTCTTGAGTTTTTGTATTTGCACCCAAGAAATTCTATATAAAATAACATACCTGAAATTCTATTTACAGTAGATTGAATTCTTGAGTTTTGTAATTACCCCAAGAAATTCTATATAAAATAACATACCTGAAAATTTGTATCGCTATATACTAGACTTTTTGATTTCTGTGATTTTGGAGAAAGCATAATGGAATGCACCAGTTTGATCGAATGTGTTACTTGCGAAAAATTAATATCTAATACTAATATTAGCAAGCACAGGGCAAGATGTAACGAAACAGGTTCGAGAATTAATCGTTCGTTACCTTCTAAGCCTTGTGCTCTATGCGGAAAGATGATCAGCATTGCAAATTTAAGTAAACACCTGAAAATTTGCAAACCATCGACCGAACAAGGAACATTGAAAAGAAAAATCGATGATGCAGGAACCGAAGCTTCTACTTCCAAACAAGTTAAATTATCCGATGAACGAACACCAATTAGATCTGCATTTAACCGTCATATTCAGGATTTTTCTTTTACTTCGGAACCAGGCTGCGACATTCTTAGTTTCTTGCGTGAAACGAAAAAATCCGTGATAAATATTCTAAAAAATAAATTGGAAAATAATTCCATAAAAACATACGTTGATCTATTTTCCGAATACGAAAAAGTCGATGGTACAACAAGAGTCTTTTATCATCGAACAAAAAACCAAGCTCTTCATTTGGCGGACGTCGATAATTTGGACGAATTTTATTCTGATCTTTCAAATGAGCTGGTTAAGAAACACGACGGTTTCGAGGCTAAAGGGTCGGGATGGTCTCTGTGTGGAAGTCCTCACACGTAAACTGTTTACGTGAACCGATTCTCGCCTCTTCGTGCATCCAGCTACGTTCCTCTTCCAGTGGATATTAAAAATAAAAAAGCCGTGCTGAACATTCAAAATATAGATGATAAATGTTTTCTTTGGTGTGTCTTGGCGGAACTTCACCCGATTCATTGGTCAAATCATCCAGAACGGATTTATCATTACAAGCAGCATGAACCTGAACTGGAAAATGCAATGGCTGGCATCGAATACCCGGTGACCATTTCTGATATATCAAAATTCGAAACACGAGATGCAGAAGGAAAACGCTTAATCATCAACGTGTATTCCTATACGTTGGATAAACATGTCGTGCATCCCGTCAGGATAAGCGATGTCGACGATGATGATGCTCGTGAGATTAATCTTCTTCTAATTTCAAACGACAGTGTTCATCACTACACGCTAATTCGTTCTCTATCACGTTTGGTCAGAAGTCAAACTACCAAGTATGCAAACCACATCGAAGTTTGCCCAAGATGCCTAACCACGTTCGACGATCGAAAACAATCCAATTATCGAAATTACACCGGACGTCAAGTTGCTATCGAGAAACTTGCCAAACATAAAATTTATTGCGGTGACAACAGACCGACTTGCATGTTGATGCCGAAATCAAAAGAGGTCGTAGAATTTAGGATGCATAAGGCATTGTTCGAACATCCCGCAATCATCATTGCTGATTTTGAGTCTTTTCTCAAACCCCTGTCGTACTGCGAACCAGACCCCGAACTTTCTTCCACAACACCGTATCAGTTGCACGAAGCCTCGAGTTTCGGATATGTTGTTGTGCGACAAGACAGGATAGATGAACCGTATGTTTATCGAGGACCAGACGTAATCAAACATTTTTTTGAAAAGATGGTTGAAGAGGTTGAGACCATTGGCAGCCTCTTACGCGAATCGAAACCAATGCTTCCATTATCCAGCGATGAACTTCAATCTCACAATAACATTGAAACGTGCCCGTTGTGCGATCAACGTTTCACCGACGAGAACCGGAAAGTATTTCACCATAATCACTTCACCGGAAACTACATCGGTGGAATCTGTAACACGTGTAATATAAAGATCCAAAAACCTACGTTTGTCCCCATATACTTTCATAATGGCAGCGGTTACGACTTCCATCTCTTAATACGGAATCTTGGATATGATAGACAAAAAATAAATATTCTAGCAGAGAATGAAGAAAGGTACATCAGTGTCAGCAAGCGAGTATTGATTCCGGGAACAAACGAAACTGTGGAGATGAGATTTTTAGATTCTTACAGATTTTTATCTGCGAGCTTGGACGCTTTTGCAAGCAAACGTTCGGCTGAACAATTTAGAATAACGAGAGCTAATTTTCCCACCGTAGACATAGAAATGATTAGACGTAAAGGTATTTATCCATATGAATATGTTAGTGATAATTCTAAATTTAACGACGACACTCTTCCGCCTCAAAAAGAATTTTACAGTCGACTCAGAGAGAAAGGAATCACGGATGATGAATACGAACACGCGCAACGGATGTGGGACAAATTAGGATGTAGGACACTCGGCGATTATCACGATGCCTACTTAAAACTGGACGTGACAATACTCGCGGATGTTTTTCAAGCATTCAGGAAAACGTCGGCGAATATTTACAAATTAGATCCTGCATATTTTTACGGTCTCTCGGGCTTAGCGTGGTCTGCCATGTTATTACAGACAAAAATAAAACTCGAATTGATACCGGACGTGGACATGTAATATTTTATCGAGAGGGGGATACGAGGTGGAATGGTGCAATGCGCACAGAGACATGCAAAAGCAAATAACGTTCACATGACAGAAGAATACGATCCTAATGAACAATCGAAATACATATTTTATGTGGATGCAAATAATTTATACGGACATGCTATGATACAAAAACTTCCTTACGGCAGGTTCGAATGGGTGGATACCACTTCCATTAACATTAATAATTTCAACGACTGTGAATTTGGCTTGTTTATAGAGGTGGACCTCGAATTCCCCGACCATCTACACGATTACTTCAAAGATCTACCTCCTGCACCCGAACTAAAATGTTCGCCTGATTCAAATCAACGTAAGCTTCTGTTAACATTGGATAGGAAAGAGAGATACGTTCTCCATTACAAAAATCTTCAATTCTTAATTGAGAAGGGAGTTCAAGTAATAAATGTGAGAAGAATAATGAAATTCAAACATTCCGAGTGGTTAAAACCTTACATTGAAAAAAATACGTATCATAGAACACGCCACGTCAGATTTAGATAAAGATTTTTTTAAACTCATGAATAATGCTGTTTACGGAAAAACAATGGAGAATGTCAGGAAGCACGTGGACGTGAGATTAGTTCCCGATTCAAATAAATGTAGAAAATTGATAGCATCGCCGACATTCAAATCACGAAATATATATGATGAAAAGCTGGCCCTGTTTGTGATGGATAAAAAAATAATCAAGTTCAACAAACCAATCTACCTTCTATAATGAAAATATAACACTTTTGTACACGGACACGGACAGTTTTATTTATTCCGTACAGACATCTCACTTCTACAACAATTTGAAACAACCGAAAATGATTGATCATTTCGACACATCTTCCTTCACTCAACCAAACAGATTTGATCTCCCTTCTCGCAATAAAAAAGTGCTTGGTAAAATGAAGGATGAATGCAACGGAGAAATCATTCTGGAGTTCGCCGGCTTACGTTCCAAAATGTATGTGGTGAAAACAGAAACCAGCATCACCAAAAAAGCCAAAGGTGTTGGTAAAAATACCGTGTAAAACAAGCTTGTGTTCCAGGATTACATCAATTGCCTCTATTCACAGTCGAGGATTCTACGTTTGGAGACAAGGATACAAAGCGTAGACCACGTGCTTACCACAAACAAAGTTAAGAAAATTGCGCTGGATCCACATGACGATAAAATATGTATTTTGTCTTGTGGAATCCACACGTTGCCTTGGGGGCACTATCGTTTAGAAATTAGTAAAAATTGTAGGCAATGCAAATGAAAAAAAATGAACTTAAATAACTATAACTTAAATAAAAAACAAACTTTAACTGTCTCACATACACAATAAATAAATAGCAAGGACAATTAATCTTTTTGGTTTCAAAAAACAGATCATCATGGAAACTGTACACCGCACGAGAGATCTACCTTCCGTGTTATCTAAACTCAACGGCCTGTTGATCGTTCACCTCAACAGCATCTGGACAAAATTGGATGAGGACGTTGGTAAAACATTTTATGTCTTCAATAACAATTTACATTTTTACGAAATTCCGATCGACGGGAAAATTCGGATCACCGTGAATCCGGAGAACGAAGGGCGAAAAATCAAAATTTCTAGCGGCAAGAACATTTTTCGAATGAAGCACGACAAGGTACTTTCTAACATGGCGTACGATGTGTCTGCAGGCGATTATCTTTACGTGGAACTCCTCGGAGATTACGACAAACTCATTCCTCTCTTCGTAGAATTACGAATCGTCTATCCTATTATAAATAACCGTTAACAAAAATGCCTAACGACATTTTCGGCCACACCAAGCGTGTAGACCACGCAGAAGAGATTCTCATGCTCGACGTTCGAGTTAAAAGTTGAGGAGGGATTTGATTGCTTTGCCGGAGACCTTAAACAAAAGTTTAGAGTCCAAACGCAATGTCTCGATCCTATTCTGAAAATCGATTCTGAACTGAAAACACTCATAAAAAATTATGTTGACGTACCTTCTTACGACAACGTTCAAAATATACAGTTGAGCGTGGATTCGCTTCAAAATGATTTGACCAAATTACAGCAATTTCAATCGAAAGATTTGGAAAAATTGAAACTCGAAATCGAGGAACGAACTTCCGCAATCGAAAAAAAATTCTCTGAACTTCAAACCAACGTGAACGATATCGATGTAGAACGCTTGCATGTCGTCGTTTCCAAATTACAAGAATTCACCAGCACGTTGGAAGAAATTAATTCCAAGTTCCAGACTTTGGAAGATACAATGACGAACCTACCATCGTCAGACGAACTGCAGGTCATCGGTAAAAGCGTTGCGAACGTAAAAATTCAATTGGAGGCTTATCAAGATTTCGAACACATTCAAACCACCATCGCTACGCTTCAGGCGTCTCTGGAGTTGATAACGAAGAAATTAAAAATATTCACGTTCAAGCAAGCGCGTTGACGAGTATTCAAGACACGTTAAGCACGGTTCAGCAGAAGATCGAATATTTAGAAAATTTGAACGTCGAATCGAACCTTGCTCATTTTCATCACGTACTCGACAACATACAGGGTGACTTGGAATCGTTACGGACGAGCGTACCTTCGAAGGAAGATTTGGAAAAATTGAAAACGGCGGTGACGGCATTATCCGATTCGAGTGACATCAAAAGTTCATTGAGCGATCTCGAAAGTACGGTGGCCAATCTCCCCACCTCCAAAGAATTACACGCTTTGAAAAGGAACATATCTCGAATGCTGAAACGACTAGAAACGGAAACGGCAAAGGTGGAACAGATTCGAGATGAAATTAGTTCGCTGGTGTCGACCTTGCCCACTTCGCAGAGCGTCGCGGATCTTCACACGCAGTTTACCGAGATGCGAAGCATCGTGAACGATCTTACCGAGAAAAGTTCGAAATTGAATCAAGTTGAGAACCTTCAAAACATTGTCGTCAACATCAGAGATCAAGTTGGAGTGCTGGAATTCACGCAGGAATCGACGCTGGCCTCTTTCGGTGCCAAGTTGCAAGAACTGAACGAAAACTACAAGCAGTTGAACGTGGAAGTGAAAATCAAAATCATTTTCTGCCGTAACGGATACCATAGTCGAGCATTTCTTGCCCATTGAAAATAAACTTGGACACGTTCACAGTAATCTGCTCAGCGTCGACACTAAAATTGCCAAATTGTTCACCTTGCAAGCCATCGAAATCAACAGCGTACCCAATCAACAGAGAATCTCCACGTTCGTCGAAGGTAACAAACTGTACATGTTACATCCTTATCATCCGTATTACAAGTTTCTCCTCGATGGCACGATTCAGATAAACGAATTTTCGTACTGGTCTCACGGCAGAAAAGCTAGCGTTCCCACCATGACGTTGATATCGAATCGTGGTGTCCAGAAAGCAGGAAACATTCCTCTGGCACGTTGGAACGAAACGCGCAACATATATGAAATACACGAAGACGAAGATCTTACCGTTTTCGACGTGAGTGTCGGCGATAAGCTGATCGTTCAAAACACGAGCGACGTGCCACCCTCTTTGAATCCCATCACGCTCGTGCTTCTCTTCAAACGTAATCTATAAAAATGTCTAAGCAAGCCATCGTCCAAGAATTGCATAAACCTGCACGCCGCAACTACGAACTTTTAGCGGTGGTAACCAAGGGCATCGATGACCTCTGGGAAAGTGACCTCGTGGAAATGAGTAGCGGCAAGTTAAAAAATGTACATAAATTGAACAAGGGCAACAAGTACCTCCTCACCGTCATAGACACATTTTCGAAATTCGCATGGGTTCTACCTTTGAAGGCGAAAACGGGAACATGCGTCACGGAAGCATTCAAATTAATTTTTCGCGAAAGCGGCAGACGACCTCGGTTTCTGCACACGGACAAGGGGAAGGAATTCTACAATACCGTATTCCAAAAGTTTATTCGGAAACACGACGTTCAACATTACTCGACCTTCAGTGACGTCAAAGCCAGCATCGTGGAAAGATTCAATCGGACTCTGAAATCGCGCATGTGGTCACGCTTTACGCTTCAGGGAAGCTACAATTGGGTCACCTTTCTTCCGGAACTCGTTAACGACTATAATCACACGGTGCACAGAACGATAGGCATGAAGCCAGCTGACGTTACCAAGTCCGACGAGCTGCGTTTAATTTCTACTGTTTACTGTCCAAAGTACACACCCACGACAAAAAGAGCTAAATACAAAATTGGAGACCAGGTGAGGATCAGTAAATTGAAGCGAACGTTCGCCAGGGGTTTCACACGAAACTGGAGCACGGAACTTTTTACCGTGGTTCGAGTTTTACCCGGGAACCGTCACACGTATATAATAAAGGACAGTGGCGGTGAAATTTTATTGGGGCGCTTCTACGAGGAGGAACTCTCTAAAACTAAATACCCCGAAAGTACCTTATCGAAAAAGTTTTGCGTAAGAGAGGTGACAAACTTTTGGTGAAATGGCTGGGACTTCCGGGAACAAGTTGGATCGATTCGAACGAAGTGATTCTATGAGTACGTGGAATGTTGTGAAACGTCTACCTGATTCGGAAAGTCAAACGAAAAAAAGGAACGGCGAATTGCTCCCCGATAGCATACGATGTCTGATCGTATGACCTTCGGGGTGCGGAAAGACGACACTGCTTATTGATAATTTTATCCTCGCACCCAATTAGTTAGACTGGGAAAACAGACACCTCTACGTATTTTCGAGAAGTCTCGAACAACCGAAATACCAGCAACTTATGTAACTGTACGAGGGACTGGACATTGCAACTTTCGCATCTGAAATCATTCCACTGGACGATTGTCTCGAGAATTCCGTTGTGGTGTTCGACGACATGATCTTGGAAAATCAAAACGAGATTCGTAATTTTTCACTCGAGGTCGTCACAAAGGATTGGATTGTTTCTACCTGGCACAAACTTTTTCCAAGGTTCCGAAACAACTGCTACGCGATAATGCTAATTTTATTTGCTTGTTTCAACAAGACCACACCAATTTAAAACACGCACATGATGATTACGTAGGGGCTGACATGAATTACAATCTATTTTCTAAATTCTGCTCCCACTGTTGGAACAGTGACGATTTCTGATTCGTGACCATTGACATGACTGGAAAAGCAAACCATTGAAAGTATAGGAATAAAATAAACGTTTATCTAGACGTCTCAGAGTATATTAATCACCCTGAGGCTAACAAGAGGAAAATTTCAGATTTGCAACGAGAAGAAAATCCAAAAAAATCAAAGGTCGTGAGAATCTAAAAAAATAAAATTTGAATTTTTTTTTCAAACGTCTCTCAACCATATATAAAATAACCATTACAAACAAAAAGTGAGTGTTAGAAAAGTGGATAGTCTCAAGCGGGTGACGGCAAGAAAACTACGAGAACCGAACGTATAGGCTGAGAATTCGACGTTTCAGAAACGTTTCGACGTATATAGAAAAATGTCAAAACGTCAATTTCAAGAAGACGAAAATCACAAGTTGCGTGAATACCTCGCGAAACGCTTCAAAGGTTGGAAATCCGAGAATCGCGGATTCTACCAAGAGAAAAAACGTCAAGATCAACCTGTGATCGATGCCATCAGCGGTCTAGGTAAAGAAATTAAAAGTGTCACGGAACAAAATAAAAATTTGATCAACGTACTCGTACCACTCGCAGCTAAAAGTTACACTGTACCCACGCCCATTTCGAGCATTCCTTCGACGCCGTTCGAACTGAAGGAAGTACCGGCACGACGTCAAGCCATAGGTAGCACGTCGTCTTCGGATAAGATCGAGTTGGGACCTTTGGCACGAGACTACCTGAGCACGGGGAAATTCGACAAGGATGAAGTGTTCGGATTGTATCCGAGCATGGAAACCAACGAGGGTGTGATTTGGAAGATTGGAAAATCGAAAGGCACCTTCGAAGGCAACGACATTAAAGTTAGTTTAGGCGATAAGAACAGTTGGACCAGGTATCCGGGTACGGTGGGACTGTGGGAACTCATCACCAAAAAGCAGCTGAAAGATTACACCGACGAAGATTACCAGAGTTACAGGGAAATTCTAATCATGACGGATGCCATGTACCAGAACAACGATGCCTCGCAGAATAGGTTGAAATCGAGCAGCTGTGAGAAGTACAAGAATCTCATCAAACCCATTTGGAACGAGGTGAAAAGTGGAAGCGGCGTCAAACGTTACAACACGTTACCCAAATAATTCGTTTGGGTGGACGACGTGAGGAAACTCATCAACCGATTGTTGGTGATAGCCGGTGAAGAGAATGCAGGCAATCGTAATTTCTACAACGAGAAGGTTGGCATCGTGGACATGATCAGCACGAAACTTTCCAACTTCATCGTGAACGACGACAAGGGTATCGGCTACCTGATCAAAATTATCAACACGCTGCCTCCGAGATTCTGGAACGTGGCCGAAGGAAAGGGACTCGTGAACGACATCATCAACAAGTTACCTTTCGAGATGCATTTACCTGGCTACCAGTACTGCGGACCGGGTACCAAACTCGAGAAAAGATTGGAGAGAGGAGACAAGGGTATGAATCCGTTGGACGCTGCATGCAAAGATCACGACATCGCTTACAACAACACTCGCACCGATCTGGATGCACGTCACGAAGCAGACAAGAAATTGGAGCATGCCGCTTTCGAAAGATTCGTCAGCAGAGACGCCTCGTTGGGAGAAAGAGTTGCAGCATTGGGCACCACCATCGCCATGAACACGAAACAAAAATTTGGATGGGGTATATAAATAACATACAGTAAAAAAAAAAAAAAAAATAACAACATGTCTTGTATAACCGACTTACCACCCGAACTCCTATGTAAAATATTCAAACACGCATTAAACGGAGATGTAGGGAAACTTTTAATCATAGCAAGAACAACGCCGGAATTTCGTATCCCTTGTGAAATGGCTGTCAAGGATTATCTTCGGGAGTTCAGTGGAATGAGGTGCGGTGATCTCGACACTCTTCTTTCAGCCGCAGGGGAAAAATTAAACGAGAGGATGGACGAACTGCACGAGGCGAGGCAGGGGAGAAGACGATACACGGATGAATGGCGCAAGTCTAAACAGGAGACTGAAGATATTATTACGCATATCATCGCGTTTTCCGAAGCACGAACTTTCTTCCTCTGTAAAAAAAAAATAATAATATATACGTGTCAAAACTTGATATATAAATAACACACATCGTGTAAAAAAAATCTTCGGTATATAAATAACACACATTGTGAAAAAAATTAAAATTCTATAACACCCTGAAATTTCTCTTCGATATCACTGAAAAAATGAGTGACCTCCAAGCATTAAAACAAATGCTAAATTTGTCAGTCGAGTATGTAAAAATTCAGGAATTGGAAGTCGGCAAACCTTACACGATAACTTCCGGTTCAATTGTTTCTACCCAGTATGGTCCCAAGGTGCGTCTGTTGCTCAACGGACAATACAGTCTATTTTTACCAGATCGATACGCTAACATGTTATCCGACGAGAAGCTGTCTATTTTAATCGAGAACAAAACTCGAATCGTGTACAAGGGGACAAAGGAACTTCTTGGTAAGAAAACGAAGCACGTAATAGAATTTGTGTAACGGGCTGCGCGGAGTATATAAATTAACATACCTTGAAAAAAAATTATACGAAACAAAAAAAAATCTCAGAACATATATATATAAATAACATACCGTGAAAAAAAAATACGCGAGAGAGGGAAACAAAAAAAATCTCGGAACATATATATAAATAACATACCGTGAAAAAAAACATGAAGCCCAAGGGTGTCGTGTACCAGATACCATATTCGAATCTGAAAACGCTGGGTGCCCTCGATGGGTTACTCACCAAGAAACAACGCGAGAAGAAACGTTCTTGCTTGACGAAAGGACACGGAATGAAATTGCTGCTCAGCACTCCAGAATTGAGACGGTTGCAGCGTTCGCGGAAACAGCAAAAGATCGGAGGGTTCATATTCAGCATCCCGGCCACCCTGGCAGCATTGGGGGCCGTTGGAAGTTTGGCCGGCGGAAGTGCCGCCATCGCGAAAACCGTCATCGACTCGAAGAAGAACAAGGCGGAATTGGAAGAACAGAAACGTCATAATCTGGCCATGGAGAAGAAGGGGAAGGGGGTCATGAGGAAGTATAAAAAAAAGAAACAGCACTCACCAACCGAGACACTGAATTTCTGATCAAGCCATTACAAATCAAACACTTCAGAGGCGTTTTCATGTCCGATTCGTTACCTTCAACCGTTAAAAGAAGAGAATGCGGCGTAGTGAACTTGGACAGTCAAGAAAATCCAGGCACGCATTGGATATGTTACCACAAAAATGATAAAGCATTCGTTTTCGATTCTTTCGGAGGTGTTCCACCTACAAATTTAGTTCATTATCTGAAAACGAACAATCCTATATACTACAACGACGAACGCATTCAAAATTTCGGAGACGTGAACTGCGGTCATCTCTGCCTCTCCGTGCTTGCGTTTCTCTCTAAAATAAATAAGCCGCAGGTGGAAGATTTCCAGAAAGGATTGTGGAACCTAAAGCATCACGATGGGCGTGTTCCATCTCACGAGCGAATCTTCGATCTTGAAACTCACGCTGCACGACGACATCGTCTATCCTAAATCCATAGCTCTGCGTGCATTCTACAGCATGTACCTCATACCTAACGTCACGCAGCACAACAACAAAATTAGCGTCGGAAGCGAACATATCGTCGTCACGCCAGGTCAATACAATCTTTCTACTTTGCAAGCTCAATTACCCAAAGGCACGTACCTTTCTCAAAATTCGGTCACGCACAGAGTGGAAATCGTATCGGCGACGGAGACCGTGGACCTGGGCACCATAGGAGAACTTTCAGGTTTCGAGAACAACACAAAACTCGAAGCTGGCATCAAACACGTAGCAGGAAACATTCCTAAATTCTTGGCCATCGAAACTTTGAACGTTCACTGCAACGTAGCGGAAGGCATGAGTAGTATAAAATACAATATTATAAACCCGAGAAAGTATGAACCCCCCTCAGGCAGATTTGGCTACACTTAAACCTAGCTCAAGATGTGCATATGAGCTTTTTGCTCAAGTGTGGCACCCTGTCTAATCCAAGACTTTTGTAAAAATGCCCTCGGGAATTTCCCGGGAAAGTATGAGCCCCCTCAGATTGATTTGGCTACACTTACAAAAGCCACATCTGTGAGATTTTTGTCCATAATCCTGTCAAAAATATGCTCTTCTTGATATTTTTTTTGGCTACACCTAAAACTAAGCCAAAAAGCTACCCACACACACACACACACACACACACACAGACACATATTTACTTCTGGTCTACTTCCGGTTTAAGTTCAGATAATTAATATGTTACCTGGAATATGCTCAATATTTTAATTGGACACCAGCCTCAACTCATATATACTAAGATAATGCATTTTGCAGAGGCCCTCTAGAATTGCTCTGTGACTCTCTCATTTCTTACATCATAAACATATGATTTTTCACCTATGAGAATAACACTACATATTGTGTCATCAGGGAGTGTATCGTGGAATTCACAGATAATTTTAATGTTTGTCCTGTCATTAACCACAACTTGTTTCCTTTTTGAAGTGTTGATGACAAACATGGGTCTCTGTGCTTTGAATTCATCTGGTGTGTAATACATGTCAGTATTGCCAGTAGTGACCCTTTTGTATGCTGTAAATGCTTCATATAATTTAAGAAAATCATCCTTGGACATGTCTAAATTATAATTTTCTCTAGGAAATACCTCATTTCTGCCATTTTTAAGATATATGTTCTTGATGTTGCAGCTATCAAATTTACTTGAATTTTTTTCCTGAATATTGTGTCTTCCAGTCTGAAACAGTACCACCACAAAATCCGGCATGTCGTATTGTATACTGGAGAATGAATTTGTAGCATCAAACTCATAATAGGTACCAGTGGCGGGTTTCTGTACACATTGATATGTATAAAATTGTAAAGAAATTTGTGGATTTTTTATTATATCTGCTTTGTATTTAAGAGCATAACTGGCTTCATATTCAACAACTGGGATTCTTAGCTCCATAGTCTGAATAATGCATTTGCCCTCATCAGGTAGGGTATTAGGCAGAGCTTCCCCTGTAGAGTTTAATGTACTGTACCTCATCAAAGCGTTATTATCATTGGCAGCTCTTCTAAATGTGATTCTTAAACCACCCTTCCACATAATATCTTTGTAATCTGAGAAGAATCCTGGCAATAGGCGCATAGGGAACAGCACTGTGTGGTTTTTAGATATAATTTTATCACCAGCCTCAAATCCACCTATTTTGTAGTAAGAAGCCTCGGTTTTGGATAATTTTAGTGTGGCCAAAGCTGTGGAGGTAATGCCGGGATAATCTACTCTGTTTATAACAACACCGTGTTTTCTGATCTCAATTTCAGAGAACAGATGCGGCACAAAATTGTCCACCAATCTTATATTTGAATTTGCCAGGTAATCTGTACCATCGAGCTTTACAACATCAAATTTGATGTATAGATCTGCTCTGTGGGGGTGTATAAAGCCATCCCCTACATCAAGATCAACCTCAATCTCTGTGTTGGGTTGATTTAAATTTGCAAAGGTCCTCCTGTTTGGGGGGAATGATTGTAGCTCATAACTCTCAATATTTTCCATTTTTTTTGTATGTATTTTTATTTAAATATTAATCTCTATGATTGCAGTTGTTGTGGCTCCAGCAAAATCAACTAATTCTTCTTTTTCATTAGTAACTATCAATTCAGTGTTATCTATTCTATTATGGCATACAGGAAAATATAATGTTGGTGATGGAGTGTAGATGACTGGCTCCTTAAATTCAGAGTTAGGTTTGAATGTTGCAATGATGCCAGTTTGTTTGTGAGTGCCTATGCCATTTGATTTGGTGATCATACCCTCGGCCACATTACAGTGAATATTTAGAGTTTCTATGGCTAAGAATTTGGGTATATTAATAGCAGTGTGTTTGATGGCTGGTTCAAGTTTTGTGTTGTTCTCAAAGCCTAACAGCTCTCCTATAGTACCCAGATCCACTGTCTCTGTAGCAGATACAATCTCTACTCTGTGAGTGACAGAATTTTGAGTTAATACTATACCTCTGGGTAATTGAGCATTTGGAGTGGACAGATTATACTGCCCTGGAGTGATGACAATTTTTTGATCCCCTACTGCAATTGTGTTGTGTAATATTAGGGATCAAGTACATGCCATAAAATGCTCTGAGAGCTATTGTTTTGGGATACACTATATCATCATGTAATCTGAGTTTCAATATTGAATTTTGGCTGGTGAGATGGAATACCTCCATGATGTTTCAGATACAACAGGGCTTTTTGAAAATTTTCAATTGATGGTTTATTTATTTGAGACATATATCTAAGAACAGATAAACACAGATGTCCACAATTAACATCTTTGAAGTTTTGAACACGGGCATTATTGTAATAAAGATTAGCTGATTTTAGATATTTTACTAAATTTTCAGGTGGAACACCTCCAAATGAATCAAACACAAATGCCTCATTTTTTAAATATTTAAGATAACAAATCCAGTGAGTGCCCTGATTTTTGTACTTATCCAAATTAACAATGCCACACTCTTTGTTGAGTGGTTGTTCTGGTAAAGAATCAGACATGTACACACCTCTAAAATATTTGATGCCCAGTGGCTTGATTAAAGCTTCAATATCTTGGTTTGTAAGCGGCTCTTGTTTTTTTTAAACTTTTTCATGGCTCTCTTAACACCTTTGCCTTGTTTCTCCATGGCCAGGTTATGGCGCTTCAATTCATCTAATTCTGCCCTATTCTTCTTGGCATCTATTACTGTTTTTGCTATGGCAGCTGATCCCCCAGCCAAGCTCCCAACAGCCCCAAGTGCTGCTAAGATGGCCGGGATAGTAAATATGAAACCCCCTACATGTGATTTTTTTCTAGATTGCTGTAATTTTTTTAATTGGGGGGTACTAAGTAACAATTTCATACCATGGCCCTTGCCAATACAAGAATTTTTTTTCTTGCGCTGCTTTTTGGTCAAAAGGCTATCAATAGTTTTAAGAGATTTAAAACCTGCATAAGGTACCTGACACATAACACCCTTGGCCTTCATCCTAGGTTTATTATATATATATTCACAACCCCCACCCCAGTTTTTGTTTGGTGTTCATAGCTATGGTGGTCCCCAATGCTGCTATTCTCTCACTTAAAGAAGCATCTTTGCTTACAAATCTACCAAATGCAGCCTGTTCTAATTTCTTGTCTGCAACATGTCTCTTGTCAAGATCAGAATGTGTGTTGTATGCTATGTCATGGTAATCTATGGTCCAATTTTGTGCCTGGACCACAATACTGATAGCCTGGAATGTGTAGTTCAAATGGCAGCTTGTTTATAATGTCATTAACCAACCCCCGACCCTCAGAAATATTCCAAAATTTAGGTGGTAGAGTATTAATAATTTTTATAAAATATCCAATCCCCTTAGTGTCATTCACTATAAAATTAGACAATTTGGTGCTTATCATGTCCATAATTCCAACCTTTTCATTGTAAAAATTGTAGTTGCCAGTATTTTCCTCCCCAATCACCAATAACCTATCTACAAGTTTCCTGACATCATCAACCCATACAAATTCTTTAGGCAGGGTGTTGTATTGTTTGATTCCACTGCCAGTCTTGATCTGTGACCATATGGGCTTGATTAAATTATTGTATTTTGCTCCACTGCTAGACTTGACTCTTTTTTGTGTGGGATCATTGTTCTGGTATAGAGCATCTGATTTTATTAATATTTCTTTGTAATGTTCATAATCTTGATCTGTATAGCTGCCAGGCCTTTTCCTAGTCATCAGTTCTAACAATCCAGGTGTTCTAGGATATTTAACAAAACCACCTTTTTCTCCAAGATGAGATTCTGAATATACAATCAGATCATCTCCCATAAATGTTACTCTGAAATTGCCAATTCTATGTATGATGCTACCATCACGCTCTGTGTCAGCATATAGGCCAAAGACCTCATCTTTGTTGTCTTTAGGTGTGCTTAAATATTTTTGAGCAAGAAGACCCAATTCAATAGGATCCTGAGTAGCTTCAATTCTTCTAGGAGCAACAGGACTAGGTGTATGAATACTGGAAAGTGGGGTGAATGGATAATCTAATATGTTCCTAGCAGCTACAGGTACAAGCTCTGTGATCAAATTTTGATTTTGCTCTGTAACATTTTTGATATTTTTACCTAATTCACTAATAGCATCAATAATAGGCTGTTCTGTTTGCTTGTGTTTTTCATAAATTCCTCGGTTCTCTGATTTCCATCCCTTAAATCTTTTTACAAGATAATCTTTTAATTTAAGATCATCAATGATTGGCCTTTTCATGGTTATTTATATATGTTTCAATATCTAGAAAATTGTTGATTTTATTTCTGTATTTGCCACTATTGGGCTTCCTTGTCATATCAATTGTGACAAACCCATAACTGTCCAGGTTCCAGCACCCACTTCAAAACTTAGAAAAATCATTGTAGCTCAACTCCCCACCTACATATTCATCATGTATGTGTTTGAGGTTGGTATGGTCTTGATGAAACACACATATAAAATTGCTGTTGTCTCGGATCAGCTGCTTCGGTATTTTTGAAAAAGTCTCTGCCAGGTAGAAGCAATCAATGTTTTTGTGTCGCCCCTGTGTAAAAAAATTTCTAACCTTGTTTTGATTATCCAGTATAATGTCATCAAACACAACAACAGAATTATCGAGACATTCATGAAATGGCTTAACATCTGATTCAAAAGTGGCTATATCCAGTCCATCATATAGCTTCATCAGCTGCTGATATTTTAATTGTTCCAAGCTCTTAGAGAAGATATACAAGTGCCTGTTTTTCCAGTCTAACCAGTTGGGTGCCAATAAAAAATTATCAATCATTAGTGTAGTTTTACCACAAGCCGATGGCCCAACAATAAGACATCTAATATTATCAGGCAGCAACTTGCCATTTCTCTTAATCTGCTGTTCAGGTTCTGGCAGCCTTTTTATAACATCCCAGGTGCTCATATTATCACTTTGTCTGCATCGATCCAGCTGTGTTCTGGAAGTCCTAGCCATTTGACAAGTAACTTGTTGCCTTTTCTGCGGATGATTTTTTCTATGAGATATGTGTCAGACTGTTTAGTTTTGTTGAGTTCTTCTTCATAGAACCTGCCTTTGAGAATTTCTCCTCGGTGGTCTTTTATTATATATGTGTATCGGGTCCCAGGTTTAACTTGAACCACTGTAAATAATTCAGTGCTCCAGTTTCTTGTAAAGCCTCTTTTGAATAAGTGCTTATATTTGCTGATTCTTACTTGATCACCCACCTTGTATTTGGCTTTTCTTGTTGTTGGCTGGTATCTAGGATAATAAACAGTGCTGATCAATTTTTGCTCATCAGATGAAGTTACTTCAGAGGGTTTCATGTTGATTGTGGAATGGACCGAGTTGTTATATTTATGTAGAAGTTCTGGAAGAATATTAATCCATTTATAATTACCTTGAAGTGTAAATTGTTTATACATATGATTTTTTAGGGTTCTGTTGAATCTCTCTACAATTGAGGCCTTGAGATCACTGTAACTCGAGTAATGTTGTATTGACTGGCTTTTAATAAATTGTTGGAACACAGAATTATAGAATTCTTTGCCCTTATCTGTTTGCAAATAGCGCGGTGATCTTCCACTCTGATTGATGATTGTCCTGAAGGCTTTTGTAACACATTTTCCAGTCTTGGATTTGAGTGGCACAGCCCAGGCAAATTTTGAAAATGTATCTATGACAGTGAGTAGATACTTGTAGCCCTTGTTGATCTTGTCTAAGTTTTTCAGCTGTCCACTTGTCATCTCAATCAAGTCGCACTGCCATAAATCATCTATGCCTTTTGTGACTACTGGCAGTCTCTTATAATTATGTCTGGCTTGTCTGTGTAATTCATCAACAATAATTTGTCTAGACATAATATGTAAACAAGAATATTGCAACTATGGGGTGTTCAGCAGCTGATACTGCAGGATTTTCTAAATATAATTTGTCTCCTATTTGTATATTAAATTCCAGAGAGCCATCATCTTCAACATAAGATGTTTCTAATGTATTGGGATCTGTAAAATCCTCTAACTCTACACTGGTGATTTTTGCTTTGTTATCAGCATTTGTTATTGATAAGGTAGGGTAGTGGTGTGCCTGTGGTTGAAGCCAATATTTGATCTTGATTGGTCTAAGTGTGCCCCCAACAAAAAACTGGTAATAAAATTGTGCAGGGGACAGCATATATATTTTGCTACCTGGTGTAAATGGTGAATCATATTCTTTGTTGGGGATACTGTACAATTCAAGAATTACTGTATGTTTAGGATTCTCGATTATGCCGGTTATTTCTTTTTCTGCTGTAAGCAATCTGCTTGTTACAGATTCAAGATGCTCATTGATAGTCCTAACAACATCATCATGGCCTGGCTTGATTTTTATGTCCACAACAAGTTTTTTGTATTGTTGCACAATCTCTTGTAGCTGGGTGTCAAAAACAGACAAAACATTTGCTTGATTGGATTCCATGGTCCCTAGCTGTTGCTTGATATTAGCTACAATTTGCTGTAAATTTTCAACAACTGCCAATTTTGAATTTTGGGTTGTAAGATCATGGACCTGTCTTCTGATATCCTCAAACAGGGCATGCAGTTCATTAATATGTTGATTAGTTGGTAGAGTGGCCACTGTCTGAGTAAGTTGTTTGATCTCTGTTTGGATATTCCTGATATCTTCTGATTTCAATATGCGATTCACTGCCCTTTTTATATTTTTAAGTTCCTGTGATGTAGGCAGATTTGATACAGTATTTTGCAAAGATTCAAGTGCCAATTTCACATCATTTAATTCAGAAGCATCAACCACACCACGCATAGCATCTTGGAGCACGGCTATATCTGCCTGAGTGGGTGTTGATTGTTGTAAAATTTCAAGTTTTGTTTGGATATCATCGATCAAGTGATGAAAATGAGATAGCTCAGATTCAGTGTTGAGGTTTTCAAGCTTTGTTATCTGTTGCTGGACACTGACAAGAGTGTCTACAATACCAGGCAGGCGGGATTCTAGAGATTCTTGTACATTTGTCAAATCACTTTGCACTGCTGCTATTGTACCTTCAAGATGGTTTATGGTACTTTGAATTTTTCCAAAATCTTCATATGTTTCAAGTTGCAGCTTGATGTTGGCAACACTCCGAGTTATTGCACTCAAAGCATCAGAAGATGGCAAGTTGTTCATAAAATTTTCAAGTGTCTCAATTTTTTCTTTAACCTCGGCTATGGCATTATTCAGAGGGTCCAGATTAGGTATCTCCAGTGATTGAATCTGTTCCTTTAGAGTGGAAATCACTAGATCAAAATCTTCTTGTGATTTTATGCTTTTGACAATTGTTTGGAGCTGTGTCTGGACATTATTAATCTGCTCTTCCAATTGTTGTTTCAATAGCTCGGAGCTGGTGGCCTGGGTCTTAAATTTGGCTTGAAGAGCTGCTACAGCTTCTTCTAAACTTTGAAAATTATCCAATGTGGCCAAGTCAGTATATTTTTGAAGCAGCAATTTGAGTTGAGAATCAATTTTAAGAAGAGGGTCCATGCATTGTGATTGTAAATTTGTAATTTCTAGTTGAAGACTGGCATTCAGTGTGGTTTGTAAAGCTTTTAAATCACTTCTTAATTTCTTGACTCTGACATCAAGCATCAGAATCTCATCACTGTGATCTTCATGTCTTGTATGGCCAAATATATCATTAGGCTTTTTGTTTTAGTGGTTATTTATTATTGAATATCTAATTCTTAATTCTATAAAAAGGTATAAGCTTGTCATAGGATCCAGGGACCTCAATATATAAGCAGTCACCAGCAGAAACAGTATAAACAGTGCCAGAAATCATGTTTGAGTGCTTAATTCTATAAATATTTTTCCCTATTAAAATCTTGACATTACCCTCAGGGGTTGTAATAAATTGTAATTGACCACCTACAGGTAATTGGTAATGATTTAAATTATTGTTAAATATGTACAATGTTTTACCTGTTTCATCATCAATATCTGTAAGTATGCTGTTCAGATGAATAATTAAGAAAGCACTTAGTTTAGATATTATATCAGAAGAGGGTTGTGGTGTTGGCAGGTCCATAATAGCCTGTTTTTTGAACCCAAATAAGTTCATAGGCATGTTTATTTATTTCAAATCATGCTCTGTAATTGGGCATTGATTGCCACTTCTCAAGTCACAATGACCCCATGGTAGAGTATGTATGCCACATGACAAAATACATCTCTTATCATCATGTGGGTCCAGAGCCACTTTTCTTACAACATTTGTAGTCAACAAGTGGTCCACACTTTGAATTCTGGATTCTGATGTTCTGATTGTGCTACATGATTTGAGGCAATTTTTGTAATCTTCAAATTCAAGCTCTTTGTCTACAGTCACTCTGCCAATGCCCTTGGCTTTTTTGGCAACAACACCACTACATGTTTCAAAACTGTATATCTTGGCCCTTAACCCAGCAAATGCCACAATAACATCACCAAGTGTCTCATCTTTTAACTTGCCAGGCATCTTTTTGTTGTGGTGTTGAATCTCTGTATGTTCACTGGTATCAAAGTATTTAAACAATTCAGGCTGGGACATATCTTGATAAACATCTTCTGTCTGAATATCAAGAACAAAACTATCTGTGTCCATGTACATCAGTTTTACACGATCCTTATAAAAAGGCTTCAACACATCATAATACAATTTTAACGTGTGTAATTTGGCCAATTCCAATATCACAGCCCCTACATAAATAGGCTTATCAAACTTAATCTTTGTTTTTTTCATATTAAAAAGTGCCATATGCTCATCATAAATTCTTCTGTAATTGAAGTTGGGCTTTGCTATCAATTTTTTGCTCCGGCTGGGGTCAGTAATTATTTTAACATCAGTATATTTTCTGACATTTTCTATGGTTTTGCCATATACAGAATTGAACATCAATTTAAACAAGGTCTTATCAAATTGGCTCATTGCAGATGTTCGAAGCTCTGTGTTTGTATCAATATATGGCTTCAACCATCTTGAGTGCCTGAACCTCAAAACTTTGCCAACTTTGCTCACTTGAACACCATGATGCATCAGGAACTGGAGGTTTTTGTAATATATGACATAATCCTGTTTTGGCTCCAGAGTCATCATCAATTTCTTCTGTTTAGAGCCAGGTAAGCACACAACCTCAGGAATTGGGGGCAGATCAGAAAATGTGTTGTGTAAATCATCAGGAATTGTCAGATCAACCTCTAAGAAGAGGCCATAGTCACTGTCATCAAAATCCTTAAGATCTTCAATATTGAAATCTTCAACCCACTCAAGCCCTGCATATGGCAGTTTATCCATCATAGCATAACCATAGAGGCTGTTGGCATCTACATACAGTATATAATTTGATGGCAGTGCTGGATCATAATCGCGAATATATTTGTTATTTGCTCTGGCATATCTCTGAGAACATTGCACCATGCCTCCTCTTATACATTGCTCCATAAACAGATACATGTCTTGATCTTGGATCAGATCCAATTGCATTTTAGTGTTCAAAAACATTGCAGACCATGCTAGGCCCGGCGCACTGTAAAAATACATTGGATCCAGTTTATAATTTTGCATGGAAGATTTTCTAAATGCCTGAAGTATATCAGCTAAGAGGTTTACATCAAGTTTTAAATATGCCTTGTGATAATCACCAAATGTCTGGCATTTTAAATTGTTCCACATCAATTGGGCATGTTGATAATCTTCATCTGTGATTCCAGATCCTCTGATTTTGCTGTAAAACTCTTGTTGTGGTGGCAGAGAACACTCATCAAATTTAGAAAAATCTGTAACATAATCATATATCATATATATACACCCTTCCGCCTAATAATTTTCAGGTCCTGATTTGGAAACAAAGCACATGTGATTTTGAATTGATCATCAGATAATTGAGTGGCCAGTGTAGCCAAGCTAGCAGACTGAATTCTGTATGAATCAAGAAATCTTAAGTGAATAGGAACACCATTAACTTTAATTATCTTGCTAATAGCAATATATTTCTCATTATTTTCTGCTAAAATATTTAAATTCTGCTTGTCAAACCCCTCGTACCTGATCAAATGATGAAAATCATAATTGGATGCACCATGGCAAAATATGGGGACAAATTTTGGTCTCTGGATCTTAATATTACAGCTATTACACAGAGCCATTAAGAATTTACCATCTGTATGAGAATGGTGTTTCACCTTGATATTTGCATCTGAAAATTCAGAATCACATACCGGGCATTTTTCTGCATTGTTGAAATCTTCAATCTGTTCCTCTGTTAAAGGCAACATGGGTTTTGATTTTAATAAGACATTAGATGCTATGTCATGGCACTCATTTTCTATTCTATGTGCAAATTCTTTGATGGCATCTGCTCCCTTGTATAAATATTCTTTACTAACAACACCATCCTGTACAATCACATAATAAAAACTAGAAGGTTCATGTAATTGGTATGGTGTAATTAAAGATTCATCAGGATCTGGGCTGCAGAATGCAAGGGGTTTGAGATTTGATTCAAAATCACAGACTATATATGCTGGGTGTTCCAACAAGGCTTCAAATTTTTTGAATTTGGCATTTTTACTTGGATTAGGCATCACCATATGAACAGGTTTATGGTTGCCACAGTATTTCAGATGCTCAATAATTTGTTTTTAGCAATTTCTGCATTCACTTCCCGAACCCCATTTATTATTTTTTGACCATCAAATACAGTCAAACATCTTCTGAACAACTTGAATATTGTATTGGATTTCTCTAGTTGTTTTCTGATTAAAGCTTGAAGATTATGTATCAAAGTGTAATGGTATGTACCATCCCCTTCAATTAAGAGCAGATCAATCGGAACAGCAGAATCATCATCAAATGTACTGATTCTGAAAGGTGCTATCAAGCAATTTCCACGGCTAGTAGAACAAATAAATACATTAATAGATAATTGTTTACCGTTGATATCCCTGGCCTTTTTTTCAAATTTATCAATATTCTGAACAGACATTGGATATTCTAAACCCTCCATTGCCTCATCAAAATCGTGCTCATGTTGTTTATAATAAGTTATTCTCTCAGGATGCCTTAAAAGTGGATACAAAGCAGCTAAAATACACCACAAAAAGCATTTGTCATCATTATTTTCTATGTTAACCACGGCTCTTTTGTTTTTAATATTGGCAGGTAATGACAGATATGAAGATCCTTGTAATGGGCTGAATTCAGAAATATTAACATATAACTTGTGTTTAGATCCGCATAGGCTCCATCCTGACTCTTTTGCTGCAAATTCAGAGTGTTTAATATTCAATTGATCTATCAAACTGCTTATTATTTTGTCCAAATTTGCATTTGAATATACCGGTTCAGTTTCTGTTATGTGGGGCTGTGTAAATTTTGTGCCATTTGGTTTCTTATATTGTGTAAACAATTTGAGGGACAGCTTATCAGAGCCATTTTGTGCATTTAGAATTGCCTGCACATCAGGATTTATACTGTTCAAAAAATTCTTAATACCACATTTTTGCACTGATACAAACCGGTAATCCCTAAGTTAGCCATTAAAACTGCTATGGATAGGTGGTGCATAGCGTGGCTGCTTTGCTGCTCTAGCATTAACAGGTGTTTCATGCTTCCTTTTCAGACCAGATGTAGATGGTTGTGGGGGCAATGTTGATGACTGTGCAGAGCAAGTACCTTTATGTTTATATGTGAAATATTCCATGCTATATTTTCTATGGCATTTAGGGCATATTTTTGTGGGTGTTCTGCATTTTTCTGGATCACAATTCTTTTGATGCTTAGCCCAATTGGGGCTGGATATATTCTTATTGCATTGATTACAATGTTTTTGATTTGGCATTTTTATTATTGGTTTATTATATATATTTCTTGGGATTCAAATCAAAATTCTATGCTTACTAAAAAATATCAGTTGGGTTCAGCAGTGTGCTTTGTATATTTAGTATGTGTATGTGTGTTAATATTTTTGGCTTTGGTATTTATATAAAATTTCTTGGGGTTCAAATCAAAACTCTATACTTAATAAACCTATGACAGGTTGTATAAAGCTGATAGCCTACATGCACAAAAATAGAATAAGTACAGAAGCACTAAGGCAAATATAAACCCTTTGTTCAATATATTACAAATATGTTTAATATAAATAATAAAAAATTCTGTATATTAAATCAAATAGATTTGTAATTCAATTTATACAAATCTGCTATATTTTTGTGTTTAAATATATGAGAAGCACTGCAACAACACACCCTTACTCTTCAACAACTCTCACAATACTGGCTGATATGCAATGCAAAATCTCTTTATATAGCCTAAGCACGGACCGCATTGAAAACATCTGAAACAATAAGCCAATCAGAATATAACACATCATCACATTATGTCATAACCAACCAATCAGAAAACAACACATCCCTAATAATTTATTGCATAATATTGGTTAATAATTTGTTGCAAAACATGATGCAATAGAAATAAACCAGAAATAGGCCACAAGTGGACCGGAAGTGGGCAGAAATGGCCAGAAATGGCCGGAAATAGACCGGAAGTGGGCAGAAATGGCCGGAAGTAGACCGGAAGTAGACCGGAAATAAATATGTGTGAATGTGGGTGGGTGTGGGTGTGTGTGGGTGACTTTTTGGCTTAATTTTAAGTGTAGCCAAAAAAAATATCAAGAGGGGCATATTTTTAACAAATTTATGGACAACAATCTCACAGAAGTGCCTTTTATAAGTGTAGGCAAATCAATCTGAGGGGGTCATACTTTCACGGGAAATTCCCGAGGGCATTTTTACAAAAATCTTGGATTAGACAGGGTTCCACACTTGAGCAAAAAGCTCATATGGGCATGTTGAGCTAGTTTTAAGTGTAGCCAAATCTGCCTGAGGGGGTTCATACTTTCTCGGGTTTATAATATTGTATTTTATACTACTGGCATGATCACGAAATCCGTTGGATTGTTAGGAAGTCACAAGCAGACGGGAATCATAGCCACGTTCAAACCCAGTTCCGAATTCATGGAACCGATCATCTACACACCCTCTTCGCCGATCTATTTTCCAGTATGTCGCAACCGCATAGACAACATAGAGTTGGTGGTGACGAACGAGAAAGGAGACGTGGTGGAATTTGCAGGTGCCACGACGACGGCCGTCGTGGAGATCAACGTATAATAAATAACACATAGTGAAAAAAAATGGAGCAAATCGAAAGTTACGAATTGCAATCTTTCCCTCCCAACCGTCGCACGTTCGCAAATTTGAACGAAGCGAACCGGGAAATCTAATACGACGTGGACTTAGGCGACGGGTTCGTTCATCCTCACAGAGCGGACCTTTACCTTCAATTCGACGTGGTGAAGAAGGAAAGCGGAGACGCGTTCCCCTCAGCAGCAAATTTGATACTCGTGGACAACTTCGTGCCTCACCTGTTCTCGCAGGTGGAGGTGAGGAAACACAACACCGTCATCGACAGAATCAATTATCCAGGCATCACGTCGACGGCAGTGGGAACATTGAAATTATCCAAAACGGACGCAGCATACTATCAGCGGGAGGGTTCGAAGCGGGAACCAAAATATCGACGAGAAATCACACGGTGCTCTTTCCCATGCGTCTGCTTCCGGGATTCTTCTCGGACTACAAGGAGATCATGTGGAAGGGAGGACTGAGGATCACATTTCAAAGAGCGGCCAACGACAACGACGCACTGATGCGATACGCTACTTTGGGTCCGGACGGCATCACGCCACTGCCCAACACTTTACCCGAAGCAGCCAAGTGCGTCATCCGGAGCATGGAGTTGAGAATGCCGGTGGTGGAATACGAAACCAACTACGCCCTCAAGTACAAAGCGAAGATCTTGAAAAGTCCACAGGTGCCGATTCACTTTCACGGTTACCAGTGCGTGCAGAAGATAGCGTCCGGAAGTCACATGGAATTCGACGTGACGACGCAGTTCAACAACATACAGTTCGACATGCCAGATTTCGTCGTAGTGCTCTTTCAGACCGGGAGGGACAAGAATCAGGGAAAAGATTCCAGCAAGTTCGACGACTGCAAGATCAAGAATGGCAGGAACGAAGTGTTCCCGCGCGAAAATTACAACCTCGACATGACCAAAGATGATTACCTCAAACTTTACGAAGCTTACTCTGCTTACAAGCGCGTGACCGAGGGAAACGTGGACATGTACTACACGCCCAGCGAATTCAAAACCCACAGGCCGATGTTCGTCATCAACACGACGAAGCGGAAGCAGGTGGTGGTCAACGATCGAACCAACATCAAGATCGTCTGCGAGTTCCACGATGCCTTGCCTGCCGATACTCTATGCAGCGTCATCCTGGTCGCAGAGAAGTCCTTCATCCATGACGTGAAGAACGAGAGGGTCACGGAACAGTTTTAACAGGTTTAACATTTTATCTTGCACAATCAGTTACAATTAGAATTTTGTACTAGCACAATCAGTTACAATGATAATACGAATTTCACTAGTTCAGATCAGTTACAATGTCAATTTCACCAGTTATCAGTTACAATGTCTTTTTTTTCATCAGTTTTTTGCACTATAGCACGACAATGAATCTTTTTTTTTCATTTCAGGTGCTGCAGAACAACGAGCACACACACACAAACTAGAAAAAAAAGCATGCAACTTTATTTGTAACACACACACATTCTCCATCTTCATCAAGAAAATATTATAATAAACATAATTTTTATCTATCTCACAAATAAAACTCTATATAAAAAAAATACAACATCAAATAACACTACAGTCGTTAGTACACGTTGCATGCATTTACGGAGGTCCTCTGTAGTTTCATGGAAGTTTGAGAAAAAAACACGTGAAACTCTATAGAGGTGTGGTTATCTAACCGCAGCCGTTAGAGAACCTTTTTGGGTTGGGCACCACGCACTCCTGGCGGGGTTATAGGGGCCAGGAATCCTAAAAAAAAAACAATTATTATTTGTTTTGTTTGCTTGTGTCACAATACAGGCACGCACGCGCGCGTGTGTGTGGCACATCGTTCCCGAGAGGTTTACAAAGGTCACGATATATAAACATGGTCCCCGGACTTGGAAAATTACGATAAGGCGCATTCGTACTTCAAGGATGAGAGAGTGTATTTACTCGTACCGGCTTTTTCTGCGCTGTGAAACATCGTCAGCGCAATAAATGAGGCGCGGAACGTGGAGAGAAAGTGAGTTTTTGAGGTTTTGGTGCGATTTTCTTAGAGGTCAAAAAATCAGGGGTGGGTTGGCAACACTGAACCTCACTTGATGACGTTGAACTACCGGCTTTTTCTGCGCTGTGAAACATCGTCAGCGCAATAAATAAGGCGCGGAACGTGGAGAGAAAGTGATTTTTTGAAGTTTTGGTGCAATTTTCTTTGGGTGGGTTGGCAACACTGAACCTCACTTGAAGTTGCTGAACTGTCCTTACCCCTCTACTCTAAAGTAGGTCAAAGCACGTAGAGGCTCTCGTGTAGTTTAGCACGAAAAAAAATGAATAGGTTAAGTTATATCACGTAAGATCGTGGCATTCGTACCAAGTATGAGTGGGAAAAATTGAAAATATTACTAAAACATCGCTAAACGCTAAAACATCGACAAAAAATTGTCAAAATATGTCAAAAACTGATATTCAATTGATAAAAAAAGAGGGTAAAAAAGGGCTCGTACCAAGTATGGCGTAGAAACAATCAATATACACTACTAACCTCATATAAATTATTCTCAATTCTCGTCTTTTTCATTCAGGACAGACAAACACAAACATCCATGTCCGAACCAGGATTCAAACTCTGAACCTCTGGCGTCGTAGAGTGCTGTGCTTACCACTCCACCACGAAGGTTGACGCCATCTAGACCATCACAGATCCCTTATTTTATTCTACCAAATATTCTCTGCATTTTTTATGCAATTTTACTTCAGGTGCGGGTCCACGGTTGGTCGTCAAGGACGATCGCCCATCCTAATTGCCAGGTTTTTTGGATATATTATTATGCCTAATATTAATATAAGTCCACTTTATGCTCATGATAGGTTCATCGGAATTGGGCCTACAGGCTCTGTGCAACATGCCTCAAAAGGGGATCGAACCCAAGACCCCTTAAGAGAATAGCTTCTTGTTTTCTTTGTTTATTTACTTTACTTGTCATCTTGTCTTTCAGTTTACCTTGGCACTGGGAAGAATTATGATAACTACATACAATAATAACCATTTATTCCAGCCCTAGAACCATGTTTGTTGCAAAACCATTCTCCAATCTCCAGAACATGTAAGTCAACTTGGTTGATTTGTTTTATTTTAATTCGCTTTTCTGCCACTTTTGGTTAATCGCGATGGTGAGGATGAAATTGGTGAAAAGGACACTCACAAAGAACACCCATGATCAGAGTCGGCGATTTGAACCCGGTACCTCTGGCACTGTAGCGCATTGTGCTAACGATGCCAGCATGGAGGGGAAGTCAGCCTTGTTCCTGTTTGCTTACAGAAGCCTACTAAATCGTGTAGTGGTAGCATCCTCACCTTGTAATCAAGGGGGTCCTGAGTTCAGTACTCGGAGGAGGCACGTACTGGTTCGGATCCCACTTTAAACTGTAGGTCCAATCCAGATTAGTGTCACTGTGCATAAAGTGGACTTAAAACACCAACTCAACAATCAATCAGTACAAGTGTATGTTAAAGTATTATAGATTTTGGATGAAGTGAGGTATACCCGATTGAAATTCATCGCTTTCAACTATAACTTCTGGATCCACTACTTTTCTTCTTTTGTGTGTGTGTGTGTGTGTGATATTTTTCCCCTCCTGCCAGAACTCTTCCACTCGAGGTTGGCTTGAGAGCATGGCCGACTTCCAGATGTCTGGAAGGCATTGCAGTCAAGTTCCAAAAATCACCCCCGAAGTATCCAGTTTCGCATTGTTGAAGTTTGGAAGTTTTCAGCCTATTTGGCTCAAGAAGGGGACACATGCCGAGCAGTAGGTCACTCTGAGACTCTCGTTCTTGTAATTTCCTTTCGGAAAGTTGTGTGGACCAGGGGGCCTTAGTCTTGACTCGCTAACGACTGAGAATATAGTCTGTGATGCACTCAAAACAAGTTTGTCGTAGAGGCTACACCCAAAGAACGAATCAGATTGCGAGAATTAAAATCGAGAGTCGCGAAGAATCGATCGATCTTCCTAAAAATTGATTGTGGTTTGTTTACTGTCTTATGAAGTTGCCCAAATGGTGAAATTGATCGTAAACGTAAAACTACACGGAAAAGTAAATAGTGAGTTTATTCGAATAGATAATATTCATGTATGTGAGTGGCACTCCATGAGGATTTTTCGGAAGAAAAAATAAAACAAACCTATCTGCTTACCAAATTTGCTAATAATGTCAACACTTAAAAAAGAAATAAAAAATGTACAATGTTATGAACGGCCAGCCCGATTTTTTTCTTTTAATGGACTGGCTAAGTCGTGCGTCTCATCCGGTTAGTTGCCTAGGCAACCGCCATGCTAGTTTCCAATCAACTGATAAGCGTAGTTGATAGGGCGTGAAGTGCGTAGGAATAAACAAAAAAAACGATGGTTATGTGTTTTGTACCAGACTGTAAACATTACAGTGAGAGAGATTCGTGTAATTTCTTTCCTTTCCCTACGAACGAAGTTGAGAAGAAGAAATGGGCGAAGGTGATAAGGTAAGTGCAAAGTAAATTTGTGCACGTGCATAGAAAAAGATATCCATAAGGGATAGTATTATCATCATCCCGATGTAGAAATAAAATTAAAGACATGTTCATAGCTTTTTTCGTTCCGAACTTCGGTATAAAATAACTGTAATGGTTTCCTGGAACGCTTCATTAAAAGAAGGTGTATTCTGGCATGTAAATCAGAATTAAAAATATCGCTCGTTTGTAAGTGCAGGATAATCTTCATTTTTAGTTTGTAGTACAGTATTTCAATGTTATTCACTTTCATATGTGATGCTTTTCTTTATTTACGCAAAATTTATTTATGTGATGCAATTAGTAAGTGGATAAATAGTGTATAAAATAGCGACAACTAAGTTTTTACTTTACTAGAGACAGTTACAAACAAAAAAAAAAAAATGAAAAAGTTCATATGCAAGCCGGATCCGTACATAAGATAATTCTTGTAGCTAGACACATAAAATAGGCAATTTCCATTGCTTTTTTCACTTTGCTGGGCTATATTACTTCATATTAGGATACGAGTTATGTTTTGTTTCTTTCTTATAACCAAATTAGTGACAGATATGATAGTTGTCTTTACTTTTTTTTCCTAGAAGATAAGATCGATGTAAATGTAATAGTGTGTTGATATATGTTATTGTAAATGAATTGACCTGTTCAACATCATGTACATTATGATCTAATGAATGGAAAATAAATTAATGAATATTTAATTTTACGTTAACACTGAAACCTGTCTATTAAATTTAATGTAGTTGAAATTTTCGAGGGTGTACATGTCAGTCACGGTTCTGATTGTTTTTCAAATTCTCATAGCATGAAGACTAATTTGCAATCATTGTCACACGAAATTTGAACCTTCCTTAAAATAATGAGCACTGTTTGGATTTCGAAAACTAGTTATTTATGTTGAAAAACACAACTTCAAAATTACCTTACGCATGCATGCTTCCCATGGATAATGCATTTTCCATTGACAAGCGACGGTAAGTATCGTAGACTTGTGGGAATTAATGTAGAAGTAGATCGGAACCTTAGTAGAATGCATTTAGGCACTTTTAATGCTAAGAGAACCAAACCTGGTGTGCCTAACCTAACTACGAAGGTATATGTATTAAAAAAAACTTAAGTAATCGCTAAAACTTCGCAGTAAGTGTTATCAGAAGTAAATGAAAATCAAACTATATTAAAATTGCATGATAAAATCGCAATAAAACCAAAGGAAATTGGGCCGTTAATTCACAGTAATTTTGTACATTACTAATATCTGCTACACTCCCGCGCTTGCTGCTCAATATTTATTAACAACATTTAGGTAAATGTTGTTAATTACATGTTCAAATTCTCGCAAACAAATACGTTGATGCAGGAAGTGATAAGAAAAACAAATAATATTTTAATTATTCACTCGTTACGTTAATTTGTACTGAGAAGTTTGATAATAATGGGTTGTCCAACATACTAGTAATAACGAGACATTCTCTTCACAGTATTGGTCCGCAATATGTTGCAGCTTTTAACGACGCAAAGTTACAAATTGCACCCAATTTTCTTTAAAAAGGATCTCTGAGAGAGAACATTACTCAAATTTCACTTACCTCCACGTCGTAACTTTTCTTCTTCATGCTGGCGCTGATGGACCCACGAAGAAAAGACATATCTCCATCATACGTAACTTTATCGACGTGGCCTGAATCAACCGCATTTTCACCTCGTTCTACAAGTTTCACTTCGTCGTGGAAGTACTCCACAATTGCATGGAACTTGATCGAAGTCATAAAGTAGTCTTAAAAACAACGCACCTGCCCTTCAATAGCTTCCTTAGCACCAGTTGTTTAGAAACAATATGGCTGTCTATCAACGGACGTGACGTCATGACTTAACCAGTCCATATGTAGTGGTAGTTTTTTTAACTGCATAGAGGGCAGGGAGAGGGAGGGTTGTTTCTTTCAAATTTATCATGAAAAGAGGTGTTTCAGATATGTGCTAACTTCTCGGTCCAAGTTCCGATTGTTTAATTCAAAATTAATCATGGTGCAAAGGTATTTTATCTGTATTAACATATGCTTCATAGTTTTAGTGATTACTTGCTGCATCTCGTGTGAAGAACAATTTTTCCCTTCCATACATACCTACATGATTGTTTGGGAGTGTGTGTGTGTGTGTGTGTGTGTATTGAAGGTTGTATTTTCAGTTTATCTTGGTAAATAATATTTTAGAAACATAAAGGGCAAAAATGATAGATACATATTCCTAAAATAAATGTTTTGCTTGTCTTTGATACAAATAGCTGATAGGTCTCTTACGTTGTGAGGTTAAACAGGTTAGATTTAAGGCTCTTAGAATTAATATAACATTCCTAAATACTTTTGATGTAAGGTTGGGTCAGTCAGATTTAGGGTTCTTAGCGTTATAACAATATCTCTAAGTGAATAAAACATCTAGTCTCAAGCACAAAACTCCCTTCGAACCTTGATGAAAATCTGCTAAAAATCCGTGTCTTACAGAACCGGAAACCAAGAACTGCTATTTGCTGCAATTCACAGGTGCTCGTGTAAGCTCCTTTAAAAATCGAAGTATCTCAGATAAATAATACTTTGTGTAGAATTTAACAGTGCTAATTCATTTCTCCAAGCTTCAAACTTACCTTCACAATTATTTCCTACTACTTTCTAATACATCTATAAAATTAAAAAAAAAAAAACATTATACATTCTGAACAGTTGCCAACTTCTCTATTAATGGCAGAATATTGATTTTCGGTGACTAATGTGGGGTTTGGTGAATGAGGGCTGATTTTCTATATGATTTTAGGAATATGTATGCATTTTACCCCAAATTTTATTTACAAAAAAAAAATAGAAAAATCGAACGAACACATCAGATATTGGGAAATACAGGAGTTATCCCGTACCATGCCCTGTTCGATTAAGAAATATTGACCCTGGCAGACCTTGTCAGCTCCTGCTCAGAAATGTGTAGAATAAGCTTTCTACAGGAAATTGTAAGAACACTGGCCTTTGGCAAGAGGTGACGAGAGACCAAGCGAGGGTTTAAATAGGTGCGCATGAGAGCGACACGAGGTCTTTTAATCTGGAATCATCTGAGAAGCAGGAGCTACTGGTCTTATTTCTAAACCGAACAGGGTAAGCTAGTCTACACCCATTCTGCCATTTGCATTGCTCAATTCAGTCTAGAAACGAATCATGACTATTTTAATGAATAGTTAGATATTTGTACCTGCCCGTTCAGGGCTGTCTCTACCATCAACTAGTACTAATAGTACATCCCTATTTAAGATCCCCGCGTCCAGAGGAACGCTACGTGGTTTGAGATGCGTGGTTTTTCATCCATTTTTACGGAAATGTGATGAAAAAATTAGAGCAACGTGGTTCTTTTGGAAATGAAAAGCGTCATGCCTTGTTTTCCTAAACAGACATGAAAATTGAAAGGGTAGGCTGCGGATTTTTTTTCATTTAATTCACTCTGAAATAAATGCAAATGGAAATGCATTAATATCATGTTAGACTTGTTTCTTCGCGGAATTTTTTTACTAACGGGGGGTTATTTTTTTTAAAAATAAGGTACGTCACCATTGTTAGTAATGCCTTATGTCATTTATAGAGTTGGAGGACGAGCTTGATACCCCATTGGATAGGCTCATCATTCTCGCCAATAATGCTGTTGGTCCATCTTTTGATGTGGAGGGCCTACCTTGTGCCTCATCCACCCCAATCAGAAGTCCTCCATTAACTAGAAGCCGCGCACGCGCGCAGGCTCACTTTCAAATTGATAATCGTCCCACAGTTCTTGTGGACCCACCCACCATGGCTCAACTACCTTTTGTTCATCCCTTCCTGTTCGAGAGCATTCAGTTTCAGGGTGCCTCGGGGGAGGATGTTTCTAAATTCATAGACCGTTTCGAAAGTGCGGCGATTCTGAACAATTGGGACGAGACGAAAAAACGGCAACTTTTCCCGGCGTTGTTATGTGGCCCAGCCCTCCGCTGGTTTAAAGCAATTAGCCAGCAACCAGGCGTCAATTTAGTCAGCTATGAGGACGTCAAGAAAAAACTTATTGAAGAATTCACAGGCTCCCTTGATCAGCTGCAGATCGAGGAGCAGATCAGATATCGGTTCCACAGGGACGATGAACTGGTATCATCTTATGTTAGGGACAAGCAGACCCTCTTGTTTAAGATTAGGGTTACCAGACGTCCGGTTTTTCCCGGACATGTCCTACATTTTAGCCTTATGTCCGGCGTCCGGGACGACTTTGAAAAATATCAAAAATGTCCTACATTTTGAGCGTCACATAATATTAATTAGGAAAACCGTAACAGAAAAAAAATCATGCAAGTTACAAGTCTATGGACTGCACTTCCAAACTCAATAGTGAAGTTTATTTTGATTCAGTCATTGCACAAAAAGAAAAATAGTTTGTCCTGCTATTAAACAAACGGGAAAACGGAAGCAATGAATGAACAAAGTTTTGGGACCACTTTCTGATAACGTCACTGTTCAATGCCTGAGCAGAATTTCTTGCCTTAGGGTTTATACTGATGGAACAGCAAGGTGTTGCCCATACTTATTCAATATTCAATATATTTTGTACGGTCAATAAATAACCGGATTAATGCCGTGAAAAGCGAAATAGAGTGACAGAGCGATGAAACTTACGGGATATGTAGGCCAGGCTGGGGTACGCCACATGTCTGGGAAACGAGTCCCAGACCGCGTCTCTAGGTGACACCACTGGCAGGAAAGGGAGCTTTGTATGTGCAATTTGCCTCCAAGGCGCCAGAAAAGTAAAGAAATCAACAAGTTGGTCAAGAAGTCAATAAAAAGGCAATAAATTATTCTTGAGGTCCAGAATTGTTGCTATTGATTGGTTGATTTAGTTTATTTTACTTCACTTTTTTCTGTCCCTTTGGCTAATCGCAAAGATGAGGATGAATGGTGTTGAGATAAGATGGATGAAAGGACAATCACAAACATATAGGGTTTAATGCCCGGTGGAGGCACATAGTGGTTCGGATCCCACTTTAAACTGTAGGTCCAATCCCGATTAGCCTTACTGTGCATAAAGTGGACTTAAAACACCAAATCAATCAAATCAACAAACGAATAGGGACAACCGACACAAGCCCCACATAAGATTATACTGGCTGTGAGTCCAGACGCCAAAGCCTCGCTTGTCTGCCAAACACAGTTCAGGATGCATTAATACGAGAGAGGAGATCTATATTCTCTTCTTAAATTCAGCTTCAGTTTTCATCTTAACTGGCCTTTGGTAGGGGTTTTCATTAAATAAATATTTATTTTCTTAATTACTAATTTCCAACTTTGGGGTCGAATAAATAAACGTTAAGAAAAAAAGGTTTAGAAAAGTCCAGAAAAAGTCAAGATTTCTGGATGTATTATTTTGATAGACACCCTGTTATTGAACTAAAAACTACCCAAGATGAAACTTCTGGAACCTATTAAAATTTCGGTAATTGCTGAATATTTGTTTGCCATTACAGGTCATAATTCAAATATTGAGAGAGTACTTTCATTACCGTCAGCATAACAGACTCACGAGAGAAATTATTTTTTCATAAATCTGTAAAATGTTTGGTACTGGTCCCAATAATTTCAAAGAGTTTGACTGTCCACTCTAAAATAAATATAGTTTTACTAAACCTGAAATTTTGATAAAAATTGTCTCCTCTGCGAAGTACCACTTAAATCATGTACTAAGAGGTGCATTGATTAGTATGATTGCAAGTTTTGAAATTTAGCATTTAAAAATTCATTGAGAATTAATTTTTTAAAACTGAAAAGTGTCATTTTTCAACTACTTTCTAACGTGTTTTATATAAATATGTATTATTTATTGATAATGTGTTGTGTCCTACATTTTCACTTAATGTCCTACATTTTGGGACAGAATGTCCTACATTTCCCTTAGAGCGATCTGGTAACCCTATTTAAGATGGACCCTAACATGGCTGTAAATAAGCAGCTTAAATACATAAACGCAGGTCTTCAACCGGAATTTATCAGGGAGATATACAAAAAACGATATAATTCAGTTCCGGAGCTTTTGAAAGACCTCAAGGAATATGAAAAGGCAAAGTTCCTTATGCGCCGTAGAACGGTGCAAGAGATCTTGCATTCGGCTCAAAAGGAAACTCTTTTTCCGTCTCCTGCTCAGAGGTGTTCACCCTCCGGAGGGCGACCCTCGTGAGGGCAGACCTCACCCTCACCCTCACCCTCCGGAAGACTTGTGAGGGTGAGGGCGGTGGAGGGTGAGGGCAACTGCGATCTCGGAGGGTGAGGGCGGTGGAGGGCGAGGGCGAGAGCGATGTCGGAGGGTGAGGGCGGTGGAGGGCGACTGCGATCTCGGAGGGTGAGGGCGGTGGAGGGCGAGGGCGACTGCGATCTCGGAGGGTGAGGGCGGTGGAGGGCGAGGGCGAGAGCGATCTCGGAGGGTGAGGGCGGTGGAGGGCGAGGGCGAGAGCGATCTCGGAGGGTGAGGGCGATGGAGGGCGAGGGCGAGAGCGATCTCGGAGGGTGAGGGCGTTGGAGGGCGAGGGCGAATGCGATCACGGAGGGTGAGGGCGGTGGAGGGCGACTGCACTCTCAGAGGGTGAGGGCGTGCGGAGTGAGGGCAAGTGGAGGGTGTTGGAGGGTGAGGGCAAGTGGAGGGTGGTGGAGGGCGATGGAGGGTGAGGGTTATGGCGGGGCCAGATCGAGACAGGAGGAGATAGGATTAAATTAAATTTATTTTTGTTTTATAAATTTCCTTCGCCCAATAAGTCGCGGTGGCTCAGTCGGTAACGCGTCTGACTACCATGCTAAAGGTCCCGGGTTCGATCCCCGGCCGGCTCAAATCAGGGAAATTTTCTAACGTTGTAAGCGGCCCCGGTGCCCACCCAGAGTCGTAAACATGGGTACCTGGGGGGAAACCCTGGGGGGTAAAGGCGGTCAGGGGCGTGATGCTGATCACATCCCACTCACGACTGGATCATGGCGTGGTGCTAAGCACAGGAGAACACTTTACTTTTTTTGTTTTTACTTTACTTCACCCAATATAATATATCAATTTTTCGATAATATTTTTTTCCCGTTGTAACTTACATCGAATACTATTTGACCTGACATCGAATGGAATTGAAGCTCAAAAAGAGATATTACGATTTATTCGTGATGATCTCGTACAAATTTCTATGAGCGTCAAATGTCTATTTCTGAGGCATTAAGGCATTAATGAAATTGAAGCCTAATTCTAAGAATTACCTGCGCATTCCACCCTGCTGGTAGACAGTGTGCGTGCCTATGGAACCATGAAGAATGCGCTGGATGATTCATAGAAAGCGTCCGTGGGAAGGAAAGACTGCTTGTACTTTATTTAACGGCAGGGAGGGAGGCCAGCAGTCGGTAGGTAAGCCTTGGCCCGATATTGGACTGTTGCGCTATACGATTATTATTATTATATGATCTAACTTACCCAGAAATAAAATTGATAACTTTTTCATTCCTTCTGAAAATTTGACAACTTATTTCTGATTTTTTTTAAAAAATGGCTACCAGAGTATATATTATTCAAATTAACTTAAAATCTAAGATTTTAGCTTCAAAATATCATTGAAGCAATTTTTTAGAGTATAAAATTGTAAATAATTTCCAGAAGGCGGGGCACAGGAAGGAGTGCCCCTTCCTTGGAAAATGAAGGTCAACCTAAAAATATATATTTCACATATATAATTTTATTTGACACAGTCATTTGCGTTTATTATTAAATGGATATCGCAGGGACATATGCAGGGTTCGGAAAGTAACTTTTTTAAAACAGTTACAGTTAAAAAGTAACCGAGTTACTTGTTTTAAAAATCATTAATTGGAATAAACTAATATGTGAAGACTTAAATGCATTTTATTTATGCTTCTGGCTGGTTCGGAAGTTTTAATAAGTCTTAATTGTATAAGTCTTCATATATTTATATTATTCATTAGAGGCGGAAAGTATTCCTGTAGGGAGGGGACAAATTATCAATTATTTCTAGTGGAGAGGGGGGATTGATTTTCAAATAAGAAAACCTCTTTTCGAATTCCCCATAACAACAATAAATAACATGTTATAATAATTTTCTTCAATATACTACAAACTCATTGTAAATTTTTTATTGGAATTAGGAATCTTATAAGCTGGTATCGAGATGAGACAAGACTTAGCATAATCTCGGCTCTAGTTGTAAGCATCAATCTCGATCTCGAGGGGAAAAATTTCGGTCTCGTCTCAAGTCTGTAGCATAAGAAACGTACACAGCATGTCGATGCACAAACTTTCACAGCGTATAGAGGACGAGATAAACAAATTTTCTTAACATTTTTCTACATTTCGACACAACTAATCCTCGGAAAAGGATAATTTTATCCTGAATTTATAAAACTGAGCTGCACAAGGCCATGGCTGCCACTGACGGATTAACTTTGCAATTGATTAAAATAAATAAGATATATACATGATCTATAGTGTTGCTCACGAAATGAGACACGATACGGGACAAGCTTTTTGAAATTCGAAATGAAACTGAATGCCTGTCACGTCTCACTGTTGCGATGAGTCACGAGACAATACAAGACGGCTCGTGAAAAGTCTCGTCCCGTCTAGAAACTCTAGGAGAATTACAAACAAAAAACATTAAACATTTGCAAACATTTATTTACTTGGAAAAACGTAGTTTCCTTGGAAACCCAGGCCAGCGTTCATTACGTCTAAAAAAGGATAAGTACAAAGAGTAATGAACGAATATCTAAACTTTTTTAAATACTTTTTAATAATTGGAAGTAACCCATCGTTATTTCCCATTTTTCAATTTATTCAAGGTTATTAATTGTATGTTGTGTTAAAACTCCAAATACAAATGCAATTCATACAATACAGATCAGGGACGGCGACAGGGGTGGGCACGGGTGGGCAAGCGCCCACCCAAAAAATCCTGTGCCCACCCGATTGCCCACCCAATCAAATGAAATAAATATATACAATTAGGGAAATGTAAACGGTTCTGTAAGTATAGGCTGGTCCTCACTCAATGTATATGTATTTTACTTGTGAATATTGTAGATACTAAAAAGTTCACAAGTTTCATTTGGCGAATTGTCTAATAAGTAAGTTTACAAAGATTAGAGTAAATATCTTGTTGAATGAAAATAATTTAAGCTTTTTTTCTACTTCCTTAATTTTGTCGTTGGAAAGCTAAAGGCACTATCAGAATTATTTTATTTTAAATGTAATCTAATGAACACTGCTATGATTATAAGCAATCAACAGGCTTAGTAAATTTTATTGGATATTCACAATTATGAGGTATGTGTATATGATCAAGAGTTCATCAGGATTTAGGAGGATTTGGAGAGTTGCAGCTCCCAGCCTTCAATGGAGAAAAATTGCTTTGAAATCAGCCATACATTGAAGAAAAAATATATTAGGAATGTGGAAGTATAAAAAGTATAACTAACCATCTGTCATGACTTGGGCTAGGGCTAAAGGTTATAGACTAACTGAAACTGTGCATAGATGGGAGTGAGTTCTTGATGTTGTCAGCACCGGCCCTCCACATAAATCTCGGCCTGGGTATGATCAAAGTGATAAACAATAAACAAATAAAATCATCATCTTTGCCTTATTCGCAATGATGACTATGAATGATGATGATGAAAGTGATGAAAGGACACTGATAAAAACACCCATGCTCAGACCGGGATTCGAACCCTGGACCCCTGGCGTTATAACGCACTGCGAAAAGCACTCCGCGGGTAATTTGATGTCACTTTCTTTATTCTATCACAGATTTTGTTTTTATTATTTTTGTTATTTATTAAAGAATAAATAAATAACCAGGACAATAATCCAGGAGTGATATTTTTTAAAAGTCCACATGCTCAAATTGGATAATTGTCACTTTATCTTCATTTTAATCTGTAGTCCTAACGAGCGTGTATTGGGCTTCCACTGGAATTGAACCCAGGACCCCTTGATTATAAGACGAGAGCGTTATGCGATCGGAGAGACGATATACAGAAATAACTCCGTCAACCATACCATTTTATCATAACATAAGATGCGTCCATTTAAGAGGTGGATTACACTATTATTATTATGATTGACCATGGACGTCCGCAGCTTTTTTTTACATGGAGGGACAAGCATGGTAACTTGTTCCAGGGGAGGCAAACGAGACATATTCCCCCTCGATAATAGTGCTGCCCCCTAAAGAAATGACACTTATTAAAATGGAAGCTATCATGTTCCTGCAGTACCCTTCCAATAATAAACAAAATGACTGTGAATGAAATGAAATATGTGTGTGCAATGTATAAGTTTATGATAAGACCAATTTTCCAGGCAGGCGTGCCCCCTTGCACCCCCTCCTTCAGGACACCCATGGATTGGCCTGAGATTTATACTATTTCTTTCACGTACGGACAAAAATATTTGAGACTGAGATAAAACCACGTCGTTGTTCGCGGAGTTATCTGTTTTGATAAAAAATTAAGCATTGTGGAGTTGAAATTACTACCTCAACTTTCGAAGTGCTATGAACTGTTGTTACTGTATTTGTGGAAAGTAATCAAGATTGATTTGACTCATTGTTATATTTCAAGTCGATTTTCTGCTAGTTTTGACCAATGGTGACGGTGTGGGTGAATAGGAATTAGATGAACGTCATGATGGAACGAACACAAACACGCAAGGAGACACAAAGCACCAAGAGGATTATCTTGACTGCGGTTACAGGCGCCAGAGATTCATTTGCCTACAAGAATACAGTTTCCAGGGTATACTATTCAGGTTGACATTTGAGTATGTTCGAAAAGGTCACACTTACAGCCCAAATGATCTGTAAAAAAGATAAGATGATTAGGTTTGACGAATTGCTTGTGTCCAAATGCTTTCTACACAAGGTGAGAGGGAGATTTCGAGCGAGAGATAGAGGGGCGTGGGGAGAGATCCGTGTTAGTCAAACTCACCAAATGCCTTACGTTTGTACTGCCCACCCTAATTTATCAATATAGAGCTTCTGCCCACCCGGTCGAAAAATTCTGGCGCCGTCCCTGATACAGATTCAGTTTTTGTGAAAATTATTGTGCTAGGGAATGGGCAGTTCAAGAAAATATTGTAAACTGTATAAAGAAAATTGAGGGCTCTGCTTCTTTAAAAATAAATATTATTTGCTTATTCTTTTAAAAGTTCCCGTTTCTAATGCACGAGAAACATTTTATGAAGCTTTTAGGAAATTCTTTCTTTTGTGTATTGTACTAAATATTGCAGTTCTGGATAGGTTTTGTGTTCGCACTACAAACATTTAAAAATATATTTTTTGTTTCTTCACAGCGGCAAGATTAGAATTTAAAGAAAACAATCCATTTCCACAGTGCATAGCAGTTCTTATAAGAATTCAATAGCAATAATGAAAAAAAGAAACACTCATTTATTGAACTTTCAGACCGAAGCGACATGTAACATGTATCTTTTGGAAAGCAATCTTCAAAAATAAACACAGTCTTTCCAACTGAGGCGACACGAGAAGCTACAGGTGTCGCTTATCGCTTACGTGTCGCTCGGTCTATTGGAATAGGCGATGAATTCTCTCTTATCGTTTGTCCCTTCACAGACGACAAGCAATGCGTGTCGCTGGAAACGAACCCTTAATAATACATGAAACCTTTCGAACTGACGTTTGATGCTCGGACTGAATACCGTCTTGCCCCAGTTTGTCTCGTGGCGAGTGCATGCAGATTGACTGAAGTGTCGCTTGTCGTTTCGGCTTGAAACTTCCGTGTCGCTTGTTGCCTGTCTCTTCGCTATCGAAGCGACAAGCGACACAGGTCCCTTCAGTCTATAAGCAAGCATACACTGCGTGTAGACGAACAATATAACTTCAAAAAGGAAATCGAAATAATAAAGAACTATTTAAGATCCATGTTCACAACATGCCTGTAGGTGTTGCTATGTTCATTCGCTGATTTTAGTTTGCGAGCAGTAGCTATTTACCACTGCAGAAAATCAGCAACAAAGTATTTGCATTCTCTATCACTATCACAGATCAAATAAAGGGGCTCGTTGTTCTGCAGCTATGAACCGAGTGGACCTGTTTGTTACCCCTTAGGCGACTTTCTGAAGCAGATTCCATTCTCAGTATGAGGAACGTTTATATCTGGAAATCTTTGTCAAGACAAGAGACCTGGCCACAGATTCTGGTCCTGGGAAGGATTAAATGCGCTCTCCCCCTCCCCTGCTCTTTTAACAAGGAAACGAGGAGATAGTTTGCGTCTGTGCTTTCAGTCAGCCTTGAAAATTTGGCTTAGGTGATTCCACGAAAATCTTTAAAAGTTGCCAAATGTAGCTCTTGACCCACGCCACAAATATTCAAGTTTGCAATTTAAGTGTCGTGAAGTAACTGTTACTTGTAACTAGTTGCTTCCAATCAATGCTTCATATCGACGGAGTGTTTCTTTCAGGGTGCGGCACTATTATGGGGGAATATTCCTCGATTACAACCCTTCCACGAAAAAATAAAATCTGCGTATGCCCATGATTATTGGTTATTTGACTAAAAGCGTACCCTTAGAATTACTTATATTAGAGTGGGTGGTTTAGGAGTGGTTATGTCCAGGACCCTTGACCGACAATACCCCTCGAGAATGATTTATGTCAAATTTTTAATCAATAGATTTAGATTGAATGATTTGATTTATTTATTTGGTGTTTTAAGTCCACTTTATGCACAGTAGCTAATCGGAACTGGACGTACAGTTTAAAGTGGGATCCGAACCACTATATTGTTCGCTCCTTCCCTTATTTCATTATTTTATTATTCTTACCTACAAGTGAACAATATGTGCCTCCACCGAGTTTATAACTCGAGACCCCTTAATTAAGGCGATTACACTACCACTGCGCCATCGGGAAAGCACTCAATAGATTTATACTATGATGTAATACGCATAAAATGTGTTTCCGAGTGCAGAAATCACAAGTAACAGGAGATATTGGATCCCAAAGTATGGACCGTGTAAGTTAAAATAAATAATAAAACCTACCTCATAGTACTTTCACTGCACAGAACCAGACAGTGTCGGCGATTAGGGGGCAAGGGGGTCAGTTAACTACCCCCATTTTTGACACTTTTGCCCCCGCACTATGCTAAACGTTCTCTACCAAGAGATAGTAAACTGTCCTTGCCCCCTCAGTATTGGCACCTTCCCATCCCCAGTTTTGGAACCCAATCGCCGCCACTGGAACCAGCAAAGCCATTCAATAGAGGAGAAATTGGGTTGAAGAATGCCACAAAATGAAAATATTTGTAATGTGCTCGAAACATATTGACTATCCGAAACATCATTTTTAAAATGCTTCTACTGAAATTGTATGTAAGGGTGCCCTTACAATGTTGTTAACCCCCTCTCTATATCTCCGTGTGTATGAGGGTGGGGGTTGTGGGGTGGGGGTTGTGGGGTGGGGAGCTAGTTCTTCCCCCTCATCGATAAACTAGCATGGGTTAAAAATCGGTGCAATTGAACGAATTACATTAACAATATGCATAAATCACGTAATAAGCAACATTAAAATATGCTGCAATTTAACCAAATATATGACTACAAACATAATAGAATAAAAAGCATCACACGAGCCTCCCCAATGTCGTAGTAGTATCATTATTCCTATTATCTTATCTGAGCATACAGCAGCAAACAATATTCATCCCATTATATTCGCAAACTGTCATGGAATAGATTTTTGGAATATTCGTATGGAAAGAAATGAATGTGGATGGCCAAGGGAACTAAGTATTTTTGTCATCAAAGTCACCAAAGCTATTTAATCTACAACTTATAATGCAAAGTATATTTCTCATTAATTTCATTCCGTGTATTAAAAGTTAGAATATCAACTACTTTTTAAAATGTATCTTTTTACTAATAAAGGTAAAAAAACAATATAAGATATTATAAAGGCATGCTTTCAATCTAATAATTAATAAGAACAAATCATGGACATCAGCAGGACTTTTATTTTGGTGGGGGAGAGGGGTGTACATGAGGCATATTCCTACACAACAGTGTCGCCCCCTGAAAGAAACACTCTGTAGATATGAAGTTATCATGTCCCTGCAATACCCTTTTAATAATATACACAAACGACTGTGACTGAAAGAAAAGGATGCGTGTGAACTGATTTCATTGATTTGGTGTCTCAAGTCCACTTTATTCACAGTAAGGCTAATCGGGACTGGACCTACAGTTTAAAGTGAGATCCGAACCACTATATGTATCTCCACCGGGTATCGAACCAGGGACCCCTTGATTAGAAGGCAACGACGCTACCACTGCGCCATCGGAGAGGTCTGAATGTGTGTAAAATACGTACTTTTTGGTTGACCTTCATTTTCCAGGGATGGTGGCACTGCCCCCCCTCTCCCCCGTGCCCAGCCCTCTGTGCATTCAGGAAAACATTATTTAAAATTGTATGCTCTAAACATTTACTTCAATGATATTTTGAATTAGAATCTTAGATTTTAAATTAATTTGAAAAATATAAAATCCGGTAGCCGTTTTTAAAAATTTTCAGAAATAAGTTGTCATATTTTCAGAAGGAAAGAAAAAGCTATCAATTTTGTCTCTGGGTAAGTTAGATCTTATAAGTTCATTACAAAAATACTTTGTTGGTGTTGCACCTTTCCCTCTCGATGATAATTGAAATTTTAGTAAACCAAGTTTTCGGTCCCAAAAAATTAGATAATAATACTATTTTATTAATTTAATTGTCTACTAAAATATAAGTGTGACATGTTGAAATATTTTCTTCTGGAATTCTTATTACTTGGTTGTCATTGTTGTGAAATTTCAAAAAGATTGAATATTTGTAAGGGAGATAGAATTATTTTTCGATGACAGTGCAGCTCACTTGGAGGCTTTGGGAATAGAGGAAAGGATGAATCACTGAAAGTTTGAGAAACTGTAGAAATGAAACCAGACAAGTTAGAGAAAAAAATATGTAGTTTCTCACCAGCATGAAAGGATTAAATGTGCCAAGTTTCATCAAAATCTGAGAGCATAGGTTCCAAAACCTCTTTTTTTACTTGGTTGAACTGACATGGAATGACATGACTTATATATATTATCATAGGGCAAATATGTTAACTTTTTAGTGCCTCGTTCTACCCAATGAGTACAGGGAAAGGATTGTAACTTTCTTTCATCTCCAATAAGCTCATGTTTACATCCGTATAGGAACTGTACATCTGGAGAGATGTATAATTAAAGGAAGGAACTAAATACCAAAACTTCCAAGTGTCTACATAAAGAATGTATTTTCTTGGTCAATGGGGGTAAAACCTACCACTAGAGCATGGTTTCTCAAAATATGGTAAGCAATACTGGTACACGTGCTATGTGTTCAGAAAGTAAATACTCGGTCGATGATGGCGTTGAGAGCGAAAATTAAAATATGAAATCAATTAAGACCAAATCGTATAATTTCAGATGCCATTGCCACTTGAAGTTCTTGGAGAGACATATATTTCCTTGCCTGGAGTGTCTACATGTGTGCTAGAAAGATTTCCGTAGGTAACGGAAAATAAAAGCAATAACAGTCTTAAAATACGCACATCTGAAAGACAAAGAACGAGAATAAAAGTATTCGAGTGATAAGACATTCAAGTAATTTATATGATTTGTTACCCCTGCCGCATAAAGTAGGAGCTGTATGTGAGTGATTAATGTTATCTATTGGATGCGTGTTTGAGCTCCCATCCCCAACGTAATGGAGTTTTTATTTAACTGCCATTTATAAAATGATGCCGGTACGATTTCATTTTCATCTTAAATCGAATTTATTTTTCCTAAATTTCCGGGGACAAATTTAGTACAAGAACTTTCACTTTTCCTCTTCAACTATTGTTTATAAGAATTAATGTGACAAACGATGGACTTTTGTATGGAGTATTATGTACATAAAATCTTTGCCCAGTGTCACAGCACATGGCCGTATTTAGAGAGGGACTTTGGATGTTCAAAGGTTCAACCCCACCCTTCCCCCGAAACTTCAGACATGTTGTATTAATGGACGTCCAGGAACCAAAATCAGTATCTCATTTTCAAAAATTTATTCGAAGCTTTTCAAAATACAAGGGGAGACAATGCTGAGACGATCGATGTACCTTTATCAATTTCATCATATCATCTTTCATCCTCATATTTGCAATCAGCTAAAAGTAACAAAAAGCGAAGTAAAGAAGGCCAAACCAATCAAATGATCGAGCTAGAATTTTCAAACATTTGCAATTCCCGAAACTTGTGCAAAACAGTTTTTTCTCGGAATCACAGACCACCTCCATTGCTCCATTTTCACTTCTGCTGTTGTCTTTCCAGTGTATTTTTCTGGTTCTGACTGAAAAATGGGTTTGGGGTGTCCCAAAATTGCCTTTCCGACCTTTAAGTTGCCCCATTTTATAAGGTTTTAATCCTCCTTGACAGGAGTTGCACGAGACGCGGCTCAAGAAAATTTACGTAAACGATTTGAGTCCCAAAAGAAGTATTATGACAGACGTCATCAAGCAACAAGTTACGCTCCTGGTGAATTGGTATTATTATATAACCCCACTCAGAAGGCAAAAACGGCTAAGTGCTTTTCAGGTGTTTATTTTGGGCCCGCGGTAATAGTAAGAAAGGAAAATAGCAATGCCTATTTGGTGGAATATGAAAATAAGCGCGGCAAGATTGTGTCCGATTTAGTGGCTGTACAGAGGTTAAAACGCTATCACAGCCCTTCAGGGGGTGAGGCAGAAATGAATATCGTATCTCTTCAAGAAGAAGATTTCGAACCAGTAACCGCCCATACGTAGCCCAAAGCACATGTCGTAATTGTTTACTTTCTGTGTGGACCTTATTTTTATAATTTTTATATTTTATTTTAATTTTATTTTTCGTTCCATTTCCCTAAAAGTATCAATACGTCAATTCGTTTTCTCGCCAAACGTATAAAACCTAATGTACGCACCATTGTTGTTTTCTCGTAGAAGTAAAACTATTTTGTTAGGCAGTTGCATGTTTTATATATGAAGTTATTTATAAACACGCTCTGAAATATATGTGCATTTTTTTCCATCCATGCATGAGTTATAAAAAGAATTAAATATGTTGTCAGTGAGCTCACTTAGTTAATTAAAGCAACGAAAGTGCGGCACGAGCGTTATCTAGTGTATATTTGTCTTTTCTATTGTGTATATTAAACCTACCGGTAGTATGTGGAAAGACCCGTTATTATAGTTAATAACGTAAGAAATGTTAATGTCCCCGTGACATTTAGTCTTAAATAAAGAAAGAAGTCTGCGTAAGCCGACTAAAATGAAGCAGAGAACCAAGTTCTCATTTAGACCATGTAATTTGTGCTAATAATAAGCAAGGTGTGAAGTTTCATACGTTTGACGAGATATTGTTTTATCTATTTTCAGTTAAAATTATTCCTGGCTGACAGTTTGACTTTATCTTCTTGACCCCTCCTTGAATCATTCCTATTTACATTGCACTAATTGCATTGTTTCTAAAAACTAACTAAAATACCCGAGAAAATTTTAAGTTAAATTTATTTTGTGTAAAAAAAATATGTGATTTATCAAATTTATTGATTTGATATTTATTGGCCGAAAAGTAATTCATTTATTCTCAATAATAACTAAAAATAACAGTTGTGGTCATTTTAGCAAGTTTAGGTTCAATAATTGCTACATATTTCAACAAGATGCAGTTTTTCCTATATTTATTAATTTTAATTGCATTTATTTCTCACGTCAATTCCCTATCCTTCAAGGAAGTGGTCATAAGATCTTTCCAATACCCGTACATTATTTGTTCAGTAATTACGTTAACACTAGTTTTTATTTGTATGTTAATTCTTGCCTTCATTTGTTGTCAGCGAAGATGTAAAAAGTTAAAAGTTTTGGAAAATAATTGCCCAAGGGAAATGGAACGAGTAAATATGTCTTCAAGTGTACAATTTTTAAATATATCCCAGTCGGATAGCGACTCTTGGCACAGTGGTCCCACCCAACCCGTTACATGTCGAAATCTTGCGTCAGTTTTTACCTTTCAAGACCCCTTTTATGACCAAGCAGATACTCCAAACGTAATTATCCCACTTGAAATTCCTCCCGTCCGTCTAGATACATTTAATGTTGCATGTCAAACTCTTAATCCATTAAAGTTAGATGATGTTAACACCTCATCTCGCTCTGTTCAAACTAATCCTGTTAAAGTAAAAAGAGTTAAAGGAGTTACGGTGAAAACACAAAACGTAGATGTGTCTCGAACCGACGACCCCCAGCCCCACTCTGAACCAATTGTCCCTTTCATTCAAAACATGTTTTACGACGACATATAATCAAGCTGTTTTTCCACGCACTCCCCTAGCCGTTATGCAACCGAGTTCGTACTAGCCTGGGGCGCCGAGCAAACATCTCTTTTTTTTATTTTCCTCCGGCTGCCTCGATGAAATCCAGGTACATCAAGAACCAAAAGTTCATGAAAGGTACTCTCTTCCTCTTCCTATTTGCTCCTTGGCACCGCCTCCCTCGTTACCAGTCCTAAGTTTCTATCGTCGTGTTCCTCGCAGAGAAAGAACACGTTCCTGTTATTGGTCATCACTCACGGGGGGCTCCGCCCATCCAGAACGGCCGCCATATACTTTTCCCCTTCCCCCTTTTTTTCTCCCCCCGACTCAGATCACACATCCAGTAGAGTTGAAAAGATGTCTTTAGCTAGACTCCTCGAGTTCCTGCTTTATGCTGAATTGCATTTCCCTCGCAGTTATCTTAATCGAGGCCACTTCGGTGCGCAGTTTCTACTCCACATTCGAGTTAGCGGAAGACACATATCTTATTTCAGTCTCGGAGAGAGAGAATTTGATGACACCTTTCTTTGTTGTGGATGAACTTTACACTCAGCTGGCTTCGGCAATGAAATTCCTAGTCTCCAAACGAGGTGTGAATAATAGCCTCTTCAAGGGCGCTTATTTATGCGACGTTTTCTCGTTCCTTCAGAATTTTCAAAAGTTTCCCAAATGAACTTTAATTACCTCTTACAGATTAATTTCATGTTAATCTTCGTAAAGTAGGTAATAGCGAGTAATTGTGCTTATATTTTACTCTCCCACACGTCATAGACTTTAGTTGAAGTAATATCATACGAAATCCTATACTTTTCTCCCGGCCCGGCGTCATGATGTTCATTTACGGTTCCGTTTCAATTTTTTCCTAAGGCGACCATGAAAAGTAGTTTTTGTTTACCTTATTAGGCTAAAACCTCAAAAGAGTGGATTTAGACGCCTACAGTTGTCATGGGTCAAGTGTAATCTCTTACGCGGCGAGCATTTATGCTAAGTGACAAAGAAAATACACGGCGGGCTATAGCATGACGTAGAGTAGGTTTTCCTCTTTTCTGTTTAACGCAATGCCTTATATTTTTTTCCTTTATTCTCAGAACCGTAAATTTACTTCACAGATAGCCAAGAAATGTTTTCTAAATCAATAACCCAGATTAGTTTCAGTTTTAATTTTACATTTTTAACTAAGAGAGACAAATGCGCCCCCCCTTTTTTTGCCGACGGTTTCAGACCGGTCAAGGCAACCTCCTAGGTTCACACCCGGCATGTTTATGGTTTGCTTTGAGCAATTTTAATTTGATTTTTTTGTTAGTATTCTATACCGGGTTTTTTTTTCATTTTTTCAGTTTATTTAGATCAATTTGTTCACGTCACAAACATTTTTTTTCTCTCCCTTCCAGATACCAAGCATGGCTGACATCGCGCAATTTTATTGGAGGTGTCTTTTTCTATTCCTGACAACCCTTCCCACCTTTCAATATACAGTTGCAAATGAAAATGAGGATATTTTTGTAAGTGGGTTGGGCTTATTTTACGAACAACAAGGTCTTATGGTTCACAGTTCTGATTACATATATACAACCGCCAATATTCACATTGATATTAACATTCGGACTGATAACCACTCAGGCTGTGTTAAGTGGTCAGCTATTCAAAATGATACCCATGATCGTATTGAGCAATACTTACGCGAAATTTCACTTTACCTCCCTTGTCGTTTTAAAACCAGCGATAGCCGGCCGAATTGCCATGGGGTGTGGAAAAATGTATCTGGGAGCACTCGAGGGAAAAGATCGATTTTTTTTAATTTAATGAATTTATTTTCGGCAGGCCTTTCCATTTATAACTCCTTTTCAATTCATCACCTTAGCTCTTCTGTTCAAGCTCTAAAACATAATCAAGATCAGATTCAGGCAGAATTACAGGAAATGAAGAAAGACGAAATCCAGACTTTCCGAGTTGTTAATAACATTTTGGTAATCTTCAAACGTTCTCTTATTGCTCTTAAAGCGGATTTAGTTTCGAAATTTTGTGACATCTATACGGAAGAAAGGCACCTAATGGCACTTTTGCACGCTTCAGAATTATTTACCCGTATTGATTTTATGGTAACCGATCTATCGATGAATAAACTGTCTTATCATATGATTTCTCCCGATTGGCTCCGTGTTTTTCTCAGTCTTCATTCTGACTTTAAGGACACCCTGTATATGACGGATCTTGGTCTCTTTTACGCTTTAACCAATGTCTACCTTGTCAATTATGACTTATCCACTCATTCTTTTCATATTTTGTTAGAAACTCCCAATTTACCCCGTAATGCTATTTCTCCCGTTTATCGGACTATAAATGTTGGCACTTTTTTTGATAATAAATGGTTCCGGGTTAAGGTTCCCCAATTATCATATAAAATGGAACATAATGGTCAAACCCAAATCGTGGAAATTCTTGATAGTCATTGTAAATTTAATTCCTTCATTTACGTTTGTATTCATACGGAACTTTCAATTCACGATAATATAAAATGTTTAACAAATATTCTATTTCATAATTCCACTATTTCCTGCTCCACAGAAATAAAATCCAACGTCGGGGGCCACCTCACGAAAGTTCGCACTCGAACAGGAGTGATAGTTTCCGGGACAGGCAAATTCCTCCAATCACAAACTTTAAACGGCAATTTAAATACACACAAAACAATAACAGTGTCTGAAGGAACATCCTTTTTCTGTAATTATAAGAATTTTGATCAATTGATTTTTGATGATGAAATCATCCACACTCGTAGAGTTTTAGATACAGAAATAGCTATTCGAGCAATTTCTCCACTTTTTAATACCTCTGTAAATTTTTCAAATGTAATTCTTCCTGATTGGACTGACTTTCGACTGGCCATGGAGAAATTAAATCAGTCAATCGCGAACGAACCCAAATTTCATGAAATATTTTTGTCCCATTTTCCCGTTACTGTTATCCTATTACTAATTTGGAACTTCATTTTAACTGTTTATTTATGCTATACGTCAGGCGTATGCAAGCACAAACCAACCTCGACTAGTGACCGTTAACAATGCGTCACTATGTCGCCTTGATATATTCATCCATTTTTATGTATCTTTCGTAATTAATGATCTTAACGTCATTGGAGCCATGTCATTTACTCTTTTATTATATCTTAGTGATCCCGAATTTACTTGTGGCTAGGTCCGTTTTAACGGTTGTGACGTTACTAAATTTTGGGTTAATTATTTTTTTTTCGTCAGTTTCTCATTTTTACAATGCTTTGACACTTCTGACATGATATTAATGGATTTCGTCGGGTTAACTTTCTGATACCAGGGGATATATTTTATACCATCTACATATTACTTTTATATATTTATCAATATTTAATCCTACATATTTTCGTTTATTTTATAGTGCCTTGTCATAACTTTAGTTTTATATTGCACATTATTTTATATTTTGGGAGAAGCCAGGGGCTATATATATATATATAATTTAGTCAATATATACATATATTACTTTTGATGCAGTCATATTTTCATTTTAATGGTGTTCCAGTCTTAAGGCGTCAAATGACATTTTCCGCCTTTTATTTTATTTAGCTTTCATTCAACCTTTGTTTTATCATTTATATCACTTATTGGGCAGTTTATTTTATTTTAGTTTACTTCTTTTTACTCATGATTTTCACTTGCCTATAGAAGACGATTACTTTACACATTTTTTATATATTTTCAATATTGAATGACTGAGAGCAATGTAGTTTTCCAATGTCTTACCTGTTTCCTACCCTGTTCGGGAATTCCACGAGTTCAAGGAATTTCGAAAGTCGCCCAGCGATTTTTTTGAGGCCGGAAGAAGAACGCATTCCTGAAGGCTTTGGAGCTCACCAGCCTCCTTTGGGTTTCAGCGGTGTATGTCACGTAGCAGCACCGACAACCCTATTCCAAGTGACATCCCAGGATCAGAAGAGCGTCAGAAACATAAGAAGAAATGTCATCTTACAGAGCAAACCCCCCTCCCCCCACGACTCTAACTCCCCTTAAGAAGAAGCATGAACATCTTTCATGTACATCGTCCCCTTTTGCTCTGTAAGGGCAGGCAGTGTATTTCACCACATATTGGAACTTTCCGGGTACAGTCAACGACCCAAATGTGTTGAGACCCACCCCTGTGGATCAGCAACCTGCCAGCCACCTGTGAACAGTTTCATCCTACCAGTGGCCATATTTACTGTTCCCCTTCTTGGAGTGTTCGCAGCACGGTACACCTTCCGTTTTCACTTGCAACCAGCGTACGAAATATGTCGCCATTCGATGTGTGCCGGAAATATGCAATGGCGTCTGCTGTGAACTTTCGGGGGCCTATCATAAATACCCCCCAGTGTCCGCCATTGAACAACGCATATTTTGGTGCGTGGAAACGCTACTTGGAGTGGCTTTCCATGGACTACCCTGTGTTCGCCCGCCCCACGGCCAACGTCTTTTCATCTGACCTTTGCTGAACAGTATTCCGGAACTTTCCACACCGGGATTCGAATCCGGTCCCCCAGTGAAATTGTGATCGGTCAAGGACCGTGGATGTCCCGGAACAGTGCTTCGTACCCCAGGACTCCGGGGTTTGAGTGTATTTGGATTGCCCTGCCTTTTGATTTCTCAGGTCATAGTGTGCTACGAACGTCAGTGAAAACATCATCTTCAAATATTTTTTTTTAATCTTCGTGTGGTTGTGCGCAGTCCAGTGGAGCTTGGTGTTTACCATGGTCTTTTTGCTCTCGCCTCGAACTGTCATCCTGATGAGGCGGAAGATTGCGAGCATGCGGCCTTAAGGTTTCTCACGGATTAAGTTCGGTGCTTAGATAGCACTTGTTCTGAAGACATTCGCATGTATCGCGTTACGATGCAGTGTGTTGAACTTTCCGCTGACTCCACGGACCTCCGAACAACACTTTATATCGCATGTTGACCAACCGTCAGCATTGTTGATTACGAAAGACTCTTCCAGCGTGTGGCTAATGAAAACAAAAGACTTTCTTTCAGCATTCAAGCTTGAGCTTAATTCTGTTCCATTTACTTTTCGGTGAAGGGTCTCCGACATTTTTTTTTATTATTATTTTATTTTATGTATCCTTTTTGTTCATGTAATAAACAAAACCTTTTAAATTTTGGTGAATGGCAGAAGGTTCAATTTAAACTTTTAATTATTACAATTTCAATTTTGGAAATTGTTTCGCAAGAGGGAGTGTCGTACCATGCCCTGTTCGATTAAGAAATATTGACCCTGGCAGACCTTGTCAGCTCCTGCTCAGAAATGTGTAGAATAAGCTTTCTACAGGAAATGGTAAGAACACTGGCCTTTGGCAAGAGGTGACGAGAGGCCAAGCGAGGGTTTAAATAGGTGCGCATGAGAGCGACACGAGGTCTTTTAATCTGGAATCATCTGAGAAGCAGGAGCTACTGGTCTTATTTCTAAACCGAACAGGGTAAGCTAGTCTACACCCATTCTGCCATTTGCATTGCTTAATTCAGTCTAGAAACGAATCATGAGTCTATTTTAATGAATAGTTAGATATTTGTACCTGCCCGTTCAGGGCTGTCTCTACCATCAACTAGTACTAATAGTACATCCCTATTTAAGATCCCCGCGTCCAGAGGAACGCTACGATCCATTGTTGACATAACATTAAAGTGCAAAAGCAACCTTTTGATGCAATTCTTTTATGGCACATTCCTGGTAAATCCAAGTTCCACCCTTCACTAATTCATAATTTATTGAACGGAGAAGGAAGTATACATAATTCATTTGCATTACCAATACAATGTGATTTTGCTCAGACTATCTAATGAAATTTACAGAAAAAAAACCTCAAAAGTGACAAAAACATTTTGTCATGCAATTAATTTGCTAAAAATAAGCCTTAGGGTTTTTTATGCATTTACATAACAAATAACAGCATCATCATAGCATTCACAGAAGATAGGAAATTTAATTTGGTGTGGAGAAACAAGCTAGGATAAAAACATGACAAAAATCTGAGGCCTGTAAGGGAAAAAATCTGAGAATATACTGATTTCATAAAGGTGCTTTGTCAAAAATGAAAATTGTTACTGCTGGAAGTTTATGACAGAGCCACACAATCTTCATTGTGTACCTACAGAGGCATGTGGTTCAACCCATTTACTTACCATTAAAGTTAACATTTCAGGAAGTGTGAATATCCTCAGCTAGCTATATGCAATAGCTTAGGGCAAGTTGTGAATATGCTTAACTAGATGGCACCTCAATTGCAGGAAAACACAGCGTTTGCATGACAAATTCTATGCTGTAACTTATTTATGCCTAACAGCACCAAGAAGTTACAGAACTGACATTATACATTTACACTAGGATCCAAGTTATGGAAATTATGGGAGTGCAATACAGAGTTTTTTTTGGAAACTCTGAGCATTGGCACATAATGCCTAAGACATGGTTTTCATTTCATAAATTTTCAGTAAATTATAATGTCTACAACATGTAAATTTTGCATTCCAAGATGTTATTTAATGATTGGTACAACTTTAATTCCTCAAAACTATTTATTCAGTGAAGTGTAATTTTCAGTCCTTATAGTATCGAGACAGTGATGTGAAAAATTTATGAACTCTAATGACAATCTTAGTGTAGGATTTCCCTTACTGTTCGAGTGGAGTGCACACATAGGCTAATTGGGACTGCACCTACAATTTAAATTAGGATCCGAACCACTGTGCCTCCACCGATTCTCAAACCTGGAGTCCCTTGATTTCAAAGCAAAGATGTTAAACTTTGTCACCCTGTAACAAAAATAATTTTGGATGCCGTATGCAAATGGAAATATAGCATGAAAAGTTAAACTAAAAAAAAAAATGAGTCCCCCTGGATGTTGAGGGAATTAAGATTTGACTAATCTATTAATGGGGAGACTGTTCAAAGAAGTCATCCCATTAATGACTATTGCAATATTATTGTGAGAGAACCAAATGGACCTAACTCCAATTTATGAAATTTTCACAAGTGATTATGTCTGAATCTAAAAAGTAAGTAATTTGAAGATGCTTGAATCTTCGTTACCATGAATGAGAAAAGCTGGATATGGGTCAATCTGGCTCCAAACACAGCTTTTTTGGAGTCACCTTCCTCTAGTTCTCACAGGACAATATATGACATGTTGACCTCCTGTCAGTCATCTTTATGCACAGAGAAGCTAATCGTTTAAAGTGGGATCTGAACCATTAAGTGCCTCCACTAAGTATTGAACCTGGGATTGCTTGATTACAAGGTGACATCATTTCCAATACACCAATGAAGAGGCTTAAACTGTCAGTGAGCGAATGAGTAAAGTAAACCAATTTGCATAGTGAAGTACATTTTATGCCATTTTAAAACTTATTTTGTACTCAAATCTGGAGGTATTTACATGGTTAACATTTCAAATTGAACCGCACTGAAAAATATATTTGTAATGCAACTTTTCTAAAACAAGTGGGAGGTGATTGTGTACATTAAGAAACATGTATTCATGAAATCAGATACACTCTGATGCAGACATTTTGTACACAGAAAAGGAATGGGGGGGATGACTACATGGGAACTTTGTATGTAATAAAAAAAAGTTGCTTTTTCAGCCTTTTAAAACTTTAGGGAAACCCTTTAGTGTGTTCTATTACAGCTCTTGCAATAATACCCCTCTACAACAGCACACTACTTTATGGCAAGAGTAACTAAGAGAATGAAGTACAATGATATTTCATAACCACAAACAAGGCTTAAAAACTGTTGCAAAGGGGAAGCTTTAAACAGAATAAAATGAATCTTTTCATGTGTCATCCTCCATATGAACGTGAAACATGATATCAATCTCCTTTCTTAAAAGAAACATATTTTAAAGGTAACAGGCATCTAAGCCATATGAAATGGCTGATGTGCATGAAGTATATATTGAATTTTACTGAAAAATTATCTGAAAATTCTGGCTCAAGCAGAAATTCAACCTGGATATTTAGTTTTCTGTTGGTTGAGACACAATCATCAAAAAAAAAAACAAAAAAAAACAACTTTTCAGCATGTAGTAAAAATGAACAAGTTAACCATTTAAAGCATTCCATAAATTAAATTAAATTATTAGTGAGTAATACGCACCAATCTACAATATGTTAATTAAATGAAAGAAGTACGGAATTGGCACTGCTAACAGCGGTGTATACTCTGGGTCATCTAGGTAATCACAGATGACCCGGCTGTATTTCTTTTTTTTTAAAAAAAAAAAATATATATATATATATATATATATATATATATATATATATATACACACACACATTTCTTGGCAATATTCTTCCAAACCAATTTCGATGCATGCATTTCTTTGCTTCCAGCGCGCGAATGCTTCCAACCGTTTGCCGCTGAATGTCCGGGAACCTTTCTCCAGCCGGTGGAATGACGTCAGGGAATCTCACCCTGATGGCATTCCTCCCGCGTCCCTTACAACCCTTGGCGAGGAGGGAGGAGAGAGAAAAGAGGGGGAGGAAACACTGCTTCTCAGGCGCAGTGATTCCGTGGCCAGGGTATTCTCCTTCTTGTGAGAGTCCACTGGTCGCACTCTCAACCTTCAGAGCCTTTCCAGTTCCCTCCGCTGAACTAGGGAAAACATATCCGGTAGAATGCGAAGAAGAGGAAAATTGAATAACATGGGCAAACCAATTTTACGCTAATTTTCACTTTAAATTTGCTTCTGTCTTGCTGATTTCTGTTACTTGAACATAAATTTATCAAAATGAAAAAGCTTAAATATTGAATATGAAGCAAACTAAATTAAAATTCAAAGCTTAAGCAATTAAAGCACCTATATGCTGACTCCCCCATTCTTGTATTTACAAAAATAGTGATTGTTTTCTCCTCTCTAATCTACAAAAGCAGCGAGAATACTTCTTTCACGGAACTGAATATTTTTTAAAGGCAAATATATCAAAAATAAATTATATATATATATTAGTTAATTTAAGTTATATTCCGCCTCTTTAGATTAATAGTGATGAAGATGAACGAATTAAACATAGAACGGAAAAAACACATCAGGCACGTAGCCAGGTGGAGGACCGGGGGGGCTGAAAAATCCAGGACACTGCTGGCCGGAAGCTTGTTGGGGAGCATGGTAGTGTTGCCCACGGGACGAGTCGGGACAGGCTTTTAAAAATTCGAGTCGAGACGAGATTGACCATGTGCCATAAGACAAACGAATATTTTCGAGACGAGACAGTACTTCCACGAGACGAGACAGGCCAAAGTCTCGTCTCGTGTGCAACACTAGAGCATGGGGGGAGGGGATGTTGGACCCGACAAAGTTGTGTGTTTGTAGTCACTTTTCTGATACTTTTCTGTTCATCTTGTGTCACTACGTTTTTAAGAACCAAATTTCTTTAATATGAATCGAGGGGGGGGGCGATAACTGATTTGACAGTCTCAATGCACTTACTTATCGCAGAAATTCCGAAACTATCGCGAAATTGTAGATATTGGTCTGCAGTCCCATCTGCAGGGCGATTCACGAAAATGACTACAAAATCGAGTCTACAACGAAGTAGTAGTTTTTAGTAGCAAAAGATGTAGAGTCCAGCACAGCCATTTCTGCCGTGCGATGCGCGAAACAACTAAAGAAGCAGTGTTCCTAATGGAGCAGATAGAAAAATCGCTGCAGTGCTCCGATGCACAGCTGTTACGTACAACAATAAAATTAGAGAATTCAGGTCTATCTAACGTTGAGTTTTAAACGTCATGCATTATACCAGGACTAGGATTAACATGTACTAACAAGTGGCTTTGTATGTAGCTACATACATATGGACTAAAAATTCGCAAAATATGAACTAACACATAAGTACAATTACCAAAAATGCTGCAAAGAAGACTTCTTCATACGATTCCTTATTTGAGTGATTTCAAAGAAAGTAAAAAAATATATACGTATATATTATTTTTCATTGCATTAATGCACTGGTGGCGTTCTAACTTTTCATTCCCAAAACCCGTATACACTGGTATGGAACTGCAACGGCAGATAATAACATGCCAACGTGTTAAACCGCTACAATTGCACCATAACACTCCTCCTCAAACAGTATTATTATTTCCTCTCTGAGATCTGCGACAGTCGGTTGCCTTTGTTGTACATTTACAAAGGATGCCGGCTTCGACAACAATAACAAGTACATATACTGCCACTAGACGATAAGCTGCGCGGCTTTTTCTTTTGTTATGAACCAGGGCCGGCGCTAGTCATTTTGCCTCCCTGGGAGGTGGCGGCAGATGCCGCTCTATTTCGACCCCCCCGGTCATTACGCAGCAACGGAAAATTGAAAATCAATATATTCCTAACTAAAACATCAAAATATAAAATAAATAATGAGACTTCTTATGCTATTTCAATATTATTCAGCGCAAAAGAATATCTCGCTCGATCACAGTTTTCAATAGGCTTCTTTTTTTCTTCTCTTCAAATTTTGCCGCTCGGTTCGCCCTCCCCTTCCGCCGGCCCTGCTATGAACTTGGTCACCGATCAAAGCATGGCAATTTTAACACAGAAAACAATATGTATCGCATTAAGCAGCAAAAATGACAGCCTCCTCTATGCAATTTCTACAAGAACACCTGCCGGAGCCAGAGTTGAATTGCTTAGAATTCCCCGAGCTTGGCTATGCAAGGTTTTTGATTTCAACTTCGACAGAACTGGAGGCATTATGGAATTTAACGTTCATTAGCAAACAGACACTTTTACATACACACACACACACAACGTCAAACCGGTCAAATACTTAGTATAAAATAAAAATATGGTGCTTCCAATCCAACAAAACTCACCGCCACGTTACCTGCCTTTCCCTTCCGTGACAGAAATAGTGCTTCATTATTACAGTTGGCAACACTAGTTACTAGCTAGCCAATGAACATGCACTGCATAAAAGAAGCAACGACTACGCCGTGCTATATTGCCACATTACCGTCCCTGCCGAACGGTATGAACCGCGAGCTGGAGCGCTATTCAATTGTTTTCAATGATGTTTGCGCGAGTGTGTCCAGGAATGGAATGACAATATGGCAACAATAGCGAAGTTTTTCAAGCAGGGTAGAACACGTGATGCTAAGAGAGAGGGAGACGAAACGAAAATTCGTTTCTACGCAACGGCAAATTTACGTGTGTGACACTCTAGTAAAGTGCGATTCACGAAACCGTCTACTAAGAATCGACTATACCTTTAATTGTCTACAACGCACGGCTACAAGGAAAGTGGTGAACTTGGCGAAAATAAGCAATATCTATGGAAATAATCGATATTTGTATCAATTGTTGTGCTATTTCCTTGACATTATCGATGCATGTTGTACTTCGAGATTCCGAGAGTTGTTTGTTTACGCAGAATGCATAGAAAACATGTTTAGTTTGTTAAAACTGCGAAGTAATCGTAATGTACGTGTAACCGTAAAGTAATGTGTATGAAGTGAAAATACTCGTTGAATTAAAGCAATTGTGTGTAAATACACGAAATTTAATAACAGATGCTATGTTTTACCTTACCTTCTACTGTATGTCACTGCTGAAACATATGCGGCAGAACTAAGGAATACTATTTTTCTTATGTTGCAATTGAATGATGCAAAATGTAAAGGCAGCTGATTTTTCATGCTTTGCCATTATTATCTATAATGCAGGGAGTAAGAAACCATTAAATTATCCACCCATTGAATATCTCGTGAAAACTCAATTTTCTTCTTTTTACAAATGTCCAATTTTTAGTTGTTTGGCATTACATTTTCTTAAGTTAGTCGTTCGTAGCAGGACCGTCTACGTTTTCTTAACCTGTTCAACCCCATTAAGATTAACGTTGCCAGTTTCGTACGAACTGTTTCTCTTTACTCAACTTTATGCATAGCCCTGCTGAGCAGCCATCATCTTATGCTAAGCACCTTACATGCACATTAAAAATAATATTAAAAAATTATTTACACTTTTAGTGTCTCTTCTGTACTGTTTTCAGTACATCAACAGGGGTTTTGAAACATCTACTGTGTTTAGATTTTCAAGCAGATATGAAAACAAACCGTTTATCATGAGGAATGACAATTTATATTTACAGCCAATATATTAAAGAAATGGTAGGCGAGTTGTCCATAACAGTTTTCATTTGGTCTGTTCTACACAATGTGAAATTTAAATGAAAATGTAAAAAAAGTGGAGGACAATATGTTCTTCACTTCAACAGAATTCCATTCTTTAAAGCAACATATGATGTGGAATGAAAAAATGAAAAGATCAATGAACTATTTGCCTACTATTATTTTTTCTCTTGGCTGTACATTAGATCTACTGTAGGTGTTTGGTAGAAAACCATTCAGTTTCAGTAGATTTCCAAGAAAACAGTAGAGTACAATTGATAACAGTTGTAAATAGAAATTCCCAGCTAATCGGGCCACTATGTACCTCTACTGAGTATCGATCCTAGTAAAGTAGAATCTGAACAATTGGAATCACTAGTGAAAATTAAGTTCAAGGTTCATGGATTACAAATGTCAGTAATTATTAGAACACACTTTTGAATGTTTTTGTGCTCAAAAATTGTTCATGCCTTGAACTTGGCCAAACTTTTAATTGATGAATAATATATTGTCATGTTACATGCTACATTTGTACATATGAATTTGATTTCTGACTGAATGCACATACTACGGAAACATAAAAGATAGGCCTACATGTTACTTCTTTTTTCTTTAAGGACGATTTTCATGTCCCATGTTATACTGTATGGAATTCTCAGCAGACAGTCATTCATTGTTTGTTGCCAGGAAGATGGACTAGTACTGCCACCACCTGGCAAAAAAAACAACAACATACATTTGCATTATCTATAAGCAGCTAGTGACAGCAACTTGGAGTATGGTAAAAGCACCAAACCCTGACGTACCTAACCTACTCACACCTGCATCTGAGATCAGAAATAAATCAAACTTAACCAGCCTAACCTTTTCAGATGTTTGTTTTTGCTATCAGATGCATATGCTAGTAGGTTTAGTGTTTTTAGCATGTAGCACCAAGCTGCTATAGCTGCTGTTAGCTGCTCATGTATTATCTATGTATAAAACAACCACTCACATCACATTTGCTTACACCTCAAATTTACAGAAATTTCATTAAATGAAAATGTCAAGAAATACTTAAAAGTTACACACATCACAATTTGATACACTCCAGAATATACCTTGCATTCCTGTTGATAACAAAAAAGAAATGTTGACATTTGTAACAATTTGGATTTGAAATCACAGAACGACTTGAGATGACCGGACCCCTCTCCGAATTTCTTCACATTTGGCATACTCACTAATTGAGGCATCCTAATCACGAATTTGAAGTTAAAATTTGTCGGAAATGTCTAGAAATTGCAAAATACACGAAAATAAGGCGTTAGTTTTCGAAATGGAAACTGTCGATTTTCGAGATTTTTTTTGTTTCACAAACAAATATATATATTCCTGATACTACCACGACACCAAATTTTAACTATGTTTGCCTAACCTAACCACGTGCCAATGGTTCGTGAGGCTAGTGTCAATGGTTCACAATTTCTAGACGTGACCGACAAATTTTAACTTCAGATTCGTGATTAGGAGGCCTCAATTAGTGAGTACGTCAAATATGAAGAAAATCGGAGAGGGGTCCGGTCATCTCAAGTCACACCAAAAATCACACAATAATGAAAGAACAAACCATATGGGATTATAGATATAAAATAAAAATGCTCTGTTCACATATTTTTTTAACCTATTTATTGATTTATTTATTGCATTGGTCTTCTGCTGCTTTTGGCTAATCATGAAGATGGGGATGAGGAATGACATGTTTAAATTGACGAAAGGACACTCACAATAACATCCATGTCCTGGCAAGGATTTGAACCCTTAACTCCTGGCATCATAGCAAACTTTGCTAACCTCGATAACAGTTCGTTATATTGGAGACACATTTCTTCATTTTTACAGAAGAAACTACTTACAATGTTCGTCGAGGTATTTTCTTTCATCCTGGAATCTATTTGACCGGGAAATCATGTATTTTTCAAGAGAAACATCTCACCAACGCACAAGTGCCATTGCTTTCGCTACGTGAACCGGATGCTACATACGTTTGATGACGTAACCCCCTGTCAGTTTCCAACCCCCCTTTTTTAACTATGCTTGCCTAAGCTAACCTAACCTTATCAGAAATGGTTCGTGGGGCTATCCGTCAGCTACCCGTGCATAATGTACTATTTCCACACGTGACGAACACGATAGTAGGTATTTTTCGGTAAAGAAGGTTGGAAACACTGCATACCTACAACAGTAGTCAACCTCTGCCCACCATATTGTGTGTTACGGAAGCGAAAAAAGGAATAACAAAAACTACTCTCTATGTGAAAAATTGTGTTTGTTATTGTGTAAAAAGCATAATGGCACCTTGAACTATGTTTCACAATACACAATTGGTAAGTACGAACCATGCGAAACACAAAATATCCAATTTTAATGTGTCTCCCATATACCGAACTGTTACCCTAACCTCTGTACCTATTTACACTAGAATGCTTTGGTGCAACAAATTAATTTAAAAAAAATCATATTCTAATGCAATTTCCTCTCATGTATTAACTATTTTGAAAGTTATGTTGTTTTACAATAATTACTACCACAATTTTTTAACCGTTAAAAAATAAGTAGTGTTACATAATTAAACATGAATGTGCTGAGGGTTTGCCAATAGAGGAAATATAGTGATTCTTGTTTATAATAGTGATATCCCTAATATTTTATATGCATCGAAAGATGTTTTATGCTGGCTGATACAGGATTTGAACTGAGAAGTTTTATGTACAATACACTTCCCAAGCACAAATCCCATACCGTGCCTTGCATTAATGCTCCTGAGTCTGGATCCCAGGGAAGCCAGAATGAACTTGGAACGTGAGAGAATATATATATATATATATATATATATATATATATATATATATATATATATATAGTTTGCACATGGTAATGAACAAATAATCGTCACAACAAACTCTAAATGTTTACATGTGTTGTGTCAGTACAGTGTACTGTTTTGTTCTAGCAGATAATACATGCTCTATCTACATTATGCCCTAAGTATACAACGTACTCTATCTACACTATGCCCTAAGTATATAATGTGTAAATAAAACCTGCTGTAAAATACAATTTTTATCCACATCTAATTTTTAAATGACATATGTTTCAACAATTTGTATTAATGCATGATCATTATAAAAATTATTTCATAATAAATGCATAATTATTGTGCTGTGAATTTTATTTATAAATTAAGTAAATGCTTAATAAATTTATGTAAAACTATATTTCACACAAATCTTGAGCACTGCACAAAGAAGAAAAATAGCTCTCATGGGACTTCATTGAAGCCCATGTTAACAATTCAGAAGGTTAGGTTAATTTGATTTGATTTATTTTACTTAACTTTTGAGCCACTTTTGGCTAATTTGCAAAGATGGGAATGAGGGATGATATGATGAAATTGATGAATGGACACTCAGAAACATCCATGCCCAGGCCAGGATTCGAACCCGGGACCCCTAACATCATAGTACGATGTGCTAACCACTTCGCCACAGGGGCTGGCAATTGAGAAGGTGAATGGAATGGCATGGATAAATAACAATAATAAAAACATCATCACAACGATTGTACCTAACTGGCAAAAATATAGGCTGCTATGATAAGTGGTGTGTGTACTGTGAACATTTTCGATGCATGCGTTTGTATGATTTAGCAACCTTAAGTAGCCTATAAAGATCTTTCATTTCTTTTCAGAAATGTTTTCACTATTTGCACTGTTCCGTTTACTTTTGTCCTGTTACAGCCATCGACAACCTATGCACATTTTGTTTTCACTTAAGTTTGTGTTGCTGCTTCTCATTCGTCTGCCTGCAAGCACGTTCATTCAAAACCAAACTGCGTACTGTTGGGGCTTGACTTCCGTATAATTCCGAGTTTGGCATGGCTTATGGGATGCATAAGATTCAAAATGAGTGGTTATTATTTATGGTTTGTAGAAGATGAAATTGCTGTTTTTAAATCGCAGGAAATCCTAGGTAACAGTTCCGAATGTTTCATGATTTTTCACAAATTTTATAGGAGTATTAGGAAGTGTTTACAAAACTGGAAATTATTGTGGGAGTAAGTTAGAAACTTGGAGAAACTAATTAGCACAGTTAAAAGTTGCACAAATATTAATTACAAGATAAATTTTGTTTTGAAATGTATTGTGCACGAGCAGGAATGTCTGCAAAGAGGTGCTAACAAATTATGCCTACCAAACTTAATCTGCTCGTGGAAGTGTATTTTCATATAAATCAGTGCAAGATATGGGTAATTATTATTATTACTAACTTGGATTATGAAAATACATTTCGCACCTCTGCGTTCGCAAAAAGTCATTTCCTAAAAGGGGAGGGACATTTGTTGAATCTACAATTCTAAACGGGTGCGAATATTTATGCTTTCCAATTATGATAGGAAGAACTACAATTTCAGACACACTCAGTTTCGATCCGGACACACCTTGGATTGTGGACTTGACTTTGTATGGTTTTTCTTTCAGAAGGAAGAAGGTGGGAGGGGTAAATTGATAGTTGGGAACCCATCCAATAAGTAAATCTACTTCTTTCCCTTGTATGCTACTATTGATAAAATATAGGCCATTTCTCTCAATGATAGGAACTTTGTCTAATCTACTATTATCTTCGATTTCGTTCCTGCAAGTCGAAGATGATTTTAGTTTAAACTACTGTCTCTTTGTGGCTTGTAAAAGCAGTTATCGCTCTCGTGATTATAACGACCACTGAACTTACAGGCCGATGTGTTTGCATCGTCGCGATTACCCATATTTCGAGTCTGATCTCGACGTTAAAACCTATTATTATGATTACCTCTGAATTGGCCTCGAGAGTTCGATCTAAAATTTCCTCTATGATTAGCTCTATTATTACCCCTGTAGGAAGAGGAGTTATTATTCCCCTTGCTGTGAGCTCTATTCTCTCTGTCCTGTGCGTTTTGATTAGCCTTTTTCGCAAATTCCAGTACATTTGAGCAAAAATTAAAAAGAGAGGCTGTGTTCATTTGTTCTTGTGAATTTAAGCAGAGGTTTCCAAGTTGGGACGAAAGCTTATTTACATCGTCACCAGAGGCAGTACTTTGAGCGTGTTTCACAGTGGCTACAGCTGGTGGCTCCGCGCAGGGAGCAATGTCAGAACTCGGTACATGATACATTCCTTGATACATTGCGTGGGAAGTATTGACGAGAGCGGAAGTTGATTGCAGACTTTGGACTTGATGAGCCAGTGGTGGGGGGAAAAGGATGGACTCTGGTTAAACGCTACAAACTGCTGATTCGGGTTGTGCGGATTACTTGGGAGGGGGGGAGTAAACCTGTGCATGAGAACAGCTGTGAAGTGGCGTCTGGGTCAATGTTTGATGCTGCAAGCTTGCTTGTGCGATTGCCTGGTCAATTTCAAACTTCTCCTCCATCATACGGGAATTAATAAATAATTGCTGGCGTTCAAAATTTTGTAGGTGGGCAATTAATTCCTCTGTTTTGGCAAAGTGCTTATTAGCTAGACAACCAATGTACTTGGCTCGCAGTCCCGTGATTATATAAGATAGAGTTTGTTCTTCAGTGGCGTTCGGGAAGTATTGCTGGACTAATGCCTTCTTAGCAATAACATAGGTGTGAATGGGCTCTGTAATCATTTGTTTTCTTTGGAGAATGATCTGAACGGGATCCGCTGATAAATACGAGCCTCTAAATAAAGTACTTAGCTCAATCTTGATGTGTGTGTAAGTCAGGTCTACAAAGTTAGGTCGTTTCTGTATGTCATGAAAATAAGTTAAAACGGTGTCAGTGAAAAATAAAGGCAACATCTCTTTACGTTTAGCTTCCGACCATCCCGCGGCGTGTGCTACATTTTGAAATTTGAGGAAAAATGGGTCAACGTCCTTGGGGTCATTTCCGCTAAATGGCGCCGGATATAACGCAGTTGGGATTGGGGTGGCCATGTTAGTGGTGGGAAGTTCTACAGGAACGTTATCAGGGCTATTAGTATTGTTAGAGGGAGTATGAACGGGAGCTGGAGTACTTGCTAAAGGTTGGGGTCGGGTTCTGCTGGGTGTTTGTAATCCTAGTACAAATTGAGGGTAGTGTCTGTTAACAGACCTTAACCGTGTTAGTGGAGGAGAGGGGACTGAGGATAAAGGTCGTGAATTTACTGGGTTTGTTGTAATTGCAGTAGCTAACTCTATGATTTGGTCGAGGGAGGAATCTAGGTGTTCGTGCAATGCTATCTGTGACGTATTCATAGACTAAAGTTCGTCGTGCTGAGCAAAGAACAAATTAAAGTATGGGTATGCAGTTATTTATTTCATTAATATATCGCCTGTCAAATAAATATAAGCAATTGTTCTCATTCCTGTGTGAATGATGCTCAAATACGTACTGAATGAAAATTATGCAGAAGAACTAGATTTTGTTGGGGGGGGGGGGTCGGCACAAAAAGAAAAAGAGGGGTTGTATTCCGTATGGTAATACACAAAATTGTCACTGGGTCTGACGCATCTTAAGCGTACTGTGGGAGTATGAATTGGAATTACTAAAAATGCACTTTAAAAAAAAATGCGCCCAAAGTGGGAGGGGGGGACTAATTTAATTTAAAGCAATTCGTACAGAAGGGTACTCAATTGCAAAAAGGGCCTGAAGCACCTCCACCATGTTGTAATCCCGTTTTACCTGGGATCTGAGGTCACAGGGAAGTTTCAATTATACATCTAACCTGCTCCGGTTCAGAGGGTAGAGATATGGAATGTGAATGTAAAGGTTATTTACGCTTGTTCATACCTGGTAGGTGTGTGATGTTCTTGTCCAGATGCTTCTTGCAGACCGAATCGTGACTGGTGCCAAGGTTCTATCCTGCGACCCTTAGCTCACCAAACCGAGCAATCCCTCGCGCCTCGTTGCATGCTTAGGCAGCCGTAACTCCGTGTTCCGTCGTCGTAGTTCAGTAGTGTTAATGTGTTGTAAGGTAATCAGAGACTAATTATCCATGTGAGCGTCGATGATAAAAGTAATTCAAAAGTGCGTCGATGATAGGTGTAGTTCAAATGAGCGTCAAAATCCAAAAGAGAGTGAGCTCCGGGAGTGAGCTCCCTTTTATAATTTTAGGCTTCGAAATGTTGTTAAACCTTTCGAACACGATGGATCTTGTTTAGATCCACGCGTTTGCCTTTCAGTTCCTTGTTTAACGGAAGTTACAAAGTTAGCGCATTCTTGGGATCGCTCGCTGGTCGGACAATTCCAGGAAATAAACAAGCGTGAATATTACCATGACGATGTTTTCTCGGTTTAATAATCTCCATATCTCTACAATATAGATCGTTTGGCTCCCAGGGCCGACTCCCACCGCCCCATATAGGTATGGCTGTGAACTTGGACTATAAGAATAGAAGGTATTGCGAGCGAAGCGAGCAAGAAAATTTTACAAAATGTATTTTTATTTGTATAAAATTTGAAATCTATAGGGGGTAATTGCCCCTTGCAAGTGCCCTTGGCCGTCTCGAAGAAAAATGCAAGGATCTTGTAAAAACTAATTCCATCATGAGTATCCAATTGTCCTGCTATTCTTAGATTCTCCTAGTCTTGTTTTTCTTTTACTTCAATGTTTGCTTCCCCTAGAATGGACTTCCTTCGAAGGTCAGGAGGGTGGGGTGGGGACAATGCCCCCTGCCACCCTGTGGTTGCGGCACTGTTTATGAGTGTCTCTTCATCAATTTCACGTCATCATTCATTGTTGCGATTAGCTATAAGTGGCAGAAAAGCAACGCTAAGTAACAAAAATCGAATATCCACTCCCTCTCTCTACCACATGAATCACTATTACCAAAAAGGATTTTTCCCCTCCCAATCCTGATACAACATTATACTGAATCCCCCACACGTTCAATAATCACAAAATCAATAAGTGTCTTTGTTATGTTGCTAGAGTAATTGTAAAGATTAGTGAGAATTCTAGGCGTTCTGTATTTTGCACAGCGGGGGCAAAGCAGGCTCTCAGGCGGGCAGTTGTCCCCTGCCCCCTCTAGCTACGGGCCTGCTTACACTTCCTTTGCTTCCTCTGAAAAGTTGAATAAACTTAAACATGTCATTCTGTCAGGGACCGACTATATACAAAGAGAAAGACAATTTTTACTAAAACTATATGTTTGCAAACTGACAATAACTTTAATTTAATAGGGTGCCAGTAATTTCACAGGGCACCACGACGTTAACGTTTTTCTATTTTTATCCGTTTTGCTTGTTCGGCACCACATTTGTACTTAGCGCCAAGGCAAGCACCCCACGTAGACCCTCCCCCTTTTACAACTCTCTTTCTAATAGTATATAATTTATTTTACAAAGGTAAGAACTCTTGGAGCCACAAAAATGGTCATCAACTATAGACGTGAATGAATCACTTAGGTTCTTCATGAAATACTTGCCATTTTATATCGAATACTCGGTCAGTAAATTTTATATTGGTACTTTATGAATATCGGTTGGAAGAAATTATACCTACATATAGTGTCACTGCTTTTCTACTCACCACTTTCGGTTTCTTTCTGTCTGGTTTTTCATTTTCTCTATCCTCTTCGACAGTTTTGCAGTAAAGTTTCAGACATTGTTATACACTAAACAGAACAACACACGAACGGAGATGCTACACTGAGACTGACCTAAGGCATTTGCCTGTTCTTTTCTCTACCACTCCAAAATCATTCTTCTCGCCAAGTTACAGAAAATAGTGTTGCTAACCATAGTAACAGAATTCACTACAAGGAGTCAAACCTGTATCTTTGAATTTCTTCCCTTACTTTTATCGTACATTTTTCACATGGAAGAATCGAATGGAAAATGCAACAAGATGTAAATCTCATTGACTCAGGGGATGAATAATTGAATTTATGAATCTGTAACGTATTTTTTTAAAAAAAAGGTATTCAAACGCTGAACTGTCAACACTGTGCGCGGAATGTGCTCCCTGGAAGGAGGGCGAGAGGTCAGTTTGACATTTTCCAGATGGCAGTGTCCCTTCCCTAGAGCTCACCGAAGCCTTGTCAAGGGAGCTGCTGTTTCCAAGAAATGGCCATGCTGCACATTCCACCCTCCTTCCTTGATACTTTGGTTTTAGTTGATCGAAAGGTCCATTGGACTACGCTTCTTCAGCTACAAATTATTTTTTTCTGTTAATGTTGAAGTATTGTCATTGTATTGTTGATATAAACATCTATATACTTTTCTGCTTGGGGGTGTGTTCACCAAAATTTGGGAGGGTGTTGGGGGGTGTTAGGGGTGTGTGGATAAATCACTGTTCCACATCATATGTTGCTTTAAAGAATGGAATTCTGTTTAAGTGAAGCACATATTGTCCTCCACTTTTTTTACATTTTCATTTAAATTTCACATTGTGTAGAACAGACCAAATGAAAACTCTTATGGACAACTCGCCTACCATTTCTTTAACATATTGGCTGTAAATATAAATTGTCATTCCTCATGATAAACGATTTGTTTTCATATCTGCTTGAAAATCTAAACACAGTAGATGTTTCAAAACCCCTGTTGATGTACTGAAAACAGTACAGAAGAGACACTAAAAGTGTAAATCATTTCTTTAGTATTATTTTTAATGTGTATGTAATGTGCTTAGCATAAGATGATGGCTGCTGAGCAGGGCTATTTGTGCATAAAGTTGAGTAAAGAGAAACAGTTCGTACGAAACTGGCAACGTTAATCTTAATGGGTTTGAACAGGTTAAGAAAACGTAGACGTTCCTGCTACGAACGACGAACTTAAGAAAATGTAATGCCAAACAACTAAAAATTGGACATTTGTAAAAAGAAGAAAATTGAGTTTTCACGAGATATTCAATGGGTGGATAATTTAATGGTTTCTTACTCCCTGCATTATAGATAATAATGGCAAAGCATGAAAAATCAGCTGCCTTTACATTTTGCATCATTCAATTGCAACATACGAAAAATAGTATTCCTTAGTTCTGCTGCATATGTTTCAAGTGACATACAGAAAAAGGTAAAACATAGCATCTGTTATTAAATTTCGTTTATTTACACACAATTGCTTTAATTCAACGAGTATTTTCATTTTATACAAATTACTTTACGGTTACGCGTACATCACGATTACGTCGCAGGTTTAACAAACTAAACTAGTTTTCTATGGATTCTGCGTAAACAAACAACTCTCGGAATCTCGAAGTACAACATGCATCGATAATGTCAAGGAAATAGCACAACAATCGATAAAAATATCGATTATTTCCATAGATATTGCTTAGTTTCGCCAAGTTTACCACTTTCCTTGTAGCCGTGCGCTGTATACAGTTAAAGATATAGTCGATTCTTAGTAGACGGTTTCGTGAATCGCACTTTACTACATATTTTACTACTAAAAACTACTACATCGTTGTAGACTCGATATTGTAGTCATTTTCGTGAATCGCCCGACAGGTCCACGGTTTCTGTTGCGGACACGAACTCAACTCTCTGGGTCACGGAATTTTGAGAGAGAAGTACTCCTCTTGGTAATTCGGCTTGCAAAGTGGACAAATTGTACTGTCCCGGCATGATGCTCATTTTTTCGTTGCCGACCTTGATGCTGTTGTTGTGTTTGGTCACGTTAGGAATCAGGTACATACTGTAGAATTCATGAAGAGCTATGGATTTAGGATAGACGATATTGTCGTGCAACGTGAGTTTCAAGACCGAAGTTTCGCTTGTGAGATGGAACAACACTCCCATGACGATGATGTTTCAGGTTCCACAATGCTTTCTCGAAATCTCGAATTGATGGGTTATTTATTCGAGACAGAAAGGCGAGCATGGAAACGCAAAGATGACAGCAGTTCACTTCCTCGAAACCTTGAATTCTCTCGTCGTTGTAGTATAGGTTGAAAGCTTTGAGATATTTTAGTACTATACCCAATGGTGGAACACCTCCGAAAGAACCGATAACGAAAGCGTTATTGTTTGTATTTTTGAGATAACATATCCAATGCGTGCCGGATTTTCGTAATTGTCCAAGTTGACGACTCCACACTCTTTTTTTCTTATGGCGAAATCTGACATGAAAACTCCTCTGAAGTGTTTGATTCCCAACGGTTCGATCAAAGATTCAATGTCGCAGTTACTGAGTGCTTCTTCTTTTTTTAAACTTCTTCAAATCGTTCTTCTTGATGCCTTTACCTTTCTTCTCCATTTCCAGGTTGTGACGTTTCTGTTCTTCCAATGGACATTTCCACTCATTTTTTTTACAACAATTTTAAAAACTACACCCTGGAAAAATGACCCTCGCGTTTCTCTGCATCGAGTTTAAGGCAGAAACGAGACTTCGAAAGTTGCGAGGCTAGCGTTGCGCTGAAAACACGCCGCCACCATGTTACTAAGTCATTCCTTAGGGAGAGCTCGTTTCTCATCTGCTTCGAGCGTCCAGTTCTGGATGGGTAGCCCACGGTGGGCGAACACGTGCAGCAGTTTTACAAATCTGTACCGATTTAGATAATGGAAGAAGGAGCGATAGGAGAAAGTAAAGCTATGCTTTGTAATGATCATTCTTCTATGAAATATCCGTGCTACTCACGTGCAAGATAAATGAAAGGGTTCAGCTGCGTGTGTGTTCTCAGGCCATGCGAAAATTAGGGCCTCCCCCATGGCGCAGTGGTAGCGTCATTGCCTTGTAATCGAAAGGTCCCGGGTTCGATACCCGGTGGAGGCACCAGTGGTTCGGATCCCACTTTAAACTGTAGGTCCAGTCCCGATTAGCCTTACTGTGCATCAAGTGGACTTAAAACAGCAACTCAAAACAGCAAAAAAAAAGCCATGCGAAAATTATTGCTTATAAAATTGGTTGCTGATCAGACACTCAAAGATATGTTTTAAACTTATATTTATCGTTATTTACCGTAACCTATGTAGTGCAAAATAGGAATTTTCACATTCTTCACTTTATTTATAAAGCCTATTTAACTTTCTTTTAAATAAAGCAATTTCAGTTTGTGTTCCATTTCTGTTGCGCAAATTATGATCAATTATTTTTGTGCAGATAAGAGAAAATACACTGAGAAGATTACATTAGTTGCACAGTACATATCTATACTTAGTTTATGTAGAATTATTACAAGGAAATAATGTGTATAACCATGGGCGTATTTAAGGGGGATTCAACGGGTCCGACCCCCTCTTTTTTTGGTTCACTAAAATTACCAGTTTCCTTGTTCTATCCGCTTGTTCATAAAAAAATTCTTCGGACTTATTTCATTGTCTTAAATTAGAGACGTATAGGACGGGATACGGATGGGAAGGAAATTTCGTAATTCCACACACCAGATGGGACTGCGGACCAATATCTGCAATTTCGTGATAGTTTAGGAATTTCTGCGATAAGAAAGTGCATTGAGACTGTCAAATCAGTTATCCCCCCCCTCGAATCATATTAAAGAAATTTGGTTCTTAAAAACGTAGTGACACAAGATGAACAGAAAAGTATCAGAAAAGTGACTACAAACACACAACTTTGTCGGGTCCAACATCCCCTCCCCCCATGCTCTAGTGTTGCACACGAGACGAGACTTTGGCCTGTCTCGTCTCGTGGAAGTACTGTCTCGTCTCGAAAATATTCGTTTGTCTTATGGCACATGGTCAATCTCGTCTCGACTCGAATTCTTAAAAGCCTGTCCCGACTCGTCCCGTGGGCAACACTACCATGCTCCCCAACAAGCTTCCGGCCAGCAGTGTCCTGGATTTTCACTTACAAAATAAAGCAACCCTAATCATTACCAAAAGATGATCCATCCCTCCCCCTCCCGTGAACTATATATACGCCCATGTGTATAACAATATCCCATACTGAAATGATACGATATAATTATTTTGAATTTTGTACTGCGAAAAAAGCCGCCTCATCTCGTTACCTCGAACGCATTAATTGGTTGGTTCACAACTTCACCAGTAAGGATCCTATCGAGACGAGACATGGTAGCCTTGGTCTCGTTCTCGTTGAGAGTTGTAAATGTCTGTCTCGTGGTTTATTTGTAAATGTCTCATTGACAGTCTCGTCTCAATTTATAAACATCCGTCTCGGTTTGGGAGGGCAATTCTCGTTCTCGTCTCAAGTCTAGAGAAAATAGAATTAACAACGTATGCAAAGGTTTATCATTATAAATACAATCTAGGGGGATGCTTCTATTGTTAATGTTAGTGTTGCTCACGAGACGAGACATTTTCCGTCTCGTCTCATAAAAGGAGATGGGACAAGTGAATGATTTCGAAATGAGATGGGACAGAAGAAAAAGTTCGTCTCTTATCATGACAGGTTGGGTGATACTTAGATTGTGCAGTTGGTGGTAGTGTGTGTGTGTGGGGGGGGGTGTACTCCTGCACCCCGACTTCGAATACTGCATAGCGATTAGCAAAAAGTGGGAAGAAATGCAATGTTAGAGATGATACATAATAAATTAACCATGCGTTCTCATCGTTGCGGTTAAACAAAGTGAACGGAAAAGCGACGTAAAAGTAGTCTAATTGCAGAAATTTGCAATATATATATACCTAGTCTTACCATAAATACTGTCCCAAAGTTGTAAGTAAATAGACACAAAATGGTGAGAGATATTTTAATATCAGAATAACATGAGGTGCATGGATGCATTATGAACCAAAATCACAAATAATTATTCGAAATGGGCACCTTTAGCACTGACACACTTCTGAAGTCTTCGTGGCCACTCATCAATGGAATTACGCAACACATCAAGTGGATACTCCGCAGCTGCCTTCTAAAGAGACCGCTTTAAACTGTCAATATTGGGATGTCTCTTCTTGCAAGCCATCTCCTGAAGCTTGGACCACAATTTGTAGTCCAAAGGGTTTAAGTCTGGACTGGCAGAGGGCCAATCTGATGTGGAAATGAAGTCAGGAACATTTGCCTCCAACCACTGCTGGGTGGTGCGTGCCTTGTGTGCTGGGGCTGAGTCCTGCTGGAAGCTCCAGTTCTCTCCATGGAAGATGGTGTCGGTAAGATTCTTGCATCGTTTCTCAAGCACTGTCTGCTGGTTCACTTTGGCTGATGTTTTTACCCCTTTTTCACAGAAATGGATCGTGCCCTCATAGCAAATGTTCCAGACTTCATTTCCACTTCAGATTGGCCTTCTGCAAGTCTGGACCTATACTCTTTGGACTACAAATTGTGGGCCAAGCTTCAGGAGATGGCTTGGAAGAACAGGCATCTCAATATTGAAAGTTTACAGCAGTGGGTCTCTTCTGAAGGCAGTTGTTCATTTTCCAGTCGATGTGTTGCGTAATTCAATTGATGCGTGGCCACGAAGACTTCAGAAGCGTGTCAGTGCTAAAGGTGCTCATTTCGAATAATTATTTGTGATTTTGGTTCATAATACATCCATGCACCTCATGTTATTCTGATATTACAATATCTCTCACCATTTTGTGTCTATTTATTTACAACTTTGGGACAGTATTTATGGTAAGACTAGGTATTAACTGAAGAAAACTGTCATTTACTGCAGGAAATTAAAAAACTCACCGTACCTTTTTATACCGCATCAGTAGTGTGAATTAGTTGTTTCAAAGTAGTACTTGGTACGAGCTCTTTTTTTTTATGGATTTAACCTCAGTGGTAGCATATTTTGACGATTTTTTTGTTGATTTTATAGCGTTTGACGACTTTTCAGTGCAATTTTCAACGCATCTAATTTTTTTCCCACTCGTACTTGGTACGAATGCCACGATCTTACGTGATATAACTTAACCTATCCTTTTTTTTTCTTACCATTTTTTTTACGATCTTCAGTGATATAACTTAACCTATCATTTTTTTTAATTTGCGCACCGAACTAACTTACATTGGACTCCGTTTTTTTTAATATTTCAGTATTTTAAAGTTTTTTCACATATTTTATATAACCTAAAAAAATGTGTTGATTTTTTTTTTAGTATGTGGAAATTTTTTTTTTACGAATTTTTTTAAAACTGTTCCGTCACCCTCTCGTTCTTCACGTCGTACGCGAAGGACTTCTCTGCGACCAGGATGACGCTGCACACGGTATCCTCGGGCAGCGCGTCGTGGAACTCGCAGACGACCTTGATGTTGGTGCGATCGTTGACCACGACCTGCTTCCGCTTCGTCGTGTTGATGACGAACATCGGCCTGTGGGTTTTGAATTCGCTGGGCATGTAGTACATGTCCACGCTTCCCTCGGTCACGCGTTTGTAAGCGGTGTAAGCTTCGTAAAGTTTTAGGTAATCGTCTTTGGTCATGTCGAGGTTGTAATTTTCGCGCGGGAAGACTTCGTTCCTTCCGTTCTTCAGATAAACGTTCTTGATCTTGCAGTCGTCGAATTTGCTGGAATCTTTTTCCTGATTCTTATCGCGCCCGGTCTGAAAGAGCACAACGACGAAATCTGGCATGTCGAACTGTATGTTGTTGAACTGCGTCGTCACGTCGAATTCCATATGACTTCCCGACGCCAACTTCTGCACGCACTGGTAACCGTGAAAGTGAATCGGTACCTGCGGACTCTTCAAGATCTCTGCTTTGTACTTGAGGGCGTAGTTCGTTTCGTATTCCACGATCGGCATTCTCAACTCCATGCTCCGGATGACGCATTTGGCTGCTTCGGGTAATGTGTTGGCTATCGGCGTGCCGTCGGCGTTCAAGTTGGTGTATCGCATCAGTGCGTCGTTGTCGTTGGCCGCTCTTCGAAACGTGATCCTCAGTCCTCCCTTCCACATGATCTCCTTGTAGTCCGAGAAGAATCCCGGAAGCAGACGCATGGGAAAGAGCACCGTGTGACTTCTCGTCGATATTTTGGTTCCCGCTTCGAATCCTCCCGCCTGATAGTATGCTGCGTCCGTTTTGGATAATTTCAATGTTCCCACTGCCGTCGACGTGATGCCTGGATAATCTATTCTGTCGATGACGGTGTTGTGTTTCCTCACCTCCACCTGCGAGAACAGGTGAGGCACGAAGTTGTCCACGAGTATCAAGTTTGCTGCTGCGGGAAACGCGTCTCCGCTTTCCTTCTTCACCACGTCGAATTGAAGGTAGAGGTCCGCTCTGTGAGGATGAACGAACCCGTCGCCTACGTCCACGTCGTATTCGATCTCCCGGTTCGCTTCGTTCAAATTGGCGAACGTGCGACGGTTCGGAGGGAAAGATTTCAATTCGTAACTTTCGATTTGCTCCATTTTTTTTCACTATGTGTTATTTATTATATGTTGATCTCCACGATGGCCGTCGTAGTGGCACCTGCGAAATGCACCACCTCGCCTTTCTCGTTCGTCACCACCAACTCTATGTCGTCTATGCGGTTGCGACATACTGGAAAATAGATCGGCGAAGAGGGTGTGTAGATGATCGGTTCCATGAACTCGGAACTGGGTTTGAAAGTGGCTATGATTCCCGTCTGCTTGTGACTTCCCAGCAACCCCCCTTCGGATTTCGTGATCATGCCTTCCGCCACGTTGCAGTGTACGTTCAGAGTCTCGATGGCTAGAAATTTAGGAATGTTGGTTGCTACGTGCTTGATGCCAGCTTCGAGTTTGGTGTCGTTCTCGAAACCTAAAGGTTCTCCCATGGTGCCCAGGTCCACGGTCTCCGTCGCGGACACGATTTCCACTCTGTGCGTGACCGAATTTTGAGAAAGGTACGTGCCTTTGGGTAATTGAGCTTGCAAAGTAGAAAGATTGTATTGGCCTGGCGTGACGACGATATGTTCGCTTCCGACGCTAATTTTGTTGTTGTGCTGCGTGACGTTAGGTATGAGGTACATGCTGTAGAATGCACGCAAATCCACGGATTTAGGATAGACGATGTCGTCGTGCAGCGTGAGTTTCAAGATCGAAGATTCGCTCGTGAGATGGAACACGCCCATCGTGGTGCTGTTTGAGGTTCCACAATGCTTTCTGGAAATCTTTGATCGTAGGCTTATTTATTTGAGAGAGAAACGCGAGCATGGAGAGACAGAGATGACCGCAGTTCACGTCTCCGAAATCTTGAATGCGTTCGTCGTTGTAGTATATAGAGGTTTTGTTCGTTTTCAGATAATGAACTAAATTTGTAGGTGGAACACCTCCGAAAGAATCGAAAACGAATGCTTTGTTATCATTTTTGTGGTAACATATCCAATGCGTGCCTGGATTTTCTTGACTGTCCAAGTTGACTACTCCGCATTCTCTTCTTTTAACGGTTGAAGGTAACGAGTCGGACATGAAAACTCCCCTGAAGTTTTTGATTTGTAATGGTTTGATCAGAGATTCAATGTCTCGGTTGGTGAGTGCTGCTGTTTCTTTTTTTAAACTTTTTCATTACGCCCTTCCCCCCTTTCTTCTCCATGGCCAGGTTGTGACGTTTCTGTTCTTCCAATTCCGCCTTGTTCTTCTTCGAGTCGATGACGGTTTTCGCGATGGCGGCACTTCCGCCGGCCAAACTTCCCACGGCCCCCAATGCTGCCAGGATGGCCGGGATGCTGAATATGAAACCTCCGATCTTTTGCTGTTTTCGCGAACGCTGCAATCTTTTCAATTGAGGTGTGCTGAGAAGTAATTTCATTCCGTGTCCTTTCGTCAAGCAAGAACGTTTCTTCTCGCGTTGTTTCTTGGTGAGTAACCCATCGAGGGCACCTAGATTTTTAAGATTCGAATATGGTATCTGGTACACGACACCCTTGGGCTTCATGTTGATGCTTTATATATTTTTTTCACGGTATGTTATTTATATATATAAATGTTCTGAGATTTTTTTTTGTTTCCCTCTCGTGTTTTTTTTCAAGGTATGTTATTTATATATATGTTCTGAGATTTTTTTTGTTTCGTGTAATTTTTTTTTTCAAGGTATGTTATTTTATATATACTCCGCGCAGCCGTTACACAAATTCTATTACGTGCTTCGTTTTCTTACCAAGAAGTTCCTTTGTCCCCTTGTACACGATTCGAGTTTTGTTCTCGATTAAGATAGCTAGCTTCTCGTCGGATAACATGTTAGCGTATCGATCTGGTAAAAATAGACTGTATTGTCCGTCGAGCAACAGACGCACCTTGGGACCATACTGGGTAGAAACGATTGAACCGAAAGTTATCGTGTAGGGTTTGTCGACTTCCAATTCCTGAATTTTTACATACTCGACTGACAAATTTAGCATTTGTTTTAATGCTTGGAGATCAGTCATTTTTTTTTTCAGTCGTCATATCGAAGGAGAAAAATTTTCAGAGTGTTAGAGAGAAATTTAATTGTTTTTTTCACGATGTGTGTTATTTATATATACCGAAGATTATTTTTTTTTCACGATGTGTGTTATTTATATATACTTTTTTTGACTTGTACATTTTTTTTGACATGTATATTATTATTATTATTATTTTTCACGGAGGAAGAAAGTCCGTTCTTCCGACAACGCGATGATGTGCGTGATGATTTCTTCGGTCTCCTGTTTAGACTTGCGCCAATCATCCGTGTATTGTCTTCTTTCCTGCCTCGCCTCATGCAGTTCGTCCATTCTCTTGTTTAATTTTTCCTCTGCGGCCGAAAGAAGAGTGTCGAGATCGCCGCACCTCATGCCACTGATCTCCCGAAGACGGTCCTTAACAGCCATTTCACAAGGGATGCGAAATTCCGGCGTCGTTCTTGCTATGATCAAAAGTTTCCCTACATCCTCACAATCTCCGTTTACTGAGTGCTTAAATATCTTACATAGTAGCTCGGGCAGCAAATTAGTTATACGAGCCATGTTGTTTTTTACTGTATGTTATTTATATACCCCACCCAAATTTTTGTTTCGTGTTCATGGCGATGGTGGTGCCCAGTGCGGCGACCCGTTCACCCAGCGAAGCGTCGCTGCTGACGAACCTTTCGAAAGCTGCGTGCTCTAACTTTCTGTCTGCTTCGTGACGTGCATCCAGATCGGTGCGAGTGGTGTTGTAAGCGATGTCGTGATCTTTGCATGCGGCGTCCAACGGATTCACACCCTTGTCTCCTCTCTCCAATCTTTTCTCGAGTTTGGTACCCGGTCCGCAGTACTGGTAGCCAGGTAAATGCATCTCGAAAGGTAACTTGTTGATGATGTCGTTCACGAGTCCCTTTCCTTCGGCCACGTTCCAGAATCTCGGAGGCAGCGTGTTGATGATTTTGATCAGGTAACCTATGCCCTTGTCGTCGTTCACGATGAAGTTGGAAAGTTTCGTGCTGATCATGTCCACGATGCCAACCTTCTCGTTGTAGAAATTACGATTGCCTGCATTCTCTTCGCCGGCTATCACCAACAATCGGTCCACGAGTTTCCTAACGTCGTCCACCCAAACGAATTCTTTGGGTAACGTGTTGTAGCGTTTGACGCCGCTGCCTGTTTTGACCTGGTTCCAAATCGGTTTGATGAGATTCCTGTACTTCTCGCCGCTGCTCGATTTCACCCTTTTCTGCGAGGCGTCGTTGTTCTGGTACAAGGCATCCGTCATGATCAAAATTTCCTTGTAACTCTGGTAATCTTCGTCGGTGTAATCTTTCGGCTGCTTTTTGGCAACAAGTTCCCACAGTCCCACCGTACCCGGATACCTGGTCCAACTATCCTTCTCGCCTAAATTAACTTTAATGTCAGTAGTGTAATTGGGTTGTTTCAAAGTAGTACTTGGTACGAGTGCTTTTTTAGCCTCTTTTTTTATCAATTGAATATCACTTTTTGACATATTTTGACAATTTTTTGTAGATGTTTTAGCGCTTAGCGATGTTTTAGCAAAATTTCCTATTTTTCCCACTCGTACTTGGTACGAATGCCACGATCTTACGTGATATAACTTAACCTATTCATTTTTTTTCGTGCTAAACTACACGAGAGCCTCTACGTGCTTTGACCTACTTTAGAGTAGGACCATAAAGACAGTTCTGCAACCGAAAGTGAGGCTTGAAGTGAGGCTCGGTGAGGCTCGACTTAATGGTTTGCTCTTGTAAGACATAAGCCTCATTTTCTCGCAGTGTTGCCAACACCTTACTCGAAATAAAATCACCAAGGTTTTTTTCATGGTCTAACCTATGTTATTGAACTGCGTTGTCACGTCCAAACCCGCATGAATTCCTTACACTATTGGTTCTATTTATATTTTCTCTTACGTATAGGTGTACATGATGAATCCCCAAACAGATTTTTCCTAAGTCTTACAGTTTCCAAGATAACCCCACTTCCGGTCGCCATTTTGGATTTCCGAACATACGTTGTATTCATATTCTACTCACATATAGGCGTACGTGATGAATTCGCAAACAGATTTTTCCTAAGTCTTACCGTTTCCAAGATAACCCCACTTCCGGTCGCCATTTTGAATTTCCGAACATAGGTTCTATTCATATTTTACTAACATATAGGCGTACGTGATGAATCCGCAAACAGATTTCTCCTAAGTCTTACCGTTTCCAAGATAACCCCACTTCCGGTCGCCATTTTGGATTTCCGAGCATAGCTTCTATTTACATTTTACTCACGTATAGGTGTACATGATGAATCCGCAAACAGATTCTTGCTAAGTCTTACCGTTTCTAAGATAACCCCACTTCCGGTCGCCATTTTGGATTTCCGAGCATAGGTTCTATTCATACTTTTTCTCACATATAGGCGTACGTGATGAATCCGCAAACAGATTTTTCCTAAGTCTTACCGTTTCCAAGATAACCCCACTTCCGGTCGCCATTTTGGATTTCCGAGCATAGGTTCTATTCACATTTTAGTCACATATAGGTGTACGTGATGAATCCCCAAACACATTTTTTCTAAGTCTTACCGTTTCCAAGATAACCCCACTTCCGGTCGCCATTTTCGATTTCCGAGCATAGGTTCTATTCATATTTTTTCTCACGTATAGGTGTACATGATGAATCACCAAACAGATTTTTCCTAAGTCTTACCGTTTCCAAGATAACCCCACTTCCGGTCGCCATTTTGGATTTCCGAACATAGGTTCTATTCATACTTTTTCTCACGTATAGGTGTACGTGATGAATCCGCAAACAGATTTTTCCTAAGTCATGAATTGGAGGGTTCTATGACAACCTATATTAATTCTCGTAAAGTAGTAGTAGTACAGGTGCCCCGGTTCAAGATCATCAAGTGGGAATCAAAAAACCCTCAAAAACTCACTTTCTCTCCACGTTCCGCGCCTCATTTATTGCGCTGACGATGTTTCGCAGCGAAGAAAACAGCACCAAAACATCAAAAACTCACTTTACTCATTTGGGGATCACCAAAACCTCAAAAAACTCACTTTTATTAATTGAGGTTCACCAAAACCTCAAAACCTCACTTTCTCTCTACGTTCCGCGCCTTCATTCGTTGCGCCGACACAGCGTGATGAGTAAATAATGCACTCTCTCATCCTTGAAGGATGAATGCACCTTATCGTAATTTTCCAAGTCCCGGTCAAATGTTTATATATATCGTAACCTTTGTAAACCTACCTCTTTCGGGAACGATGTGCCACACACACACACGCCTCTCATTATTTCTGTATTGTGACGTGTTTATTTTGGTATGGGAGGACAGAGGACACCTAGACGATGGTAACGCAAGAAATCCCAGCTCTTTATGATCATCCTTTCGAAAGTTACGAGCGATGAAAAAAATATTTTGGCAATTGGCCCTCCCTTGACCCAGGACCTCTAAAAAATTTTGTACACGTACTCTGCATCACCAATATCGACAAAAGGATCAACGGGGAGGATTTTTGCACTATCTCTCTCTCTCACTGTTTTTCGAGACATTAGCAATTTAACGCTGGACTTGGAAAATTTTCGATTGATGAAAAAAAAAAAAAAGGTTCCATGACGACCTATGTTCATTTTGGTATGGGTGGACAGAGGACACCGAGACTCGACCGACACACTAAACCCGACCTCTCTACGACTATTTGTTCAAAAGTTACGAGTGATCAAAAGTTTTGGAGGGTGGTGGACTAACTTCTTACCCCTTGACCCCAGGACCACCAAAACTTGGTACACGTATTCTACACCTCTAAAATCGACAGGGGGCATCTAACGATGCCGTATGGTGGTGTTTTTCGATATATTTTTTCGATAACTCTTACCATTTTCGAGATATTTGCAATTTAAGATTTTTTTAACGCTGGACTTAGAAAATTTTCGGTACATTTTTTTTTTGTTCCATGACGACCTATGTTTATTTTGGTATGGGAGGACAGAGGACACCGAGACTCGACCGACACACTAAACCCAACCTCTCTACACGTACTCTACGTCACCAAAAAAGGTTAAAGGTTTCAAATAACAATAGTTAGAGTTTCGCCAATCTAGTAAAGTGGATTGGTTGAAATCTCCAAGGCGTATTTTGCATTTTTTTTTTCAAATATGAACACGTTAAAACTGAACTGTCTTGGATTTTTGAGTTTTGTATTCGCTCTGAGAAAATTCTATATAAAATAACATACCTGAAAATTATATTCGCAGTAGATTGATTTTTTTGAGTTTTGTAATCACCTCAAGAAATTCTATATAAAATAACATACCTGAAAATTGTATTCACAGTAGATTGAATTCTTTAGTTTTTGTATTCGCACACAAGAAATTCTATATAAATAACATACCTGAAATTCTATTTACAGTAGATTGAATTTTTGAGTTTTGTAATCACTCCAAGAAATTCTATATAAAATAACATACCTGAAAATTGTATCGCTATATACTAGATTTTTTTTGATTTCGGTGATTTTGGAGAAAGCAATGGCATCCACCACCAGTTTCAATCATAAAAATGATAAAACTGAATGTGTTACTTGCAAAAAATTAATATCTAAAACTAATATTAGCAAACACAGGGCAAGATGTAGCGAAACAGGTTCGAGAATTAATCGTTCCTTACCTTCTAAGTCTTGTGCTCGATGTGGAAAGATGATTAGCATTACAAATTTAAGTAAACACCTCAAAATTTGCAAACCATCGACCGGACAAGCATCGAAAAGGAAAATCGATAATGCAGATACGGAAGCTTCCACTTCCAAGCAAATTAAATTATTCAATGAACGCAAACCAATTAGATCTGCATTCAACGACCAACTCCAGGATTTTTCAATTAAGTCAGAAGCAGGCCGTGACATCCTTAGTTTCTTGCATGAAACGAAAACATCTGTACTAAATATTTTGAAAGATAAACTTGAAAACAACTCTATAAAAGTATACGTTGTTCTGTTTTCCGAATACGAGAAAGTTGATGGCACAACGAGTATTTTTTATCATCGTACAAAAAACCAGGCTCTTCATTTGGTGGATGTCGGTAATTTGGACGGATTTTATTCTGATCTTTCAAATGAACTGGTTAAGAAACACGACGATTTCGAGGCTAAAGGGTCGGGATGGTCTCTATGTGGAAGTCCTCACACGTTAACTGTTTACGTGAACCAATTCTCGCCTCTTCGCGCTTCCAGCTACGTTCCTCTTCCACCGAACATTCAACACAAGAGGGCTGTGTTAAATATACAGAACAGCGATAACAAGTGTTTTCTCTGGTGTATATTGGCTGCACTGCATCCTGTTCATTGGTCAAATAATCCAGAACAGGTTTCTCATTACAAGCAATACGAGTCCGAGTTTGAAAGTGTAATGTCTGGCATCGAATATCCGGTGACATTGTCGGATATAACAAAGTTCAAAAATCGTGCAGGAAAACGCATCGCTATTAATGTATATTCCTTCACGTCAGATAAACATCTCGTGCATCCCGTCAGGATAAGCGATATCGACGATGACGATGCTTGTGTAATAAATCTCCTTCTCATTTCCAACGAGGATGTCTATCATTATACGCTAATTCGTTCTCTATCACGTTTGGTCAGAAGTCAAACTACCAAGTATAAACATTGCATCGAAGTTTGCCCGAGATGCCTAACCACGTTCGACGATCAAAAACAACTCAATTATCGAAAATACACCGTACGTCAAATTGCTATCGAGAAACTTGCCGAACATAAAATTTATTGCGGTGACAACAGACCGGCTAGAATGTTGATGCCTGAAACGAACGAAGTCGAAGAATTCAAAATGCACAAGGCATTGTTGGAACATCCCGCAATCATCGTCGCAGATTTCGAGGCGTTCCTCAAACCACTCTTGTACTGCGAACCGGATCCTGAAATTTCCTCCACAACGCCGTACCAGCTTCATCAACCTAATAGTTTCGGCTATGTTGTTGTGCGACGTGATAAAATAAATGAAGCATATATATACCGCGGGCCAAATGTTATCGAACACTTCCTGGAAAAAATGGTGGAGGAGGTTGAGGTAATTGGTAGCGTACTGCTTACATCAAAACCGATGGCACCTTTAACTGAAAATGAACTTCAAAATTACAATTCCACTGAGGTGTGTCCGGTATGTGATCAAAGTTTCACTGATGAGAACAAAAAAATATTCCACCACGATCATTTCAGCGGAAACTACATAGGTGGAATTTGCAACACGTGCAATCTTAAAATCCAGAAACCTAAATTCATCCCCATATTCTTTCACAACGGAAGCGGATATGATTTTCACCACCTGGTGAGACATCTTGGCTACGATCCGAAACGTATAGGTGTCTTGGCCGAGAATGAAGAACGCTACATTAGTCTCAGCAAGCAAGTGTCGATTCCGGGAACGAAACATACAATCGAGATGTGCTTCCTGGATTCGTATAGATTTCTCTCTGCAAGTCTGGATGCTCTAGCGAACAAACTCACCGACGATCAATTTAAAATAACTAGAGCTAGTTTTCCCAACGTAGACATAGAACTCGTTAGACGTAAATTTATCCTTACGAATATGTTAGTGATGGTTCTAAATTTAACGACGACGCTCTTCCACTTCCAAGAGAATTTTACAGCAGACTCAGAGAGAAAGGAATCACGGACGAAGAATACCAACACGCGCAACTCATGTGGGAGAAATTAGAATGTAGGACACTCGGAGACTACCACGACGCATACTTAAAATTAGACGTGACGATACTCGCGGATGTTTTTCAAGCGTTCAGGAAAACGGCAACGAATAGTTACAAGTTAGATCCAGCGTATTTCTACAGTCTACCGGGATTAGCGTGGTCGACAATGTTATTCCAGACAAAGGTCAAGCTGGAACTGATATCGGACGTTGACATGTTGCTATTTATCGAAAGAGGGATACGAGGTGGAATGGTGCAATGCGTACAGAGACGTGCGAAAGCTAATAACGTACACATGAAAGAAGATTACGATTCAAATCGAGCATCGAATTACATCTTCTACGCCGACGTTAATAATCTCTACGGACATGCCATGGTTCAGAAACTTCCTTACGGGGGATTCGAATGGTTAGATCCCACTTCGATAGACATTATTCATTTCGACGATAGCGAGTGTGGTTTCTTCGCAGAGGTAGATCTCCAATTCTCCGACCACCTGCACGACACGTTTTCGGATTTGCCTCCGACTCCCGAAATCAAATGTCCACCCGACTCGGTTCAAGACAAGCTTTTGTTAACATTGGACCCTAAACAGAGATACGTCGTCCACTACAAGAATCTCCGGTTTTTGATTGGGAAGGGTGTTCAGATAGTAAATGTTAGAAGAATACAAAAGTTTAAACATTCCACGTGGTTAAGACCTTACATAGAAACTAACACGCAACATATAACAGCTGCCACTTCCGATTTAGACAAGGACTTCTTTAAATTAATGAACAATGCGGTGTACGGAAAGACCATGGAGAATGTTAGAAAGCACGTAGACGTGAAATTAATTTCCGATAAGAATAAATGTCGGAAGTGGATAGCCGATCCTAGATTCAAGTCGAGAAAAATTTACAACGAGAATTTGGCACTTTTCAATCTAGATATAAAATTGATGAAATTCAGAAAACCAATTTACGTTGGCGCAACGGTTCTCGACTTGTCGAAACTTTACATGTTCGAATTTCATTATGACGTGATGAAACCCTTCTGCAATGATAAAATATCACTTTTGTACACGGACACCGACAGCTTTATTTACACCATACAAACATCTAACCTATACGAAGACATAAAAAATTCTTCCATGCTTGAGTATTTCGATACTTCTGCGTATCCTCAACCCAACAGATTTGGAATTCCATCTCGTAACAAAAAAATCCTAGGTAAACTGAAATATGAATGTAACGGTGATGTTATTGTCGAGTTCGCGGGTTTGCGTTCGAAGATGTATGCCATGAGAACAGAGAGTAGCGTCACGAAGAAAGCAAAAGGTGTGGGCAAAAATACGGTGGAGAACAAACTCACCTTCCACGATTACATCGATTGCCTTTACTCACAATCGACGATACTAAGTATAGAACAAAGGATCCAAAGTGTAGACCACGTGATTACAACAAACAAAGTTAGGAAAGTAGCATTAGATCCGCATGACGATAAAAGATGTATTTTGTCTTGTGGAATCCACACGTTGCCTTGGGGACAGTATCGTTTAGAAATTAGTAAAAATTGTAGGCAATGCAATTGAAAAAAAATAAACTTAAATAACTATAACTAAAATAAAAAAAACTTTAACTGTCTCAAATTATCACGTACACAATAGAGAACTAGCAAGGACAATGAATCTGTTTGGTTTCCGAAAGCAAACAATGGAGACTGTACACCGCACTGCAGATCATGAATTTCTACCTTCCATGTTATCTAAACTCAACGGCCTGTTGATCAATCAATTTTCGGAACGCTGCTCTTCTTGCTGGAACAGTGACGATTTCGGATTCGCGACGATCGACATGACGAGGAAACCCAACGACGGAAAATACAGAAACAAAATCAACGACTTTCTAAACGTTGCAACGTTGTGAGAAACGTTCCAGCGTTAAAAAAAATCTTAAATTGCAAATATCTCGAAAATGGTAAATGGCACATCGTTTCCCCCGAGATAGGTTTACAAAGGTCACGATATATATAAACATTTGGTCCCGGACTTGGAAAATTACGATAAGGTGCACTCATCCTTCAAAGGATGAGAGGATGAGAGAGTGAAATTCACTCATCACTGCTTTTCTACGCTGTGAAACATCGTTAGCGCAATAAATCAGGCGCGGGACGTGGAGAGAAAGTGAGATTTTCAGGTTTTTGTGGTCGTTTGGTCAAGAAATCAGAGTTGGCCTTGAACATACAAATACTATCTACTAACCTATGATCGGAAATCGAAAATAGCAACCGGAAGTGGGGTTATCTTGGAAACGGTAAGACTTAGAAAAAATCTGTTTGCAGATTCGTCATGTACACCTATACGTAAGAAAAAGTATGAATAGAACTTATGTTCGGAAATCCAAAATGGCAACCGGAAGTAGGATTATCTTGGAAACGGTAAGACTTAGGAAAAATCTGTTTGCGGATTCATCACATACGCCTATACGTGAGAAAAAATATGAATAGAACATATGCTCGGAAATCCAAAATGGCGACCGGAAGTGGGATTTTCTTGGAAACGGTAAGACTTAGGAAAAATCTGTTTGCGGATTCATCATGTACACCTACACGTAAGTAAAATATGAATAAAACCTTTGTGCGGAAATCCAAAATGGCGACCGGAAGTGGGATTATCTTGGAAACGGTAAGACTTAGGAAAAATCTGTTTGCGGATTCGTCACGTACGCCTATACGTGAGAAAAAGTATGAATAGAACCTATGTCCGGAAATCCAAAATGGCGACCGGAAGTGGGGTTATCTTGGAAACGGTAAGACTTAGCAAAAATCTGTTTGGAGATTCATCATGTACACATATACGTAAGAAAAAATATGAATAAAACCAATAGTGTCCGGAAGTCATGCGGGTTTGGACGTGACGACGCAGTTCAATAACATAGGTTAGACCAAGAAAAAAACCTTGGTGATTTTATTTCGAGTAAGGTGTTGGCAACACTGCGAGAAAATGAGGCTTATGTCTTACAAGAGCAAACCATTAAGTCGAGCCTCACCGAGCCTCACTTCGAGCCTCACTTTCGGTTGCAGAACTGTCTTTATGGTCCTACTCTAAAGTAGGTCAAAGCACGTAGAGGCTCTCGCGTAGTTTAGCACAAAAAAAAAAAAAATAGGTTAAGTTATATCACTTAAGATCATGGCATTCGTACCAAGTATGAGTGGGAAAAATTTAGATGCGGTGAAAATTGCAATGAAAAGTCGTCAAACGCTATAAAATCAACAAAAAATCGTCAAAATATGCTACCACTGAGGTTAAATCCATAAAAAAAAAAAATTCGTACCAAGTATTATTTTGAAACAATCCAATTACACTACTGTCTTAACCACGTGGAATGTTTAAACTTTAGTATTCTTCTAACATTTACTATCTGAACACCCTTCCCAATCAAAAACCGGAGATTCTTGTAGTGGACGACGTATCTCTGTTTAGGGTCCAATGTTAACAAAAGCTTGTCTTGAACCGAGTCGGGTGGACATTTGATTTCGGGAGTCGGAGGCAAATCCGAAAACGTGTCGTGCAGGTGGTCGGAGAATTGGAGATCTACCTCTGCGAAGAAACCACACTCGCTATCGTCGAAATGAATAATGTCTATCGAAGTGGGATCTAACCATTCGAATCCCCCGTAAGGAAGTTTCTGAACCATGGCATGTCCGTAGAGATTATTAACGTCGGCGTAGAAGATGTAATTCGATGCTCGATTTGAATCGTAATCTTCTTTCATGTGTACGTTATTAGCTTTTGCATGTCTCTGTACGCATTGCACCATTCCACCTCGTATCCCTCTTTCGATAAATAGCAACATGTCAACGTCCGATATCAGTTCCAGCTTGACCTTTGTCTGGAATAACATTGCCGACCACGCTAATCCCGGTAGGCTGTAGAAATACGCTGGATCTAATTTGTAAATATTCGTTGCCGTTTTCCTGAACGCTTGAAAAACATCCGCGAGTATCGTCACGTCTAATTTTAAGTATGCGTCGTGGTAGTCTCCGAGTGTCCTACATTCTAATTTCTCCCACATGAGTTGGGCGTGTTGGTATTCTTCGTCCGTGATTCCTTTCTCTCTGAGTCTGCTGTAAAATTCTCTTGGAAGTGGAAGAGCGTCGTCGTTAAATTTAGAACCATCACTAACATATTCGTAAGGATAAACCCCTTTACGTCTAACGAGTTCTATGTCTACGTTGGGAAAACTAGCTCTAGTTATTTTAAATTGATCGTCGGTGAGTTTGTTCGCTAAAGCATCCAGACTTGCAGAGAGAAATCTATACGAATCCAGGAAGCGCATCTCGATTGTATGTTTCGTTCCCGGAATCGACACTTGCTTGCTGAGACTAATGTAGCGTTCTTCATTCTCGGCCAAGACACCTATACGTTTCGGATCGTAGCCAAGATGTCTCACCAGGTGGTGAAAATCATATCCGCTTCCGTTGTGAAAGAATATGGGGATGAATTTAGGTTTCTGGATTTTAAGATTGCACGTGTTGCAAATTCCACCTATGTAGTTTCCGCTGAAATGATCGTGGTGGAATATTTTTTTGTTCTCATCAGTGAAACTTTGATCACATACCGGACACACCTCAGTGGAATTGTAATTTTGAAGTTCATTTTCAGTTAAAGGTGCCATCGGTTTTGATGTAAGCAGTACGCTACCAATTACCTCAACCTCCTCCACCATTTTTTCCAGGAAGTGTTCGATAACATTTGGCCCGCGGTATATATATGCTTCATTTATTTTATCACGTCGCACAACAACATAGCCGAAACTATTAGGTTGATGAAGCTGGTACGGCGTTGTGGAGGAAATTTCAGGATCCGGTTCGCAGTAGGAGAGTGGTTTCTGGAAAGACTCGAAATCTGCGACGACGATTGCGGAATGTTCCAACAATGCCTTGTGCATTTTGAATTCTCGACTTCGTTCGTTTCGGGCATCAGCATTCTAGCCGGTCTGTTGTCACCGCAATAAATTTTATGTTCGGCAAGTTTATCGATAGCAATTTGACGACTATGAAGATTTTGATGATCACGTCGGTCACGATCGTCGAACGTGGTTAGGCATCTCGGGCAAACTTCGATGTTGTTTGCATGCTTGGTAGTTTGACTTCTGACCAAACGTGATAGAGAACGAATTAGCGTGTAATGATAGACATCCTCGTTTGAAATGAGAAGAAGATTAATCACATGAGCATCGTCATCGTCGATATCGCTTATCCTGACGGGATGCACGAGATGTTTATCTGACGTGAAGGAATATACATTAATAGCGATGCGTTTTCCTGCACGATTTTCGAACTTTGTTATATCCGACAATGTCACCGGGTATTCGATGCCAGACATTACACTTTCAAACTCGGACTCGTATTGCTTGTAATGAGAAACCTGTTCTGGATTATTTGACCAATGAACAGGATGCAGTGCAGCCAATATACACCAGAGAAAACACTTGTTATCGCTGTTCTGTATATTTAACACAGCCCTCTTGTGTTGAATGTTCGGTGGAAAAGGAACGTAGCTGGAAGCGCGAAGAGGCGAGAATTGGTTCACGTAAACAGTTAACGTGTGAGGACTTCCACATAGAGACCATCCCGACCCTTTAGCCTCGAAATCGTCGTGTTTCTTAACCAGTTCATTTGAAAGATCAGAATAAAATCCGTCCAAATTACCGACATCCACCAAATGAAGAGCCTGGTTTTTTGTACGATGATAAAAAATACTCGTTGTGCCATCAACTTTCTCGTATTCGGAAAACAGAACAACGTATACTTTTATAGAGTTGTTTTCAAGTTTATCTTTCAAAATATTTAGTACAGATGTTTTCGTTTCATGCAAGAAACTAAGGATGTCACGGCCTGCTTCTGACTTAATTGAAAAATCCTGGAGTTGGTCGTTGAATGCAGATCTAATTGGTTTGCGTTCATTGAATAATTTAATTTGCTTGGAAGTGGAAGCTTCCGTATCTGCATTATCGATTTTCCTTTTCGATGCTTGTCCGGTCGATGGTTTGCAAATTTTGAGGTGTTTACTTAAATTTGTAATGCTAATCATCTTTCCACATCGAGCACAAGACTTAGAAGGTAAGGAACGATTAATTCTCGAACCTGTTTCGCTACATCTTGCCCTGTGTTTGCTAATATTAGTTTTAGATATTAATTTTTTGCAAGTAACACATTCAGTTTTATCATTTTTATGATTGAAACTGGTGGTGGATGCCATTGCTTTCTCCAAAATCACCGAAATCAAAAAAAATCTAGTATATAGCGATACAATTTTCAGGTATGTTATTTTATATAGAATTTCTTGGAGTGATTACAAAACTCAAAAATTCAATCTACTGTAAATAGAATTTCAGGTATGTTATTTATATAGAATTTCTTGTGTGCGAATACAAAAACTAAAGAATTCAATCTACTGTGAATACAATTTTCAGGTATGTTATTTTATATAGAATTTCTTGAGGTGATTACAAAACTCAAAAAAATCAATCTACTGCCAATATAATTTTCAGGTATGTTATTTTATATAGAATTTTCTCAGAGCGAATACAAAACTCAAAAATCCAAGACAGTTCAGTTTTAACGTGTTCATATTTGAAAAAAAAAATGCAAAATACGCCTTGGAGATTTCAACCAATCCACTTTACTAGATTGGCGAAACTAGGCGTGTGTGTGTGTGGCACATCGTTCCCGAAAGAGGTAGGTTTACAAAGGTTACGATATATATAAACATTTGACCGGGACTTGGAAAATTACGATAAGGTGCATTCATCCTTCAAGGATGAGAGAGTGCATTATTTACTCATCACGCTGTGTCGGCGCAACGAATGAAGGCGCGGAACGTAGAGAGAAAGTGAGGTTTTGAGGTTTTGGTGAACCTCAATTAATAAAAGTGAGTTTTTTGAGGTTTTGGTGATCCCCAAATGAGTAAAGTGAGTTTTTGATGTTTTGGTGCTGTTTTCTTCGCTGCGAAACATCGTCAGCGCAATAAATGAGGCGCGGAACGTGGAGAGAAAGTGAGTTTTTGAGGGTTTTTTGATCGCCACTTGATGATCTTGAACCGGGGCACCTGTACTACTACTACTTTACGAGAATTAATATAGGTTGTCATAGAACCCTCCAATTCATGACTTAGGAAAAATCTGTTTGCGGATTCATCACGTACACCTATACGTGAGAAAAAGTATGAATAGAACCTATGTTCGGAAATCCAAAATGGCGACCGGAAGTGGGGTTATCTTGGAAACGGTAAGACTTAGGAAAAATCTGTTTGGTGATTCATCATGTACACCTATACGTGAGAAAAAGTATGAATAGAACCTATGCTCGGAAATCGAAAATGGCGACCGGAAGTGGGGTTATCTTGGAAACGGTAAGACTTAGAAAAAATGTGTTTGGGGATTCATCACGTACACCTATATGTGACTAAAATGTGAATAGAACCTATGCTCGGAAATCCAAAATGGCGACCGGAAGTGGGGTTATCTTGGAAACGGTAAGACTTAGGAAAAATCTGTTTGCGGATTCATCACGTACGCCTATATGTGAGAAAAAGTATGAATAGAACCTATGCTCGGAAATCCAAAATGGCGACCGGAAGTGGGGTTATCTTAGAAACGGTAAGACTTAGCAAGAATCTGTTTGCGGATTCATCATGTACACCTATTCGTGAGTAAAATGTAAATAGAAGCTATGCTCGGAAATCCAAAATGGCGACCGGAAGTGGGGTTATCTTGGAAACGGTAAGACTTAGGAGAAATCTGTTTGCGGATTCATCACGTACGCCTATATGTTAGTAAAATATGAATAGAACCTATGTTCGGAAATTCAAAATGGCGACCGGAAGTGGGGTTATCTTGGAAACGGTAAGACTTAGGAAAAATCTGTTTGCGAATTCATCACGTACGCCTATATGTGAGTAGAATATGAATACAACGTATGTTCGGAAATCCAAAATGGCGACCGGAAGTGGGGTTATCTTGGAAACTGTAAGACTTAGGAAAAATCTGTTTGGGGATTCATCATGTACACCTATACGTAAGAGAAAATATAAATAGAACCAATAGTGTCCGGAATTCATGCGGGTTTGGACGTGACAACGCAGTTCAATAACATAGGTTAGACCAAGAAAAAAACCTTGGTGATTTTATTTCGAGTAAGGTGTTGGCAACACTGCGAGAAAATGAGGCTTATGTCTTACAAGAGCAAACCATTAAGTCGAGCCTCACCGAGCCTCACTTCAAGCCTCACTTTCGGTTGCAGAACTGTCTTTATGGTCCTACTCTAAAGTAGGTCAAAGCACGTAGAGGCTCTCGTGTAGTTTAGCACGAAAAAAAATGAATAGGTTAAGTTATATCACGTAAGATCGTGGCATTCGTACCAAGTACGAGTGGGAAAAATAGGAAATTTTGCTAAAACATCGCTAAGCGCTAAAACATCTACAAAAAATTGTCAAAATATGTCAAAAAGTGATATTCAATAGATAAAAAAAGAGGCTAAAAAAGCACTCGTACCAAGTACTACTTTGAAACAACCCAATTACACTACTAATGTCGTTGCCTTCGAAGGTCACCTTCGATTTCCCAATCTTCCACACCACACCGCCGCCTTCGTTGGTTTCCATGCTGGGATACAATCCGAACACTTCATCCTTGTCGAACTTCCCCGTGCTCAGGTAATCTCGTGCCAAAGGTCCCAACTCGATCTTATCCGAAGACGTGCTACCTATGGCTCGACGTCGTGGTACGTCCTTCAATTCGAACGGCGTCGAAGGAATGCTCGAAATGGGCGTGGGTACGGCGTAACTTTTAGCTGCGAGTGGTACGAGTTCGTTGATCAAATTTTTATTTTGTTCTGTGACACCTTTAATTTCTTTACCTAGACCGCTGATGGCGTCGATCACAGGTTGATCCTGACGTTTCTTCTCTTCGTAGAATCCGCGATTCTCGGATTTCCAACCTTTGAATCGCTTCACGAGGTATTCTCGCAAGTCTTCTTGAAATTGACGTTTTGACATTTTTCTATATACGTTGAAACGTTTTTGAAACGTCGAATTCTCAGCCTATACGTTCGGTTCTCCTAGTTTTCTGCTGTCACCCGCTTGAGACTATCCATTTTTTCTAACACTCACTTTTTGTTGTAATGGTTATTTTATATATGCTTGTCAGACGTTTGAAAAAAAAGAACGTTTTTCAAATTTTATTTTTTTTAGATTCTCACGACCTTTGATTTTTTTTCTTGGATTCTTTTCGTCTTGTTGCAAATCTGAAATTGTCCTCTTGTTAGCCTTTGAGACGTCTAGATAAACGTTTATTTTATTCCTATATTTTCCTTTCGTCTTCTTGAAATTGACGTTTTGACATTTTTCTATATACGTTGAAACGTTTCTGAAACGTTGAATTCTCAGCCTATACGTTCGGTTCTCGTAGTTTTCTTGCCGTCACCGCTTGAGACTATCCACTTTTCTAACACTCACTTTTTGTTGTAATGGTTATTTATATATGCTTGTCAGACGTTTGAAAAAAAAGAACGTTTTTCAAATTTTATTTTTTTAGATTCTCACGACCTTTTGATTTTTTTTTTTGATTTTCTACTTGTTGCAAATCTGAAATTGTCCTCTTGTTAGCCTTTGAGACGTCTAGATAAACGTTTATTTTATTCCTATATTTTCCATGGTTTGCTTTTCGAGTCATGTCAATGGTCACGAATCCGAAATCGTCACTGTTCCAACAGTGGGAGCAGAATTTAGAAAATAGATTGTAATTCATGTCAGCCCCTACGTAATCATCGTGTGCATGTTTTAAATTGGTGTGGTCTTGTCGAAACAAGCAAATGAAATTAGCGTTGTCGCGTAGCAGTTGTTTTGGAACCTTGGAAAAAGTTTGTGCCAGGTAGAAACAATCCAATCCTTTGTGACGACCTCGAGTGAAAAAATTACGAATCTCGTTTTGATTTTCCAAGATCATGTCGTCGAACACCACAACGGAATTCTCGAGACAATCGTCCAGTGGAATGATTTCAGTTGCGAAAGTTGCAATGCCCAGTCCCTCGTACAGTTTCATAAGTTGCTGGTATTTCGGTTGTTCCAGACTTTTCGAAAATACGTAGAGGTGTCTGTTTTCCCAGTCTAACCAATTGGGTGCGAAGATAAAATTATCAGTGAGCAGTGTCGTCTTTCCGCACCCCCAAGGTCCTACGATCAGACACCGTATGCTGTCGGGGAGCAATTCGCCGTTCCTTTTCTTCGTTTGACTTTCAGAATCAGGTAGACGTTTCACGACATTCCACGTACTCATAGAATCACTTCGTTTGAATCGATCCAACTTGTGTCCGGAAGTCCCAGCCATTTCACCAAAAGTTTGTCACCTCCCTTACGCAAAACTTTTTCGATGAGGTACGTGTCGGGGTATTTAGTTTTAGAGAGTTCCTCCTCGTAGAAGCGCTCCAAAAAAATTTCACCGCCACTGTCCTTTATTATATACGTGTGTCGGTTTCCGGGTAAAACTCGAACCACGGTAAAAAGTTCCGTCCTCCAGTTTCGTGTGAAACCCCTGTCAAACGTTCTCTTCAATTTACTGACCCTCACCTGGTCTCCAATTTTGTATTTAGGTTTCTTTGTCGTGGGTTTGTACTTTGGACAGTAAACGCTAGAAATTAAACGCTGTTCGTCGGACTTGGTAACGTCAGCTGGCTTCATGCCTATCGTTCCGTGCACCGTGTGATTATAGTCGTTAACGAGTTCCGGAAGTATGGTGACCCACTTGTAGCTTCCCTGAAGCGTGAAGCGTGACCACATGCGCGATTTCAGAGTGCGATTGAATCTTTCCACGATGCTGGCCTTGACGTCACTGAAGGTCGAGTAATGTTGAACGTTGTGTTTCCGAATAAACTTTTGGAATACGGCATTGTAAAATTCCTTCCCTTTGTCCGTGTGCAGAAACCGAGGTCGTCTGTTGCTTTCGCGAAAAATTAATTTGAATGCTTCCGTGACGCACGTTCCCGTTTTGGCTTTCAACGGCAGAGCCCATGCGAATTTCGAAAACGTGTCTATGACGGTGAGGAGGTACTTGTTGCCCTTGTTCGATTTATGTACGTTTTTCAAATTGCCGCTGCTCATCTTCACGAGGTCACTTTGCCAGAGGTCGTCGATGCCCTTGGTTACCACCGCCAAACGTTCGTAGTTGCGGCGTGCAGGTTTATGCAATTCTTCGACGATGGCTTGCCTAGACATTTTTTTTTTTTTTTAGAGATTACGTTTGAAGAGAAGCACCAGCGTGATGGGATTCAAAGAGGGTGGCACCTCGCTCGTGTTTTGAACGATCAGCTTATCGCCGGCACTCACGTCGAAAACGTTAAGATCTTCGTCTTCGTGTATTTCATATATGTTGCGCGTTTCGTTCCAACGTGCCAGAGGAATGTTTCCTGCTTTCTGGACGCCACGATTCGATATCAAAGTCATGGTGGGAACGCTAGCTTTTCTGCCGTGAGACCAGTACGAAAATTCGTTTACCTGAATCGTGCCATCGAGGAGAAACTTGTAGTACGGATGATAAGGATGCAACATGTACAGTTTGTTACCTTCGACGAACGTGGAGATTCTCTGTTGATTGGGAACGCTGTTGATTTCGATGGCTTGCAAGGTGAACAATTTGGCGAATTTAGTGTCGACGCCGAGCAGGTTACTGTGAACGTGTCCGAGTTTATTTTCGATGGGCAGCAAATGCTCGACTATGGTATCCGTTACGGTAGAAAATGACGGTTTGATTTTCACTTCCACGTTCAACTGCTTGTAGTTTTCGTTGAGTTCTTGCAACTTGGCACCGAAAGAGGCCAGCGTCGATTCCTGCGTGGATTCCAGCACTCCAACTTGATCTCGGATGTTGACGACAATGTTCTGAAGGTTCTCGACTTGATTCAATTTCGAGCTCTTCTCGGTAAGATCGTTCACGATGCTTCGCATCTCTGTAAACTGTGCGTGAAGATCGGCGACGCTCTGCGAAGTGGGCAACGTCGACACCAGCGAAGTAATTTCGTCTCGAATCTGTTCCACGTTCGCCGTTTCCAGTCGTTTCAGCATACGTGATATGCTCCTTTTCAAAGCGTGTAATTCTTTGGAGGTGGGGAGATTGGCCACCCTACTCTCGAGATCGCTCAACGAACTTTTGATGTCGCTCGAATGGAATAGTGCCGTCACCGCCGTTTTCAATTTTTCCAAATCTTCGCTCGAAGGCACGCTCGTCCGTAACGATTCCAAGTCACCCTGTATGTTGTCGAGTACGTGATGAAAATGAGCAAGATTGGATTCGACGTTCAAATTTTCTAAATATTCGATCTTCTGCTGAACCGTGCTTAACGTGTCTTGAATGCTCGTCAACGCTCTTGCTTCAGCGTGAATATTTTTAATTTCTTCGTTGATCAATTCCAGAGACGCCTGAAGCGTAGCGATGGTGGTTTGAATGTGTTCGAAATCTTGATACGCCTCCAATTGAATTTTTATGTTCGCGACGCTTTTACCGATGACCTGCAGTTCGTCTGACGATGGTAGGTTCGTCATGGTATCTTCCAAAGTCTGCAACTTGGATTTGATTTCTTCCAACGTGCCGGAGAAATCTTCTTGTAATTTGGAAACGACGACGTGCAAGCGTTCTACATCTATATCGTTCACGACGGTTTGAAGTTCGGAGAAATTCTTTTCGATTGCGGAAGTTCGTTCTTCGATTTCGAGTTTCAATTTTTCCAAATCTTCATTTTTCGATTGAAATTGCTGTAATTTGGCCAAATCATTTTGAAGCGAATCCACGCTCAACTGTATATTTTGAACGTTGTCGTAAGAAGGTACGTCGACATAATTTTTTATGAGTGTTTTCAGTTCGGAATCAATTTTCAGAATAGGGTCGAGACATTGCGTTTGGAGCGTAGCGATCTCGGACTCTAAACTTTTGTTTAAGGTCTCCTGCAAAGCGATCAAATCGCTCCTCAACTTTTTGACTCGGACATCCAACATGAGAATCTCTTCTGCGTGGTCTACACGCTTGGTGTGGCCGAAAATGTCGTTAGGCATTTTTGGTTAACGGTTATTTATAATAGGATAGACGATTCGTAATTCTACGAAGAGAGGAACGAGTTTGTCGTAATCTCCTAGGAGTTCCACGTAAAGTAAATCTCCTGCAGACACAACGTACGCCATGTTAGAAAGTACCTTGTCGTGCTTCATTCGAAAAATGTTCTTGCCGGTAGAAATTTTGATTTTACCTGCGTTCTCCGGATTCACGGTGATTTGAAGTTTCCCGTCGATCGGAATTTCATAGAAATGTAAATTGTTATTAAAGACGTAGAACATCTTGCCCACATCGTCATTCAGTTTCGTCCAAATACTGTTGAGGTGAACGATCAACAGACCGTTGAGTTTAGATAACATGGAAGGTAGAAATTCATGATCTGTCGTCGTGCGGTGTACAGTCTCCATTGTTTGCTTTCGGAAACCAAAGAGATTCATTGTCCTTGATAGTTATTTATCGTGTACGTTTATTTTTTTTTTCAATTGCATTGCCTACAATTTTTACTAATTTCTAAACGATAGTGTCCCCAAGGCAACGTGTGGATTCCACAAGACAAAATACATCTTTTATCGTCATGCGGATCTAATGCTACTTTCCTAACTTTGTTTGTTGTAATCACGTGGTCTACACTTTGGATTCTTTGTTCTATACTTAGTATCGTCGATTGTGAGTAAAGGCAATCGATGTAATCGTGGAAGGTGAGTTTGTTCTCCACCGTATTTTTGCCCACACCCTTTGCTTTCTTCGTGACGCTACTCTCTGTTCTCATGGCATACATCTTCGAACGCAAACCCGCGAACTCGACAATAATATCACCGTTACATTCATCTTTCAGTTTACCTAGGACTTTTTTGTTACGAGATGGAATTCCAAATCTGTTGGGTTGAGGATACGCAGAAGTATCGAAATACTCAAGCATGGAAGGATTTTTTATGTCTTCGTATAGGTTAGGTGTTTGTATGCTGTAAATAAAGCTGTCGGTGTCCGTGTACAAAAGTGATATTTTATCATTGTAGAAGGGTTTCATCACGTCGTAATGAAATTCGAACATGTAAAGTTTCGACAAGTCGAGAACCGTTGCGCCAACGTAAATTGGTTTTCTGAATTTCATCAATTTTATATGTAGATTGAAAAGTGCCAAATTCTCGTTGTAAATTTTTCTCGACTTGAATCTAGGATCGGCTATCCACTTCCGACATTTATTCTTATCGGAAATTAATTTCACGTCTACATGATTCCGCACGTTTTCCATCGTCTTGCCATACACCGCGTTATTCATCAATTTAAAAAAATCTTTGTCTAAATCGGAAGTGGCAACCGTCCTATGTTGCGTGTTTGTTTCAATGTACGGTTTGAGCCACTCGGAATGTTTAAACCTGAGGACTCTTCTAACATTCGCTACCTTAGCACCCTTCCCGATCAAGAATCGGAGATTCGAGTAATGAACAACGTATCTCTTCTTGCCCTCTAGAGTCAACAAAAGCTTGCATTGATTAGAATGAGGCGAAGATTTGAACTCGGATGCCGGTGGTAAATCGCCGAACAGATCGTGTAAATGGTCGGGGAATTCGATATCCACCTCTGCGAAGAAGCCATACTCACTATCGTCGAAATTTTCTACGTCTATTGATGCCCATTCGAATCCTCCGTAAGGAAGTTTCTGTACCATGGCATGTCCGTAGAGGTTATTAACGTCGGCGTAGAAGATGTAATTCGATGCTCGATTTGAATCGTAATCTTCTTTCATGTGTACGTTATTAGCTTTCGCATGTCTCTGTACGCATTGCACCATTCCACCTCGTATCCCTCTTTGGATGAAAAGCAACATGTCAAGGTCCGATATCAGTTCCAGCTTGACCTTTGTCTGGAATAACATTGCCGACCACGCTAATCCCGGTAGGCTGTAGAAATACGCTGGATCTAATTTGTAAATATTCGTTGCCGTTTTCCTGAACGCTTGAAAAACATCCGCGAGTATCGTCACGTCTAATTTTAAGTATGCATCGTGCTAGTCTCCGAGTGTCCTACATTCTAATTTCTCCCACATGAGTTGCGCGTGTTGGTATTCTTCGTCCGTGATTCCTTTCTCTCTGAGTCTGCTGTAAAATTCTCTTGGAGGTGGGAGAGCGTCGTCGTTAAATTTAGAACCATCACTAACGTATTCGTAAGGATAAATCCCTTTACGTCTAACGAGTTCTATGTCTACGTTGGGAAAACTAGCTTTTGTAATTTTGAATTGTTCGTCTAAAAGTTTGCCGGCAAGAGCGTCCAGGCTGGCAGAGAGAAATCTGTACGAATCCAGAAACCTCATCTCGATGGTATTTTTAGTCTCGGGAATCATAACTTTCTTACTTATGGAAATGTATCGTTCTTCGTTTTGAGCAAGAATATCTATTTTTTGAGCGTCGTATCCGAGTTTCCTGATTAAGGGATGAAAATCGTAATTAGAACCATTGTGAAAGAATATGGGGACGAATTTTGGTTTTTGGATTTTGAGGTTGCATGCATTACAGATTCCGCTTACGAAGCGACCGTCCGTATGCGAATGGTGAAACACTTTACGATTGTCGTCCGTGAAGTGGTTATCGCACACAGGACACTTGACGGTGTCATAGTAATTTTGAAGTTCGATAGCAGATAACGGAGCATCGGTTTCGATGTTCGCAGCATGCATCCAATTTTCCCAACCTCCTCGATCATCTTTTCGAAGAAGCGTTCGATTGCATCGGGTCCTCGGTATACGTACGGTTCATCTATTTTATCCTGTCGCACGACAACGTAACCGAAACTGTTTGGTTCGTGAAGTTGGTAAGGTGTGGTGGAAGAAACTTCGGGATCCGGATCGCAGTATGAGAGTGGTTTGAGGAACGCCTCGAAATCAGCAACGATGATGGCCGGATGTTCCAAAAATGCCTTGTGCATCCTAAATTCTTCCACTTCGTTTTTTTCGGGCATCAACATTCGAACCGATCTGTTGTTGCCGCAATAAATTTTATGTTCGGCAAGTTTCTCGATAGCAATCTGACGTCCGGTGTAATTTCGATAATTGGATTGTTTTCGATCGTCGAACGTGGTTAGACATCTCGGGCAAACTTCGATACAATGTTCATACTTGGTTGTTTGACTTTTGACCAAGCGTGATAGTGAACGAATTAGCGTGTAGTGATGAACACTGTCGTTTGAAATAAGAAGAATATTAATCACACGAGCATCGTCATCGTCGACATCGCTTATCCTGACGGGATGCACGACATGTTTATCCAACGTATAGGAATACACGTGGATGATTAAGCGTTTTCCTTCTGCATCTCGTGCTCGTGTTTCGAATTTTGATATATCAGAAATGGTCACCGGGTATTCGATGCCAGACATTGCATTTTCCAGTTCGGCTTCTTGCTGCTTGTAATGATAAGCCCGTTCTGGATTATTTGACCAATGAATCGGGTGAAGTTCCGCCAACACACACCAAAGGAAACACTTGTTATCGATGTTCTGTATATTTAACACAGCCCTCTTGTGTTGAATGTTCGGTGGAAGAGGAACGTAGCTGGAAGATCGAAGAGGCGAGAATCGGTTCACGTAAACGGTTAACGTGTGAGGACTTCCACACAGAGACCATCCCGACCCTTTAGCCTCGAAATCGTCGTGTTTCTTAACCAGCTCGTTGGTAACTTTATAATAGAAGTTGTCTAAATTTTCGACGTCCGCCAAATGAAGAGGCTGGTTTTTTGTTCGATGATAAAAAATACTTGTTGTACCATCGACTTTTTCGTATTCGGAAAATAAATCAACGTATACTTTTATGGAATTATTTTCCAATTTGTTTTTTAGAATATTTATCACGGATGTTTTCGTTTCACGCAAGAAACTAAGAATGTCCCGGCCTGGTTCCGAAGTAAAAGAGAAATCCTGAATATGACGGTTGAATGCAGATCTAATTGGTTTGCGTTCATCAGATAATTTAACTTGTTTGGAAGTGGAAGCTTCGGTTTCTGGATTATCGATTTTTCTTTTCAATGTTCCTCGTTCGGTCGATGGTTTGCAAATTTTGAGGTGTTTACTTAAATGTGCAATGCTGATCATCTTTCCGCATCGAGCACAAGACTTAGAAGGTAACGAACGATTAATTCTCGAACCTGTTTCGCTACATCTTGCCCTGTGCTTGCTAATATTAGTTTTAGATATTAATTTTTTGCAAGTAACACATTCGATCAAACTGGTGGATTCCATTATGCTTTCTCAGATCACACAAACCAAAAAAAATAATTTCCAGGTATGTTATTTTATATGGAATTTCTCGGGGTGATTACAAAACTCAAAAAAATTCAATCTATACTGTGAATACAATTTTCAAGTATGTTATTTTATATAGAATTTCTTGGGGTGATTACAAAACTAAAAAAAAAAAAATTCAATCTATACTGTGAATAGAATTTCAGGTATGTTATTTTATATAGAATTTCTCGGGGGAACAGATCGTCACGAGCATCGTGTGGCCCACGGCGAAGGCTTACCTGGCGTTCGTAGAAAGGCACGCAACGCAATTCGATCTGGGGAGGAAGCTCGATCTGTCAGCCCCCACAGCTGGCTAGTTTCAAGAGCGATTGCATCAACGCTCTAGCTTGGCGTCACGTTTTTTCGAGAAGGTTTTCGGAAAGGATCCGGCCAGGTACCTGCGAACGATTTTTCCGAATACCGTCTGCGACGGCCACGTTCTCAACGAATTCACGTGGACGACCCAGCATCGTTTCCACACGCATTACTTTCTCGGCTGGGGTCTTATATATCGATTCTGCTGCATCATCCCGACGTTCTTCATCATACACTGCAACATCAATTACCTGGTGTTGCATTATACTGTTTTGGAAAACAAGTTGAACGTCCTGAAAGATTTGTACCAGGACGTGACCGAAACTGACGCGTTCAAAACTCAATTTCTGCGCCTCCTGAGGACGGAAAAAAGAATATCGAATCAGTACAAAACCTTCGAACGTACGATCCTGCCGGATAATTTTCGTTTCCACCAGATCGTTGAGGGTTGTGGCAGCAGCAGCGATCAACAGCACAACGTGTGGTCTTGGGCCACGTACATCGATTCTCTCAACCTGGACGCGAGCAAAGAACGCTACTTCCCCAAAAAGGATTCGGCGTTCGTTCGGGAGCGCATCGAGCGCGTGAACTGGGTAAAGATCCCCTCGCCGTGGGTCGACGTCGTGCGAACGCTCTTTTCTTATTTTCACATGAAAGATGATCGCAATTTCGGAGCCAGGCGATTATTTGGAATCGAGGCACACAGCAACAATACCGTTAAAGCGGTCGTTTCCCCGAAGTTAGGATTCAGCTTGATCCTCGACCAGATAGACCAGCAGGAGAACGAAGCGTGCTGCTTGCTCCATTTCGTCCCGGGCAACAACATTCGCATCGAATTCTCCTGCTGCGACGTACCTGACTCGTGCTGCGAATTTTGCCATACGATGTGTTTCCTGCAGACGCTGAGCAACACAACCCCACGACGCTCATTTCTTCGGATTTGAAAGTTATACTCGTAGGCACAGAATCTTCCTCGCTGCAACACACCACGAACAATTACAGAGTATGCCAAAAATGCCGCGCCTGGTTTAGATCGTCGTCCGGTGTTGGGCACCACGCGCACCCCCCACTCTCTCTGTGGCGGGATATTATTTTTTTATTCTTTTCTTTTTTGAGGGTCTTAACAAAAATAATTTTGATTATCGCACACACACACACACACACACACACACACACCGCAGAAGATCACACACATGAGTTTAAAAAAAAAACATCGTAGCAGATTACGCTGAGAGCACAAGGTCGTAGTAGATTACACTGAGGGACCTTTTACAGTAAGAGGAGACAGCAGACTCTTATAGGAAAATGTCGTAAGTCATTTCAAAAGTGTAGGTCAAAGGAGCATAAGAGCAGGAGGAGCTTAAAAAAAAAGTGATGCCAGAGCTTTTTTTTTTCTTTTCATTTTTTTCTATCATTGTAGGTTAGTTTAGTCCGTAAAACGTCGTAAAATAAAAAGTAGGTCAAAGGATGGGTCCAGAACGTTGGGTTCCACCTACTACTCATCAGGCACGGAACGTGGAGAGAAAGTGAGTTTTTTAGGTTTTGATGAAATTTTCGTAGGTTTTGCAACACTGTGGCTCACTTCAGTGAATTGAAGTGAGTTTTTGATGTTTTGGTGCTGTTTTCTTCGCTGCGAAACATCGTCAGCGCAATAAACGAGGCGCGGAACGTGGAGAGAAAGTGAGTTTTTGAGGTTTTTTTGATCCTCACTTGATGGCTTTGAACCGGTGCACTACCACTACTAGCACGTAGAGGCTCTCGTGTAGTTTAGCACAAAAAAAGGATAGGTTAAGTTATATCACGTAAGATCGTGGCGTTCGTACCAAGTGTGAGTGGGAAAAAAAGGGAAAAAATGGGAAATTTTGCTAAAACATCGCTAAGCGCTAAAACGTCGACAAAAAATTGTCAAAATATGTCAAAAACTGATTTTCAATTGATAAAAAAGAGGCTAAAAAAACACTCGTACCAAGTGTGACTTTGAAACGCTCAATATACACTACTCGCATCACCTCTTATATTGCAGAAATTGGTGTGTAAACCAGTGTGTTCTAAAAGTATTATCTTAAAATTTGTGAAGAAAATATTATGACGAAAATAACTGTAATTCCAGAAAAGGCATTCCTCCTACAACATTAAGTTCTTGCCAGTCAGAACTAACCTATGTATTCGCAACGAACAAGGCTGTTCACGTGTTCAACCATTGACTGTTACAAGGTTTGCTTTGTCACCCTAATGGGAAAACCCTCTACCGAGTAGCTGAATTATAGTAAATACTACTATACTGCTAGGGCATAATTCATCTCCAAGAAATGGAGCACAGATTTTTGCACTGGAAGTTGTAAGATACTTGTTTTACACAGTAACAAGTGAATTTTCTGTCGCTTCCGCGGCTCATGCTAAGTTGACGGGACGAGCAGAAGCCCCGCCTGCACGCATTTCTAAGTGATGACGTCAGAGGACCTCCTGTCTGTGGAGAGGACGTTTTTAAATCCGTGACGTAGTAGGTGAATTTCAGCGGTGTTTGAAGGCGTGTTTCTCGAGAACCGAAACAAATATCGCCGAGATATTTTGCACATCTCATGTTTGTGTCATTATCTGTAAAATGAATGGATTTTAAACGTTTTTCATGTCAAAGTGGAAATGTCCATTCTGCCTTGTTCTTTTTTGAGTCGATTACGGTTTTTGCTATTGCTGCGCTACCACCTGGCAAACTTCCTACGGCACCCAAAGCTGCTAAAATTTGCTGGAATGCTGAATATGAAACCTCCCGTGTGAGATTTTTTCCTCGAACGCTGCAATATTTTCAATTGAGGAGTGCTGAGCAACAACTTCGTTTTCCGTGACCTTTAGATAAGCAAGAACGTTTCTTTTCTCGTTGTTTCTTGGTGAGTAATCCATCGAGGGCACCCAGATTTTTGAGATTCGAGTACGATACTTGGTAAACTACACCCTTGGGCTTTATGATAATGCTAAGTTATTTTATATATATATATATATATATATATATATATATATATATATATATATATATATATATCACTAGATGCTCTAAGTCTGCAATAATTATTGTTAATAATATTTCCCATTAAGTATTTAAATTGCACTCAACCCATATATGCACTGCATTATTAAAAATGTGAAGTACTATGTTTATTACCATTATGAATACATGTGCAGTGTTGTTTCATAATTATCTATATTCTACAATAAGTCTAGTATTCTGTTTTCCAACCTTTTTATTATTACAAAATGTGCATTATCAGTAAATTTTAAACTTAAACATTTCTGAGTTCTTCAAATGTTATCCAAACGTTTTATTCTTAGATACAAGTAGTAATAATAATAATAATAATAAGAAATCCTACCAGTATACAACAAGACCATGCTAGGGACAATTTTATGTGGAAAGCATTTTTATTAATAGAAATATTACGTGAATGTTTCATAAAATCATATAACTATTTTTATTCCAGACAATACTTTACATGGAAGCCTTCACATAACATTCACAGTTAGCATAATCTATAATGTTTGCCTCACAATGAGCATGTGATTAAATATGATACATGTTTAATATGAATAACAAGATTATTGAAATGAAGAGTTGAAATGTAATAGAATTTGTAGAATGTAAAGTGAGGATGATATATTTATCTAACCTCATTTATTGTGGGCAAGTTTAAAAAACACCTAGGAGTCATAACACATTTCTTGTTCATTTGTTCAACATGCCATTTGCTTTGGAAATAGAGCTTTTGTGAAACACTTGTGTATTTTTAGAAGTCAAACCTTGACATTGCGATTTGAACTAAAGTAATCCAAATTTCTATCACTGTGGCACTTTGGAGGATTGCCAAATTTAACATACAGTTTCTTCATAAGGACTGGGGGAACAGTCACTTTAGATGTTTAAAGTAAAGGCATAGATTATAGAAATGCTCATAAGTTAATACTTGAATTCCTGCTTATGCTTTAAAATCTTTTAAGTATAGTTACTTTCAATTGATATTGGGATATTTATTATCTACAGTGGAAACTCAGGACAGGCCTTTTTTATCTTTGCAAGTAACAGTGGGTACTCACAGGAACCATGGGTCATGACACCAATAGATGGTGCTGGTGAAAACACTCCTCAGATACATAGCTGTGTAATGTAATGGACCATTGGCATCCTAAAAAAAAAAAAAAGCCATGATCTTGTATGGCTTCAGGCACATTACAACAACAGATCTAGGCGACACGATAAGACACACGTGTCGCTTTGTCGCTTGTGCGTCGCTCAAACTGGGCCATTTCCTCAATAGCTTGCAACATGTTGCCGTGGTTTGTTGTTCGCGCATGCACGATGCAATGAGTGTCTTGCTTTAGGGAGATTGCGCACCAAAGCGACAAGGGGCATGCGACACTTATCGCTTGAGGATTTCACAAACCGAACGCTGGCCTGTGCTTCCCGTCATGCCGCTACGATGTGAAATGTTGCTCTTGATTGGCTCGTTTCCAAGCAACATGTGTCGCTTCGATGTGAAAGTTGCCTTGGACCGAAGGACCCATGTCGCTTTGGTGTGAAATCCTCGTATCGTTTGTCGCGTGTCGCTTTGGTGTAAAATCTCCTTGAGGAAACGGTGCAGTCAGAACTTGTGTCCCTACGGTTCGAAAGGCTGCATTGATTACTGACTGCTCGCTTCCAAGCGACACTTGTGGTTTGTCGCCTCAGTATGAAATATCTCTCAGGATACTATTTATATTCTAATAACATAGAAAAATAAAACTCTAGTACACAATCCAACACCTGACATCCGGAATCACTTTGCGATGTTTCTTCTTCTGTTACGCATGCTATTTATTTATTAATTTTATTTTACTTTTCTTTCCAAATTAATGTCATTTCGTGACTGCAAATCACTCCACAAATATAACTGTTTCCATCAATTCATGTACCGCCTTTCAAGACAAACAAATCTACATAATATATTCCAGTGGCGTATGCTGGTTCTAACGAGTTTGTAATCTCCGACCCTTGATCATCAAACTCCAAAAGTTTCCGTGCATTTTATATCAGGATCCATATGGGATTTAGGAATATTTTGTGGTAATGTTTGTCTTATTGTGGCGACCACAATCAATTAATTCTCATTATTGCAGTTTAATATACGTGTAGAATTTCAAATAATAAGACAAGACAATATTATAAAGCAAAATAAAAATAACCTGTGAAATATAAAATGAAAGACATGCACTAGTGAAATAGAAACCCTCATTATTAATTTAAGTGCAAAATTCAACTTACCCCAGGACCCGATTACTTGTAGTTGAACTCCAGTCTTCTTATTTCAGAGGTGAACTTCCCAATAACGGCTTCATGAAATGGATCGGTGGGGTTGTTCCGAAGATTACGTAGCAACTCCTTTTCAATTGATAGCAGAGCAAGTCCACTTAACCTGTTCTGTCCTTGGGTTGATCTGCAGAATGATTTTATTCTTTTGAGTGCCGAAAAAGAACGTTCAACAGAAGCTGTAGTGGATGGTATAGCGAGAATGAGTGTTGCCAACTTATATACTTCTGGCAAGGCAACAGTTAGTTTGTTCTTTACCATATTAGGAACTATCTCGTAAATTGGTTTCCCAGTAAAATTGAGATCTTGAGATGCATAGAGAACGGTGAGTTCATTTTTCAGCCTCACAGAATCAAAGTGTGCACCATATTTTTCCAATAGAGACATGCAAGCTCTTTCTGGAAAGTTACTCTTAAACACTGGGAACTGAAATGAATCCAAGAGGGAAACAAAGTGCAATGTATGAAAATTGCCAAATCTATCATAAAGTTGACCATGTAATGTGTCGATCACTTCATTAAACAATCTTCTGTAACTAGTTTCTGGGTCTTCATTTTTTCGTTTCCTTTCCAGGTCTGTAACTTCACTCTTAGTCGAGTACCATACCTGCGCAAAACCATCAACTCTCATTTCTTTAAGTATTTGCATCACGTCATGAATTTTTTGTGAACAATAGGATATGTCCAAACTCTTAGTTTGCAATGTGTTGTATAACACATCAGTGTAGGAAAAAATTTTGGAAAATAGTTCGAGCAAGAAACAAGTTTGGAACTTGTTTAAGAAAGAAATGCACCCATTAGCCTGTAGCATAGTCTCGGAATCCCATTCCCCAGCACTTTCGGCAATATTCTCAAAAAACTCTATTAGTTCACTTCTGCTTTCCTTTATTGTGTTGACAAGACGCGAAGAGAAGTTCCATCTGGTAGGTGCAACTTTTGGCAACTTTTTCGCGACAAATTCTTTTAATGCTTGGGTTCTTTTCGTCGATTTAGAAAAAAAAGAACCAAATCCAGATAATGTTGTAAAAAAGATGCTACATTCTTTGATTCTGCAGACCGATTGCTGAAGCACAAGATTCAGTACGTGGCTCTGACAATGGACAAACAGCGCCTGAGGATAGACTTCCCTAACTTTCGCTTGCAGTCCACTAGTGCTTCCAGACATTACTGATGCCCCGTCATAAGTCTGACTGCAGAGTTTATTACTAATGCGGTAGTCTCGTATCACATCTTGGACAAGCGTGAACAAACCATTGGCTGTTCGGTCAGCACTAACGTCAGCGAAAAACAAAAATCTTTCTTGTGCATGGCCATTTTCGTCAACATAACGAATGCATGCTGACAATTGGGATTTATTAGTAATGTCAGTTATTTCATCTAATAATATAGCTACAAAATTAGCTTTGTCTACTTCGCCTTTTGTAGCTTCACTGACCACGCTACAAACTGCCTTAATAAGGTCATTTTGAATTAGAGGAGACGTGCCTTTAAAGACCGTTGCAGTTTGCAAGTGATCGGCAAGTTGCGAGTCATACTCGGCTGTATACTGCAACAATTCTACAAAGTTTCCTTTGTTCAAGGAGTCACTTTCTTCACCATGGCCTCGAAAAGGAAGTTCTTGCTTTGCGAGAAAACACACTGCATTTATTAATCGCACTAGTATATCTCTATTTCTCTTCACCATTTCATTGTGCCGTACCACATCCAAAGCACGCTGTTTGTCCAGTTGCACGTCAATACGTGTCTGTGCGAAATATTGCAGCTTAACAAACTAAGTTATATGACTTTTTGATTTTTCATGTTTGGCACAAGCGTTGCAAAGATTGTTTAGTTACAGTATCCGCCACGCGTCCAAACATTCTTTTCAGCCCCGAAAAGTAAGCACGGCCAACAAAAAAGCTTATTAACACTTGTACTTCCTGTCAACCATGGTGTTTTGTCATAATTTGCTTGCGAGAAATGTCTCACATATTCCCGATTTTTGTCTTTGTATATAGAAGTAAGTTCAAGCGATGGCACTGGCCTACCTGTATTAACAATTTGCAACTTCTCCTGAAAAGATCTTCTTCCAAAAGGTTTCACCACCAAATCTTCTATCACATCCATTATCCTTTAACACAGCACTATCACGACAAACACTAACACCTAAATACATAATAAACACCAAGCACAGCGCAAAGCCAACGACCACACGCATTCAGTTTCACGCGTCAAACTTCTGTTGTGTTCCTGGCTCAGAATGAAATTCCCTATGAATGATAAAGAAAATTCCCTTTCCGAGCTCCAAATTCCCTGCGATGACAGGTTTTAAAAGTTCGAATCAGTGCAGGCCTGAGCCAGAAATTTATTTCGGGGTGGGGGTGGAGAGGAGGGTACTCATCCCTTATTAGCAGCCGCCACATAAAGTTGAAAAAGTGGGGGTAGAAGTTCTGAAGATAAATCTCAGATAATTACAACGTATTATGTAAGGTGTTTAATCCTGCAAATGAAGTAAAATTAATTACCACTATACACTTTTTAAATTAGATATATGTAGGATTTCGGGGAGGGGGATTTCAGCTCCCCGAGTCCTCCACCTGGCTACGTGCCTGATGTGTTTGTTCCTTATATGTTTTAGTCGTTCATCTTCATCACTATTAATCTAAAAAGGTGAAATAGTAACTTAAATTAACTAAAATATATATAATTTATTTATATCTTTCCCTTTAAAAAATATTCAGTTCCGTGAAGGAAGTACTCTCGCTGCTTTTGAAGATTAGAGAGGAGAAACAATCACTATTTTTGTAAATACAAGAATGGGGGAATCAGCATATAGGTGTTTTAATTGCTTAAGCTTTGAATTTTAATTTAGTTTGCTTCATCTTCAATATTTAAGCTTTTTTCTTTTGATAAATTTCTATGTAACAGACATCAGCAAGACAGAAGTAAATGTATAGTGAAAATTAGCGTAGAATTGGTTTGCCTATGTTATTCATATTTTCCTGTTCTTCGCACTTTACTGGGTATGTTTTCCCTATTTCCCTTACAGAAGGCAATTTGTGAACCCAAAATTCCCGTTCCTGAGAAATGTCCCTGCCATAAAAAACACAGCTTCTATGTTTAGCGACGACATAGCCTTCGGGAGAGAATTGTGGAGGAGGGTTGTAGGAGGTCAATGGTCGCCAGGAGAAGGAAAGGCAAACTCTAGGGGTTGAGACCGGTGGACTCTCACCAGAAGGAGAATACCCTGGCCACGGAATCGCCGCGCCTGAGAAGCAGAGTTTCCTCCCCCTCTTTTCTTTCTCTTCCCTCCTCGCCAAGGGTTGTAAAGGAAGCGGGTGGAATGACGTCAGGGTGAGATTCCCTAACGTTATTCCACCCACTGGAGAAAGGTTCCCGGACATTGGAAGCATTTGCGGCGCGCTGGAAGCAAGGAAATGTATGCATCGAAATTGGTTTGGAAGAATATTGCGAAGAAATGTATATATTTTTTTTAAAAAAAAAGAAAGAAATACAGCCGGGTCATCTGCGATTACCTAGATGACCCAGAGTATACGCCGCTGATATATTTCAAAAACTAACAAAGCCGCCTTACTTTCGTAAGAAAATTAGCACCGATATTGATCGCACTGCCATCTATGTTTCTCATCCGTCCGGGGAACCAGTTTCTTGGGTCATTTTCCACACTACGTTATTCAAGGCGCTGTACTTAAAACTAAGCCAAGATGCTCATATGAGCTTATTGCCTTTAGTGTAATACTCTGTAAAGTGTAATCTTATTAGCTACATCTACACCCACACACATTTACTTCCGGTCCACTTCCGGTATACGTCCGGTTTGCTTGACAGACGCCTGTGGGTTTTTCCAGTTTTTTAAGTATATAGTTTTATTAAGTATATAGTTTTTGATTTGAGCCCCAAAAAATTATATATAAATACCAAAACCAAAAATAGTAACAGACAAAGTATACACACTAAGTATACAAAGCACACTGCTGAACCCAACTGATATTTTGTATTAAGTATATAGTTTTTGATTTGAGCCCAAAGAAAGTATATATAAATACCAAAACCAAAAATGCCAAATCAGAAATATTGTAATCAATGCGATAAGAATATATCTAGCCCTAATTGGGCTAAGCACCAACGTAATTGTGATCCTGAGAAACGCAAAATGCCCACTAAAATATGCCCAAAATGCCATAGAAAATTTAGCCAGGCATACTTCAATAGGCATATAGGGGCTTGTTCCGCACAACTATCTACATCGTCCCTACAGCCATCTACATCTTCTTCTGGTCTAAAAAGAAAGCATGTTACATCTGATAATACTAGACCAGCAAAGCAGCCATGCAAAGCACCCACTGATAGTAGTTTTAATGGTCAACTAAGGGATTACCGTTTCTTATCAGAGCCAAAATGTGATATTAAGAATTTTTTGAATAGTGTAAATTCTGATGTGCAGGCTATTCTAAACGCACAAAACGGCTCTTATAATCTATCCCTCAAATTGTATACTCAATATAAGAAACCAAACAGTACAAAATTTACAGTCCCACATAACAAAAACTGTACCTGTATACTCAAATACAAACTTAGACGAAATACTAAGCAGGTTGATAGACCAATTGCTTATCAAACATTCTGAGTTTGCTGCTAAAAATTCAGGATGGAGTCTTCGTGGATCTCCACACAGGCTCTATGTTAATATTTCTGAATTCAGACCTCTACAAGGTTCTACATATCTGCCTTTACCTGTCAATATCAAAAACAAAAAAGCCGTGGTTAACGTAGAAAATACCGACCAGAAATGCTTTTTGTGGTGTATTTTGGCTGCTTTGTTTCCAGTTTTAAATAATCCACAGCGAATAAGTCATTATAAACAGCACGAACATGATTTTGATGATGCTATGGATGGCTTAGAATGTCCAATGTTTGTCCAGAATATCGATAAATTTGAAAAAGAGGCCAGAGATAGCAATGGCCGACCATTATCTATTAATGTGTTTTCTGCTGCTCGTGACGATTGCTTGATAGAACCTCTTAGAATCAGCAAACTTGATGATGACTCTGCTGTCCCGATCGATCTGCTCTTAATTGATAGAGACGGTACATACCATTACACTCTGATACGCAATCTTTAGGCTTTAGTCAGAAAACAACTAGGCAAATCCAATACAATATACAAGTTGTGTCGAAGATGTTTGACTGTGTTTGATGGTCAAAAAAAAGTAAATGGTGTTTATGAAAAGAATACCAAAATTGCTAAAAACAAGTTGGTTGAACATTTAAAAGACTGTCGCAACCATAAACCTGTTCATATGGCTATGCCTAAACCAAACGAAAATGCCAAATTCAAAAAATTCGAAGCCGTGTTGCGGCACCCAGCATATATAATCTGTGATTTTGAATCAAGTCTCAAACCGCTCGCATTCTGCAGCCCAGATCCCGAAGAGTCTTCAAGTACACCGTATCAGCTACGTGAACCTTCTAGTTTTTGTTATGTGGTTGTACAGGATGGTGTTATTAGTAAAGCACACTTATACATGGGGCAAGATGCTATTAAAAAATTTTGCACGTAAAATAGAAAATGAGTGCCGTCGCATAGCCTATGATATATTATTAAAATCAATACCTATGCCGCATTATTTAACAGAGGATCAGAACGAAGATTTCAACAGTGCACAAAGATGCTCGGTATGCAATTCTGAATTTTCGGACACAAATAACAAGGTGCATCACCATTGTCATACAAACGGCAAATATGAAAAGGCTCTGTGTAGTAGCTGTAATATTAAGATCCGGAGACCAAAATTTGTCCCCATATTTTATCACGGGGCATCCAATTATGATTTTCATCATCTGATCAGATATGAGGGGTTTGACAAGCAGGATTTAGATATTTTAGCAGAAAATGACGAAAAATATATTGCTATTAGCAAGATAATCAATGTTAATGGCAGGCCTATACACTTAAGATTTCTAGATTCATACAGATTTCTGTCGGCTAGCTTGGCTACTCTGGCTGGCCAATTATCTGATGCCCAATTCAAAATCATATGTGACATGTTTACAAATTTGGACCTGAAATTGATTAGGCGTAAGGGTGTATACCCATACGACTATGTTACTGATTTTTCCAAATCTGACGAGTGTGCTCTGCCACCGCACCAAGAGTTCTACAGCAAACGCAGAGCATCAGGAATTAGTGATGATGATTATTGCCATGCCCAGTTGATGTGGACCAACTTAAAATGTCAGACGCTTGGTGATTATCATAAGAGATACTTGATACTTGATGTGACGCTCTTAGCCGATGTACTTGAAGCATTTAGAACATCATCGATGCAAAATTATGAGCTGGACCCGGTCCATTTTTACAGTGCTCCAGGCCTAGCATGGTCTGCCATGTTTCTGAAGATTAAATGGAATTGGATCTGATCCAGGACCAGGACATGTATCTCTTCATCGAACATTGTATACGAGGGGGCATGGTACAATGTTCTCAAAGATATGCCAGAGCCAACAACAAGTGTGTTCCCGATTATGATTCTGCGCGACCATCAAACTATATACTTTATGTGGATGCCAACAGCCTGTATGGTTATGCCATGATGAAAAAACTGTCATATGCAGGGCTTGAGTGGGTCGAAGATTTCAACATTGAGGATCTTCAAGACTCTGATGAGAATGACTATGGCCTGTTCTTAGAGGTTGATCTGGCAATTCCTGATAATTTGCACAGCCAGTTTTCTGATCTGCCGCCAATTGCTGAGTTCCAGTGTCCGCCTGGCTCTAAACAGATAAGCTGATGATGACTCTAGAGCCAAAACAGGGTTATGGCATATACTACAAGAACATCCAGTTCCTGATGCGTCATGGTGTTCAAGTGACCAAGGTTGGCAAAGTCTTGAGGTTCAAGCACTCAAGGTGGTTGAAGCAATACATTGATACAAACACCGAGCTTCGAAAACGTGCGGTAACCCAATTTGATAAGACCTTGTTCAAATTGATGGTCAATTCGGTGTATGGTAAGACCATAGAAAATGACATAAAACATACTGATGTCAAATTGGTTACTGACCCCAGCCAGAGCAAAAAATTGGTAGCAAAGCCCAACTTCAATTACAGAAGAATTTATGACGATAATCTGGCGCTTTTTAACATGAATAAAACAAAGATAAAGTTTGATAAGCCTATTTATGTAGGGGCTGTAATATTAGAATTGGCCAAATTACACATGCTGGAGCTTTATTACGATGTGCTGAAGCCTTTTTATGGTGATCGTATAAGACTGATGTATATGGATACGGATAGCTTTATCCTTGATATTCAGACAGAAGATGTCTATCAAGATATAGCAGACCCTGCATTGCTTGACTATTTCGATACTAGCGAATTGCCTGGCCATCTGAATATTCAACCTCACAACAAAAAGGTGCCTGGTAAGTTAAAAGACGAGACACTTGGCGATGTTATTGTATGATTTGCTGGGTTAAGAGCCAAGATGTACAGCTTTGAAACATCCAGTGGTGCTGTCACCAAAAAAGCCAAGGGCATTGGTAGAGTAACTGTAGAAAAAGAGCTCAAATTTGAAGATTACGAAGATTGTCTCAAATCATGTAGTACAATAAGAACATCACAATGTAGAATCCAGAGTGTGGATCACTTGTTGACTACAAATATTGTAAGAAAAGTGGCTGTGGACCCACATGACGATAAGAGATGCATTTTATCATGTGGTATACATACTCTACCATGGGGTCATTGTGACTTGATAAGTGGCAATCAATGCCCAATCACAGAGCATGGTTTGCAATAAATAAACATGCCGATGAACTTATTTGGGTTCAAAAACCAGGCTATTATGGACCTACCAACACCAGCACCCTCTCCTGATATACAATCTATGCTATCTAAACTAAGTGGTTTGTTAATTATTCATCTGAATAGCATACTTACAGATGTTGATGTTAGTATAGGTAAAACATTGTACAGAAAAATAACTTAAACCACTACCAGTTACCTGTAGGTGGTCAATTACAATTTATTACAACCCCCGAGGGCAATGTCAAGGTTTCAGTAGGCAGAAATATTTACAGAATTAAGCACTCATACATGGTTTCTGGCACTGTATATACTGTCTCTGCCGGTGACTGTTTATATATTGAGGTCCTGGGCACTATGACAAGCTTATACCTCTTTTTATAGAATTAAGAATCAGATACTCTGTAATAAATAACCGCTAAAAAACACAATGCCTAACGATATATTTGGCCAAACAAGGCACGAAGATCACAGCGACGAGATTCTGATGCTTGACGTCAGAGTCAAAAAGTTAAGAAGTGATTTACAAGCTCTACAAACCCCACTTAATGCCAGTCTTCAACTCGAGATTACCAATTTACAATCACAATGCATGGACCCTCTTCTTAAAATCGACCCAGAACTCAAATTATTGCTCCAGAAATATACTGACTTGGTTACACTCGATAATCTTTAGAGTTTAGAGGAGGCCGTAGCAGCTCTTCAAGCCAAATTTAAGACTCAGGCTACCAACTCTGAGCAACTGAAACAGCAACTAGAAGAGCAGATTGGTAGTGTCCAGACACAGCTCCAAACAATTGTCAAAAGCATAAAGTCCCAAGATGATTTCGATCTAGTGATTTCTACTCTGAAAGAACAGATTCAATCACTGGAGATTCCTAATCTAATCTTTCAAACCAAATTCGGAATGCATGGAACCGATCATCTTCACGCCCTCGTCGCCAATCTACTTTCCGGTGTGCCGCTACAGAATCGACCAGATTGAATTGTTGGTGACCAACGAAAAAGGAGAAGTTGTGGATTTCGCAGGAGGAACGTCAACGACCATCGTGGAGATCAACATATAATAAATAACCATGATGGAGAAATCGAAAGTTACGAATTGCAATCTTTCCATCCCAACCGTCGCACGTTCACCAATCTCAACGAACCGAACTGGGAAATCGAGTTCGACGTGGACGTACGGGACGGATTCGTTCATCCTCACACATAAGACCTGTACGTTAAATTCGACGTGGTGAAAAAAGAAAACGGAGAAGCATTCCCGCCAAACGCAAATTTGAAACTGGTAGACAACTTCGTACCCTACCTGTTCTCGCAAGTTGAAGTCAGAAAACACGGAACGGTCATCAGTAGAGTCGATTATCACTTCCACGGTAGTGGGAATTTTTAAACTTTCGAAAAAAGATGTCGCTTACTACCAAGCGAGAGGAATCGAAGCGGCGACGAAAATATCAACGAAAAGTCACACCGTACTGTTTCCCATGCGTCTACTACCAGGTTTATTCTCAGACTACAAAGAGATCATGTTGAAAGAAGTTTGAGAGTCAATTTTTGTAGATCCTCGAACGACAACAATGTTTTTATGAGATACAGTAACTTGGGTCCGGACGGGATCTCTTCGCTTCCAAACACTTAACCCGAAGCAGCAAAATGCATCATTCGAACCATGGAGCTGAGAATTCCAGTGGTACAATACGAAACCAACCACGCTCTCAAGTACAAAGCGGAAATCTTGAAATATGCACAGGTACGTATCCAGTTTTACAGTTACCAGTGTGTACAGTGTGATGTGATGTTAGAGGTTAGTTTAGTTCGTAAAAGATCGTAAAAAACTAAAGTAATTCAAAGGGTATCTCCAGCTCCTACCGTTTCACCTACTACGCTCATACCGTTTCACACTACTAGTACACAAGTAGGTCAAAGGATGTGTATGTTTTCTAACTCGTGAAGGATCGTAAAAAAAAGGTGAATAGGTTAAGTTATATCACATAAGATCGTAAAAGGTCATAAGAAAATAAATACGTAGACAAAATCAACCCTTGTAGGTTAACTTAGCCCGTAAAAGGTCGTAAAAACAAAAGTAGCGATGCATTTCGCCCAAGAAAATGGAAAACGACCAAAAGGATTGAAAACGACCAAAAAGATGGCGTAGAAAGAGTAAATATACACTACTACCATGTACTGACACACTAAGCACTGCTTACCCATTTAACGACATATCTGTGTAGATCGATACTTGTTGGTATGGAACAAACAAATCGCCTTCTTTACCTTTAACAGGAGCAGGTATCCCAGTACGCGAGTGCGCTGAGGGACTATTTGATAGCACTCGATGATGACATTAAGCGGTTTTATGCGTACGAAAGTCTCTGCTCCACCAGGCGCTACGACGCTCTCCTGAAAGTGAGGGAGATGTACGATTTAATTCAGGAGTGGTTAGCGAGAGACCAGAAGAAAGCAAGATCAATGCTGTGTTTATATGAAGAAAACAAAGTTACAAGGAGAACCAGGGAGATACTTTTGGAGACATATCACTTGGAAAACAAGATCCAGTTCTCGTTTTCCGAGGTCAAGTAGATGTGTAGAGGACATTGCTAGAAGCACGTCAGTGATAGTCAGAGGTCCTGAAAAAGAAGCCTTCGCCACAAAGATAAGGACATGTGCCTTTCCTTTTGTCTCTAAAGCTAAAACCATGAAAATAGTCCAGTCAAGGTTACGCAGTCCACCTACAGTGTTGCCAATATGCAGTAATTTCAACCGACGAAATCAACCGAGCATACGCAGTCACGGACACTGCCGGCTTGTAACGATTCCATTGAAACTTAATGTTTTCATTACAAGCCGGCAGTGTCCGTGACTGTACAATGCACGAAGTGTCGACTGAGCAACTTAGAAGAAGTGTGGCAACCCTGGAGGGCGAGTGGTGTGGAGGAGGCAAGGGGAAGCTCCCTCCGACCTTGACTGGTCTATTTGCGTGGAGAGAGCAATATACTGATCATATTTTCCAACAGTGTTGCCACAATTGGAGATCACAGTTTCCCTCTCAAAGGGACAAAATTTCCCTTTCTCGACCAATTTTCCCCTCACCTAAACAAATCACATATTATTAATAAAAACTTATTATTATTAGTAGTAATGGCAGTAGTAGTGTTTCCGTTGGTCCATGTTCCAATAAATAAAATATGTTAAACAATTTTTTCACATACATGCCAGGTTCATCACTTCCTGACCAAAATGTCCCAGGTTTGAATCCTGGTCAGGAATCCATTAAATCGTTAATCATCATTGTTACTTTTATCCGAAGTTGCAGAAAATCGACAGCACGCTACGATGCCATGGGTCCCGGATTCGAATTTGGGCCTGGTCATGGGTATCCTTTGTGAGTGTCCCTTCATCATATAGATTTTAGACGATATAATCACTTACCCTTGTCGTCGCGATTAGTCAGGATGGCAGTAAATAAAGAAAATAAATGAAATAAAAAAATATATGTCAAATTTAAAGATTTGTAAAACCTCACGAATAGCAACAATTTTATAAAACTAACAAAAATAACAGCGACGCGGCGTAGCCAGAATTCTCGTGTGTCCGTAAAATAATAGTGGGGTTTTAAACAGCCATAGTTTCGGAACAAAGCCAACTCTCCAAGTTTCTTACCTGTTCAGTAGACTTCTATGTGTGAACCCTTGGTTGCCTGCAGACGTCAAGACGATATTCAGTCTCTTTCCATGCCCGGCAGAGAACATCCGGCGTGATAGACGAAACAGCTTCAGTGATCCGTGCTTTCAAATGGTCCAGATTTCGAACTTGACAAGAAAAGACTTGTGTTTTGACATAACCCCGCAAATAGAAATCCATGGGTGTAAGGTCTGGAGACCGTGGAGGCCAGGCAATCCACCCTCCTCTTCCGACCCATCGCTGAGGAAATGTTTCGTTAAGAAAATCCCGCGCGATTGTGGAAAAATTTTAAGAAGCACCATCTAACTGGAAAATGGAATTCTCCGGTATTTGGGGCACCGCATACCCTTGAAACATATCCAGGAAGGTGGTCCCCGTTATTGTTTGTTCAGCATAAAAGAAGGGGCCAATAGCGTGTATGGGAAGAGACTGAATATCGTCTTGACGTCTGCAGGGCAACTAAGGGTTCACACATCGCAGTCTTACTGAACAGGTAAGAAACTTTGAGAGTTTCTCCTTGCTTTGACATATCGTTCATCTCTCTACCGTGCTTTGTTCCAAAACTATGACTGTTTATAACCCCACCATTATTTTGCGGACACACTGCATTTTTTGGAAAGAGATCACAGGCAAAAACATTTCGTGATTTTTGATAGAGATCTTTCAGTGACGTTATCGAGCAAGGAACGCCATGTATGGAGTCGAAAGGTGACATCTACATTCACGTGGTGACGCCCCAAACGAGGTATCTAGGGGTAACTTCATCAGGAAAAGGTCGAGTTGTATGTTTTCCTTCTCCGCTTCCCTCTGTCAAGTGTAAATTTCTCAGTCGCATATTCTGACTTTGTTGTCTTAAAGGGGGGAAAAAACATTAAATGGCGCCTTGGGCTTTAGCCCCCCTAGCCTACCCTTCGCTACGGACCTGGTGTCGCCGTTACTGGTCACGTGATACATACTAACCAATCAAATGAACATTGAAAGCAGCAGACATGCATTTGTTGAACCTTCTGAACGTGAGCGTTTACTTGCTTGAACACAATCTCTTGCACCAGCCAGCCAGACACTGGTGCACCTGCACTTTACCTGCTGTCAAAAACTAGCACACTAGACTGTGAGTGGTAACAAAGGGCTCCAAAGATGAGAATGAATTCTGATAAGATGAAATGCATGAAGGACAATCACGAATACAATGTACAGAGCACAACTCAAGCTGCATAGAGGATTGTACTGGCTGAGGGTCAAGACGCCAGAACCTCGTTAGTCTGTGCAAGATGTATAGTGGAACCACAAGCAAAGAAACCTGCGCAGACCCGGCTCCTGTGCACCGTACTCCCGCGTGGAGGGGACGGGCAGAGTAAAGCATGCTTTCTTATGGCCCGAGCTGAACGTAAGAAGGGAAAGCTGCGCGGACACTTTTCAGCGAAGGTTTTTTTTTTTGCTTGTGGTCGCTCTTTTCTTTATGGGCACTATTCACCGGATGTTTACATTTCTGTGCTTGCTTGGCGCTGGCGGCGACTACACTTCCGGTTTTGAAAATATACTGGCTGACAAAAAAAGTTAAGCACCCAGAAGGAGTGGTTGCACGTGAATGAAACTACATATGCTGAAAGTCCATGTACCTTTATTGAACTGATTACAATATAGGATGCAAGAGTCAAGGCCGTTGGCAGTTACAGGTGGATGGTGGCGCCAGGTCAGTAGGGTGTCACACACCCTCTGGCCGCAATGCATGGTCTTATGCGGTTCGGAATAGTGTCAAACAGCCTTTGGATCCTCTTCTGAGGCACGTTCGTCCACAGCTGTCCCTCCAGATCCCGCAGGTTGGCACTAGGACGGAGTCCCTGTCCAATGTCATCCCACACATGTTCAATGATGGAGAGGTCCGGGGATCGTGCTGGCCACGGTAGGACCTCAACATGCTCTAGGCAGTCCATAGACACATGGGCTGTGTGTGGGCGTGCATTATCTTGTTGGAACACTGTCCCAGGGTGCTGTGCCATAAGGGGTAGGACGTGTGTACGCAGAAAGTCTGTGACGTATCGCTGTGCCGTCAAAGTCGGCCGAAGCACTATTAGAGTGACCTGAACGCATATCTAATGATTCCCCACACCATGATGCCAGGGGTCACACCTGTGTGTCTCTCCACAATGTAGGCAGGATGTGCCCTCTGCCCTCGACGCCGCCACACCCGCACACGATGGTCATCGGAGGTCATGGAGAAGCGGGACTCGTCACTGAACATGATGCGACGCCATCCATCCTCTGTCCATGCCTCCCGAGCACGGCACCACACCAACCGCAGGTGTGGGTGTTGTGGTGTCAACGGCAACCGGCGCATGGGGCGGTAGGACCCGAATCCGGCGGATACGAGTCGTCGAGACACTGTGCGGGAACTCACAGGATGTTGTAGAGTGTCCAGTACATGTTCTCGGATGACAGGTTCCGAAGTTGTGGGATCCCGCACTGCTTAGAGCGCCATACGACGGTCCTCCCTCGGGGTGGTGTTTCTTGGTCGACCTGAACCTGCACGACGTGCATGGGTGCCCTCATGTACCTATTGATTCCAACATCGGGCCACTGTGACATCTGAATGGCCCACATGCCTGGCAATTGCCCGATACGACCAACCTGCCTCATGCAGTCCCACAATGCGGCCTCTGTCAAATGCTGTCAATTGCTGGATTGGCTGTCTAACGCATCTGCGAGGCATCGCCGGTGCTTCGTTTTCCTCTCTCAACTTCGTGCTGCACTGTCTGATTCACAGCAGGTGACTGGTCCCACCCAAGGTAGATAGAGATTAGGTAAAGCCATCCGAAGATTGCCGATCTTGCACGAACGCGTGACGTCACCGGAGAAGCAGTGAGCTCGGCTGAAGAAGACGGCCCCTAGCATTTATATGGGAGATTCAGAGAGCGAAATTATATTATTACTTTTAGGAGGGGGAAAATAATAATTGTCATCTTCCAAGATGATATTGAGGCATCCTTTTAATGATTAGTAACATAATTGAAAACGCGCTACTTTAAAAAGGGGGCAAAGTACATGTGAAAAAATGTATATGGAAAATCCGTATTCCTGAAACTTTCTGACCGATGCGCTACAAAGAAAGTTACGTGTTTTCCTTTAGAATTTCGTCATTTTACAAATCGTAATATAATTTTAACAAAAACGTGCCATGCTAAAGAAGAATTAAAGAGTTTAAAAAAATAATTGATTAATAGACTTAGTTTATTTTATTTCGCTTATCTGTCACATATGGCTAATCGCAAAGATAAGGATGCGTGATGATATGATGAAATTGAATAAAGGAGAGTAGACCCATGCCCAAGAGGGGATTCGAACCTGGAGGCCCTTGGCATCGTAAAGCGTTCTGCTAACCACTTCGCCACGGAGGTCAGCATTACAAGGACATAAACAGAAAATGGAATCTATGTTTTAATATGCGAGAAACATTTGCGAGGAGATTATTGAAGTAACAAATAATTATTACAAGACGTTGTGATGAAAATTATTAATAGATGTGAAATATCGAGAGTTGACCTTGGAGTCTCTAAATGTACTTTTAGAGTTACGGAAAACCTTTACTAAACATTGCTAGTGTAAATTTATAAGCTATTAAAATTTAAAACTTATTCCTGTTCGAAAAACGAAACTGCCAAGTCAAATCAATATTTCGTAGAAATACATATATTTTTCTTTCATGAGGCCAAGAGAGTATTTGGAGGAGACGGTGGCTTGGGAAGGCTATAGCCCCGGATCTCGATCTGCAAAGGGGCTTCCAGTGGGAAAACATTGCTATGAAATAGTCCAGAAGAAGGGACGAAGTGATTTTCTTTTTAAATGGCTCAAGAATACAAAGATATAAGTGGACATTTGACAAGCTTAGTCTAAAAATTACAACTGAAATCGTACGTGTGTGGGGGGTGGCTACGTGAGGTAATGGAATATGATTCACAATGCTAAAATTAAAATAAATATGTGAGAACAATAGAAATCAAAATATGTTGTAGCTAGTGACGGCGCAATAGTAAAGATGGAGGGGTAAGTCATATTTTCCCGGGGCAATCGTGTTTATTATTCCGTTACATACGACACAAAAATGCATATTTTGGCTAAAAGAGCATTCATTCATTTATTTATTTTTGTCGTTTTACTAGGGGCAGATAAGATAGAAAGAGATAAATTATCGAACGAGAATAGGGGTACGTTCCTGCCCCCCCCCCTGTAGTGTGGTCACTGCCTATAGCTATGCTGGAGAAGAATGCACCAATTAATACGCTATTAAATAAAACAGATACTTTTAAAACTTTTAATCAAATTATTTGTGAACAATGATTTAAATTTAGAGAGAGCACATACTTGTTTAATTTAATTTGGATGAATTAACTTCTGAAGCCTGCCATATCCGAGCCTTCTTCCGGTATAACTTCACTGCACTTTGAGCCCTAGCTGCTGCGTTCAGGTGGCCGAACGAGCAGAATACTAATTAAAACAAATTGTGACAAATATATATATAAAAAAACAACGTGTTGAAGCTATTGACGGCGCCAAAGAAAAGACAGAGGAGAAACGTGGAGAGTGCAGTGATATTTTACGGGAAGCAGTCACGTTTATTACACCCTTACATTTGCATACAATATTAAAAAGTTCTGCTTTTAGATCTCGCACAATGCCTTTTTCACAAAAATGTTCAATCCCGCATTTTTTATATCAATCAAGCTGTGATATTTTAGATTTCTTCCGTTAGTTTTCTGATAATACTTTTCACAGCTTTCCATAGCATTTAGGCATGATTTCAGTAGACAAGAACAAAATAATCTTATTTCAAAACATACAGCAAAAATAAATCCAACGCGCTAAAGTTAAAACTCCCTTACATTGGAAGCCTGGAGAGAACAAAACAGGGATTCCTTCGTAACACGATTTCTTAAAAACCATTTTACACATTTGAATCAACTTTGTGATAAATTGATTAGAAAGGATGAATCTTAACAGTGAAAGTTGTAACTTTTCCCCTGCTACTATATTTTAGAAGATATTCGTTGTCAAATATCTCAATATTTGCATAAGGAACCAGCCTTTCCGTGCCGTGTGTTTCGACGATGACGTCATGCATCTACGGACAACTGCGCATACGATCTGCGCCGCCGAACGAGCACGCCCTGGGTCCCACCTTATCAGCAACAGGAGGTGACGTCACAAATGCCCTCTGGTGGGCGTTCTACACATTACAGATCCTTGTACATCTAATCATTTACTCACACATCAATGGTATGCATGTATACCGAAATGGGGTAATCTTCGACCACTCCTTCCGGGTGCTTCACTTTTTTTTTGTCAGCCATAGTATTAACATTGAATTCAAAGGTGTAAAGGCAGTGTCTTCGGAAAAGGCGACAATATTTGTGTGGCTTTTGGTTTCAACATGACATTTGAAACAAACTATTGTTCTCAGGTATCTTATGCATCGTTTTCAGACAGACCCGATACGGAAATATCAGTGGATTTAGGAAATAAAGCGAAAAGATTGGACACAAACACGTGGGAGTATGCTCTGCAGTCGGCACTTCATCAAATGAAATGAAAATTATAATAATCTGACGCACGTGGGTTGACTAAATTTAAAACTTGCAAACTATTTATAATCATACTATAACGCATTTGCCTTTTGGTTGTTAAGCGCTCTCTCCATGGGCGTCGGTAGGTCAGTCGACCCTCCCCCCTGGAAACTGGCATCCTTCATTTCAAGTTTCAAAAAAGCAGAAAGTTTGTTATTTTTATTGTTAATAACAGAAATAAAGTTCACTTGGTTAGTATTCGAACAGAGTAATTAATGTAAAATATGGATTAGATCGAAAAAATGAGTGAAAAATACAGGAAAACAAGCTATATTTTCATATTCTACCATTTAATCCGAAGAATAAATCGTTCCACAGTTTTCAGAATTCGAAAAATTATAATTTTAAATGACGTGACACAATATAAACTTTGTGAGTATTTTTTTTAACGTCTAAAGTTCTTTCTTGAACGACACTTGCAAATGTTGATAACAAAATAAAATAACTGTGCATTTCAGTATAGTAACTTTGAAATGTAAAATACTTAATGGAAAATATTAGTAGTGTAATTGATGATAATATAAACTCGAGAAATGATGAGCCCCCCTCAGGCAGATTTGGCTACACTTAAAACTAGCTCAAGATGTGGATATGAGCTTATTGCTCAAGTGTGGTACTCTGTCTAATCCAAGATTTTTGTAAAAATGCCCTCGGGAATTTCCCGTGAAATGATGAGTCCCCTCAGATTGATTTGCCTACACTTACAAAAGCCACATCTGCCAGATTTTTGTCCATAAGTTTGTTAAAAATATGCCCCTCTTGATATTGTATGATATCTTAAGTATAGTGACTGCTATAGTGCCCTAGCATGTATAGATTTCAAAATATTAACAATTCTGTTAATATTGCACTTCTCAAAAAATTCTATTTATAAAAATTAGGCATTTGCAGCTTAAATATTGCATCTATCAGGAAAATTATAGAGACAAAAAATGTAGAGAATCATGCCTAGAATATGCCTACAAAATTTTAAGTCTCCAGCACTGATAGTTTTTGAAAAAATCACAAATTCAAAAAATTATCGATTTTTTAACAAAACTTCTAAACAGCCTCTAGATTTCAAATATGCAACCCCCCTTATAGAGACAAAAAATGTAGAGAATCATGCCTAGAATATGCCTACAAAATTTTAAGTCTCCAGCACTGATAGTTTTTGAAAAAATCACAAATTCAAAAAATTATCGATTTTTTAACAAAACTTCTAAACAGCCTCTAGATTTCAAATATGCAACCCCCCTGCTCCTATCTTGAAAAATAGGCAAGTTATTCAAGATCTAGAGAACGGCAAGAGATTTTTGAAAAATTATAGAGATCAAAAAGATGCATCTCTGCATGCCCATGTTAAAGCAACAAGCCCCATGTCTCTAGCATTCATGGTTCCAGAGATAATCAAAATTCAAAAAATTATAGATTTTTTCAAAATTTGAGTATGTTGCTCTGGGGGGCATGCAGAGTCACCCCCACAAATATAACTGGCCTAGGATCAAAACTAGTGAAAAATTCAGAAATAAAATTATCGATTTTTTTAAAATTTCAGTATGTTGCTCTGGGGGCCATGCAGAGTCACCCCCATAAATATAACTGTCCTAGGATCAAAACTAGTGACAGAATGTAGAAACAAAAATTATAATAGGGCTTGGATACAACAAGAAGGGCATTCTGCTGGCTTGTATACAGCTACCAGCCACTATATTTTTATTTTGAACACAGCACTTAAAACTAAGCCAAGATTCTCACCCACCCACACCCACCCACATCCATACATATTTACTTCCGGTCCACTTCTATTGCATCATGTTGTGCAATATTATGCAATAAATTATTAGGCAAGGTTTTGATTGGTCCGACAAAACTATATAAATCAGTGCACAGTGCTGTTTGTTACCATTGCTGGATCGGCAGTGGAACCCACAAGTGGGGGGCAGAATCTGAACAAGGCTCTACCAGATTGTAGGAGACTTGAAGCATACAGTCTGGTAGAATAACCCAAGTAAGATCATAGGGACAGTATACACTGGTGTAGTAAAAGCCAATTTTTGGCAGGGGGGCCAAAAATGGGCCAAAGTGGTTCCTAAATACAAAATAATTAATATCTCAAGAACTAATTGACATAGAGCTATGCAGTTTTTTTGTCTGCACTCAACCCAACTGATATTTTTTATTAAGCATAGAATTTTGATTTGAATCCCAAGAAATTTTATATAATAAACCAACAACAAAAATATCAAAACCAAAAATATTAACACACATATACACACACTAGGTATACAAAGCACACTGCTGAACCCAATTGATATGTTTTATTAAGCATAGAATTTTGATTTGAATCCCAAGAAATTTTATATAATAAACCAACGACAAAAATGCCAAATCAAAAATATTGTAATCAATGCAATAAGAATATATCCAGCCCCAATTGGGCCAGGCACCAAAGGAATTGTGATCCAGACAAATGCAGAACTCCCACTAAAATATGCCCTAAATGCCATAGAAAATATAGCATAGAATATTTCACATATAAACATATGGGTACTTGTTCTACACAGTCATCAATATTGCCCCCACAACCATCTACATCTGGTCTGAAAAGGAAGCATGAAGCACCTGTTAATGCTAGAGCAGCAAAACAGCCACGCTATGAACCCATTCATAGCAGTTTTAATGGCCAACTTAGGGATTACCGGTTTGTATCAGAGCAAAAATGTGATATTAAGAATTTTTTGAACAGTATAAATTCTAATGTGCAGGCAATTCTAAATGCACAAAATGGCTCTTATAAGCTGTCCCTCAAATTGTTTACACAATATAAGAAAACAAATGGCACAAAATTTACACAGCCTCACATAACAGAAACTGTAGCTGTATATTCAAATGCAAATTTAGACAAAATAATAAGCAGTTTGATAGAGCAATTGAGTATTAAACACTCTGAATTTGCAGCAAAAGAATCAGGATGGAGCCTATGCGGATCTCCACACAAGTTATATATTAATATTTCTGAATTCAGCCCATTACAAGGTTCTACATATCTGCTATTACCTGCCATTATTAAAAACAAAAGAGCTGTGGTTAACGTAGAAAATAATGATGAGAAATGCTTTCTGTGGTGTATTTTAGCTGCTTTGTTTCCAGTTTTAAGGAATCCTCAGAGAATAACTTATTATAAACAACATGAACATGATTTTGATGATGCAATGGAGGGCTTAGAATATCCAATGTCTGTTCAGAATATTGATAAATTTTAAAAAAAGGCCAGGGATATCAATGGTAAACAATTATCTATTAATGTATATATTTGTTCTACTGGCCGTGGCAATTGCTTAATAGATCCTCTCAGAATCAGTACACTTGATGATGATTCTGCTGTTCCGATTGATCTGCTCTTAATTGAAGGAGATGGCACATACCATTACACTTTGATACATAATCTTGAAGCTTTAGTAAGAAAACAACTAGACAAATTTAATAGAATATTTAAGTTGTGCCGAAGATGTTTAACTGTATTTGATGGTCAAAAAATGGTAAATGGGGTTCGTGAATGTAACATAGAAATTGCTAAAAACAAGTTAATTGAGCATCTAAAATACTGTGGCAACCATAAACCTGTTCATATGGTAATGCCTAACCCAAGTGAAAATGCCAAATTCAAAAAATTTGAAGCCTTGTTGGAACACCCAGCATATATAGTCTGTGATTTTGAATCAAATCTCAAACCCCTTGCATTCTGTAGCCCAGGTCCTGAGGAATCTTCAATTACATCATATCAGTTACATGAACCTTCTAGTTTTTATTATGTTGTTGTACAGGATGGTGTTGTTAGTAAAGAATATTTATACATGGGAGCAGATGCCATCAAAGAATTTGAACATAGAATAGAAATTGAGTGCCATGACATAGCATCTAATATCTTATTAAAATCAAAACCTATGTTGCCTTTAACAGAGAAACAGATTGAAGATTTCAACAATGCAGAAAAATGCCCGGTATGTAATTCTGAATTTTCAGATACAAATATCAAGGTGAAACACCATTCTCATACAGATGGTAAATTCTTAATGGCCCTGTGTAATAGCTGTAATATTAAGATCCAGAGACCAAAATTTGTCCCCATATTTTGCCATGGTGCATCCAATTATGATTTTCATCATTTGATCAGGTACGAGGGGTTTGACAAGCAGAATTTAAATATTTTAGCAGAAAATAATGAGAAATATATTGCTATTAGCAAGATAATTAAAGTTAATGGTGTTCCTATTCACTTAAGATTTCTTGATTCATACAGAATTCAGTCTGCTAGCCTGGCTACACTGGCCACTCAATTATCTGATGATCAATTCAAAATCACATGTGCTTTGTTTCCAAATCAGGACCTGAAATTAATTAGGCGGAAGGGTGTATACCCATATGATTATGTTACAGATTTTTCTAAATTTGATGAGTGTGCTCTGCCACCACAACAAGATTTTTACAGCAAACTCAGAGGATCTGGAATCACTGATGAAGATTATCACCATGCCCAGTTGATGTGGAACAATTTAAAATGCCAGACATTTGGTGATTATCACAAGGCATATTTAAAACTTGATGTCACTCTCTTAGCTGATATACTTCAGGCATTTAGAAAATCTTCCATGAAAAATTATAAACTGGATCCAATGTATTTTTACAGTGCTCCAGGCCTAGCATGGTCTGCAATGTTTTAAAACACTAAAATTCAATTGGATCTGATCCAAGATCAAGACATGTATCTGTTTATGGAGCAATGTATACGAGGAGGCATGGTGCAATGTTCTCAGAGATATGCCAGAGCCAACAACAAATATATTCCTGATTATGATCCAGCACTGCCATCAAATTATATACTGTATGTGGATGCAAACAGCCTGTATGGTTATGCTATGATGGATAAACTGCCATATGCAGGGCTTGAGTGGGTTGAAGATTTCAATATTGAAGATCTTAAGGATTTTGATGACAGTAACTATGGCCTGTTCTTACAGGTTGATCTGACAATTCCTGATAATTTACACAACACATTTTCTGATCTGCCCCCAATTCCTGAGGTTAATTGTTCACCTTGCTCTAAACAGAAGAAATTGATGATGACTCTAGAGCCAAAACAGGATTATGTCATATATTACAAAAACCTCCAGTTCCTGATTTATCATGGTGTTCAAGTGACCAAAGTTGGCAAAGTCTTAAGGTTCAGGCACTCAAGATGGTTGAAGCCATATATTGATACAAACACAGAGCTTCGAACATCTGCAATGAGCCAATTTGATAAGACCTTGTTTAAATTGATGGTAAATTCAGTGTATGGCAAAACCATAGAAAATGTCAGAAAACATATTGACCCCAGCCGGAGCAAAAAATTGATTGCAAAGCCTAATTTCAACTACAGAAGAATTTATGATGAAAATATGGCACTTTTAACATGAAAAAAACAAAGATTAAGTTTGATAAGCCTATTTATGTAGGGGCTGTGATATTGGAATTGGCCAAATTACACATGCTGGAGCTCTATTATAATGTGTTGAAGCCTATTTATGGTGATAGTGTAAAACTGATGTACATGGACACAGATAGTTTTATTCTTGATATTCAAACAGAAGATGTTTATCAAGATATATCACAGCCTGCATTGCTTGAATATTTTGATACCAGTGAACATAGAAATATTCAACCCCACAACAAAAAGGTGCCTGGCAAGTTAAAAGATGAGACACTTGGTGATGTTATTGTGGCATTTGCTGGGTTAAGGGCCAAGATGTACAGCTTTGAAACATGTAATGGTGTTGTTGCAAAAAAGGCCAAGGGCATTGGCAGAGTAACTGTTGACAAAGAGCTTGAATTTCAAGATTACAAAAATTGTCTCAAATCACAGAGTTCAATCAGAACATCAGAATGCAGAATTCAGAGTGTGGATCACTTGTTGACTACAAATGTTGTAAGAAAAATTGCTCTGGACCCACATGATGATAAGAGATGCATTTTGTCATGTGGCATACAAGTAGTGCAGATTAGAGAGTTGAACGCCCTCAAGTGAGGAGCTCCTTATGGATTTCTGTCGTAAGGCATAATCCTCACTTGATGGCGCAGTGTTGCCAACTCTTACCCGAAAAAATCACCAAGGTTTTTGGTCTAACCTAACCTAAAGCAAGGAGCTGGCAACCTTTTTCTCGCAGTGTTGCCAACACTACACCCGAAAGTAAAGCTCGGTGGGGCTCGCCTTAATGGTTTGCTCTTGTAAGGCATAAGCCCTATTTTCTCGCAGTGTTGCCAACATCTTACTCGAAAAAAACCTTGGTGATTTTTGTCTAACCTAGCCTCAAGCAAGAAGCTGGCAACCTTGCTTGAGGCTTCTTAATGGTTTGCTCTTGTAAGGCATAAGCTCTATTTTCTCGCAGTGTTGCCAACATTTTACTCGAAAAAAATCACCAAGGTTTTTTTTTCTTTGTCTAACTTGGCCTAAAGCAAGGAGCTGGCAACCTTGCTTGAGGCTTGCCTTACAGTGCATAAAGCAAGGTTGCCAACCTACTGGTACTTTTGCCATGGCTTTTTACAAAAAAAGAGAGAGGAGAGAGAGAGAGAGAGAGGGAAGAGTTAAACAACCGACAGCTGCCAACACCCACCCTAACCTAACCTAACCTAACCTAACCTAACCTAACCTAACCTAACCTAACCCACCCTAACCTAACCTAACCTAACCTAACCTAACCTAACCTAACCAGGTCTAACCTAACCTAAAGCAAGGAGCTGGCAACCTTGCTTGAGGCTTGCCTTACAGTGCATAAAGCAAGGTTGCCATCCTACTGGTACTTTTGCCATGGCTTTTTACAAAAAAAAGAGAGAGGAGAGAGAGAGAGAGGGAAGAGTTAAACAACCGACAGCCCACCTACAGCTTTTTTTGTCTAACCTAACCTAAAGCAAGGAGCTGGCAACTTTGCTTGAGGTTTGCTTTACAGTGCATAAAGCAATTTTTGCCAACCTACATATACTAAACAAGGAGAGCCGGCACTGCCGTAAAAGAGAGAGAGATGGATGGGTGGTAACACTGCACGGGTTCAACGTCATCAAGTAAAAATCGCCTTAATGGTTTTTTCTTGTAAGGCATGATCTCTATTTTCTCGCAGTGTTACCAACTCCTACCTACACTTTTTTTTACTTGGCAAGGGCTAGAGAGAGAGAAAAACTTATAGCTGGGAACAGTAATGAGCGAATGCGCCATATCGTAATTTTCCAACTCCGGCAATGTTTGTATATCGTGACCTTTGTAAACCTCTCTCTCTCGGGGGAACGATGTGCCACACACACACACACACACACACACACACATACACACGCGCGCGCGCGGCCAAAATTTTTGAATTTACGGCTGGAAAAATGTTTTTCTATGACATGTTTTCGTTCGAGGCAAATTCGTAGGTAGATATTGTTAAATAAACATTAATATTGTAAATATATATATACTTATTGTATTTAGTTTTTCGGTATCGAAAAGCGACTGTCATATTGTATTTGAAAAAAATATTACGCTTTTGCCTGTGGATATCTAGAAAAACGACAATTTTGTTCCCTCTCTCTGCATATGCTATCAACAAATGCAACAAATACGTATGCTTGGTGGCAGAGAAAAAATACAATGAATTTTCCGGTTATTTATTTCATAGCCCTGATAGTCATCGCGTGCGCCACAGATTGCCATCTGCCGTAGGTTTTGGGACGACGGAAGTTATACTTCCTGTTTTTTTTTTAGTGACGCCAGTTAACAGCATAGGTAACAATGATGCGATGCGATGCATTAACTTGTGAATTTTCGAACACAACACGCAAAATGATGTGGCTGAAATGTAGGGGGGAATGTTCTAGAGAATTTGGTTCTTGGATTTCTATTGGTCCACGTTGCGTTGGCTAACATATCATTTTTGACGTCATTAGAAAACCGTATAAAACTTAAAGCGCTGGTGTATAAAGTTCTGTTTCATTTTCAACGTCAGTGAAGAGCATTTCTGCAGAATTTCTAAAAGTAAGTAACTTTGTTTCTTAGCTCGCATGAGTTGGCTTTGATTTATAAGTATGGCTTTTGTGGAAGAAAATATACTCACAAAAACATGCAAAAAGAGAGAGAATATAGAAGGTGTTTCATGTCTCTCTCTGCTTTTATATATTTGAAGCATGCATCTTGGTAGCTGGAATATCTTTTTTCTTCCGTGTGCTGTTGTTGGTAGGTGGGAAATATGTGTGCGGGGCATATTTCAAAAAAATAAATGTGTTAAATTGTTAGAGGAAGACAGGAAAAATAGAGGAGAGTTGCGTGTTTTTGATATCTAGTGGAAGTACTGATTGATTGATTGAGTTGGTGTTTTTTTTAAGTCTATTTTATGCACAGTAAGGCTAATCTGGACTGGACCTACAGTTTCAAGAACCACTTATGCCCCCACCGGGTATCGAACCCTTGATTACAAGACAACGACGTTATCGCTACGTCATCGCAGAGGTTAGTGGAAGTACTGATTGATTTGATGTTTTAAGTCCACTTTATGCACAGTAAGACTAATCGGGACTGGACCTACAGTTTCAAGAACCACTTATGCGGGTATCGAACCCTTGATTACAAGCCTACCGCTGTGCTAACGCAGAGGCTAGTGGAAGTACTGATTGATTTGATGTTTTAAGTCTATTTTATGCACTGTAAGGCTAATCGGGACTGGACCTACAGTTTCAAGAACCACTTGTGCGGGTATCGAACTCTTGAATACAAGCCTACCGCTGCGCCATCGCAAAAGCTAGTGGAAGTACATAGTTATTCGAATCTTATTTATTTAAAATATTTAGTTTTTTTTTTTTTTATGCACGCTTATTGATTTTAAACCTAAAATTAAATAAAATCCGGTAATTATATCCAATTATACTTATGGCTACAACGAGCATTTGCAAAAAAAATGGCTTGAGATTTTTTTTACCACGTAAACAAAATGGCTGACATGCCAAATATGAACAGGCTATATAGATTTGAGAGAGAGATAGATAAAAAAAAGTTAATTAAAATTTAATTTCATGATTGCAATACGGAACTTAATGATTGATTTAGTTTATTTTATTTTACGTTTTGTACCTCTTGGCTAATTTGCGAAGATTGGGGATGAGTGATGAAATGGACATTCACAAACAACCAAGCCCGACCAGAATTCAAACCCGGGACTCTTGGCGTCGCAACACAATATGCTAACCACTCGGCGGCAGGGTCGGGCAAGTGTTGGTATATACATAGATCAAAGTTACATGGTTCTAGGCCCCATAGGAGCCGAGAAAATTAATGTCTTGGAAAACGTCTTAAGACAAATATCTCAATCTTTAAGAAAGTCGACTTCCGGTATCTCAAGATGTTACTTCCGGTCTGTCAAGAAAATTTTCTTAAGACAAAAATCTTAAGACGTTTTCCAAGACATTGATTTTCTCGGCTCCTAATTGAGCTAGGATGATGATTTTAGGTTTGTTTTAGAGGATTCGACGAGAACTATTCGACTAGCAAATAAAATCGATTCCACCCCCTCGAAGTTTCGGAAATACAGACAATTTTTTATTTTTTTGAGAAACTTGATTTGCCGGCTTAGTTTTTACTCTAATTCGAAAATTTTAATAGCATTCGATACAAAATTAGAAGTACTCTACAACTTATTGGAGGGGTGATGACTACTGCCTGCTGTTTTCGAGTTATTTTGGATTAAAATTTCAAGATGTAATTTCTAAGATGTTTTGTAATTCATCAACTATGGGTTGTAGGAAAACGATTCTTGCTCTATCTGCTATCGCTCGACGAATACTATAAACATAAATAATGCTTATGGTTTGATTTTTAAAATGGCGAGCGGAAAATAACTATGTTTTCTGAAATTATGATTTATACTTCATATGCCAAGAGGGCTGAGGGTTAGAAAAAAAAGATTGTTTGGTAGAATTATGTACACATAATATTTTTGTGTTTTCTATACACAAGCTTAATTATTTTTTTTCAATTATTTACAGGATTCATTAAGAAGCAAGAAGTAGCATATACATAAATAACACACTCCCACCAAACCCAACACCATTGTGAATTATTGCACAGTATTTATTTTGTGGCACTCCACTATATATATATATAATAACATACCCCACAAATATTTTATTATAGCGAATTAGCCTTCCAAGATTTTTTTATTGTAAAGCATTTATTTTGTGACACTCCTCCACTATATATATAAAATAACATACCCCACAAATATTTTCACTATTTGCGAATTAGAAACATACCCACAAATATTTTCAACAAGATGCAATCTGAGAAAAGTTGCCCTGTGTGCAAAAAAAGCATATCAAGCCAAAATTTTGCAAGACATTGTCGCACCTGCGTGCCAGGCAAGCATTTGGCTGCCACCGAACCATGTCCCAGGTGCGGTAAACATATTACCATTAATAATTTGAAGAGGCATATAACATCATGCAAAGTTGTCGTCGGAGCACCTGTTCCACAACCGTCGACCAGCTCGACCAAGAGGAAAGCGGAAGCCGACTCGCCACCATCCGCCAAACGCGTCAAGCCTGTGTCGAAAGCGAACCAGTCTGCTTTCCAGCGTTTGTTAGAGGATTTTGTCATCACTTCGGAGGGCTCATGCGACGTGCGTAGTTTTTTGGAGAGCGTGCAAGCCAAAATCATTTCCATCCTCGGCGATGCGCTTGCAACGCACTCCACCAAATTCTACGCATCGCTACGTTGCCAGTACAAGAAGCCGTCTGATGAAATTTACAGCTTCTGCCACAACACCAAGGCGAAGACGCTGCATCTGGCGGATGTCGACAACCTCGAGGTTATCTACAACAAGTTTGCTGAGGAGCTGGTGACCAAACAAGAGGAACATCAAGCTAAGGGCTCGGGGGGTTCGCTGTGCGGCGAGCCTCACGAACTGTGCGTCAAACTTTGCAAGTTCGTGCCTCTCTCCGCCTCCAGCTATGTCCCCTTACCACCTACTATTGCGGCAAAAAAGGCTGTCCTGAACATTCAGAACAGTGACGCCAAGTGCTTCGTATGGTGTGTTCTGGCAGCGTTGCACCCAGTTGAGCCAAAAAATCATCCGCTTCGTGTTGGCCACTACCTACCCTATGAGGCAGAGCTGGAAGTTGCCATGGCTGGGATCGACTACCCGGTAGAGGTCCCGGATATTCGAAAGTTCGAGGCTCGTGCGCGGTTGGCTATCAACGTTTACGGTCTCACTGACAAAAATGCGGTGTACCCCATCCGGGTGAGTGACGTAAACAACAATGATGCTCGAGAAATCCATCTCCTACTTATCAAGGACGAGACCCATCACCACTACACCCTCATTCGCTCGCTCTCCCGGTTGGTGTCGAGCCAAAAAAGCAAGCATCATGGTAGCATAGAAGTTTGTCGAAGGTGTCTGATCACTTTTGACAATCAAGAACAGCAGGATTATCAGCACATCAAAGGTCCCAACATCGCTGCAGAGAAGCTCGCTCGCCACAAGCTCTACTGTAGTAACAGCGAGCCGGGTGTGGCAGTCTTGCCCAAACCTGGCACCGTGGAGCGTTTCCACATGCACGGTGCTATGGTGGAGCACCCCGCTATCATCATCGCGGATTTCGAGGCCTTCCTCAAACCCCTGTCCACTTGCGATCCCGATCCCGAAGTTTCCTCCACCACCTCTTACCAACTCCACGAGGCATCCAGTTTCGCATACGTTGTAGTGCGACGTGACCAGCACATCGCCCCCGAGCCCTACGTGTACCGTGGTCCCGACGCAGCCAAACACTTCCTCGAGAGGATGGTTGTCGAGGCCATCGAGATAGGGAAGATACTGTTGGCCCCCAAGTCTATGCTCCCACTGTCCCCCGACGATCAACATAGACACGACGAGGCCATCGCTTGCCCTGTCTGCGTCAAGGAGTACACCGCCAACAACCGTAAAGTCCAACACCACGATCACTTTAACGGTAGGTACGTTGGTCCTTGGTGCAACGGATGCAACCTCATGGCCCGGGACCCGCACTTCATCCCTGTGTTTTTTCACAATGGCTCGGGATACGACTTCCACCACCTCGTCAAGCATCTTGGGTACGACGACATGCAAATCAACGTCCTGGCGCAGAACGAGGAGCGTTATATTAGCTTGAGCAAGTGGGTGCGAATCCCAGAATTACGCTCTACCGTCGAGCTTCGCTTCCTCGACTCCCTGAGGTTCCTCCCGGCCAGCCTCGATGCTCTCGCAGGGAAGCTTAGCGACGAGCAAATGCTCATTACCTCCGGAAACTTTCCGAACTTGGACGCCGGCCTCTTCAAGCGTAAGGGGGTCTATCCCTACGAATACATCACAGACGCTACCAAGTTCACGGAGACGTCGCTACCTCCCCAGGCGAAGTTCTACAGTCAGCTACGAGGCTCGAACATCACCGACGAAGAATATCACCATGCCCAGTCCATGTGGCGCGAGCTGGGTTGTCGAACTCTCGGGGACTACCACGACGCCTACCTTAAACTTGATGTGACGCTCCTCGCCGACGTGTTCCAGACGTTCCGTGCAACCGCAATAAAGATCTACCAGCTGGACCCCGCCTACTTCTACAGTCTCCCCGGACTGGCGTGGTCAGCCATGTTTCTGGTGACGAAGATCGAGCTGGAGCTTCTTTCGGACGTGAACATGGTGCTGTTTGTGGAACGTGCCGTGCGGGGTGGAATGGTCCAGGTGTCGCAGCGACACTCGCGCGCCAACAATCACCACATGGCCACCGGCTGCGACCCCTCACAACCGTCCAGCTACATCATGTACACGGACGTCAATAACCTCTACGGATACTCCATGATGCAGCCACTCCCCTTTAAAGGCTTCGAGTGGGCTGACCCTTCCAACTTCGACATCGAAAGCTTCGACGATTCGGAACATGGGTTCTTCGCCGAGGTGGACCTTGAGTTCTCCAAGAAGCTGCAGGATTTGTTCAGCGATCTTCCCCCTGCACCCGAGTTCAAGTGTCCACTCGATTCCAACCAGAAGAAGCTCGTCATGGATTTCGAGCCCAAGAAGAATTACGTCCTGCACTACCAGAATCTCCGGTGGCTGATGCAGCGAGGGGTCGCGGTCCACGCAGTTCACTGCATCCTCAAGTTCGAGCATTCTCCGTGGTTGCGTCCATATATTGAAGTCAACACGAAACACCGCACCGCAGCCACGTCCCAGCTTGATAAGGATTTCTTCAAGCTTATGAACAATGCGGTGTTCGGGAAAACCATGGAGAATGTTCGGAATCGTGTAGATGTGAGGCTAATATCAAACAAAGCACAATGTCGCAGGCTCGTAGCAAACCCGTTATTCAAATCGAGGACCATTTATAATGAACAGCTTGCTCTGGTGCATATGAGGAAGAGCGAGGTGAAGCTCAACAAGCCAATTTATGTTGGCGCCTCAGTATTAGACCTGAGCAAGCTGCACATGTTTCAAATATATTATGGGAAACTACGCCAGCACTATAACGACAATATTAGCCTACTCTACACGGACACGGACAGCTTGGTGTACCACGTTCGCACGGACGATGCGTACGGGGATATAGCCACAGCTCCATCTTTGGTTAACCTCTTCGACACCTCGGGCTATCCCCAGCAAAACAAGTACGGTATCCTGGCCCGCAACAAGAAGGTGCCTGGCAAACTCAAAGACGAGAAGGACGGTGATGTAATTCTCGAGTTTGCAGGTCTTCGCGCCAAGGCCTATGCCATCAAAGCCGAGGGCAGCGTTACCAAGAAGGCCAAGGGTGTCGGCAGACAGGTGGTTCGGGAGCATCTCACATTCGAGGACTTTGTCGATTGCCTCAAGACCAGGTCGTCGGTTCTAAGAGAAGAACAGCGCATCCAGAGCGTCGACCATATCGTCACCACAAACAAAGTTAGAAAAATTGCGCTGGATCCCGATGACGATAAGAGGTGCGTCCTCGAGTGTGGTATTCACACATTGCCGTGGGGGCACTATCGCTTAGCAGAAAGCAAAACCTGCAACATATGTCCATCTTCAACAGAAGATTCATAAAAACAAAACAAAACAAAAAAAAAACACTTTGACTGTCATTACAAAAAAAAACTTTGACCGTATTCTTAAATAACCAGCATGCCTATGAATTTGTTCGGTTTCAAAAAACAGATCATTATGGAAACCATACCAGATCATGAAGTCTTACCTTCCGTGTTACCTAAACTCAACGGTCTGTTGATCATTCACCTCAACAGCATTTGGACGAAACTGAATGACGATGTGGGCAAGATGTTTTATGTTTTTAATAACAATTTACATTTCTACGAAATTCCGATCGACGGGAAACTTCAAATCACCGTGAATCCGGAAAACGCAGGCGAAATCAAAATTTCTACCGGCAAGAACATTTTTCGAATTAAGCACGACAAGATGCTTTCTAACATTACGTACGATGTGTCTGCAGGAGATTATCTTTACATGGAACTCCTCGGAGATTACGACAAACTTATTCCTCTCTTCGTAGAATTACGAATCGTCTATCCTATTATAAATAACCGTTAACCAAAAATGCCTAACGACATTTTCGGCAACACCAAGCGTGTAGACCACGCAGAAGAGATTCTCATGTTGGACATTCGAGTTAAGAAGTTGAGGACCGATTTGATCGCTTTGCAGGAAACCTTAAACAAAAGTTTAGAGTCGGAAATCGCTACGCTCCAAACGCAATGTCTCGACCCCATTCTGAAAATCGATTCCGAACTGAAGACGCTGATAAAAAATTATGTCGACGTACCTTCTTACGACAACGTTCAAAATATACAGTTGAGCGTGGATTCGCTTCAAAATGATTTGGCCAAATTACAGCAATTTCAATCGAAAAATGAAGATTTGGAAAAATTGAAACTCGAAATCGAAGAACGAACTTCCGCAATCGAAAAGAATTTCTCCGAACTTCAAACCGTGGTGAACGATATAGACGCAGAACGCTTGCATGTCGTCGTTTCCAAATTACAAGAAGAATTCACCAGCACGTTGGAAGAAATTAAATCCAAGTTACAGACTTTGGAAGATACCATGACAAACCTACCATCGTCGGACGAACTGCAGGTCATCGGTGAAAGCGTCGCGAACATAAAAATTCAATTGGAGGCCTATCAAGATTTCGAACACATTCAAACCACCATCGCTACGCTTCAGGCGTCCTTGGAATTGATCAACGAAGAAATTAAAAATATTCACGCTGAAGCAAGAGCGTTGACGAGCATTCAAGACACGTTGGGCACGGTTCAGCAGAAGATCGAATATTTAGAAAATTTGAACGTCGAAACGAATCTCGCTCATTTTCATCACGTACTCGACAACATACAGGGTGACTTGGAATCGTTACGGACGAGCGTGCCTTCGAGCGAAGATTTGGAAAAATTGAAAACGGCGGTGACGGCACTATCCGATTCGAACGACATCAAAAGTTCATTGAGCGATCTCGAGAGTAGGGTGGCCAATCTCCCCACCTCCAAAGAATTGCACGCTTTGAAAAGAAACATATCTCGAATGCTGAAACGACTAGAAACGGAAACGGCGAACGTGGAACAGATTCGAGACGAAATTAGTTCGCTGGTGTCGACGCTGCCCACTTCGCAGAGCGTCGCCGACCTTCACACGCAGTTTACCGAGATGCGAAGGATCGTGAACGATCTTACCGAGAAGAGCTCGAAATTGAATCAAGTCGAGAACCTTCAGAACATCGTCGTCAACATCAGAGATCAAGTCGGAGTGCTGGAATCCACGCAGGAATCGACGCTGGCCTCTTTCGGTGCCAAGTTGCAAGAACTCAACGAAAACTACAAGCAGTTGAACGTGGAAGTGAAAATCAAACCGTCCTTTTCTGCCGTAACGGATACCATAATCGAGCATTTGCTGCCCATCGAAAATAAACTCGGACAAGTTCACAGTAATCTGCTCGGCGTCGACACTAAATTCGCCAAATTGTTCACCTTGCAAGCCATCGAAATCAACAGCGTACCCAATCAACAGAGAATCTCCACGTTCGTCGAAGGTAACAAACTGTACATGTTGCATCCTTATCATCCGTACTACAAGTTTCTCCTCGATGGCACGATTCAGATAAACGAATTTTCGTACTGGTCTCACGGTAGAAAAGCTAGCGTTCCCACCATGACTTTGATATCGAATCGTGGTGTCCAGAAAGCAGGAAACATTCCTCTGGCACGTTGGAACGAAACGCGCAACACGAAGACGAAGATCTTACCGTTTTCGACGTGAGTGCCGGCGATAAGCTGATCATTCAAAACACGAGCGAAGTGCCACCCTCTTTGAATCCCATCACGCTTGTGCTTCTCTTGAAACGTAATCTCTAAAAAAAATGTCTAGGCAAGCCATCGTCGAGGAATTGCATAAACCTGCACGCCGTAACTACGAACGTTTGGCTGTGGCATCGACGACCTCTGGCAAAGTGACCTCGTGGAGATGAGTAGCGGCAATTTGAAAAACGTACATAAATTGAACAAGGGCAACAAGTACCTCCTCACCGTCATAGACACATTTTCGAAATTCGCATGGGCTCTACCTTTGAAGGCGAAAACGGGAACATGCGTCACGGAAGCATTCAAATTAATTTTTCACGAAAGCGGTGGCAGACAACCACGGTTTCTGCAAACGGACAACGGTAAAGAATTTTACAACGCCGTATTCCAAAAGTTTATTCAAAAACACAAGATTCAACATTATTCGACGTTCAGTCACATCAAAGCCAGCATCGTGGAAAGATTTAATCGAACCTTGAAAACACACATGTGGAAACGATTCACGCTTCGGGGAAATTACAAATGGGTCGACATCCTGCCGGAACTCGTCGACACCTATAATGATACGGTACACAGAACAATAGGCATGAAGCCAGTTGACGTTACCAAGTCCGACGAGCAGCGTTTAATTTCTACAGTTTACTGTCCAAAGTACACACCCACGACAAGAAAAGCTAAATACAAAATTGGAGTCCAGGTGAGGATCAGCAAGTTCAAACGCACCTTCGAGAAGGGATTCACAAAAAATTGGAGCACGGAACTCTTTACGGTGGTTCGAGTTCTACCCGGAAACCGACACACGTATATAATAAAAGATAGTAGCGGCGAGATTTTGAAAGGAAGATTTTACGAAGAGGAACTCTCTAAAACGAAACACCCCGACACGTACCTCATCGAGAAAATATTGCGTAGGAAAGGTGACAAACTGTTTGTCAAATGGCTGGGACTTCCGGAAAAGAGTTGGATCGACGCGAACGAAGTGATCTTGTGAGTACGTGGAACGTGGTGAAGCGTCTACCGGATCCGGAAAGTCAAACAAGAAAAAAAAGAACGGTGAGTTGCTTCCCGACAGCATCCGCTGTCTGATCGTAGGTCCTTCGGGGTGTGGGAAAACGACACTGCTCGTGGACAATTTTCTCCTCACACCGAATTGGTTAGATTGGAAGAACAGGCACCTGTACGTGTTCTCGAAAAGTTTGGAGCAATCCAAATACCAGCAACTGATGAAACTGTACGATGGTCTGGACATTGCAACGTTCGCCTCGGAAATAAAACCACTCGACGATTGTCGTGAAAATTCAGTCGTCGTGTTCGACGACGCCATCCTGGAAAATCAAAATGAAATTCGCAACTTTTTCACGCAAGGTCGTCACAAAGGAATGGATTGCTTCTACCTAGCTCAAACGTTTTCCAAAGTTCCAAAACAGTTAGTGCGCGACAACGCTAATTTCATATGTTTGTTTCGTCAAGATCACACCAACCTCAAGCACGCGTACGATGACTACGTAGGCGGAGACATGAACTACAATCAATTTTCGGAACGCTGCTGCTCTACTTGCTGGAACGGTGACGATTTCGGATTCACGACGATCGACATGACGAGGAAACCCAACGACGGAAAATACAGAAACAAAATCAACGACTTTCTAAACGTTGCAACGTTGTGAGAAACGACGTGTATAAATAACGTCATGACGAAACGAAAAATCTAAGACGAAAATCTCAAGCTTCGCGATTACCTCGCGAAACGCTTCAAAGGTTGGAAATCCGAGAATCGCGGATTCTACGAAGAGAAGAAACGTCAGGATCAACCTGTGATCGATGCCATCAGCGGTCTAGGTAAAGAAATTAAAAGTGTCACGGAACAAAATAAAAATTTGATCAACGAACTCGTACCGCTCGCAGCTAAAAGTTATGCCGTACCCACGCCCATTTCGAGCATTCCTTCGACGCCGTTCGAACTGAAGGATGCACCGGCACGACGTCGAGCCATAGGCAGCACGTCTTCGGATAAAATCGAGTTGGGGCCTTTGGCACGAGACTACCTGAGCACGGGGAAATTCGACAAGGATGAAGTGTTCGGATTGTATCCTAGCATGGAAACCAACGAAGGCGGTGGTGTGGTGTGGAAGATTGGAAAATCGAAGGTGACCTTCGAAGGCAACGACATTAAAGTTAATTTAGGCGACAAGGATAGTTATAACAGGTATCCGGGTACGGTGGGACTGTGGGAACTCGTCGCCAAAAAGCAGCCGAAAGATTACACCGACGAAGATTACCAAAGTTACAAGGAAATTCTGATCATGACGGATGCCTTGTACCAGAACAACGACGCCTCGCAGAATAGGGTGAAATCGAGCAGCGGCGAGAAGTACAGGAATCTCATCAAACCGATTTGGAACCAGGTCAAAACAGGCAGCGGCGTCAAACGCTACAACACGTTACCCAAAGAATTCGTTTGGGTGGACGACGTTAGGAAACTCGTGGACCGATTGTTGGTGATAGCCGGCGAAGAGAATGCAGGCAATCGTAATTTCTACAACGAGAAGGTTGGCATCGTGGACATGATCAGCACGAAACTTTCCAACTTCATCGTGAACGACGACAAGGGCATAGGTTACCTGATCAAAATCATCAACACGCTGCCTCCGAAATTTTGGAACGTGGCCGAAGGAAAGGGACTCGTGAACGACATCATCAACAAGTTACCTTTCGAGATGCATCTACCTGGCTACCAGTACTGCGGACCGGGTACCAAACTCGAGAAAAGATTTGAGAGAGGAGACAAGGGTGTGAATCCGTTGGACGCGGCATGCAAAGATCACGACATCGCCTACAACACCACGCAGACGGATCTGGACGCACGTCACGAAGCAGACAAAAAATTGGAACATGCAGCTTTCGAAAGGTTCGTGAGCAGAGACGCATCGCTGGGTGAACGGGTCGCCGCACTGGGTACCACCATCGCCATGAACACGAAACAAAAATTGGGGTGGGGTATATAAATAACATACCGTAAAAAACTACACAAGAAAAAATCTCAGAATATATATATAAATAACATACCGTGAAAATAACACATAGAGCATCAACATGAAGCCCAAGGGTGTCGTGTACCAGATACCATTCTCCAATCTAAAAAATCTAGGTGCTCTCGATGGGTTACTCACCAAGAAACAACGCGAGAAGAAACGTTCTTGCTTGTCGAAAGGACACGGAATGAAATTACTGCTCAGCACACCTCAATTGAAAAGATTGCAGCGTTCGCGGAAACAGCAAAAGATCGGAGGTTTCATATTCAGCATCCCCGCCATCCTGGCAGCATTGGGGGCCGTGGGAAGTTTGGCCGGCGGAAGTGCCGCCATCGCGAAAACCGTCATCGACTCGAAGAAGAACAAAGCGGAATTGGAAAAACAGAAACGTCACAACCTGGCCATGGAGAAGAAAGGGGGGAAGGGCGTGTTGAAGAAGTTTAAAAAAAAGAAACAACAGCACTCACCAACCGAGACATTGAATCTCTGATCGCACCGTTACGAATCAAACACTTCAGAGGAGTTTTCATGTCCGACTCGTTACCTTCAACCGTCAAAAGAAGAGAATGCGGAGTTGTCAACTTGGACGGTCAAGAAAATCCAGGCACGCATTGGATATGTTACCACAAAAATGATGATAAAGCATTCGTTTTCGATTCTTTCGGAGGTGTTCCACCTACAAATTTAATTCATTATCTGAAAACGAACAAAACCTCTATATACTACAACGACGAACGCATTCAAAATTTCGGAGACGTGAACTGCGGCCATCTCTGCCTCTCCGTGCTCGCGTTTCTCTCTAAAATAAATAAGCCTACGATCGAGGATTTCCAGAAAGCATTGTGGAACCTCAAACAGCATCACTAGGATGGGCGTGTTCCATCTCACGAGCGAATCTTCAATCTTGAAACTCACGCTGCACGACGACATCGTCTATCCTAAATCCGTGGCTCTGCGTGCATTCTACAGCATGTACCTCATACCTAACGTCACGCAGCACAACAACAAAATTAGCGTCGGAAGCGAACACATCGTCGTCACGCCAGGACAATACAATCTTTCCACTTTGCAAGCTCAATTACCCAAAGGCACATACCTTTCTCAAAATTCGGTCACGCACAGAGTGGAAATCCTATCCGCGACGGAGACCGTGGACCTGGGCACCATGGGAGAACTTTTAGGTTTCGAGAACAACCACCCAAAACTCGAAGCTGGCATCAAGCACGTAGCAACCAACATTCCTAAATTCTTGGCCATAGAGACTCTGAACGTACACTGCAACGTGGCGGAAGGGATGATCACGAAATCTTCGGACGGATTATTAGGAAGTCACAAGCAGACGGGAATCATAGCCACTTTCAAACCAAGTTCCGAGTTCATGGAACCGATCATCTACACGCCCTCTTCGCCGATCTATTTTCCAGTATGTCGCAACCGCATAGACGACATAGAGTTGGTGGTGACGAACGAGAAAGGAGACGTGGTGGATTTCGCAGGTGCCCCTACGACGGCCATCGTGGAGATCAACGTATAATAAATAACCATACATGTAAAATGGAGCAAATCGAAAGTTACGAATTGCAATCTTTCCCTCCCAACCGTCGCACGTTCGCCAATCTGAACGAAGCGAACAGGGAGATCGAATACGACGTGGACGTAGGCGACGGGTTCATTCATCCTCACAGAGCGGGCCTCTACCTTCAATTCGACGTGGTGAAGAAGGAAAGCGGAGACGCGTTTCCCGCAGCAGCAAACTTGATACTCGTGGACAACTTCGTGCCTCACCTGTTCTCGCAGGTGGAGGTGAGGAAACACAACACCGTCATCGACAGAATAGATTATCCAGGCATCACGTCGACGGCAGTGGGAACGTTGAAATTATCCAAAACGGACGCAGCGTACTACCAGGCCGGGGGATTCGAAGCCGGGACCAAAATATCGACGAGAAGTCACACGGTGCTCTTTCCCATGCGTCTGCTGCCTGGTTTTTTCTCGGACTACAAGGAGATCATGTGGAAGGGAGGACTGAGGGTCACGTTTCGAAGAGCGGCCAACGACAACGACGCACTAATGCGATACGCTACTTTGGGTCCGGACGGCACCACGCCGATAGCCAATACTTTACCCGAAGCAGCGAAATGCGTCATCCGGAGCATGGAATTGAGAATGCCGGTGGTGGAATACGAAACGAACTATGCCCTCAAGTACAAAGCGGAGATCTTGAAAAGTCCGCAGGTGCCGATTCACTTTCACGGTTACCAGTGCGTGCAGAAGATGGCGTCGGGAAGTCACATGGAATTCGACGTGACGACGCAGTTCAACAACATACAGTTCGACATGCCAGATTTCGTCGTAGTACTTTTTCAGACCGGGAGGGACAAGAATCAGGAAAAAGATTCCAGCAAGTTCGACGACTGCAAGATCAAGAACGTTTATCTGAAGAACGGTAGGAACGAAGTGTTCCCGCGCGAGAATTACAACCTCGACGTGACCAAAAACGATTACCTCAAACTTTACGAAGCGTTCTCGGCTTACAAACGCGTGACCGAGGGAAGCGTGGACATGTACTACACGCCCAGCGAGTTCAAAGCACGGAGACCCATGACCGTCATCAACACATCTAAGAGAAAGAAGGTTGTGGTCAACGATCGAACCAACATCAAGGTCGTCTGCGAGTTCCACGATGCCTTGCCCGAGGATACCCTATGCAGTGTCATCCTGATTGCAGAGAAGTCCTTCGCCTACGACGTGAAGAACGAGAGGGTCACAGAGCAGTTTTAACAAGTTTTTAACATCTTTTCTTGCACAATAAGAAATTTTTTGTACTAGCACAATCAGTTACAATGGCACAATACGAATTTCACTAGTTCAGATCAGTTACAAATGTCAATTTTATTAGTTATCAGTTACAATATCTTTTTTTTGCACTATAGCACGAGACAATCAGAATTTGCACAAAATTTGTTGTTGTTTTTACACGTGAAAATTAACAATAAAATTCTTTCTTTTTTTATCGTTTCAGATGCTGTCGAAACATCAAAAACACATACACACACTAGAAAAAAAAAGCATGCAACTTTATTTGTAACACACACATATTCTCCATCTTCATCAAGAAAATATTATAATAAACATAATTATTTTTATCTATATCTCACAATAAAACTCTATATCCAAAAATATCACAACATCAAATAACACTAGAGTCGTTAGTACACGTTGCATGCATTACGGAGGTCCTCTGTAGAGTTTCATGGAAGTTTGAGAAAAAAAAAAACACGTGAAACTCTACATAGGTGCGGTAATCTATAACCGCAGCCGTTAGAAAACCTTTACTTTTTGGCTGGGCACCACGCACCCTGGCGAGGTTATAGGGGCCAGGTATCCTAAAAAACAACAATTATTATTTTGTTTGTTTGTTTGTGTTACAATACATACGCGCGCGCGCGTGTGTGTGTATGTGTGTGTGTGTGTGTGTGTGTGTGTGTGGCACATCGTTCCCCCGAGAGAGAGAGGTTTACAAAGGTCACGATATACAAACATTGCCGGAGTTGGAAAATTACGATATGGCGCATTCGCTCATTACTGTTGTCAGCAATAAGTTTTTCTCTCTCTCTAGCCCTTGCCAAGTAAAAAAAAAGTGTAGGTAGGAGTTGGCAACACTGCGAGAAAATGGAGATCATGCCTTACAAGAAAAAACCATTAAGGCGATTTTTATTTGATGACGTTGAACCCGTGCAGTGTTACCACCCATCCATCTCTCTCTCTTTTACGGCAGTGCCGGCTCTCCTTGTTTAGTATATGTAGGTTGGCAAAAATTGCTTTATGCACTGTAAAGCAAACCTCAAGCAAAGTTGCCAGCTCCTTGCTTTAGGTTAGGTTAGACAAAAAAAAGCTGTAGGTGGGCTGTAGGTTGTTTAACTCTTCCCTCTCTCTCTCTCTCCCCTCTCTCTTTTTTTGTAAAAAGCCATGGCAAAAGTACCAGTAGGTTGGCAACCTTGCTTTATGCACTGTAAGGCAAGCCTCAAGCAAGGTTGCCAGCTCCTTGCTTTAGGTTAGGTTAGACCTGGTTAGGTTAGGTTAGGTTAGGTTAGGTTAGGTAAGGGTGGGTTAGGTTAGGTTAGGTTAGGTTAGGTTAGGTTAGGGTGGGTTAGGTTAGGTTAGGTTAGGTTAGGTTAGGTTAGGTTAGGTTAGGGTGGGTTAGGTTAGGTTAGGTTAGGGTGGGTGTTGGCAGCTGTCGGTTGTTTAACTCTTCCCTCTCTCTCTCTCTCTCCTCTCTCTTTTTTTGTAAAAAGCCATGGCAAAAGTACCAGTAGGTTGGCAACCTTGCTTTATGCACTGTAAGGCAAGCCTCAAGCAAGGTTGCCAGCTCCTTGCTATAGGCCAAGTTAGACAAAGCAAAAAAAAACCTTGGTGATTTTTTTCGAGTAAAATGTTGGCAACACTGCGAGAAAATAGAGCTTATGCCTTACAAGAGCAAACCATTAAGAAGCCTCAAGCAAGGTTGCCAGCTTCTTGCTTGAGGCTAGGTTAGACAAAAATCACCAAGGTTTTTTTCGAGTAAGATGTTGGCAACACTGCGAGAAAATAGGGCTTATGCCTTACAAGAGCAAACCATTAAGGCGAGCCCCACCGAGCTTTACTTTCGGGTGTAGTGTTGGCAACACTGCGAGAAAAAGGTTGCCAGCTCCTTGCTTTAGGTTAGGTTAGACCAAAAACCTTGGTGATTTTTTCGGGTAAGAGTTGGCAACACTGCGCCATCAAGTGAGGATTATGCCTTACGACAGAAATCCATAAGGAGCTCCTCGCTTGAGGGCGTTCAACTCTCTAATCTGCACTACTCATACATACTCTACCATGGGGTCATTGTGATTTGAAAAATGGCAATCGATGCCCAATTACAGAGCATGATTTGAAATAAATAAACATGCCTATGAACTGATTTGGGTTCAAAAAACAGGCTATTATGGACCTGCCAACACCACAACCCTCTTCTGATATAATATCTAAACTAAGTGCTTTGTTAATTATTCATCTGAAAAGCATACTTACAGATGTTGATGATGAAACAGGTAAAACATTGTACATATTTAACAATAATTTAAATCATTACCAATTACCTGTAGGTGGTCAATTACAATTTATTACAACTCCCGAGGGTAATGTCAAGATTTCAATAGGGAGAAATATTTATAGAATTAAGCACTCAAACATGATTTCTGGCACTGTTTATACTGTTTCTGCTGGTGACTGCTTATATATTGAGGTCCCGGGATCCTATGACAAGCTTATACCTTTTTTATAGAATTAAGAATTAGATATTCAATAATAAATAACCACTAAAACAAAAATGCGTAATGATATATTTGGCCATACAAGACATGAAGAGCACAGTGATGAGATTCTGATGCTTGATGTCAGAGTCAAGAAATTAAGAAGTGATTTACAAGCTTTACACACCACACTCAATGCCAGTCTTCAACTAGAAATTACAAATTTACAATCACAATGCATGGATCCTCTTCTTAAAATTGACTCAGAACTCAAATTATTGCTTCAGAAATATACTGATTTGGCCACATTGGATAATTTTCAAAGTTTAGAGGAGGCTGTAGCAGCTCTTCAAGCCAAATTTAAGACCCAGGCCACCAACTCTGAGCAATTGAAACAACAATTGGAAGAACAGATTAATAATGTCCAGACACAGCTCCAAACAATTGTCAAAAGCATAAAATCACAAGAATATTTTGATCTAGTGATTTCCACTCTAAAAGAACAGATTCAATCACTACAGATACCTAATCTGGACCCCTTGAACAATGCCATAGCCGAGGTTAAAGAAAAAATTGAGACACTTGAAAATTTTATGAACAACTTGCAATCTTCTGATGCTTTGAGTGCTATAACTCGTAGTGTTGCCAACATCAAGCTGCAACTTGAAACATATGAAGATTTTGGAAAAATTCAGAGTACCATAACCCACCTTGAAGGTACCATAGCAGCAGTGCAAAGTGATCTGACAAATATACAAGAAACTCTAGAATCTCGCCTGCTTGGTATTGTAGACACACTTGTCAGTGTCCAGCAACATATCACAAAACTTGAAAACCTCAACACTGAATCTGAGCTACCTCATTTTCATCACTTGATCGATGATATCCAAACAAAACTTGAAATTTTACAACAATCAACACCTACTCCGGCAGACATAACCCTGCTTCAAGATGCTATGCAAAATGTGGCTGATGCTTCTGAATTAAATGATGTGAAATTGCCACTTGAATCTTTGCAGAATACTGTATCAAATCTGCCTACATCACAGGAACTTTAAAATATTAAGAGAGCTGTGAATCGCATATTGAAATCAGAAGATATCAAGAATATCCAGACAGAGATCAAACAACTTACTCAGACAGTGGTCACTCTACCAACCAATCAACATATTAATGAACTGCATGCCCTGTTTGAGGATATCAGAAGACAGGTCCATGATCTTACAACCCAAAATTCAAAATTGGCAGTTGTTGAAAATTTACAGCAAATTGTAGCTAATATCAAGCAACAGCTAGGGACCATGGAATCCAATCCAGCAAATGCTCTGTCTGTTTTTGCCACCCAGCTACAAGAAATTGTGCAACAATACAAGAAACTTGTTGTGGACATAAAGATCAAGCCAGGCCATGATGATGTTGTTAGGACTATCAATGAGCACCTTGAATCTGTAACAAGTAGATTGCTTACAGCAGAAAAAGAAATAACTGGCATAATCGAGAATCCTAAACATACAGTAATTCTTGAATTGTACAGTATCCCCAACAAAGAATATGATTCACCATTTACACCAGGTGGCAAAATATATATGCTGTCCCCTGCACAATTTTATTACCAGTTTTTTGTTGGGGGCACACTTAGACCAATCAAGATCAAATATTGGCTTCAACCACAGGCACACCACTACCCTACCTTATCAATAACAAATGCTGATAACAAAGCAAAAATCACCAGTGTAGAGTTAGAAGATTTTAGAGACCCCGATACATTAGAAACATCTTATGCTGAAGATGATGGCTCTCTGGAATTTTATATACAAATAGGAGACAAACTGTATTTAGAAAATCCTGTAGTATCAGCTGCTGAACACCCTATAGTTGCAATATTCTTGTTTACATATTATGTCTAGACAAATTATTGTTGATGAATTACACAGACAAGCCAGACATAATTATAAGAGACTGCCAGTAGTTACAAAAGGCATAGATGATTTATGGCAGTGTGACTTGGTTGAGATGGCAAGTGGACAGCTGAAAAATTTAGACAAGATCAACAAGGGCTACAAGTATCTACTCACTGTCATAGATACATTTTCAAAATTTGCCTGGGCTGTGCCACTCAAATCCAAAACTGGAAAATGTGTTACAGAAGCCTTCAGGACAATCATCAATCAGAGTGGAAGATCACCGCGCTATTTGCAAACAGATAATGGCAAAGAATTCTATAATTCTGTGTTCCAACAATTTATTAAAAACCAGTCAATACAACATTACTCGAGTTACAGTGATCTCAAGGCCTCAATTGTAGAGAGATTCAACAAAACCCTAAAAAATCATATGTATAAACAATTTGCACTTCAAGGTAATTATAAATGGCTTAATATTCTTCCAGAACTTCTACATAAATATAACAACTCGGTCAATTCCACAATCAACATGAAACCCTCTGAGGTAACTTCATCTGATGAGCAAAAATTGATCCGCACTGTTTATTATCCTAGATACCAGCCAACAACAAGAAAAGCCAAATACAAGGTGGGTGATCAAGTAAGAATCAGCAAATATAAACACTTATTCAAAAGAGGCTTTACCAGAAACTGGAGCACTGAATTATTTACAGTGGTTCAAGTTAAACCTGGGACCCGATACACATATATAATAAAAGATCACCGAGGAGAAATTCTCAAAGGAAGGTTTTATGAAGAAGAACTCAGCAAAACTAAGCAGCCTGACACATATCTCATAGAAAAAATCATCCGCAGAAAAGGCAACAAGTTACTGGTGAAATGGCTAGGACTCCCAGAACACAGCTGGATCGAGGCAAACAAAGTGATACTATGAGCACCTGGGATGTTATAAAGAGGCTGCCAGAACCTAAACAGCAGATTAAGAGAAATGGCAAGTTGCTGCCTGATAATATTAGATGTCTTATTGTTGGGCCATCGGCTTGTGGTAAAACTACACTAATGATTGATATTTTTTTATTGGCACCCAACTGGTTAGACTGGAAAAACAGGCACTTGTATGTTTTCTCTAAGAGCTTGGAACAATTAAAATATCAGCAGCTGATGAAGCTATATGATGGACTGGATATTGCCACTTTTGAATCAGATGTTAAGCCACTTCATGAATGTCTCGATAATTCTGTTGTTGTGTTTGATGACATTATACTGGATAATCAAAACAAGGTTAGAAATTTATTTACACAGGGCCGACACAAAAACATTGATTGCTTCTACCTGGCACAGACTTTGTCTAAAATACCGAAGCAGCTGATCCGAGACAACAGCAATTTTATATGTGTGTTTCATCAAGATCATACCAACCTCAAACACATACATGATGAATATGTAGCTGGGGACTTGAGCTACAATGATTTTTCTAAGTTTTGCAGTAGGTGCTGGAATCAAGACAGTTATGGGTTTGTCACAATTGATATGACAAGGAAACCCAATAGTGGGAAATACAGAAATAAAATCAACAATTTTCTAGACATTGAAACATATATAAATAACCATGAAAAGGCCAATTATTGATGATCTTAAATTAAAAGATTATCTTGTAAAAAGATTTAAGGGATGGAAATCAGAGAACCGAGGAATCTATGAACAACACAAGCAAACAGAACAGCCTATTATTGATGCTATTAGTGAATTAGGTAAAAATATCAAAACTGTTACAGAGCAAAATCAAAATTTGATCACAGAGCTTGTACCTGTAGCTGCTAGGAACATATTAGATTATCCAATCACCCCACTTTCTAGTATTCATACACCTAGTCCTGTTGCTCCTCGAAGAATTGAAGCTACTCAGGATCCTATTGAATTGGGTCTTCTTGCTCAAAAATATTTAAGCACACCTAAAGACAACAAAGATGAGGTCTTTGGCCTATATGCTGACACAGAGCGTGATGGTAGCATCATACATAGAATTGGCAATTTCAGAGTAGCATTTATGGGAGATGATCTGATTGTATATTCAGAATCTCATCTTGGAGAAAGAGGTGCTTTTGTTAAATATCCTGGCACACCTGGATTGTGGGAACTGATGACTCGGAACAGACCTGGCAGCTATACAGATCAATTTTATGAGCACTACAAAGAAATATTAATAAAATCAGATGCTCTATACCAGAACAATGATCCCACACAAAAAAGAGTCAAGTCTAGCAGTGAAGCAAAATACAACAACTTAATCAAGCCCATATGGTCACAGATCAAGACAGGTAGTGGAATCAAACATTACAACACCCTGCCTAAAGAATTTGTGTGGGTTGATGATGTCAGGAAACTTGTAGATAGGTTGCTGGTGATAGCTGGGGAGGAAAATGCTGGCAACCACAATTTTTACAATGAAAAGGTTGGAATTATGGACATGATAAGCACAAAATTGTCTAATTTTATAGTGAATGACACTAAGGGGATTGGATATCTTATAAAAATTATTAATACTCTACCACCTAAATTTTGGAATATCTCTGAGGGTTGGGGGCTGGTTAATGACATCATAAACAAACTGCCATTTGAATTACATATTCCAGGTTATCAGTATTGTGGTCCCGGTACAAAATTGGACCATAGATTAAACAGAGGTGATCCTGGTGTTAATCCCCTAGATGCTGCTTGTAGAGACCATGACATAGCATACAACACACATTCTGATCTTGACAAGAGACATGTTGCAGTCAAGAAATTAGAAGAGGCTGCATTTGGTAGATTTGTAAGCAAAGATGCTTCTTTAAGTGAAAGAACAGCAGCATTGGGGACCACCATAGCTATGAACACCAAACAAAAACTGGGGTGGGGGTTGTGAATATGTATATAATAAACCTAGGATGAAGGCCAAGGGTGTTATGTATCAGATACCTTATGCAGGTCTTAAATCTCTTAAAACTATTGATAGTCTTTTAACCAAAAAGCAGCGGAAGAAAAAAAATTCTTGTCTTGCCAAGGGCCATGGTATGAAATTATTACTTAGTACCCCCCAATTAAAAAAAATACAGCAATCCAGGAAAAAATCACATGTGGGTGGATTTATATTTACTATCCCGGCCATCTTAGCAGCTTTGGGGACTGTGGGGAGCTTGGCTGGGGGATCAGCTTCTATAGCAAAAACAGTAATAGATGCCAAGAAGAATAAGGCAGAATTAGATGAAATGAAGCGCCATAATCTGGCCATAGAGAAACAAGGCAAAGGTGTTAAGAGAGCCATGAATAAGTTTAAAAAAAAACAAGAGCCGCTTACAAACCAAGATATTGAAGCTTTAATCAAGCCACTGGGCATCAAAAAGTTTAGAGGTGTGTACATGTCTGATTCTTTACCAGAACAACCACTCAACAAAGAGTGTGGCATAGTTAATTTGGATAAGTACAAAAATCAGGGCACTCACTGGATCTGTTATCTTAAATATTTAAAAAATGAGGCATTTGTGTTTGATTCATTTGGAGGTGTTCCACCTGAAAATTTAGTAAAATATCTAAAAATCAGCTAATCTTTATTACAATAATGCCCGTGTTCAAAATTTCAAAGATGTTAATTGTGGACATCTGTGTTTATCTGTTCTTAGATATATGTCTCAAATAAATAAACCATCAATTGAAGATTTTCAAAAGGCCCTGTAGTATCTGAAACATCATGGGGGTATTCCATCTCACCAGCCAAAATTCTATATTGAAACTTAGATTACATGATGATATAGTGTATCCCAAAACAATAGCTCTCAGAGCATTTTATGGCATGTACTTGATCCCTAATATTACACACCACAACAACACAATTGCAGTTGGTGATCAAAAAATTGTCATCACTCCAGGGCAGTATAATCTGTTCACTCTAAATGCTCAATTACCCAGAGGTATAGTGTTAACTCAAAATTCTGTCACTCACAGAGTAGAGATTGTATCTGCTACAGAGACAGTGGATCTGGGTACTATAGGAGAGCTGTTAGGCTGTGACAACAACACAAAACTTGAACCAGCCATCAAACACACTGCTATTAATATACCTAAATTCTTAGCCATAGAGACTCTGAATATTCACTGTAATGTGGCCGAGGGTATGATCACTAAATCAAATGGCATAGGCACTCACAAACAAACTGGCATCATTGCAACATTCAAACCTAACTCTGAATTTATGGAGCCCATCATCTACACTCCATCACCAACATTATATTTTCCTGTATGCCATAATAGAATAGATTACATTGAGTTGATGATCACTAATGAAAAAGAAGAATTAGTTGATTTTGCTGGAGCCACAACAACTGCTATCATAGATATTAATATTTAAATAAAAATACATACAAAAAAAATGGAAAATATTGAGAGTTATGAGCTACAATCATTCCCTCCAAACAGGAGGACCTTTGCAAATTTAAATCAACCCAACACAGAGATTGAGGTTGATCTTGATGTAGGAGATGGCTTTATACACCCCCACAGAGCAGATCTATACATCAAATTTGATGTTGTAAAGCTCGATGGTACAGATTATCCGGCAAATTCAAATATAAGATTGGTAGACAATTTTGTGCCACATCTGTTCTCTGAAATTGAGATCAGAAAACATGGTGTTGTTATAAACAGAGTAGATTACCCTGGTATTACCTCTACAGCTTTGGCCACACTAAAATTATCCAAGACCGAGGCTTCTTACTACAAAATAGGTGGATTTGAGGCTGGTGATAAAATATTATCCAAGAGCCACACAGTGCTGTTCCCTATGCGCCTGTTGCCAGGATTCTTCTCAGATTACAAAGATATTATGTGGAAGGGTGGTTTAAGAATAACATTTAGAAGAGCTGCCAATGATAATAATGCTTTGATGAGGTACAGTACATTAAATTCCACTGGGGAAGCTCTGCCTAATACCCTACCTGATGAAGGCAAGTGCCTTATTCAGACTATGGAGCTAAGAATTCCAGTAGTTGAATATGAAGCCAGTTATGCTCTTAAATACAAAGCAGATATCCTAAAAAATCCACAGGTGCCTTTACAATTTTATACATATCAATGTGTGCAGAAGCCTGCCACTGGTACCTATTATGAATTTGATGCTACAAACTTATTCTCCAGTATACAATATGACATGCCAGATTTTGTGGTGGTGCTGTTTCAGACTGGAAGACACAATAATCAGGAAAAAAAATTCAAGTAAGTTTGATAGCTGCAACATCAAGAACATATATCTTAAAAATGGCAGAAATGAGGTATTTCCTAGAGAAAATTATAATTTAGACATGTCCAAGGATGATTTCCTTAAATTATATGAAGCATTTACAGCATACAAAAGGGTCACTACTGGCAATACTGTCATGTATTATACCGCGTTTGGTAGAACCTGTCCCGGTTCCCGCGCTAGATGCTCCCTGGCTTTTCTCGGTGCTGGGGAAAGTCAAACCCAGGCAGCCAATTAAAATACGCAACGTCGCAACAGCGTCTACGTAAGCGCCTCTCTTCTGGCTTCCATTCGCTCCTCACTGCCCAGCAGACGATTTTTTTCCTCGTTTCTCATTGGCACCGAAACTGTCGAGCGCTCCCTAGCGCGGGAAGCGGACAGGTTCTACCAAACGCGGTATACACACCAGATGAATTCAAAGCACAGAGACCCATGTTTGTAATCAACACCTCAAAAAGGAAACAAGTTGTGGTTAATGACAGGACGAACATTAAAATTGTCTGTGAATTCCATGATACACTCCCTGATGACACTATATGTAGTGTTATTCTTATAGGTGAAAAATCATATGTTTATGATGTAAGAAATGAGAGAGTCACAGAGCAATTCTAGAAGGTCTCTGCATATTGCACAAGTTGAGCCTGGTGCCCAATTGAACTTAAACCGGAAGTAAATATGTGTGGGTGTGGGTGGCTTTTTGGCTTAGTTTTAGGTGTAGCCAAAAAAAATATCAAGAGGAGCATATTGTTAACAAGCTTATGGACAACAATCTCACAGATGTGTCTTTTGTAAGTGTAGGCAAATCAATCTGAGGGGGCTCATCATTTCACGGGAAATTCCCGAGGGCATTTTTACAAAAATCTTGGATTAGACAGAGTACCACACTTGAGCAATAAGCTCATATCCACATCTTGAGCTAGTTTTAAGTGTAGCCAAATCTGCCTGAGGGGGGCTCATCATTTCTCGAGTTTATATTATCATCAATTACACTACTAATATTTGTGCTGGATATTCACTCGGCTTGTGGATCGAATAGCATGATAATAATAATAATAAAATTCGAATAAAATTGATTTAATTAGGTATATATTATTAGTGTATAATAATAATTTTAACCGTAGTAATTATTATTATTTCTTTTAGTGTTGTAATCGAAGCATTTCAATGTTTATAATTAATGTAAGCTTCATTTTAACCTGGAGAAGTCTTTTCAAAAACAAAACTGTTGGTAGAAAATCAACATTGCCTTGGAAAATAGTAGTATTGTACCGTATATCTGCATCGAAAGGATCCAGGGAATTGCCAATCTTTTATAGGTACCTTTGTTTCTCTATATCACTCAAAAACTTCAAGTGATCCATATTGTTTCCGATCTTTTATAAGAAAATAAGCTTGGTGACGATATGTATTCCATTTGTTGACATTGAAAGATTCGCCAAACCGGAAGTTCTTTCCCCGCCATCAATAATCGAACTGTCTGATCGATCATTTTTTGTTTACTCAGGAATAACCCCCATGCAACTACATCTGCTGTTAGCACTGTGTCTCAATCCCATACCCAGGATTTATTTGATGGGGGACCAGATCCGAAAATGTGGAACATTTATATTTTTTATTGAGTTGGTGTTTAAAGTCCAATTTATGCACACTAAGGCTAATTGGGACTGGACCTACAGTTTAAAGTGTGATCCGAACCACTATGTGCCTCCGGATATCGAACCTGGGACCCCTTAATTACAAGGCGACGACGCAAGTGGAGCATTTTAATAATTATTATTTGGTTTAGTTTACTTCGTTTTTACGCCACTTTTGGTCAAACGCGAAGATAAGGATGAGTAACGACGACACTGTAAGGACACTCACAAAGAACACCCAGGTCGGGATTCGAACCCGAGTCGAGTCCTGCATCCTGCGGACTCGAATGTTCGTTTAATTGGCACTTTCGAATTGCACTGGGTGACGTCACTTCCGACAAGACCGTTCTTCCAACATTGCTTTATGGACCTTTCGGACAAAGCCTCAATTGTAGCGTGCCTCTGTTATGCCAATTATATATAATCTATTCTATAGTATTCTACATAGAGCTAAGCTGATACCACCATTTCCCGATACCGATACCATGGCCGATTCCTACCGATACCGATACTTGTATAATTCCAGTATAAGATAACAAAGGCTAGTTGCCAAGTCATACTAGAGGAACTCCTCACATCACTAGACACGTATCTAGAAATATATTTGGGGAGCCAGTCCGAGCTAAGTGTCTCGGAAATATAATAATAAAAGTGTTTCTATTTAATACGTTAATATAATTATAGGTCGATTCGTAATAACATGTAAATTAATTAATTAGTACTTAATTTCTCCTATGCGTATGAAGTATTGTTGTATGTAACCACAGACTAAGAAACAGAGGAAAGACAACGTTAATAACTATTATGTTCTTTGTTTCTTGACTAAAAAATATTGTTATTACATAAATAGTAAAAAAGACGATATAAAATCAGAGATAAAACAGAGAATATTCATCATCTAGCTTACGTGTAGTTAAGACCGCCAAAATATGTATAAAAATATCTGTCATGGCAAGGAAATTAATGTCATATAAGTAAAATTTTAATATTATTGAATAACAAAAAGAATGATGGTACATCCATTTGATGAAAAGTAAAGTTCCTGATAAATATTTTATGTACATTATTGTAAGTACACAAATCTTTAGAGGGGCCTCCCCGATGGTGGAGTGGTAACGCCGTCACCTTGTAATCAATAGATCCCAGGTTCGATACTCAATGAAGGCACATAGTGGTTCGGGTCCCACTTTAAATGTAGGTAAGGGTGCGAAATCCTGGGGGGACGGGGGATTTCCCCACCAACAATTTTGGCCTCAAAAATCCTCCCCACCAAAAATTTCCGGGGGGAGAGCTTTTGTTATAACAAAGAAAAGGTACGCAAATTACTTTTAATTTCAAATATATACTGCTGGACAAAAAAACCCGGACACTTGCATTTTTTGTGATAACGCATACATTCTGATTCGAAGGCTAAGTAAATGTTGCAGAAATTATTGGAAATAAGAAAACCTGAATATATTCAACAGAAAGCAAATTAAAATTTATTGTTAATAAGTTAAATTAGAACATAAACGAAAGTTACAGAAAACTACCAAAAAAAATCTTAGCAATATATTTTTTTAATATTGTTAACTGGTACTGGTGGGGTCTAATAGCGGGTGTTACCTCCCCTGCCATCAATTACAGCTTGTAACCGCCGTGGCATACTTCGAATAAGGTTGGCAATCACTTCTTGGTCCAATTGCTCCCATTCTTCTTGAATAGCACGTCTTAGCTCTTCAATTGTTTCTGGAACTATTGCGCGGTTTCTGATATGTCGTTTCAGTTGATCCCAGACGTGCTCTATCGGATTTAGGTCCGGACTTTGTGGTGGCCATTCTAATCGCGTAATCCCAACTTCGTCCAGGTACTCCGTGACAATATTCGCAATGTGAGGACGCGCATTGTCATGCATAAAAACAAAATCTGGGCCTATGAATGGTGCATATGTTACTACATGATCTGCTACACATTCTGTAATATACCTGCGAGCTGTGATTGCTCCATTCTCTACAAGAACCAACTCTGTACGTCCTTGTAAAGAAATACCTCCCCAGACCATGACACCACCGCCTCCAAAGGGTGTTATTTCAACGAAACAACATTGCGCATAACGCTCATTAGGTCTTCTATACACATGTTCACGCCCGTCTGATGAACGTAGGTTGAATTTTGACTCATCGGAGAATAAAACCTTTTCCCACTGCTCCACATTCCAATGTAAGTGTTGTGTAGCAAATTCCAGTCTTCGCTTCCGGTGACGTGCTAACAACCTGGGACCTGTAGCCGGCCTCCGAGATGATAAACCACTTTCATTCAGTCTTCTACGAACTGTTCGTGAAGAAACCACAGCTCTATGAACATTTCTCAAACGCCGTGCCACAATATTTGAAGTCGTACTACGGTCTCTTAAGACTATGATACACATGAAACGATCTTCCCGTGCTGTTGTGCATCGTTTCCGACCAGAACCCGGTCTTCTACCATAAGAACCAGTTGCATGATACCGCCTGAGAGCGTCATGGATAGTACTTCGTGCTATATTTAGCACCCTAGCAATATAGTGCACACTGCGACCATCATCGCGAAGAGCTACTGCTTTTACTACCTGTTTACGTCTCATTTTCAAGCTAGCAAACTTACAATACACTTGCAAGAAAAATACCAGCAATGACAATGTCAATAATATCTGTTACTATGGTTACTATGAACCAAAATTCATGGCTCTCTAGACATTAAACAAAATAACATCAACAGGAATTGAAAATCAATAAATTAAAACAAAATTGCTTGAAATTGATTTTGAGCCCACTAGATGTTCCAAATAAGTAAATACGAGTAAATAAATAAATAAATAGATAAATAATAAACGGAAAAACTATGGAAAATGTTCAATAATGAATGTTCAATCGTTCAATACGTAACTGAGAGCGTAATTCATAAGTAATTGCAATTCAGATGTCAAATATTAAGGTGTCCGTTTTTTTTTTGTCCAGCAGTATACTTTACTAAGAATAATATCGAAAACACACACGAATTAGTGTAGTTGTGAGTATTGAATGCTTTCTCTCTGAAGAGATCAAATTTACATCAAAAAGTAAAACAAGAATTCAAAACAATAATAACTATGAAATCTAATTGATTTATATTAACATAAAGCACAAATTAAACAAAAACTTACACATAATAAAACCACTTGAACTATTTCATAATTTATTAACATCTTTAACCAGTTAGTAAAGGAATTAATTAGCTGCTTTGCAATATCTGAAAAGGAAAAAAAGTAACAAATTAGTTTCCTAATAGTAGTAGTAATAATAATAATAATAATAATAATAATATATTTTTAATTGAATAATTTATTTTTATTTTTAATAACATTACAAATATGTATCATAGGTATAATTTACACATATGTTTGTGGGGGAGGAGTTTATAGATGAAGAACTTTCTCCTCCCACCAGTTTTCAATGATTTCGCACCCTGATGTAAGAACAGTTCCGATTAGCGAATTGTGCATAAAGTGGACTTGAAACAAAAACTCAATCTTCCTTAGTGCTGTCATTCAAGGCCGTATGCAATCTAATCTAATCGGAAATAAATAAACCTCATTGGCCGATACAGGCAGTCACACAAAAGATTGACACAGAAGGGAAGAGGACAAGAAGAAATTCCTGAATCCCCATCCAGCCTGAAGGTATATAACTAACTAACTAACTAACTCTCTAGCCTTCTTAAACCGGAAGGTTCATGGCTGCAGCAACACAGGCCTTCCATCGTCCCTATCTTGAGCAAGATCTATATACTCTTTTCCATCCCTACCAATTTCCTTTAGGTCCATCTCAACGTTGTCCCTCCACCTTCGTCTTGGTCTTCCTACAGGTCTCTTACCATCAGGTTTCCCAACAAGAATCCTGTAAACTCCTCTTTCTTCTCCCATTCGTGCCACATGGCCTGCCCACCTAAGTCTTCTTGATTTAATCATTCTAATAATATCTGGACATGAATACAAATTATGTAGTTCTAAATTATGTAACCTTCTCCACTCACCTGTCTCACTCACCTGTCTCCTCATCCCTTTTAGGTACAAAGATTTTCCTAAGGATCTTATTTTCAAATACTCTCAATTTATGTTCCTCTTTCAATGTATGGGACCAAGTTTCACATCCATATAATACTACAGGCAAAATTACTGTTTTGTATATTTTAACTTTTAGTTTCTTAGATATTAAACGAGAAGACAAACGTTTATGAAGAGAGATGTAACATGCATTTCCTGAATTAAGCCTACTTTTTAATTCATCTTTAATATAATTTTCATTTGTTAATATTACTCCTAAGTATTTGAATTTGGAAACTGGTTCAACCGAGTTGTTATCAATAATTAGATTTTGATTATTACCTAACACTTGGTTTCGGCCTGTAAGCATATATTTAGTTTTCTCTTTGTTAACTTCCAAAACCTATCTCTTTAGCAGTTTTGAAAAATTGTTTAGCATTATTCTTAATTGTATTCACATCATCCCCCAGTAAGTCTACATCATCTGCATATGCTAACAACTGAGTCACACCATTTAATTTTAGTCCTTCGTTAGTTTCTTTTACCTTCCTTACAGCATATTCTAAGGCAAAATTAAAGAGTAATGGAGATAATGCATCTCCTTGTTTTAACCCATCATGAATTGTAAATTTGTCAGACATATTAATATCCACACGAATTTTACTTTCTGTTTCACTGGTGCATATTTTTATCATACTAACAAGCTTCTTAGGTATTCCAAACTCTACTAATATATTATATAATTTATCTCTTTTAACCAAATCATATGCTTTTTTTAAATAAATGAATAGCTGATGGACATTTTGATTATATGCCCACTTTTTTCAAGTGTGTGTCTGATGTGAAAAATTTGATCTGTAGTTGATCGGTTACGTTTAAATCCACATTGATAATCACCTATAATTTCATTAGCATATGGGGTTAGTCTTGTTAAAAGAAAGATAATATTTTATATGTTGTTGAGAGTAGAGAAATTCCATGGTATTTATTGCAGTTCATTTTATCACCATTTTTAAACACAGGAACAATTATGGATTCTTTCCACTGTTGAGGGATTTCTTCTTTATTCCATATTAAAGAAATTAATTTATGAATTTGACATATTAATGAATTTCCACCATATTTAATTAACTCAGCTGGTATTAAATCAATGCCCGATGCTTTGTTATTCTTTAGCCTTTTAATAGCATCTTTAACTTCAGTCAAGTTAGGTTCTGCTGTGGGTTTCATTTACTTCTGAAGTTCATCCATCTATTTAGAATATCGCTTGGGTCAGCTAGAAAATCACCGTCTTTATCTTTTATCAAGTTTACTTTAGGTTGCCACCCCTTTCTAAACTCATTTACACCTTTATATAAATCTCTGATATTTTTATTTTTGCTGTTTGTTTCAATTTCGTTAATTTTGCTTTTCAAGTAATCTCTTTTTTTACTTCTAAACGTGCGGTTAACTTCTCGCTTTATTCTATTATAATTGTTTAGATTTGTATCATCAGAGTTATTTAACCACCTAAGTCTAGCCTGATTTCTTATTTCTATTAGATTATGACTTTTATTATCAATCCATGGCTTACTTTTTCTCGTTTTATGGTATCCTATACTTTCTTTAGCTGCTGATTCTATTGCATTACGTATGTGCTCCCAATTCTTATTTACGTCTGTTTCATTTATATTTTCATCATCATTTAAATCCTGCAAAACATCAAATCTATTTGACAGTTTAATTTGGTAATCTTTCTTAATTCTTTCATCAGTAAACTTTCCTGTATCAAATTTTAGAACTTTTAGATTTTGTTGCTTATGATTTATCACTGAGAGTCTTACTCTTAATTTAGCAATTACTAAATAATGGTCACTGGCACAGTCAGCACCTCTATGTGTACGAACGTCAATTATACTAGTATGCCTTCTCTTATCAATGAGAATATGATCTATCTGATTATGAGTTTTACCATCTGGAGAAGACCAGGTATATTTATGGATATCTTTATGTTTAAAAGTGGTACTTTTCACAAATAAATTCTTTGAGGTTGCAAAAGTAATCAATCTTATACCATTATCATTACTTAATTCATGAAGACTTTCTTTACCAATCGTGGGTTTAAATGTCTCTTCTTTGCCAATCTGTGCATTACAGTCACCTAACAGAATTTTCATATCATACTGAGAAAATTTATCAAAGACTTGTTCTAACTCTGTATAAAAATCATCTTTAGTATTATCATCTTTATCTTCCGTTGGTGCATATATGTTTATTAAAATAATTTTACACCACCTACCCTGTAAAACTGCATATGATATCCTATCATTAATAAATTCTACTGTTTTAAGAGCCAAGATAATTCTATTATTTATGAAAAAGCCTGTTCCAAAATTATGATTTTCAATACCACCATAGAAAAAAGTATAATTTTCAGTTTTACAATTCCCTTCTCCTGGCCACCTAACTTCCTGGACAGCTACTACATCTAATTTATACTTAACTATCTCATTAACTGCACACTGAAATGCCCCAGGCCGGTAAAGGCTCAGAACATTCCAGGTGCCTAATTTAATATCCTTATTCCTAACGTAGATCTTATCGTTAGTCCAGGGACCTCCCAAAGTAGTCCCCACCCGGAGATCCGAACGGGGGACTATTTTACCTCCGGAATATTTTACCTTGGGAACATCCATGGCCTTATATTGCTGTTTCTTTACATTTTTTTTACAGTGCAGAGTTGTCAGCTCTACGCCTAACCCCCAATATGAATGGAGGAAACAGCACATTTACTACACAAGACGAACACAAACACATTAGACAGCACAACTACTACACAAGATACACATACAAACACATCACAACTATAACACAATATAAACACAAACACACCACAACTACTACACATTATAAACATAAACAAACTACACACCACAACTACTACACAAGACAAACACATACAAATTAGACAGAACAACTACTACACAAGACAAAACAAACATACTAGACATACATAATTCTATCTGCACTAAAACTGAAGGTATATAATGCAAAGCTAATTTCACAGTGACCTTCATCCCTCTTTTCCAAGAACTCCGAACTACCTGACCCGGCATAAGGGGGGCGGGTGGTTTAAGGCTCGGCTGGACCTTTGACAACCGAATGGGCAATTTTTTTTAAAAAAATCCTCTCCATTCGAAAAACCGCTGTGATATTCCAAAATATGAAAAATTACTTCAGCTTGGAATTGCTTCTAGAGCATTGACGTGAATTTTCATGTAGTTTTCTTTCACTGTTGTCCAGATATTATCAATAGTTTGGTGATTACGTAAGTCTATTAAACTATTGATAATATCTAGACAATAATGAAAGAAAACTACACGAAAATTCACGTCAATGCTCTAGAAGCAATTCTAAGCTGATGTAATTTTTCATATTTTGGAATATCACAGCGGTTTTTCGTATGGAGAGGAATTTTTTTAAAAAATTCTCCCATTCAGGTGCCAAAGGTCCAGCCGAGGCTTTATTATATCCACCTATCTTACGACATCGAGCTTCAAGCAAGAACTGGCAATGAATGGTTTATTTCCTACAGCGTTAACTAATGCCTTCATGGTCACGTTTGGGTTCAGGTTTCACTTACCCATGCCTTTGATCTTGCCATCTGCTTACCAGGTAGGTGTTTTTTTTTCAGTGTCTCTAGGAAAATCTATGGAACTTCCTGTGCTGGTCTCCCAATCTGTCACAAGGAAGCAGTGTTGCCACATGAAGGGAAATTTCCCTTCTGCAGGGAAATTGGGACCGAATTTCTAGCCAAAAGGGAATTTTGATTTAAAATACCACAATTCCAGGGAAATTTTTAAGATTATCTGACTGCATTATTACAGTTGAAGTTAATTTCGAATTTCATAGACACATTTTTTTGTTATTTATTTATTTTGCTATTTCTACTTGTTTCTGTTCCTTTAAGTTTATTGTACGTTGTTGCTTTTATGCATTTTTGGATAAATAGCAACTATGAGGATTAACGATTAAATGGATTCCTGACCTGGATTCAAACCTGGGACATCTGGTCAGGAAGTGATGAAACTGAAATGTGATTTTTTAAAGTATTTTTTATTCAAACGAATAACGAATTCAATGGAATAGTTAACTACATGTACTACTGCTTCCACCACTACCACTAATAATTCTGCTGCTACTACTACTACTAATTATTATTATTATATAAATTGCTTAGGTGAAGGGAAAAAATGATCCAAAAAGGGAAATTTTGCCCCTTGGAAAGGGAAATTGTGCCCTCATATTGTGGCAACACTGCAAGGAAGGGTGAACGAACATTTAAAAAGGACAAGTGTTGAGACGACCTGTTGCTCTTGCCCGCTCTTCTAGTCACTGAAAATCTTTGGTATCGTTAAAAAAAAAAAACGATACTCACCGATGCTGATACTGCCGGTATCGGCTCAGCCCTAATTCTACAATAAATGTCATTTTTTCATGAAATTATTTCATTTATGGAAACAGAGGTGACCCCCCCCCAACAAGGCCAATGGCACGTCCCCCCGAATCATATCATTCACGCCCTCAAACCATTTTGTAATCTCCACAAAGAATTTAATTATGAAAGCGTGTCTACTGAAAGTAATTTTTTCTTAGCTTTACTGAACACAATACTTGATCTGCCCCTCCTCCCTAAACAGGAAAGCCCATCACTCAAGACCGCCCCTAAAATCGTTCATCATAATCACCCCAAAATAGTTTGGATGAATACGTAATAATTTATGTCTATTTGAATGAAGTACCATCAGAGGCGAGGAGTGCGGTCATAGGGAGATGCGGCGATGACCAAGCAAATTATTAAAAATATTGCATTTTAAATATTTTAGAGAATAACTAATAAAAAAATCAGGATATTTTCATATTGTGCGAAACGACAGCAAAAAACAGCTCAAAATACGCAAGAGAATCGCTAAAGTTTAGCGCATCGAAATGAGGGTCCGGTAGTACCCCTCGTACCGAACCCTCCCACCAAGATTCCTATTGAAGGCAATGGTGTTGAACGGCTCAGCTCATCGCAGAATGGTGCAAATCTCTCTGGTCTCTGCCGGTGCCGAGAACAGCCGAACGCTTCCGAACAAGCAGACTTTACGACAAGGTCCAACAACCACTACTTTCCCCCACTCTTGACGGTCTGGGTCATAACAGGCGTTTTTTCAGCACCATGTTTACAACCACACGGCAGGTTTCTCTGGAGTCGTCAAGATCATTCCGAGTGGCCGTGGCGTGCTCTAGGAAGGGTTTGTGAAGGTCATAATCCCTGCTTAGGCTCAATATAAAAATAAGATAGTGAAAGGTAGAAAAAGATGGCAAAATTATAAAGGATTACTAAAAAAAGGGACATGTAAAAACACATAGCCTATTGAACAATATAATCATATTTAATAATGGACATTTCCACTCAATTTTTTTACAACAATTTTAAAAACTACACCCTGGAAAAATGACCCCTGCAAGTTCTCGCGTTTCTTGCGTCCAGTTTAAGGCAGAAACGAGACTTCCAAAGTCGCGAGGCTAGCGTTGCGCTGAAAACACGCCGCCGCCATGTTACTACGTCACTCCTTAGGGAGAGCTCGTTTGTCGTCTGCTTCGAGCGTCCAGTTCCGGATGGGTAGCCCACGGTGAGCGAACACGTGCAGCAGTTTTACAAATCTGTACCGATTTAAATAATGGAAGAAGGAGCGATAGGAGAAAGGAAAGCTATGCTTTGTAATGATCATTCTTCTATGAAATATCCGTGCTACTCACGTGCAAGATAAATGAAAGGGTTCAGCTGTGTGTGTGTTCTCAGGCCATGCGAAAAATATTGCTTATAAAATTGGTTGCTGACCGGACACTCAAAAATATTTTTCAAACTTATATTTATCGATATTTACCGTAACCTATGTAGTGCAAAATAGGAATTTTCACATTCTTCACTTTATTTATAAAGCCTATTTAACTTTCTTTTCCATAAAGCAATTTCAGTTTGTGTTCCATTTCTGTTGCGCAAATTATGATCAAATATTTTTGTGCAGATAAGAGAAAATATACTGAGAAGATTACATTAGTTGCACAGTACATATCTATACTTAGTTTATGTATAATTATTACAAGGAAATAATGTTTATAACCATGGGCGTATTTAAGGAGGATTCAACTAGTCCAACCCCCTCTTTTTTGGTTCACTAAAATTACCAGTTTCCTTGTTCTATCCGCTTGTTCATAAAAAATTCCTTCGGACTTATTTCATTCTCTTAAATTAGAGACGTATAGGACGGGATACGGATGGGAAAGAAATTTCGTAATTCCACACACCAGATGGGACTGCAGACCAATATCTGCAATTTCCTGATAGTTTCGGAATTTCTGCGATAAGAAACTGCATTGAGACTGTCAAATCAGTTATTTTTCCCCCTCGAATCATATTAAAGAAATTTGGTTCTTAAAAACGTAGTGACACAAGATGAACAGAAAAGTATCAATACTTCGTGACTACAAACACACAACTTTGTCGGGTCCAACATCCCCTCCCCCAAGCTCCCCAACAAGCTTCCGGCTAGCAGTGTCCTGGATTTTCACTTACGAAATAAAGCAACCCTAATCATACCAAAAGTTGATCCATCCCTCCTCCCCGTGAACTATATATACGCCCATGTGTATAACAACATCCCATACTGAAATGGTACGATATAATTATTTTTAATTTTGTACTGATAAAAAAGCCGCCTCATCTCGTTACCCCGAACGCATTAATTGGTTGGTTCACAACTTCACCACTAAGGATCCTATCGAGACGAGACATGGCAGCCTTGGTCTCGTTCTCGTTGAGAGTTGTAAATGTCTGTCTCGTATTTATTTGTAAATGTCTTATTGACAGTCTCGTCTCAATTTATAAACATCCGTCTCGGTTTGGGAGGGCAATTCTCGTTCTCGTCTCAAGTCTAGAAAAATATAGAATTAACAACGTATGCAAAGGCTTATCATTATAAATACAAAAAAAACTTTCTTAATATATTTTTTTTATTATTATTTTTTGACTCCTCGTTTCGACGGTACAGCCCTCGAAAACTAAATATTATCCTGCTTATATATGCAAACCAAACTGCAGATTTAGAATTACCAGGAATGAACTTGCATTGTAATTATTATACACAAAATTCATGATTTATCTGAGGAAGTCTCATGTTCCAGGTTTGACTCTCGACCTGGGCATGACTGTTTCCTTGTGAGTGACATTTCATTGAACTGGAAATTGTTACATGGGAGGATGTTTGCTCGAGACTTTGGGGACAGCTAGGGGGATGCTTCTATTGTTAATGTTAGTGTTGCTCACGAGACGAGGCATGTTCCGTCTCGTCTCATAAAAGGAGATGGGACAGGTGAATGTTTTCGAAATGAGATGGGACAGAAGTAAAAGTTCGTCTCTTATCATGGCAGGTTGGGTGATACTTAGATTGTGCAGTTGGTGGTAGTGTGTGTGTGGGGCGGGGGGTGTACTCCTGCACCCCGACTTCGAATACTGCTTGTAGTAATTCATCTTCATTGTAGCGATTAGCCAAAATTGGGAAGATATGTGATGTTAAAGATGATACATAATAAATTAACTATGCGTTTTCATCGTTGCGGTTAAACAAAGTGACTGAAAAGCGACGTAAAAGTAGGCTAAATACAAAAATTTGAAATATATATATTAACTGAAGAAAACTGTCATTTACTGCAGGAAATTGAAAAACTCACCGTACCTTTTTATACCGTATCACCTCTTATATTGCAGAAATTGGCGTGTAAACCAGTGTGTTCTAAAAGTATTATCTTAAAATTTGTGAAGAAAATATTATGACGAAATTAATTGTAATTCCAGAAAAGGCATTCCGATAACATTGAGTTCTTGCCAGTCAGAACTAACCTATATATTCGCAATGAACAAGGCTGTTCACGTGTTCAGCCATTGACTGTTACAAGGTTTGCTTTGTCACCCTAATGGGAAAACCAGTGTCTGAATTATTCGCGATTAAAATTACCACCTGAGCGCTAGTTTCGCTTCCAATATGGCCGCTCTAAGTAGGATAAATCTTTGTTTACATTCAGCAGTAGTACAAAATAGCAGCGTGTTGTCATGACTGGTATGGTAGAAAACGTTTAAATTACGCATTATTTTTAAATATTGCGAATGCGATGTGAATTTCAGGTACTGTAACAAACGTGAAGCTGTACTGAGAACGAAGCATTTAATTATGATAGGCAAAAATAACACGGAAAATGCAGACGAAACTTTGTATACGCACTGGTTGTCCGAAGCAGTGCTGTATCATCTGCACGTCATGTTGTAACTGGGGTTCTCGGAAATTATTTGAAAATAAAGGAATTAAAATTGACCCGTACTTGAAAAGCTGGGACAGGATAAAATTGGAAACATATCGTTGCAGTTCTTTCTCGAAAGAGAAAGTCTGGTTTAATAATAATATTCACGATTTCATGACCAGGCTATACTCACTGAAAAAGGACATCGTACTGAATGAAACAGTAACATTAGCATGTCCACCTTTTTTTCTGGTTACATTTGACATTAATTCATTCTCAAACTATTTTCATCTTCTCTCTTAATCGACTAGCACCTGTTCCAAATTTCACACATACGTAATACCGGTAAAACATTGACGCATTGGTTAAGACGCTTCATGATTTTTCGAAAAAAAAAAGCTTTATTTATAAAGTACACTTTAAAAATTTACTTTCATGGTAATATATATTTATCTCTCGAAAAATAAAGTAAGCAGACTCGTGCATTCTTCGTAATTTCCTTGCCGAATTACAGTGTTATATCCCCCACACCAATCTTCTGTTAATTACGTTTTCCCTGATTTATTAACAAATTTCATTTTGTTGATTCCACGGGGTGGAAACACATGAAAACTTTTAATTTGTTCTGACCCATAAAACGACTTAGAGCAAAAAACAAAAGCCCTTAAAAGTTGACCTTACTCTCTCGCATATTCCCCATGCTTTAAACGACTTCAACACAACGTATCCTACTTAGAGTACTTCCTGGAAATCCCACCAGATGGCATATCGGTTAATTTTAATCGCGAATAGTAAATACTATTATACTGCTAGGGCATAATTCATCTCCAAGAAATGGAGCACAGATTTTTGCACTGGAAGTTGTAAGATACTTGTTTTACACAGTAACAAGTGAATTTTCTGTCGCTTCCGTGGCTCATGCTAAGTTGACGGGACGAGCAGAAGCCCCGCCTGCATGCATTTCTAAGTGATGACGTCAGAGGACCTCCTGTCTGTGGAGAGGACGTTTTCAAATCCGTGACGTATTAGGTGAATTTCAGCGGTGTTTGAAGGCGTGTTTCTCGAGAACCGAAACAAATAACGCCGAGATATTTTGCACATCTCATGTTTGTGTCATTATCTGTAAAATGAATGGATTTTAAACGTTTTTCATGTCAAAGTGGAAATGTCCATTATCATCGTATGGGATAGAATTATGTATTTTGTAATCGTAAAATCTGTGGTATGATCTTTTACGTTGAATTGGGAATGGTCTTGGCGTTTACGCAGAGAAATATTGCCCCCCCCCCCACCCATTGAAAGATCTACCCTGACGTTTAGCAAATCTTGCGATGACTACGTGAAAATGTCACGCTTCGCCACTGAGTACCATGTTAAATCGTCCATATTTTTAAATTGTTTGATTTTTGAAAAAACTTAAAGCTAGCACATTGATTTGTTAAATGTAGTAAATTATGTAAATATGCATATAAATTGTTTTTGTAAGTGGGTTTATAAAACTCACAATTTGAGTATTTATCTCAAATTCTCACACAACTTAAGATGCAGATAGAAAATTCAACTTTGGCAAACTAAATAACATGCTCCAGTCATATGACCGATTCATTTATTGTTTCACGAGACATTACAGAACCCTAGCTAGTAATTCTTAAGCTCAGGGCGATAATATAATACGGCTCCTCCTTAAAAAAAACTCATCCCCCCTTTTTCTTGGGGTAAATATAATAATTATAGTACCCATAACAATAATTATGTAGATTTTATCTTCAGTGCAAATTTAACTTGTTAAAGTAAAATTTTCCTGGGAGAAGAAGTTAGAAATGCCCATTCGATATACTTTTGTTTCAAATGACGCACCTTTAAATTAAGCAGTATACTAACACTAATCATTATATTCTAAGAAGTGATGTTATTAATAAATATCGAGAATATCGCTTATGTCTTGTTAATGGAACCATAGCATAAAACTTCACATTCACCTCAGTAAAGCGCCAAACATGCATACTCGCAACACACATTGGGAGCGAAGTGAGCAAGAAATTTTTTACATTCATTTCTTTACAGGCTTTCAAGAATATTAATTTAATAGTGTGTCAGTACTTTCTTAGAATCCGATATATTTAGTCTTTTCCAGCTTCTTTTTGGCACGTTCGGGGTCGAAAACATGTGGATACCATGTCGCAAAATACAGTCTCCAAAATTTAATGTTCGAACTCTCTCACTACTACAGAAATCCTTGATAATCTAAGATTGAACATTATATGAAGAGCTTCCTATGTCCCCCTTTAAATTTAATACTCAATCTTAACAACAAAATTTCCATCTCAATTTTAGACTTACTGCTGATATTGAAGAGTGTATATTGCCTCTTCCAAAAAATTAATTCTCAGTCTCCACACAAGAACTTCCGCAACAGTCTAAGACAATAGTAATACACAAGAATTGGATACCCCCTATGAAATACGGGCCTCCCCGATGGCGCAGTGGTAGCTTTCTCGTCTTGTAACCAAGGGGTCTAGGGTTCGACACCCGGTGGAGGCACATAGTGGTTCGGATCCCACTTTAAACTCTAGGTCCAGTCCCGATTAATCTTACTGTGCATAAAGTGGACTTAAAACCACAAATCAATCTAATGAAATCAATCCCTCTCAAATACTCGCCTTAATTTAAGACCTAGAGTTGGATACTGTACCCCCCAAAGTTTAATTCAGAATCCCCCTCCTGAACTCCCGTGTCAATTAAGACCAAATTTGTAAGAGTTGGATATTTTTCCCACCTTCGACTATACCCTCAAATACTTTGTTTTCTTCATCTAATGAATTATATATGGTGCATGTAAAGTTTTACATATCTTTTGGAAGAAAATATATCAATGTTGAATTCTATATTATTTGAAGGGAAAAAATCCCCACAAAAAATCTCGATGGCGCAAACTGCGTCAAAATCCCTTCCTGTGGGTACCCCTGTGTGAAAATATGGTCTCCAGTCAACGTGTCACGAAATGTAGGGTATAACCTCTGAAAATTTTGGTACTACAGCATTGGATGAACTTATAACTGAAGTGTGTGAGAACAATGATTTTTCCGCTAGGGGTCCCGGGTTCGAATCTCGACCTGGGCGTGGATGTTTGTGAGTGTCCATTCATCAATTTCATCATCTCCATATTCGCAAATTAACCAAAAGTGGCACAAAAAGCGAAGTAAAATAAAGCAAATAAAAAAAACAATGTTTTCAAATGTTGGCGCCTCTGTATGAATTCAAATTTGTGTGTGTGTGTCAAATTTTCAATGGTAGCTTTAAAAAAAACGTGCTTTCTTACAGATGGCAGTTCTCGGTTTAGATCACGAAAGATATACGTTTTACAGGGAAGAAGATCATGAATTAACAGTTGAAATGTTAGGGATACCGAGTGAAAGAATTGAATATGACATCACGGACGGCGACTTGCAAGGAATTCGGTAAGTATAAATCGACGTACAAACAATTCTAGTAGCACTAGCATTAACGGAGATGTCGTCAACGTATATGAACATTTTAGAACTTTTTATTTGATAGTCTGATGGGTATTTGTGTTTAGGGTAGTTCTGCTTTTCATTCAATCAATCTGTGTCACAGAAATCTGTTCAGTGGCCGAAAATATACAGCGTGTACAGATCTTGTTCGCCCCATAAATGTTGTCCATAAGAAACTTTCTATGCAAGTGGAGTGGAGGTCGTTGGCATTAACATGAAGAACAGCTCGAAAATTTTCTTACATGTACTTGGCAACACTTTGTACCATCATGCATTGCGACAAAACAGTAAAATGGCGACGCTTGTGGGAAACAAAATTCCCTACATTTCTTTATGTGGGGTTACGTGAAGGACATCATCTACAGCAAGAAAGTTTTGGACTTGGTGGAATTGAAGTCGAGGATCAAGGAGTGTGTGGCATCAATCTCCATTGATATTTTCAGCAACACGAGGACTGAATTAGTCAATAGACTTGATATTGTGAAAGCCAGTCAGGGCGCCCATGTAGAAGTTTATTAATAATGAGAAGTATTGTCACTAAAATTATTTGAGTGAATGAATGTACTTTCACGTCTGTTGTTTCCGAGAAACTTTTTACAGGATATATATTTTGATATGCTATGGGGTGAATCATTTATGGACACCCTGTCTATTCAGTTAACAAAGAAACATATTGTAATGAGTACACGTGCAGTCAACGGCAAATATAATAGCAGGCAAATTGTCCATCACTATTTTCATTATTCTTTATTCCACAACCTGTGAGTCTATGTTATGGTTTTCGTCTATGAGGTGGCAGGAAAGGTCTGTTCTTCTCCTCCTATGTCTGTGGTCAGCATCATGCTCCTTTAGCCTATCATTGAGCCGGCACTTTGTCATACCTACGTACTTGCTTCCACATGTGCAGGTGATCATGTAGATGCCACTTCTTGCATTGGGGTCGGTGTAATATCGTTTGAAATGGGTTAGGTGGGAGGCTATGGAAGGAGGGGGTTGGTCTGCTATCTTGAAATTGTGGCTGGTTAGAACATTTTGAATTTCCTTGGTTAGGCCAGGATGTCGAGGGAGGCCGATCCATTTTTCTTTCGTCTTTTCTTTCTGGGGGTGTGGATGGTTCGTTTTTCTTCTTTTGGTAGTGTCCAGGAGGTGGAGGAGTTCCTGTCAGCTGTACCCATTGTTGATGCCAAGGGAGATGATGTAACTGTATTCAGTTTGCAGGTCTTCGGGTTCCGAGGTAAGGTTGATGGCCCTCTGGAAGAAGTTGATCCAGGAGGTTGATCAGTTCAGGGGGGCCCAAAACTTAAGATTTTTTTCTATTAAACCATTAAAAACTAACAAACTATTAATATACCATATAGGTCTACATAAGTCTACATAAGTATATATATATATATATATATATATATATATATATATAATCTTGTTGGAAGAGAACATTATTTTCTCCTGTAGCCCCCAAAAATTTACGGATATACACTCGCGAAATCCACGGCCATTATTCGGGAATCTAAATGCAGAATGAACTTATTAACTTAATGGCATGTAGACAGTCTTTAAAAATCCATGTATTTTCTCTTATGTCAGATTTTTGAGACACCAAGAACAATGTCATTAGTCCTTACTCCTTAGAGATGTAAATTTGCTCGAAGAAAATTGAGAAGTAGAGAACACCCTCTTCCGTGGGTTTAGATATAAAAGGGTGCTGGTATCAGGTGTACGTACAAATATGACAACGGTGCGAAAATGAAATGTTTGTGTAATGAGTTCATGATAGGCATCCCATGTATATGTTTATACCAGAATCGAATCCGGCGGCCTTTAGTGCAATTCGACACCCTTAACCACTATTATATGAGACAGACATGCACGAGCTTTTTGTGGCTAGGGTTACCAGACGTCCGGTTTTTCCCGGACATGTCCTACATTTTAGCCTTATGTCTGGTGTCCAGGAGGAATTTGAAAAATATTATAAATGTCCTACATTTTGAGCGTCACAATATATTAATTAGGAAAATAGGCAACACAAAGAAATCATGCAAGTTACAAGTCTATGGACTACGCTTCCAAACTCAATAGTGAAATTTATTTTAATTCAGTCATCGAGTCATTGCCCAAAAAGAAAAAAAAGTTTGTCCTGCTATTAAACAGGAAAACGGAAGCACTTAATGAACAAAGTTTTGGGACCATTTTCTGATAACGTCACTGTTCAATGCCTCAGCAGAATTTCTTGCCTTAGGGTTTATACTGATGGAACAAGGTGTTGCCCATTCTTATTCAATATTCAATATAATTTGATTGTAAAGCAGGGGTATAGAGAACAAAGTTATTCAGGGTGTCTGGCAGTCAAGAAAGTCATGGTAGTCAAGAAAAAGTAAAGAAATTAACAAGTAGGTCAAGAAGTCAATAAAAAGGCAATAAATTATTCTTGTGGTCAAGAATTTTTGCTATCATAATGACTGATTGGTTGATTTAGTATATTAGAATGAAATTTTATGCACACATCTAGTTTCTTAAAAGTAATCTTCTTTGCGCGTGCAAAACTGAATATATGATGGCAATAGAAACAACAAAATTCTCGCGCGCTCAAATTATTGCGCTCTAGTCTTTCAAGGTTCGATCCCTGGTAGGAACTCCAAAATTTCTGTGATGGCCTAACATCGTGAGGACAATTGAGAAGCTACTTGAAATCAATATGTAAGCGAATTCCACTCTCAAAACTAGATGGGACTCGATGTGATGACCACGCATCACCGAATGGAAAAACACTTCGGAGGCTTTGTCCTTCAAAATTAATTTTACTGAATAACTGTAGTTTTCTTTAGAGTACCTAAACATGGCTTTCTTGTACAGTACAATGTTGTTTTCTTTCACCCTACTTTTATAGTTTTTCATTCAAAGGATTCCACTCCCGAAGCATGAGCATGACGCACTACGAAACCAGAGGTCCAAGGTTCGTACCTTGGACAGGTGTGGTTGCATCATGTCTCGCATCGCTATTCCTTCGGATCGGAGGTAGAAAAGTGGCGTAAAATAACAAAATATAAATTATTGATTGACTTGGTTCAGACACTTTTTGGCTAATCGTGAAGATGAGAATGAGTTAAGATTAACTTGATGAAAGGACCATCTCAAACAAGACACATTCTCTGGCCGGGATTTGAACACGGGACATTCTGCTTCGTAGCTTAACCTGCTAACCACTCCACCACGGAGTTGTCGGCCCAAATAGAAATGAAAATTAGAAAATGCCATCTTGAATTTGTAGGAACCGAGTTCACCAGCAAGGGCAAAATATTTTCGCTCCCAGTAGGATAGGCAAATAACAGAAAATATAAGTAAGTAATTTGGCTCTCCATATTTCATGATATTATTATGTAAGTAAATATTAATCGCTATATAACTTTCGATTAATTTTATTTGTACGTCTAGTCAACTTTTCCGCCTAAGCACTAAGCAGCAGCCACAGCGTCTGCATTTCCGGGTGGAGGTCAGAGTTGCTAATGGTCCAGGAATTTTAAATAAATTCAATTCCCATTCAGGAGAGAAAATCAGCAATCGTGAATGGGTTCTGGACCGTAAGGAACCTCTTCATCTGTAACGTTTTCAATTCGGTCCATGAATTTTTTCCAGATGAATTTAATTTCGGTCCAGGAACCTTATTTCCTGAAGAATTTAAATACGGTCAACGAACATTTTTTTCCTGATCTGTTTAAATAGGGTCAAAGTTCCGTATTGAAATGAAACAATTCGCAACTTGGTACAAATTTAGATTGTGCGAGAGAAAAGGTTCCGGTCCTATAACGGAATCCTATAGAAAAAAATAGAATGTATGCGTTCCCTAATCTTTAACAATCCCAGGGTTGTTAATGGTCCAGGTATTGTAAATAAATTCATTTCACATCCGGGAGAGAAAATCAGCAAGTGTAAATGGGTTCTAGGCCTCAATTCGGTCCAGGAACCCTTTTTTCGGTAAAATTTAAATACGGTCCAGGAACCTTGTTTTGCGGCTGAATTTAAACACTTTCCAAGAACTTTTTTTTCCCAGGATCAATTAAAATTCGGTGCAGCAATCTTTTCCGGATCAATTTAAATACGATCCAGTAACCTTTTTTTAATGGATCAATACACTACTAGGACGAATTTAAATTGTGCGAGAAGAAAGGTTCCGGTCCTGCAACGGAACCCAATAAAACCCATAGAACTTATGGGTAGATGGACCTTTGACAACCCTGGTGGAGGCTAAATGAAAAATCACAAAATATGCAGAATTTTGAAACGTATTATTTCTAGAGCATACACACTACTATATAAAGTTGACTACATACCTCGTTTCCTTCCTTAATTGAAATGTGACTTATTCTTCATCACATGTGAGATCAACCGCCGTGAGAGTCAAACGCGGTCTCCTGTGTGGTAGTCAGACACCAATTTAGAAAGTCAATGTGTTGGACATTTGGTCGATCAGTCGATCCTACTTAATTTTTTTCGAGAGGTAAACGAGCTGGCAGCTTCACACTCGAAATTTCACTTCGCCTACCACCGTGGCGGAGTGGTTAGCACATCGTGCTACGATGCCAGGTGTGCCGGGTTCGAATTCCGGACTGAGCATGGGTGTTTGTGAGTGTCCATTGATCAATTTAATCATATCATCACTCATCCCCATCTTCGCAATTAGCCAAATGTAGCAGAAGAGCAAAGTAAAATGAACCTAATTAATCGAAATTTCACTCGCAATGCATGAAAATGAGATCTCAAGCACTCCGTGATCCTACCGGAATCTCACGTTTACAGAAGCTAACTATGAAACCACTTCTCGGATCAATCTGTTCTTCGAACTAGCTGACAGTCATCAATTGTCGACCAATGAACACAGTAGGGCAAAAAGAAGCAGATGTTTCTTGAAAATGAGTGGAAAGTTACCAAGGAAGGATTATAGGATATAAAGTTGGTACATTACAAAGGCTTATTATGGCATTTCCCTTCATTGCAGGTTATGAGCACAAGGGTTGAGTGTGGGAACCTGAAGGAACTGCGACATCTTTGTCATTTATCTCCGGCCAGAAAAGGGACAAACAGTAGAATTTTGTCTCTTGCAATTTGAAAAGTCTATGTCCATGCTGAACCATAAAGTAATTAACCCAGAAAGTCCTAGCTACCTGCAGTGCGTTTCGACGCGGCCGATAACACTGGTCAACATGAAATTTGTTGCAAGGAATGTGAATTGTGTTCTAAGGTAAGTCGATGGTGCTGATTTCGAAAATGAAATCAGTTTTTCCCTATCGGGCTCAGTGTTCGTGTTACGCACTAACCTGTACCTAATGCAATTCATGAAAATTCTGCCAATTAGGCTGTGGTTTAACCTATATTTACTCTACAGATATTGTTGAATAACAGTCATTATATGACCATAGAATGACCAGCACGTTCCTAAGGCCAGGGACCTTCCTCCAATTGCAACAAACCAAATCGTGAATAAGAGAGAGGCATGGCAACACTGTCGATGAGTCATGTCCGAACACGTAGATTCACAGAGTTGTTTGTTGTCACATGCGTCTCAGAATTGTGAGTTCTGACGGAGTGGGAAGTGACTGCCTTTGATTAGGTTGTGATTTGAAGTTTCAGAAGTTGTGTGTAGTGTTAGTGCTTAAGAAAATGCCTCGTACCTGCGTAAATAGCCTTAATTCATTTTGTTATACAGTATGTAACATTGTTATTCGTACACATAGAATTTCCGAGGAAAAAATGTCATATCTACTAGTAAATATAATCATTTTCATATGTACCTGGAAATTAATGTTAATGAAGGTTTCACCAACAAATGTCAATAAAAATGTATGTTCAAAGTGTATAAACAGAGCATATAATTTGTGTGAAAAGAGAAAAACACGCTGCTTCTTGCAACATTGTCATTCGTACAGGCAAGAGTTTCAATCTTCCTCGCATACAGCGCCACCGCTATTCAGGCGATTTCATGCACTTTGCAACTTCGTAACAAGTTTGAACATGCAGGCGCGCTCCCCGTCAAGCGGAATGCTTGCGTAGGTATTGTTGAAGGCCTATCGTCCATCTATCAGTGTGTTCGAAATGGGCAAGGTGAAGGAGCTTAGTTCCGATCTGAAGGATGTTATTATAAATTTGGCTCTTAGAAGTTATTCGTTAAGAAAAATTGGACAAACAGTCAATAAATCAAACTCCACAGTTCAATACATAGTAAACAAATTTAGAGAGGAAGGTTCAACACAGAATGTGCCGAGAAAACCAAAAGAGAGACGGTTGAATAAAATATTTTAAAAAGAGTGCGAGAAAACCCCCGACTAAGTGTTCATCAGTTACGACCGTTAGTAGAAAATATTGCTGGCAAGATGATGTCCGATCAAACTGTCCGACGTGCCTTGTGGAAGCATGGATATCATGGCAGAATACCACGAAAGAGACCGTATGCAAATAAGGTGAATCGCAGGAATAGACTTTCATTCGCGAAAGAGCACATCCACAAGGACCAGGATTTTTGGGATAGTGTCATATGGTCAGACGAGTCCAAGATTAATCGTATACGGGTCAGATGGGATAAATAGGGTCTGGAGAAAATCAAATAAAGACAATGATCACATTAACACAGTTCCAACAGTTAAACACGGTGGTGGGTCATTAATGATTTGGGGCTGTATGTCGTCCAAAGGTGTTGGTACCATCCAGTTTATTGATGGTATCATGGATGCACATGTCTATTTGGACCTATTGAAGAACTATGTAAAGCAGAGTGCCCAAAAAATGGACATGCCGCCTATCTACAGATTCCAACAAGATAATGACAGTAAGCATAAGGCACGAGTTAACATGAATTGGATAATATCGAATGTGCCCAAACTACTACAAACACCAGCTCAAAGTCCAGACTTAAATCCCATTGAGCATTTATGGGCAATTTTGAAGAGACGAGTCCATAAAGCAGGCGTCAAGTCCAAACAAGAGTTGAAAACTGTTGTGCAAGCCGAGTGGAATAAAATAAGCTCTGAAACATGTCGGAAACTGGTTAATTCTATGAATAACAGGTGTCAAGCAGTAATTAAAGCCAAAGGATACGCATCAAAGTATTAGAACTGTCAGTCAATTTGCTCTGAATATACTTTTTTTCTTTTATATTATTAAGTGTACGAATAGAAAAGTTGTATAAAAAATGGCATGTTTCTCTTTCAGTTTCATTTAATTTATTATTGTCATTGGTTATACAGAATTTGGGTAAGATTTTATGTTCTTAATGATATTAGTTATTGAATTGTAAAGAAACAATTTCAAAAGAGTGTATTTCCTTTCAGATATTAAAGCATTTTCTTTGAAAATCCGTGTGTACGAATAAGAATGTTACATACTGTATATGTGGAGAGTTGACATTTAAGTAAAAAAAGCGACAAATTACCCCTCTTATAAAGAAGTGATACGAACTTTATTTTGGGTGTAAAGTTGGGTACCAAGACAAAACATGGGCCCCCCACATATGCTGTTTGACCTGTGTTACACTTCTGACAAGCTGGTTAAAAGGATCAAGTCACATGTCATTTGCTGTTCCCATGGTTTGGAGGGAACCATCAGATCACACAACAGACTGTTATTTCTGACTGACCAAAATAGCTGGAATCACGTCGAAAACAAGGAACACTGTGCAGTACCCAAATTTACTATCAGCCACGAGACCTGTATGTCACAATGAAGAATTGCCGGTACCAAAGCCTCCTGAGAATGTGACTGTGAGTGAAGATGATTGTCGTGACCAACACGGGGAAGAAAGTGCCGACCCAACATTTAAAGTGTCCGGTTCATCAATGGAGCCACACTAATTGTCACAAGGGGATCTGAACGATCTTACGCGGGATTTAAATTTGTCTAAGCAACAGTCTGAACTTTTAGCTTTGCCACTGAAAGGTTGGAATCTCCTCGCTTGCGATACGAAAGTGTGTTTTTTTTTTTCGTGAACGCCATACTATTTTCTCAGAATATTTCTCCTACGAAGGAGACATGGTTTTTTGTAATGACATCTCATCCGTTATGGATTGTCTTGGCCATGAATACAGGTCACACGATTGGCGTCTTTTCATCGATTCTAGCTGAGTTAGTATGAAAGCTGTACTTCTCCATAATGGAAACAAATTCCCATCAGTACCAATTGCTCATGCTGTTAACATGAAGGAGACGTATGAGAACTTGAAACAGCTTCTGACAAATATCCAATATGAGAAATACAAATGGAATATATGCGGAGATCTGAAGGTAATTGCAACTCTGCTTGGCATGCAGCATGCATGCACAAAGCATTGCTGCTTCTTATGCGAGAGGGACAGCAGAGACAGAAAAAATCACTATTGTGGGAAAAAAATGGCCTCTTCGCAGTGAATTAGTGCCTGAACAGAAGAATGTGGCGAACACTCCTCTTGTTGACCCCAAAAATGTGTATCTCCCTCCTCTGCACATAAAATTGGGACTAATTAAAAACTTTGTGAAAGCCATGGACAGAACTTCACGTGGATTCTTGTACTTGCAACAGAAATTCCCAAGAATCAGCGATGCCAAAATTAAAGAAGGAATATTTGTAGGGCCTCAAATGAGGGAATGATGAATGACGAGAATTTCATTCAACAATTAACAGATGTTGAAAAAATGGCATCGTTGTCTTTTACAAGTGTATGTAAAAACTTTTTAGGCAACCATAAAGCAGAGAAGTATCGCAATATTGTACATGGACTAATTAGATCATACCAACGCATGGGATGCAACATGTATCTAAAATTACATTTCTTGAATGATCACCTGCACTTCTTCCCAACTAACCTTGGTGCCGTTAGTGACGAACACGGTGAACGGTTTCACCAAGATATTGCTCTAATGGAAAAGCGGTATCAAGGCAAATGGAGTGCCGCAATGATGTCCGACTACTGCTGGACCTTACGAAGAGATATTCCTGAGGCAATGTTTCGTAGGAAATCGGGAAGGAAACATTTTTAGGTATGTTTATACACTTTCATGTTACTCATTTACTTCATTCCTTTGTATACTGACACAGATTTCTTACCTTTTACGTTTGTAGCACTTTTGTGAAAGCGAGTCCTTTCGACCAATACATATAGAACATAGGCTGAGGTAGGAAAATACAAAAAACATTTTTACAGGAAATCTGAGCCTTATGGAGAAATTCTGAAATTAGATCTGCATTCCGGGGCTTCACAACTTATAGAAACAGCTTGATTTGTTCTTGTAACATTCACAAATATTTTTTTGTAGACCAGTGTAACCAGAGCCAGATGAAGAGAAGATTTTGTGGGAGGGGGTAACATGGCTTAGGCCCCTTGGTGTGCATGAAGGGAAAGTGTGTTTTCAAAAGGTCTCCGACTTCCCAGAAAAGGACGGCCCATAAAATCACTGCATTTCCTACCAATGCATCCATTTTTGTTCAACCAAAATGTATGTCACCGTAGGATCCGAGCGCTTCGAGTTCTGTCGGTTGCGGGACTTCTTGAGTCTTTTGTCACCATGGTGCCAATCAGAGTTTCTTTCTGCCAAGGTCGTTGCACCTATGAATCGGCTCTTCAGCTTGAGTGGCAAAAGACATGTTGTACGGAGGAAAGTTGCACCGGAAAAATTACCTTCTTAAATAAGATGAAACCTGTAAAACATCCAAAGATATTTATTCGGGGGTGGTCCCTCTGACAAAACATCAATACTCTCAAAATTCTTCGAACGGACTGTGTAAAACATTGCAATACTTCAAAAACTGAACCTGCTCTGCAACACAAGGAAAATGCCTCATTTAGCAATTAATGTGCCTTTGTTAAGTTGGTAAGTTCAGTATGGCACTACATTTTAAATAATGCTGATGGAATAAATTAATAAAGTTTGTTAAATGACAACGACTCCTTACCACAAGACTATAATTATTCTTTACGGATATCCCCTATAACGGTTTGGGGTTCGACGTGCTGACCCCACGTCACCCCATTACTGGTTAACGATCTCCACACCTCTAGATAGGATTGTGGGAGGGAGACTGGCAGTCGGGAGATAGACCAAGGCCCTACCAGGGCTGTCGAACCACGGGTTATTATTTATTTATAGATGCTTAAATATATATGCAACCTCACATGTCTTTCCAGTGACTTATTTCAAGGGTTATACTTGACTCAACAAAATAAGCTTACTGTGTGAAGCAGATTCATACGAACCAAAAATACCCAAAATTATAACAATAATAATAATTTACTTCAAAATTACAAAAATGTATTTACTTGTTCTTGTTTAAATTTTCGATTCTTCGAAAAGTTTGTTAAGGAGTTGAGTTGAGTTGTTTTTAAGTCCACTTTATGCACAGTAAGACTAATCGGGACTGGACCTACAGTTTAAAGTAAGATCCTGACCACTGTGTACCTCAACCCATGTATCGAACCCGGGACCCCTCGATTACAAGGCAACAACCCTATCACTGCGCAATCGGGGAGGCATCGTTTGTTAAGGAGGAATCTCAGAATCGGTCTTCACGATATCGAGAAAAATATGCGACTCGAGAAATCGTACAGTTTGTGAAGATAATTACTTTTAACACGTTGCGTGTTTTAGACTGTTTCAATAGTAGAATAGATATTTGGTGCGAATAATACTACTTACCCGGAGATATGAGGCATCCTGCCACCATTATACTTATTTAGCGTGTATTGCACTCTGATTCGGGACCAGTTGTAACTGTTTGCATGTATGTGGTTTACCGCTGCACAAGCGGTCGTTCTTCAATCTACTAAAGCTCAAAACATTGTTTGGACGCAACGGCAACACTCAACACCCAACCCTGCCTGTTGTTGACCTGTGACTGCTAGGGGTGGAAAGACCGCTCCCTCAAAATTCCGAGAAACGACGAAGTTGTAGGTTCCTACACTGACATCCACTATAGCTAGAACCAGGAAAACGAGAAAGAAATGTGGTTTTGGGTTCGTGCCACTCAAATTAAGAACAGTGTTTCTAACTGAAAAAAAAATACTGAAAAACTATTTTGCAATATTTGTCATGAAAGTAAAATTTTCAGCAAATGTAGAACAGTTTGCCGGGGCCACGTGAACGTTTTGGGGGGCCAGTGCCCCCCGGGCCCCCCTAACGACGTTCCTGAGTTGATCCAAATGTTGTTTTTCTGTCGTGCAGCGTGACCGGAAAGTTTGTGGATGTATTGCGTTCCTGAGTTGGGTTTTCTGTTCACATTGGTCTTGAATTTGTCATATTTTATGCTTATGGCGAGATCCAGGTAGTTTAGTGTGCTGTATTTTTCTTTCTCTGGTATGAACTGGATGCGTGGGTGGGCCGAGTTAAATAATCGTACAAGTTCTTGTAATTGTTCGTGTTTTTTGTACAGAAGAATGGAGTCGTCAGCGTACAGTCTGTAGCCATTTCTGGAAAGGAGGAGTGAGGACAAGACATTGGTTTTTATTGCATACATAACTATGTTGGAGAGGATAGCGGAAAGGGGGTTTCCCATGGCCAGGCCTTCCTCTTGATAGAAGTATTGGCCTTCGAACTGTAGGGCAGAGGTTTCCAGGCAAACTTTCAGGAGGGATATGATTAGTTCAGTCTCATAAGGGTTTTTTGGGTTAGTTAATATCCACTTCCTGGTCTCACTTATTGCAAGGCTTCTTGGTATGGATGGGTACATTTCCTGGATGTCTATGCTGGCCATTTATGCACACCCACCCAACCTGCTCCTTCCCAAGACAAGAAACCAAGTACGGACCTCAAAGTGCGAACAAGTGCTGCTCCAGGAAAGCAGACGACGAGAGCGGGAACCGCCGCTTACAGCACCAAAACCCCATTGCGCGGTAAAAGAAGGAATCACTACGCCCACACGGGAATGGCAAAAAGTGAAAGGACTGCATCAACTAGCGCCGCCACGAGCACAAGCTGAAGAAGAAGGAACCACGCCGCCTGCAGCAAGACAGTACACACCTGACGAAGCCACTGAACGGGTGGCGAAATCGATCGGGAAAGAAATTTACGCGGAAAAATGAAAAGTAAGTTTATCAGAGTTAATTTCGCATTTTGCAGTTTATTTCACAACATTTCGTGACCAAACATGGTAGCAAATAGCACCTCACACGTTTCAAAAATATGAAAATTTAACACTAGAATGTGTTATTTCACGTTTCATGTTTTCGTCAGGAACGAAATATGCATGCCCCTAGTCATTGAGCATTCAGCCCCTATTGCACTTTGTACCAATCACAAGGTGCTCTATTTCTAGCTTGTCCTGGAGTTCGGATATACAGATGCCATGTTTTGAGGATCCAGGTCCAGTATGTTTTTATTCAAGATACTGAACAAAAGGACATCCAGAGTCTGAATATAGTTCAAGTACACAATCACCTCAACTAATGGACTGAATTCACTGCACATAAAATGCCATCGAAACATCACATAGTCCCTTATGAACTATCATCTCCTCTTGTGGAGCGGTATAATTCCTCATCCAGTGTGCTTATTTTCAGTTCTGGCAACTATAAAATTACAAATAAAAAATATTTTACTAGTGCTTATACATACACCTTACCTGGTGTTATGATTATGTTTTTAGCATTGCTTATCAATTCTACAGCTCCCTCAACATTTACTTCATTGTGAGTGCCTGTAATTTCCATAGGTTTTCCACCACCAGTCGATGAAGTGCCGTAACCACCAAGAATGACGTTTGGTAATGAGCGGTTCATAGCCTGAAACAAGCCCAAATATTTCACATCTCTCAATGCATGTTTCAGCAGATTTACAATTGAAAATGCACTTGGTCTAGGATACACGAGTTACATTAATATTTGGGATAGTGCCGAAGAATTGGTACTCTTACTTAAATACGGTGGAACCTCGATTTTACATTTTACAGCTGTGACGCACAACGGGGAGAGGCGAAAGGGATGGCATGAGACTCTTATGAAAGTTTACGTAGGTGTTAACCCTTTCCCCACCTCGCCGCCGTGAGCACTATAATTTGTTCATAAAAAACAACCAGTACAATAATATTTATACAAATATTGAATTTATTATTCCTGCGTTGTTAAAAAAAAGATGATTAAATGATTGTGAACATTATAAGTATATACTTTTGCTGCTTGTTGTATTTACAGTTCCGTCTTAGTTATTAGAGGCCTCTATTTGTTTTACTTATCCCATGCACACACACCCTAACTAAGTCCCGGCGCCTTCCGTTGGGGCCCTTATTCACTGCACTCTCACCTGCATATTCCTTCCAACCTAGTCCAGTCCTCCTCTTTTACACACTTTCCTTCGGTGGCTTCTTTCTTCCGTACTTATATATACTCCACTCCTTTTCTAGTGTTTAGTTCAATTTCACACATGAAGAAAAATTCTTATCCAAACTATTTGCACAATTCACACTCGCACACTCTCTACAGGCTGTTTTATTATGTCCTTCTACTCCGCCATACTATATCTCCGTTGCTTTATGTAGCTTCTCTCCTCGAAGAGAGGAAAAAAATAACATAAAAAACTTCCACCTTCTCCCCCCTGGGGTGGTTCTTGGACTGACCGGCAGAGGGGGTGTCCAACAAGAGTCCTTTTTGGTCAGTCACACGAGGTGCTGCCCTCTTGCGTATTTTGTTACACTACATGTTGAAATTGCACATCTAGCTGCCCGTAATCTGTCATGGATCGTATATGAGGGTACACTGATATTACTGGACCTCAATTAATCCATAACTATAACCCAAATACCCCAGGAGAATAGGAATAGATTAATATTTAATATAAACCCAAGAATATATATATATATATATATATATATGTATGTATGTATAATTAAAATACGAAATTTCTACCCGCACCTTCTCGCCAGAGTCTTCCATGACCGGATCACTTATACTCCAGAGAAGAGCACAAACTACACACGAAACACATACAAAAAAATAATATGTATATTATTATTGCAAAAGAAATACTAAACTGGTGGTCGCCTCACAACAGGGGACCAAGATGATAAAACTTAAAATGAAGGAAAATGTAAAATCTAATAGTGTTTTGCTCTATTGGTACTATAAAGATTGGATGTATAATGCGGAAAATGTGAAATCTGGAAATATAAAAGTGGGGTTTCAAGTATCATCAGTATTGGTGGGAATTGGTGAGACCATCAATATCGATCGAAGTGGTATTTATTAGCCCTAATAAATATATTTTGTGCATACGAGGTGTGGCTAGAAAAAACCGTATTGATGTTACTATCAACAAATGGCAAGCACGTCAAGGATAAGCGGTGCATGGGTGTATAATGTGATATCTTGCTTATCGGCTGTGTGATTGCCTAGGGTGCACGGCGCTCAGTTCTTCTGTAGCTTGTGGACGAAGTGAACCGTACATCTGTGCTCCGTCGGAAAAAAAAATAAGTGTGAAAGTGGACCAGCATATCAATCTGAAGTTTCTTATCAAACTTGGAAAATCCGCCACAGAAACTTATGGTTTGTTGAAGGAAGTGTACAGAGATGTGTGTTTATCACGCACTCATGTGTTTGAGTGGTTTCAAAGGTTTAGAGAGGGACGAGAAGTGATTGCGAATGACAAGCGTCCTGGACGTTCTTGCACGTCAAAAACGGAATCAAACATTGCAAATGTCGGTGAATTGATTCGAATTGTGTGCCCGAAGGTCAAATTGTCAACCAACAATATTTCATTACGACGCTGACGCCCTTCATGGGCTAGTAAGAAGACGACAGCCTGATTTGTGGAAAAGCAAGTCATGGATTCTTCATCAGGACAATGTTGCTGCCCACACGGCATTGTGAGTCAAGGCTTTATTGGCTAAGTATGAGATCCCAGTGTTAGAACATCCATCCTATTTTCCGATCTCACTCCGTGTGACTTTTTTTATTACCAAAGATCAAATCAGCACTGAAAGGAACCAGATTTAAGACCATAGAATCTGTGAAAACAAAAGCAACGGTCATGAACATGGTTTCAGAAAACGATTTCCAGCACTGTCTCCAGCAATGGAAGATTCGTATGGAGCGGTGTATTGATAGTGCAGGGGCGTACTTTGAAAAAGATAATGTTCATATTCTACAAAATAACCAATAAAAGATTTTGTAGCAACAGTCCGGTTTATTTCTAGCCACACCTCGTATATCAAAACCACAGTTGCAAATTATATAATTTACATTCATAAAAATAAAACATTAAAAACAGCTAAAGATTGCATTAAATTACAGGTTACTTACAGATACATCAGACTGGTTCAATTATCGGTAACTAACTAACTAACTAACTCTCTAGTCTTGTTAAACCTGAAGATTTATGGCTGCAGCAACACAAGCCATCCATCTGCCCCTATCCTGGGCAAGATCAATCCAATCTTTTCCATCCTTACAGATTTCCTTTAGGTCCTTCTCAACGTTATCTCTCATCTTTGTCTTGGCCTTCCTACAGGTCTCTTACCATCCAGTTTCCCAACAAGAATCCTGTAAACTCTTCTTTCCTCTCCCATTCATGCCACAAGGCTTGCCCATCTAAGTCTTCTTGATTTAATTATTCTAAGAATATCTGGACATGAATACATATTATGCAGTTCTAAATTACATAACCTTCTCCACTCACCTGTCTCCTCATACCTTTTAGGTCCAAATATTTTTCTAACAATTTTGTTTTCAAATACTCTTAATTTATTAATTTTTTACACAAACAAAACTGATTCACAAATGTTTTGATTAATTTCTTCCATCCCTACAAAAATTCAGGAACAGAAACGTAATTTTCTAATAAAGGTCCAATTATAGATAATTAACGTATTATATTACTATTAAAATGAAATTAATATAAGAAATTTATACCTTGCACATGATCTTGTATATGACAAAATTGCACCAGAAGATCCAATGAGTACTCCTACAATAGTCATAAGGTTGTTGTTCAACATGAAACCTTCAGCACACAGGGCCCATCCGGAGTAACTGTTTAGCACAGTAATCACCACTGGCATATCAGCACCTGGAAAGAGATGGATTGGAATTATTAATACAGTGAAATTTTAGCTGATAGCAATATACACATAAAATTTACTGATACCAATAACCGATATTCTACTGATCCAATAAAAAATTCAAAATGGTTCATTGACCTCCCTAATAAATTAATGTTACCAGATGAACCTAACTTTTGCAATGCTAAAGAAACTGCATATTTAGACATTTACTTTTAAAAAAGCATGGATTGGAGATTATATATTTACATCCATAAAATTATAGCAAAATGGCACAACATTGCACTTATTGAAAGATATTTATAAATAGATCAGTAAAATTATTGGTAATTTTACCAATAAACCAATATGCCTATATCGACTGATGTCAATAGAGTACTGATTAATCTGTTAGATCCCTAATTAATACTTTTAAAGTGAGATGAGACAAATCACTTGGGAACAAACCAATCAACAGCAATGTTTTTACACTGCAGCAGCATTATATGCTGCACAAGCCTAATGTGTAAATCACCAACCCTGAGACCTTCTGTAAACAAACGGTCTCACCGATTCGATGTATCACTCCACGTCAGCTGATTCATGACCGCAATCACCTGCTGTTACACTAATAGTTCGCCGCACCTATTCATTTTATATAAGAACCTCTGAATGTGAGAACCCACTCTCAAAGCATCAGACGAATATGCAGCCGCATACATTGTTACTCTCCCGGTCATTCTCTTTCATAACCCTTAAAACTGCAGACACTGACACACCACTGCACTGGGATACCAACTTAACCACTTCATTTACTGGTTTCTCAGGATACCACTGACCAGTGGTATCTCGTCCCTTGGGGCTTCTGGGGCTTAGCCCCTAAAGAAAAACGGACGTATTCACGCAATTATCAATCACCATAATGCATAACTATCACACAGTCTTTTAAAAAGCGATTTTTACCCACGTAAATTCATCGTCTGTTGCAATGGATACGACAGCGCTCCTAGCGGGATTGATGTCAATTATCGCTTTCCGGGGCACGTCGCAAAGGAAGGCGTGGCCTACACTAACCTACGCTACAGTGAAGGTCACATGCTAGCAGAGAGAGGAGGGGAGAGTGCAATGGATTTGAGTGCTTATTCGGGGCTACTTCCGTTGCGTCGCGTTCGATCTCGCGTGTTGTTCTGTAGTGTTTTGGTGGCTTTCATTCGCTATGTTTGAGTGAGTTTGGCAGGGTTGATGTTCGAACACAAATTGATGAAGGACATAGGCTGTCAATTACAAGACACAATGAATTTGTCCGAAAAAATAGGCATATATTAAATAGAATTATCGATTGCTTAAAATTCTGTGGTCGACATGAACTTGCTCTACGAAGACATAGTGAAAGAGAATGATCTTTAAACAGAGGCATCTTCAGAGATTTATTATCCCTTCATAGAAGAGGTAACTTCGTGTTCTTTATTGTAGTGAAGAGTTGAAAAACATAAACTCTATCAGTTGATTGCATTCATTTTTTATTTAAAATTATTTAGAGGGTACCTTTTCAAAAACAGTAAAAATGACAAAGATAGTTTTAATAACTCCAGTGGCAACAGCTGAATCTGAACGATGTTTCAGCACATTGAAGCGTATTAAAACCTGCTTAAGAAATGCAATGGGACAAGACAGACCAAATGCCTTGGCACTTGCTTACAATAGAGATAGAATACATTTCAAACATAGAGGGCTTCAACGAAAAAGTAATGACAAAATTTGCTGAGCAGAAGAACAGGAGTCAACGTTCGTAGAAAGGTATGTTTCACAACAATACCTGTTTATTTTGTAATCATGTGAATTGTCATTATATTTTAAATTCTTTAAAAAAATAAGTCCAGTTTTGTAGTTTAGAAGATAAATACCCATTTTTTTGTAATTCATGTAATTTGTCATTACATTTTAAATTCTTTCAAAAATGTAAGTCCAGTTTTGTAGTCTAGAAGAAAAAATACCTATTTTTTGTAATTCATGTGAATTGTCATTTTATTTTAAATTCTTTAAAAAATAAGCCCGGCCAAATTTGAGGCCACGAGACGCCACTGCCACTGACAGAACGTTACATAAATATTGAGTTGAATCTCACCCCTTTTCAAAGGCTGCCCTTGCTGATGTTTTGAAAACAAGCTCGGAGAACATGGAGACCTTCCCGCTCGCATAGAACTCGGCATGTTATTTTTCTAAGGATAAGTCAGGCAATATTACTAAGTTGCACTACTTCCTTGCTGTCCACATGATTATTTTTAGAAAATAACCAATGTTATAAAATATCATTATGTACACAAATCTCTAAGCTCATTGAAAGTTACAATGAATATTACTACAAAATGTTCACACTTATCTTGCCTTGCCATGTCACCAAGTTATTTTACTATATTTGGCGGAACAAAAATCGTTATTAGGATGCTTGTCAAAGTTTCCAACCGCAATAAATTTACAAACTTTCCTTGTCCTGTTTTGATCATCATCATCATCAATATATTTATTGGACTTACAGCATTGCATATGGCTGTTTATGCCCATTATATATTTTATTTACATAAGGTACAATTTACATAAAATCTACAAACAAATTTCAAATACACTCCTATCTATATCATCCTTAGAAATATACATTACCATGTTATATCATTTTGTCTAAAAAATGCAAGTAAAATATATTCAAGTCACATGCAGGAAAGAAGCCAAATTTATGGGAAATGATTACTGGTGCAAAGAGTTAACCATAAAGGTGAAGCAATAAGTAAAATAAAAAGAAAGAGCATTGGGTTTAAAGGGAGACATCATTTGCGGCAGCGTATCCCATACTACAAATTGGCCATTGTTTTACCTTACGTAATGAATCCTGTAACAACGCTGGATTTTCGTGTGTATTATTTTACTTCTATGAGTTTGCAATGCTTTCTGCATGCAGGTGGTTTTGTTTACAGAAGGTCTCTGGGTTTGTGATTTGAACTTTACTCTCGATTGTTGAAATCTTCAAGCAACAAAGCAGGTTGTTTTGGTGTGAAATATACCTAAAACTACAAACTTAAGGGCGATTTCACACTGAAGAAAAAGGCGACGCATGTTACTTGGGAATGAGCTAATCAAGGGTAAAGTTTCAGGCCATAGTGGCATGACAGGCTGCACAAGCCTGCATTAGATTGGTGAAATCCTCAAGTGACATGTGTCACATGTTGGTGTGAATTCTTCCTAAGGGTGATCCAATACCAGAAAGATTTAATTTGCATTAAATTACCACTTTTAGTCAATACTTTGTTAAACTTCAGTTATTCTATGAGTTGTGCAAAATATAAACAGATACTTTATTGCAGAATGTAAACTTTTCTTGGATATACATGAAATGCACAATTTTAATTCATTCTATGACAATATTGTGTGGCAATAGTGCTTTCCATGATTAAGTGACAGCTAGTTCAATACTCAGATTATCTGGTATATGACCCTCTGGATATTTTGAAGCTAAACTTTAGTAGATTCATGGATGGCAAAACAAAGAATGCGTGTTAAATTTCAAATACAGTATATGTAAATTAGGAGTATGTATTTTAACTTACATTTGTTGGTATTTATTTCATTTACAGTAGGGATTGGACTGATTAATCGGTACTTTATCGGTATCGGCCAATATAGGCATATCGGTGTATCAGATTATCGGTTAAATTACCGATCCAATATATCGATAAATATCTGGTAATTTAGTGCAAAATTATGGCGCTTTGTTGTAATTTTTATGGATAATGGCCATGCCCTACATTCTGAAAAAGAAAATGTCTAAGTATGCAACTTCTTTTGCACTGCAGTCACCTTGAAACACACATTCATTGAGTAATTCAATGAACCTTTCAGGTTCTTCAAGAACCATTTCTAATTTTATATCGGATCGGTAGAATATTGGTTATCGGTATCTGTAAATTTTATATCGGTACTTTATCGGTATCAGCCAAATTTCATATCGGCCCATCAGTAGTGGAAGTGTATTGGTTCTACGCAATCCTTGTAGGTATGCCTAGTGTTTAACCTCAGTTGTGACATATTTTGATGATTTTGATAATTTTTTTATGGATTTTATTGCGTTCGACGATGTTCTAGCCCTATTTTTTGCTCAATCTCATTTTTTGGAGCCTCATCTTTGTAGGTATGCCATGATCTTACGTGATATAACTTAACCTATTAACTTTTTTACAGCCTTTTACGGGTTAAAATAACCTACAAAGTGTAAAAATGGTTGTTTCTACGCAACCCTTGTAGGTGGACCTAGTATTTAACCTCAGTTGTGACATATTTTGATGATTGTTTTGTTGATTTTATAGCATTTGACGATGTTCTAACCCTATTTTTTGCTCAATCTTATTTTTGTAGGTGGTGGGCCCTCAATGTAAACGCCTACGATGTATTTGTTTTTTTTTGTAGGTGGTGGGCCCTCAGCGTAAACGGCTACGATGTATTTTTTATGATGTGTGAGCCCCTTTTCACGATGTATGTCGTGGCATTGGTTCAATGCCCTCCACTACTTTTTGGAGGGGGCCCACAGTGGGAGGGGCTCGCAGTGTTGCCACCTTACTCCACAAAAATTTCACCATATGATATTTCACAGGCGAAGCTAACCTACAAATAGAAGTTGGCAAGACTGACTAGTACCAAGAAATTTGCTTCACAAACCCCCCTTTTTTTAAATTTTGCCATATGATATTTCACAGGCGAGGCTAATCTACAAATAGAATTTGACAGCGCTGATTACGATCTATGCTGTAATATTTTGTAACCTTCTAAGATGATAAGTATGCAGTAAGATGGAGAGTTGGTGACAAATGAGTATGATCTAACAAATGCTAACTGGCAATAGTGGTGGTGCAGTGTTGATGCTCTTGTTACCCCCCTGTTTTTTCTAGCATACTGATCTATTGCATGCTAACCAAAAACTCTTAAGCAATATTGGGAGACAGGCTCGTCTTTTGTAATGCCACGGACGGAAATATGCATACCTCTGTCTTCCACATGTATGTAATGCGATTTGAGGGGAAGGGGGTCAATTAACTTTATGGCTGACAATGTTTCTATAAAATAACAATTCCTATGAACTCTGTAAATTTCCGAGCATATGTTGTATTCATATTTTTACTTATCTTCGAGTGTACATCCCAAATCTGCAAACAGATTTTCGCTAACTCCTACCGTTTAAGAGATAAACCTACTTCCGGTCGCCATTTTGGATTTCCGAGCATAGGTTGTATTCATACTTTTACTTATCTTCGAGTGTACATTACAAATTCGCAAACAGATTTTGGCTAACTCGTACCGTTTAAGAGATAAACCTACTTCCGGTCGCCATTTTGAATTTCCGAGCATAGGTTGTATTCACACTTTTACTTATCTTTGAGTGTACATTACAAATCTGCAAACAGATTTTGACTAACTCGTGCCGTTTAAGAGATAAACCTACTTCCGGTCGTTATTTTTAATTTTCGAGCATAGGTTGTATTCATACTTTTACTTATCTTCGAGTGTACATTACAAATCTGCAAACAGATTTTGGCTAACTCGTACCGTTTAAGAGATAAACCTACTTCCGGTCGCCATTTTTAATCTCCGAGCATAGGTTGTATTCATACTTTTACTTATCTTCGAGTGGACATTAGAAATCTGCAAACAGAATTTGCCTGTTTCTCTCCGTTTTAGAGATATTCCAAAAAAATAAATATATATATATATTTGATAAGCGACAACAACAGAGCCATCTATGTGCAAATGTTGGAACTTGATGAATGCTTGAGGTGGACAAGTCATTTTTTTCAGTACGGCAACATTTTTTTACTCTTTTTGTCAGTGAATGGGTTGATTATGAAACATGACACTTTCGAGGCTATGGGGTCGGGATGGTCTTTATGTGGTAGTCCTCATACATTAACCGTTTACGTGAACAAATTCATGCCTTTTTCTGCATCGAGTTACGTCCCTCTACCACCGAACATTCAAAGCAAGAAAGCAGTGTTAAATATTCAAAATAATGACTCAAAATGCTTTCTTTGGTGCATCTTGGCAGCTCTGTATCCTGTTCATTGGAAAAATAATCCAGAGCAAGTTTATCATTACAAGCAGTAGGAGACAGAGTTTGAAAATGTAATGTCTAGCATTGAATACCCCGTGGCATTGTCAGACATATCAAAGTTCGAGTCGCGCGCACGAGATTCTGATGGAAAACGCATTGCTATTAATGTATATTCTTATACGTCAGAAAAACATCTTGTGCATCCAATCAGGATAAATGATATCAACAATAATAATGCTCATATAATTAATCTTCTTCTAATTTCAAACAACAATATTCACCATTACTGTCTCATTCGTTCACTATCACGACTAATCAAAAGTCAAGCAACGAAGTATGAAAATCACATCGAAGTTTGTCCAAGGTGTTTGACCACGTTTAATGATCGAAGAAAATGCAATCACCAAATATATTCCGCACGGCAAATTGCTATTGAAAAACGTGTCGAACATGAAATATATTGCGGTGACAACAAACCAGCTCGAATGTTGATGCCCAAAAAGAACGAAGTCGAAGAATTCAAAATGTACAAGGCTTTGTTTGATCATCCAGCCATTATCGTCGCAGATTTTGAATCATTTCTGAAGCCACTGTCCACCTGCAACCCAAATCCAGAAATTTCCTCCATATTGTCATACGACAAGATGAAATAAATAAACCATATGTATACCGTGGGCCGAATGTTATCGAACAATTTTTTCAAAAGATGAAAGAGGAGGTTGAGATAATTGGCAGCTTATTGCAAATATCCAAACCGATGAATTTGTTGACATCAGAGGAACAAAAAATATTTAATGAAACTGTCGAGTGTCCAGTGTGCAATCAATACTTCACAAACGAGAATCGTAAAGTGTTTCACCATTCGCACACAGATGGTCGTTTCATCAGCGGAATCTGTAATGCTTGCAACCTCAAAATTCAAAGGCCGAAATTTGTCCCCATGTTTTTGAATAATGGATCGAATTACGATTTTCATTTCTTAATTCGGAAACTTGGATATGACACACACAAAAAAGATATTCTTGCTCAAAATGAAGAACAAGAACATTTCTATAAGTAAGACAGTTAAGATTTCGGGGACAAACAAAACCATAGAAATGAGGTTTCTTGACTCGTTCAGATTTCTCTCTGCAAGTTTGGACGCTTTAGCAAGTAAACTCTGTGACGAACAATTCAAAATTACGAAAGCTAGTTTTCCCAACATAGATATAAAACTAATTAGAAGTAAAGGGATTTATCCGTATGAATACGTACACAATGAATCTAAATTTAATGACGACACTCTCCCTCCTCAAAAAGAATTCTTCAGTCAACTGAGAAAAGCAGGAATTACGGACATAGAATACGAACATGCACAACTGATGTGGGATAAACTAGAATGTAAAACATTCGGAGATTATCACAACGCATACTTGAAATTAGACGTAACAATACTTGCGGATGTTTTTCAAGCATTCAGCAAAACGTCAATGTAAGTAGTATACTATTTGTATGTTTGAGGCCAACTCTGATTTCTTGACCAAACGACCACCAAAACCTGAAAATCTCACTTTCTCTCCACGTTCCGCGCCTCATTTATTGCGCTGACGATGTTTCACAGCGTAGAAAAGCAGTGATGAGTGAATTTCACTCTCTCATCCTCTCATCCTTTGAAGGATGAGTGCACCTTATCGTAATTTTCCAAGTCCTGGCCAAATGTTTATATATCGTGACCTTTGTAAACCTCTCTCTCTCTCGGGGGAAACGATGTGCCACACACACACGCGCGCGCGTATGCCTCTCATTATTTTTTCCGTATTGTGATGCAAAAAAAACAAATAATAATAATTGTTTTGTTTTTTTAGGATCCCTTGCCCCTATATAACCTCGCCAGGGTGTGCGGTGGCGGCGAAATCGTCACGAGTTTGGATTTGTACTGCGAATGTTGTCAAAAATTCAATCAACGTTGTTCATTCTCAATGCTAGAATCTTACATAGATTATTCTCTAAAACGAAAATCGATAATCCTATGCAAAGCCCCCAAGGGATTCAGGCAATTTCTAATGTTCGCGTGGATAGCGACGCTCGGTAGAACTTTTCCCGTCCCTGTGGAGAAATTGTGTTTCATCGCTCAATGTAATATTTTCATCACGGACCAAACTATTTTTTCGAACCAACCCAGAAGCATTTGCGCAAATTCGAAATTACCGAATGTCATTCGATAGTGGTTTGGAAAAATTGAAATCAATTTTCGATTCGTTGAGAGCATCAACTCAAACGTTAGCTGCCATCCCGGAGCTTGCACAGCGAGAAATAATTGTTTCGTCCGAGGTGAAATTATTGTTTTCACGCAACGTGCAAAGTATATTACAATCATTTCCAAAACTGACATCATACAATAATGCAATTTTGAAAACAACGACAAATATTGAACGTTCATCGTGGCTTCGAAACCTTACCAATTTTTTCTGCTCCGCATCCGCATATTGGAACGATTTCACAATTTTGCGCGCAAGTTTTGTTTTTCTTGAAAGTATGTGCTCGATTGGGTAATGTTTATGTTTTCGAAAGAATTGCAATTACAAGATGTAATCACCATGCTACCAGCTTCGACGAAAAACCCCTCGCCGCTGCCGTCGTCGCCTCCACATCCACAGCAGCCTCACCCCGAACCCATTCAGCTTGCATCCTCTTCCGCCCGAAGAGATTCTATTTTTTTCAGCTTTCCCACGGTCCTGAACGACGAATCCACCACATCCCCCGATAACGATCCAATCCGAGGAGGATGCGGTGGAAGCGAGCCCCGCAACAACATCCGCTTTGGAAGTTTATCTATCCACATTATACTCGACCAAAAAAAAAAAAGCTGCATTGTTGCACGTGGAATTTTTATGGAATCACAAGCACGAAACAAGTGGATGCTTTGTTTCAGGCATGGTTGACTTTTGTGCTGGGGATCGCCCGTTTCACACACCACACCCTGACGGGGCGTGGAATAGAGACCGAGGAAAAATGATCGACAACATGCATGGGTGGAACTGTCAACGCCCGTTCATTGCTATTTGTCCCCCCACAGGATATTGTGCGCATCACAAAAGTCTTTGGTTGAAAGAAAAAGTATAGCATTGTTCGTTTGTACCACATGCATGAGTGAATCGGTCAACGGGGGTTCATTGCTAGGATATTGTGTTTTAACCAAAGGGGGTCGAGTGGGTGGGGTTCCTATATAACACACCAGTTTCTCCTTTTGTACATCATTATCATAGTGAACGTCAATCGTGGCAGTTCAGTATTCTTTAATTTGTTTGTCTGGCAGTATACATACATAGGAAGTTTTTTTAGTGAGCTACAAGTTTTATTTTGAAGTCTCTCTATCTCTCTCTTGAAAGGTAAGTTCTTTTTTCATGATATATATATATTTATTTTGTTTTGCGTCTGACACACACATATTCAGAGAAATCATAAAAATTGACACACACACCTCCTACAACAGTGTGTGCACTGTTCGCGTCTAATATATATATGTACTTGTGGAAGGAAAAAAAATGTCTAGCATTTTTTTCAACTTTCTTTTCCTTCTGTTTCAGTGTGCTTTCCCCTACCACCACCACCACAACCCCCCAAAAAAATTTCTCTGTATATATATAAATAACAGAGGAAAAATGGAATCGCAACCAGGTCCCTCCGGTCTTTGCGGGAAAGTGGCATGTCGCAACTGTGGAAAATTAATTTCGAAACCTAACATTGCTAGGCATTTGAAAAAATGTCGTCTACCGGAACATGATGTCGTAGTCCCCCCGGCAAAGAAATCTCGCACTGATGGGCATGAATGCGGTGCTTTGAATAAAAGTGCACACATCATGACGTATAAATCTGAAAATAACGAAAAGTGTGACTCGAGCACCTTCCTCGACAATGTGAAATCGCGGGTAGTAGATCAATTACGTGATTGCCTCGTCAATGTTGCAATTAAAATTCATCTCGTCTTGACCCTGCTGTATGAGAAAGTTGTCTCGTCCAAGACAAGCACTTTCAGCTTTTACGTAGGGTGTGAAGGCTTACACGATGACAATCACGAGGATCTTGACGAGATAGTGACACGGCTATTTGAGCACCTGACACAAAAACAAGAAGAGTTTGAAGGTAGAGGAAGTGGATGGAGTCTTTGCGGTCGCAGCCACATGTTAGAACTTCGAGTCTGCAATTTTAAAGCGTTACGCAGCGCTCAAAAAAAACAAAAACAAAAAAAAAGCAAAATGCAGTGTTGAACATACAAAGTAATGATGCGAAGAGTTTCCTATGGTCTGTCATCGCCGCATTACACCCAGCTAATAATCACCCCCAACGTCTGTCCAATTACAGAGGATATGAGGGGAGATACGAGAATATGATGAGAGGAATTTCCTATCCTGTGCCCCTGAATAAGATCAATCAATTTGAAAAAAACTATAGAGAGGAAAAAGGAGAAGATATCGATATTTCTGTGTTTGGGGTTGACGATTCCGGCAATATTCGTGCGTTAAGACCTGCGAGAAGCCAGAATAATGTAATTCGACTCTTGCTTGTAGATGGCCGTTATAGTTTGATACGCAATTTTTCTCGCCTACTCGGAAGACAGATCAGCAAGCATTGCGATAAGATCGAAATTTGCGATCGATGCTTGAGAATTTTTCGCGAGGGAAAGAAGATGAAAGAACAGCACAAGTGTTTTGGCTCCGTGAATGCAGAACCCGAAGATGTCATGCCCGAACCCGGAACCAAGATGAAATTTCAGAAACACCAGGCTCTTCTCCAACATCCCGCTGTCCTTTATGCCGACTTTGAAAGCTTCCAAGTTCCCATGACGTCTTGCAACCCTGATCCCTCTACCTCAAGCACGATACAAATTTTTCACCACGAGCCTTGCAGTTTCTCCATCTACGGAGAAAAATTAAATGATGTCATCTTGTATTGCGGACCCGATGCGGCAAAACATTTTGTTAAGAAGATAGCGGAATGCGCGAGAGAACTTGCACCCAGCCTGAAAGGCTCTTACGTTTCTCCACCTGCTCTCACGACGGAACAACAGCGGAGACATGACGCGGCGACAAGATGCACGGTGTGTAACCAGGCTTTCACCCCCGAAAATCACAAGGTCGTACACCATGACCATCAGAATGGATTATTCCTGAGCACGATCTGTAATTCGTGCAATCTCAAGATTAAGGAGTCGCATTTCGTTGCCGTGTTTCTGCACTACACGGAGAAGTACGACACGCATCTGTTCGTCAAGGAGTTGTACAACATAACTTCTCGAATCAGCATCATCCCTAGAACGAGCGAGAAGTATATTGCGGTGAGGGTGTGGATCCCTCTCCAGGCTGGAGGAAGTGTGGAAGTGCGAATCCTGGATTCTTTTAATTTCCTGTCCTCCAGCCTGGCCACCCTTGCATCTCAACTTGGCGACGAAGATCTTGTGGCCACCAAGCAAATGTGTTTTTCGGGGAGAGATGAGAATTTGAATCTGTTGCGTCGCAAGGGCGTCTACCCCTACGAGTACGTCAACGATTTCGACAAATTTGACGAGACGGAACTTCCACCCCGGGAGGCATTTTATTCTCATCTCACGGAGGACGTCTGTTCCGAAGAGGACTACGAACACGCTCGTAGTGTGTGGACGGCCTTCAATTGCCAAACTTTTCGTGATTATCACGATCTCTATCTCAAATTGGACGTGACTCTTCTCATGGACATTTTCGAATCGTTTCGCAAGAGATGCATCTCGATCTACAGGTTGGATCCTGCGTATTTCTTCACGACGCCGGGATTGACTTGGGAATCGATGATGAAATACACCAACGTGGAACTGGGGCTCATGGCAGAGAAGGAAGAGTATGCCTTCATGGAGAGTGCGATACGCGGTGGCATCGTCCAATGTCCCCGACGCCATGCTCAGGCAAACAATCCTCATACGCCTGGTTACGATGCATCGAAGCCCAACACCTACATCGTCTACTGGGATGTCAACAACCTGTATGGCCACTCCATGTCCCAGTGTCTTCCCATCGGCGACTACGCGTGGATGACCGAAGAGGAACTCTCCTGTGAGGATTTTCTCAACTGGAGCGAAGATAACGAATGGGGCTGTTTCTTGGAAGTGGATCTCGATTATCCCGAAACGCTTCACGAGAAACATCACGGATTGGCCCTGGCCCCCACCAAAGAGAAGCCACCTGGAGGATCATCGGAGCCAAAACTCATACTAAGCATGGAGAACAAGCGGAATTACGTTCTGCACTACCGACTCCTCCAATTTTACATAAGTCACGGTTTGCAGCTGAAGAAAGTGCATAGAGGATTGAAGTTCCGACAGAGTAGGTGGCTCGAACCCTACATAGCCGAGAACACGCAACGCAGAGCGCAATCGACATCGCCGGCAGACAAGGATCTGTACAAACTGTTTAACAACGCCATCTACGGCAAGACGATGGAGAACGTGCGTAATTACATCGACGCAACGTTGGTCACGGACGAAAAGAAATTTGAGAAGATCGTCGCGTCCCCCTACTTCAAAAACTTCACCATTTTCGACGAGAATCTAGTATTCGTCGAGAAGAACAAGAAGCAAGTGATGCTCAACAAGCCGATTGCCATAGGTGCCACCGTCCTTGAACTATCAAAATTGCACATGTACCAATCGTACTACGATCAGTTTCAACCCTTTTATGGAGATAACATCCAAATATGTTACATTGACACGGATAGCTTCATTTTTCTAATCCAAAACACACCAAGCCTCGAACATGATCTGACTAAGATGAAGCATTTGTTTGATTTTAGCAACTTACCATCAGGCCATCACTTACATTCGAGAAAAAACAAAATGACCATAGGAAAGTTCAAAGACGAAGCGGCTGGTAAGTACATCAGCGAATTTGCGGGGCTTCGTGCCAAAATGTACTGTGTAAAGCTTGCAGAAGAAAAAGAGATCAAGAAAGCGAAGGGGGTGGGAAAAATAAGTACCAGCAAATTTAGCATGCAAGACTACAAGGAATGCCTTTTTCATGGTAAAAGGCAACTTAGCACTGATCATCGCATTGCAAGTAAATTGCATGATTTGTACACGACCCGTGTAACTAAAGTAGCACTCGATGGCCGTGACAATAAGTTACGCGTTCTCGAGTGTGAAATTCACACGAGAGAGTGGGGCCACTGCAATAGAAGCAATAAATGTGACGTGTGTTAACTAACTGTAACCCCATAGCCATGAAGTCCGCTGTGTCTTTTGCCATTCTTCAAAATATACGGAGGAAAAGAGGGGCCCTCGGGCGATGAAAAGTTGCAAGTTGTTATTATGTCGTTAAGCCCGCTCCAAACCGAGGCTCATTAAATTCAACTCTTACTTTTTTTTCTTCTTCATCGTGATTTAATGACATAATTACAGGTTCGAGCCTTTTGAATTGCATCGCCGCAGATAAAATCTTCTCTTCTCTTTTCCTCCATATGTTTTTGAAGAATGGCAAAAGACACAGCATATAGAAAATTTAAATAACTAACAAGGACAATGAATCTCTTTGGTTTCCGGAAACAAAGCATCATGGAAACTGCACCACCAAATTCCAATAACCTCTTACCTTCCGTGTTATCTAAACTCAATGGTCTACTAATTGTCCACCTCAACAGTATTTGGACGAAACTGAATGACGATGTGGGCAAGATGTTTTACGTCTTTAATAACAATTTACATTTCTATGAAATTCCGATCGACGGGAAACTTCAAATCACCGTGAATCCGGAGAACGCAGGCGAAATCAAAATTTCTACCGGCAAGAACATTTTTCGAATGAAGCACGACAAGATGCTTTCTAACATGGCGTACGATGTTTCAGCAGGAGATTATCTTTACGTGGAACTCCTAGGAGATTACGACAAACTCGTTCCTCTCTTCGAAGAATTACGAATCACCTATCCTATTATAAATAACCGTTAACCAAAAATGCCTAACGACATTTTCGGCAACACCAAGCGTGTAGACCACGCAGAAGAGATTCTCATGCTGGACGTTCGAGTCAAAAAGTTGAGGAGTGATTTGATCGCTTTGCAGGAGACCTTAAACAAAAGTTTTAGAGTCTGAGATCGCTACGCTCCAAACGCAATGTCTCGATCCCATTCTGAAAATCGATTCCGAACTGAAGACGCTGATAAAAAATTATGTCGACGTACCTTCTTACGACAACGTTCAAAATATACAGTTGAGCGTGGATTCGCTTCAAAATGATTTGGCCAAATTACAGCAATTTCAATCGAAAAATGAAGATTTGGAAAAATTGAAACTCGAAATCGAAGAACGAACTTCCGCAATCGAAAAGAATTTCTCTGAACTTCAAACCGTCGTGAACGATATAGATGCAGAACGCTTGCATGTCGTCGTTTCCAAATTACAAGAAGAATTCACCAGCACGTTGGATGAAATTAAATCCAAGTTACAGACTTTGGAAGATACCATGACGAACCTACCATCGTCAGACGAACTGCAGGTCATCGGTAAAAGCGTCGCGAACATAAAAATTCAATTGGAGGCTTATCAAGATTTCGAACACATTCAAACCACCATCGCTACGCTTCAGGCGTCTCTGGAGTTGATCAACAAAGAAATTAAAAATATTCACGCTGAAGCAAGAGCGTTGACGAGCATTCAAGACACGTTGAGCACGGTTCAGCAGAAGATCGAATATTTAGAAAATTTAAACGTCGAAACGAACCTCGCTCATTTTCATCACGTACTGGACAACATACAGGGTGACTTGGAATCGTTACGGACGAGCGTGCCTTCGAGCGAAGATTTGGAAAAATTGAAAACGGCGGTGACGGCACTATCCGATTCGAGCGACGTCAAAAGTTCGTTGAGCGATCTCGAGAGTAAGGTGGCCAATCTCCCCACCTCCAAAGAATTGCACGCTTTGAAAAGGAACATATCTCGAATGTTGAAACGACTGGAAACGGAAACGGCGAACGTGGAACAGATTCGAGACGAAATTACTTCGCTGGTGTCCACGCTGCCCACTTCGCAGAGCGTCGCCGACCTTCACACGCAGTTTACAGAGATGCGAAGCATCGTGAACGATCTTACCGAGAAAAGTTCGAAATTGAATCAAGTCGAGAACCTTCAGAACATTGTCGTCAACATCCGAGATCAAGTTGGAGTGCTGGAATCCACGCAGGAATCGACGCTGGCCTCTTTCGGTGCCAAGTTGCAAGAACTCAACGAAAACTACAAGCAGTTGAACGTGGAAGTGAAAATCAAACCGTCGTTTTCTACCGTAACGGATACCATAGTCGAGCATTTGCTGCCCATCGAAAATAAACTCGGACACGTTCACAGTAACCTGCTCGGCGTCGACACTAAATTCGCCAAATTGTTCACCTTGCAAGCCATCGAAATCAACAGCGTTCCCAATCAACAGAGAATCTCCACGTTCGTCGAAGGTAACAAACTGTACATGTTACATCCTTATCATCCCTACTACAAGTTTCTCCTCGATGGCACGATTCAGATAAACGAATTTTCGTACTGGTCTCACGGCAGAAAAGCTAGCGTCCCCACCATGACCTTAATATCGAATCGTGGTGTCCAGAAAGCAGGAAACATTCCTCTGGCACGTTGGAACGAAACGCGCAACATATATGAAATACACGAAGACGAAGACCTTACCGTTATCGACGTGAGTGCCGGCGATAAGCTGATCATTCAAAACACGAGCGAAGTGCCACCCTCTTTGAATCCCATCACGCTGGTGCTTCTCTTCAAACGTAATCTCTAAAAAAAAATGTCAAGGCAAGCCATCGTCCAAGAATTGCATAAACCTGCACGCCGCAACTACGAACGTTTGGCTGTGGTAACCAAGGGAATCGACGACCTCTGGGAAAGCGACCTCGTCGAGATGAGTAGCGGAAAGTTAAAAAACGTACATAAATTGAACAAGGGCAACAAGTACCTCCTCACCGTCATAGACACATTTTCGAAATTCGCATGGGCTCTACCTTTGAAGGCGAAAACAGGAACGTGCATCACGGAAGCATTCAAGACAATTTTTCGCGAAAGCGGCGGCAGACGACCTCGGTTTCTGCACACGGACAAGGGGAAGGAATTTTACAATGCCGTATTCCAAAAGTTTATTCGGAAACACAACGTTCAACATTACTCGATCTTCAGTGACGTCAAGGCCAGCATCGTGGAAAGATTTAATCGCACTCTGAAATCGCGCATGTGGTCACGCTTTACGCTTCAGGGAAGCTACAAGTGGGTCACCATTCTTCCGGAACTCGTTAACGACTATAATCACACGGTGCACAGAACGATAGGCATGAAGCCAGCTGACGTTACCAAGTCCGACGAGCAACGTTTAATTTCTAGCGTCTACTGTCCAAAGTACACACCCACGACAAAGAAACCTAAATACAAAATTGGAGACCAGGTGAGGTCAGTAAATTGAAGAGAACGTTTGACAGGGGTTTCACACGAAACTGGAGCACGGAACTTTTTACCGTGGTTCGAGTTCTACCCGGGAACCGTCACACGTATATAATAAAGGACAGTGGCGTTGAAATTTTATTGGGGCGCTTCTACGAGGAGGAACTCTCTAAAACTAAATACCCCGACACGTACCTCATCGAAAAAGTTTTGCGTAAGAGAGGTGACAAACTTTTGGTGAAATGGCTGGGACTTCCGGACACAAGTTGGATCGATTCAAACGAAGTGATTCTATGAGTACGTGGAATGTCGTGAAACGTCTACCTGATTCTGAAAGTCAAACGAAGAAAAGGAGCGGCGAATTGCTCCCCGACAGCATACGGTGTCTGATCGTAGGACCTTCGGGGTGCGGAAAGACGACACTGCTCTTTGATAATTTTATCCTCGCACCCAATTGGTTAGACTGGGAAAACAGACACCTCTACGTATTTTCGAAAAGTCTCGAACAACCGAAATACCAGCAACTTATGAAACTGTACGAGGGACTGCGCATTGCAACTTTCACAACTGAAATCATTCCACTAGACGATTGTCTCGAGAATTCCGTTGTGGTGTTCGACGACATGATCTTGGAAAATCAAAACAAGATTCGTAATTTTTTCACTCGAGGTCGTCACAAAGGATTGGATTGTTTCTACCTGGCACAAACTTTTTCCAAGGTTCCGAAACAACTGCTACGGGACAACGCTACTTTCATATGTTTGTTTCGACAAGACCACACCAATTTAAAACACGCACACGATGATTACGTAGGGGCTGACATAAATTACGATCTATTTTCTCAATTCTGCTCCCACTGTTGGAACAGTGACGATTTCGGATTCGTGACCATCGACATGACTCGAAAAGCAAACCATGGAAAATATAGAAATAAAATAAACGTTTATCTAGACGTCTCAAAGGCTAAGAAGAGGACAATTTCAGATTTGCAACAAGAAGAAAAAAATAAAAAAAAATAAAAAATCGAGAATCTAAAAAATAAAATTTGAAAAAAACGATCTTTTTTTTTTTCAAACGTCTGACAAGCATATATAAAATAACCATTACAACAAAAAGTGAGTGTTAGAAAAAGTGGATAGTCTCAAGAGGGTGACAGCAGAAAACTACGAGAACCGAACGTATAGGCTGAGAATTCGACGTTTCAAAAACGTTTCAACGTATATAGCAAAATGTCAAAACGTCAATTTCAAGAAGACGAAAATCTCAACTTGCGAAAATACCTCGTGAAACGTTTCAAAGGTTGGAAATCCGAGAATCGCGGATCCTACGAAGAGAAGAAACGTCAGGATCAACCTGTGATCGATGCCATCAGCGGTCTAGGTAAAGAAATTAAAAGTGTCACGGAACAAAATAAAAATTTGATCAGCGAACTCGTACCACTCGCAGCTAAAAGTTACGCTGTACCCACGCCCATTTCGAGCATTCCTTCGACACCGTTCGAACTGAAGGATGTACCGGCACGACGTCGAGCCATAGGTAGCACGTCGTCGTCTTCGGATAAGATCGAGTTGGGACCTTTGGCACGAGACTACCTGAGCACGGGGAAGTTCGACAAGGATGAAGTGTTCGGATTGTATCCGAGTATGGAAACCAACGAGGGTGTCGTGTGGAAGATTGGAAAATCGAAAGTCACCTTCGAAGGCAACGACATTAAAGTTAATTTATTCGAGAAGGATAGTTGGACCAGGTATCCGGGTACGGTGGGACTGTGGGAATTCGTTGCCAAAAAGCAGCCGAAAGATTACACCGACGAAGATTACCAGAGTTACAGGGAAATTCTGATCATGACGGATGCCATGTACCAGAACAACGATGCCTCGCAGAAAAGGGTGAAATCGAGCAGCGGCGAGAAGTACAGGAATCTCATCAAACCGATTTGGAACGAGGTGAAAAGTGGAAGCGGCGTCAAACGCTACAACACGTTACCCAAAGAATTCGTTTGGGTGGACGACGTGAGGAAGCTCGTGGACCGATTGTTGGTGATAGCCGGCGAAGAGAATGCAGGCAATCGTAATTTTTACAACGAGAAGGTTGGCATCGTGGACATGATCAGCACGAAACTTTCCAACTTCATCGTGAACGACGACAAGGGCATAGGTTACCTGATCAAAATCATCAACACGCTGCCTCCAAGATTCTGGAACGTAGCCGAAGGAAAGGGACTCGTAAACGACATCAACCTCAAGTTACCTTTCGAGATGCATTTACCTGGCTACCAGTACTGCGGACCGGGTACCAAACTCGAGAAAAGATTGGAGAGAGGAGACAAGGGTGTGAATCCGTTGGACGCTGCATGCAAAGATCACGACATCGCTTACAACACCACGCAGACGGATCTGGATGCACGTCACGAAGCAGACAGAAAGTTAGAGCACGCAGCTTTCGAAAGATTCGTCAGCAGAGACGCTTCGTTGGGTGAAAGAGTTGCAGCACTGGGCACCACCATCGCCATGAACACGAAACAAAAGTTTGGGTGGGGTGTATAAATAAATAACATACAGTAAAAAAAAAAAAAAAAAACATGTCTCACATAACCAATTTGCCACCCGAGCTACTATCTAAAATATTCAAAAAAGTAGTAAACGGAGATATAGGAAAACTTTTGATCATAGCAAGAACGACGCCGGCATTTCGAATTCCGTGTGAAATGGCCGTCAAGGACCGTCTTCGGGAGATCAGCGGCCTGAGGTGCGGTGATCTCGACACACTTCTTTCGGCTGCAGGGGAAAAATTAAAGAAGAGAATGGACGAATTGCACGAGGCAAGGCAGGGAAGAAGACGGTACACAGTAGATTGGTGCAAGTCTAAGCAGGAGACGGAAGATATCATTACGCACATCATCGCGTTTTCCGAAGCACGGACTTTCTTTCTCTGTTAAAAAAAAATAATAATATATACGTGTCAAAAAAAAACTTGATATATAAATAACACACATCGTGAAAAAAAAAAATAATCTTCGGTATATATAAATAACACACATCGTGAAAAAAAAACAATTAAATTTCTCTCTAACACTCTGAAAATTTCTCTCCTTCGATATGACTGAAAAAAAATGACTGATCTCCAAGCATTAAAACAAATGCTAAATTTGTCAGTCGAGTATGTAAAAATTCAGGAATTGGAAGTCGACAAACCCTACACGATAACTTTCGGTTCAATCGTTTCTACCCAGTATGGTCCCAAGGTGCGTCTGTTGCTCGACGGACAATACAGTCTATTTTTACCAGATCGATACGCTAACATGTTATCCGACGAGAAGCTAGCTATCTTAATCGAGAACAAAACTCGAATCGTGTACAAGGGGACAAAGGAACTTCTCGGCAAGAAAACGAAGCACGTAATAGAATTTGTGTAACGGCTGCGAGGAGTATATCCTTGAAAAAAAAATTACGCGAAACAAAAAAAAAAAATCTCGGAACATTTATATATAAATAACATACCGTGAAAAAAAAATTACACGAAACAAAAAAAATCTCAGAACATTTATATATATAAATAACATACCGTGAAAAAAAAATATATATAAAGCATCAACATGAAGCCCAAGGGTGTCGTGTACCAGATACCATACTCCAATCTGAAAAATCTAGGTGCCCTCGATGGGTTACTCACCAAGAAACAACGCGAGAAGAAACGTTCTTGCTTGTCCAAAGGACACGGAATGAAATTACTTCTCAGCACACCTCAATTGAGACGCTTGCAGCGTTCGCGGAAACAGCAAAAGATCGGAGGTTTCATATTCAGCATTCCGGCCATCCTGGCAGCATTGGGGGCCGTTGGAAGTTTGGCCGGCGGAAGCGCCGCCATCGCGAAAACCGTCATCGACTCGAAGAAAAACAAGGCGGAATTGGAAGAACAGAAACGTCACAACCTGGCCATGGAGAAGAAAGGGGGGAAGGGCGTGATGAAAAAGCAGCACTCACCAACCGAGACATTGAATCTCTGATCGAACCATTACAAATCAAACACTTCAGAGGAGTTTTCATGTCCGACTCGTTACCTTCAACCGTCAAAAGAAGAGAATGCGACGTAGTCAACTTGGACAATCAAGAAAATCCAGGCACGCATTGGATATGTTACCACAAAAACGACAATAACAAAGCATTCGTTTTCGATTCTTTCGGAGGTGTTCCACCTACAAATTTAGTTCATTATCTGAAAACGAACAAAACCTCTATATACTACAACGACGAACGCATTAAAAATTTCGGAGACGAGAACTGCGGTCATCTCTGCCTCTCCATGCTCGCGTTTCTCTCTAAAATAAATAAGCCTACGATCGAAGATTTCCAGAAAGCATTGTGGAACCTCAAACAGCATCACTAGGATGGGCGTGTTCCATCTCACGAGCGAATCTTCGATCTTGAAACTCACGCTGCACGACGTCATCGTCTATCCTAAATCCGTGGCTCTGCGTGCATTCTACAGCATGTACCTCATACCTAACGTCACGCAGCACAACAACAAAATTAGCGTCGGAAGCGAACATATCGTCGTCACGCCAGGTCAATACAATCTTTCTACTTTGCAAGCTCAGTTACCCAAAGGCACGTACCTTTCTCAAAATTCGGTCACGCTTAGAGTGGAAATCCTATCCGCTACGGAGACCGTGGACCTGGGCACCATGGGAGAACTTTTAGGTTTCGAGAACGACACAAAACTCGAAGCTGGCATCAAACACGTAGCAACCAACATTCCTAAATTCTTGGCCATAGAGACTCTGAACGTACACTGCAACGTGGCGGAAGGCATGATCACGAAATCTTCGGACGGATTAGGAAGTCACAAGCAGACGGGAATCATAGCCACTTTCAACCCAAGTTCCGAGTTCATGGAACCGATCATCTACACACCCTCTTCGCCGATCTATTTTCCAGTATGTCGCAACCGCATAGACGACATAGAGTTGGTGGTGACGAACGAGAAAGGCGAGGTGGTGGATTTCGCAGGTGCCACTACGACGGCCATCGTGGAGATCAACATATAATAAATAACACATAGTGAAAAAAAATGGAGCAAATCGAAAGTTACGAATTGAAATCTTTCCCTCCGAACCGTCACACGTTCGCCAATTTGAACGAAGCGAACCGGGAGATCGAATACGACGTGGACGTAGGCGACGGGTTCGTTCATCCTCACAGAGCGGACCTCTACCTTCAATTCGACGTGGTGAAGAAGGAAAGCGGAGACGCGTTTCCCGCAGCAGCAAACTTGATACTCGTGGACAACTTCGTGCCTCACCTGTTCTCGCAGGTGGAGGTGAGGAAACACAACACCGTCATCGACAGAATAGATTATCCAGGCATCACGTCGACGGCAGTGGGAACATTGAAATTATCCAAAACGGACGCAGCATACTATCAGGCGGGAGGATTCGAAGCGGGAACCAAAATATCGACGAGAAGTCACACGGTGCTCTTTCCCATGCGTCTGCTTCCGGGATTCTTCTCGGACTACAAGGAGATCATGTGGAAGGGGGGACTGAGGATCACGTTTCGAAGAGCGGCCAACGACAACGACGCACTGATGCGATACACCAACTTGAACGCCGACGGCACGCCGATAGCCAACACATTACCCGAAGCAGCCAAATGCGTCATCCGGAGCATGGAGTTGAGAATGCTGATCGTGGAATACGAAACGAACTACGCCCTCAAGTACAAAGCAGAGATCTTGAAGAGTCCGCAGGTACCGATTCACTTTCACGGTTACCAGTGCGTGCAGAAGTTGGCGACGGGAAGTCACATGGAATTCGACGTGACGACGCAGTTCAACAACATACAGTTCGACATGCCAGATTTCGTCGTTGTGCTCTTTCAGACCGGGCGCGATAAGAATCAGGAAAAAGATTCCAGCAAATTCGACGACTGCAAGATCAAGAACGTTTATCTGAAGAACGGAAGGAACGAAGTCTTCCCGCGCGAAAATTACAACCTCGACATGACCAAAGACGATTACCTCAAACTTTACGAAGCGTTCTCGGCTTACAAACGCGTGACCGAGGGAAGCATGGACATGTATTACACGCCCAGCGAATTCAAAACCCACAGACCCATGTTCGTCATCAATACCACGAAAAGAAAGCAGGTGGTGGTCAACGATCGAACCAACATCAAGATCGTCTGCGAGTTCAACAGTCCGTTGCCCGCCGATACTCTATGCAGTGTCATCCTAGTCGCAGAGAAGTCCTTCGTCCACGACGTGAAAAACGAGAGGGTCACAGAGCAGTTTTAACAGGTTTTTAACATCTTTTCATGCACAATAAGGAATTTTTGTACTAGCACAATCAGTTACAATGGCACAATACGAATTTCACTAGTTCAGATCAGTTACAATGTCAATTTCATCAGTTATCAGTTACAATATCTTTTTTTTTTCATCACTATAGCACGAGACAATCAGAAATTTGCACAAAATTTTTGTTGTTTTTTACACGAGAAAATTAACAATAAAATTCTTTTTTTTTATCGTTTCAGATGCTGTCGAACATCAAAAACATATACACATACACACACACTAGAAAAAAAAAGCATGCAACTTTATTTGTAACACACACATATTCTCCATCTTCATCAAGAAAAATATTATAATAAACATAATTTTTTTTATCTATCTGTCACAATAAAACTCTATATCCAAAAAAAATTACAACATCAAAATAACACTAGAGTCGTTAGTACACGTTGCATGCATTACGGAGGTCCTCTGTAGAGTTTCATGGAAGTTTGAGAAAAAAAGAAACACGTGAAACTCTATAGAGGTGTGGTAATCTATAACCGCAGCCGTTAGAGAACCTTTTACTTTTTTTTTTGGTTGGGCACCACGCACCCCTGGCGAGGTTATATAGGGGCCAGGGATCCTAAAAAAACAAAACAATTATTATTATTTGTTTTTTTTTTGCATCACGATACGGAAAAATAATGAGAGGCATACGCGCGCGCGTGTGTGTGTGGCACATCGTTTCCCCCGAGAGAGAGAGAGAGGTTTACAAAGGTCACGATATATAAACATTTGGCCAGTACTTGGAAAATTACGATAAGGTGCACTCATCCTTCAAAGGATGAGAGGATGAGAGAGTGAAATTCACTCATCACTGCTTTTCTACGCTGTGAAACATCGTCAGCGCAATAAATGAGGCGCGGAACGTGGAGAGAAAGTGAGATTTTCAGGTTTTGGTGGTCGTTTGGTCAAGAAATCAGAGTTGGCCTCAAACATACAAATAGTATACTACTAATGTATATTTACAAGTTGGACCCTGCACATTTCTTCAGCCTCCCGGGATTAGCGTGGTCTGCAATGTTGTGTCAAACAAAAATTAAGTTAGAATTATTAACAGATGTAGACATGTTACTTTTCATCGAGAGAGGGATTCGGGGTGGGATGGTACAATGTGTACAGAGACATGCAGAAGCCAACAACATGCACATGGAAGAAAAATATGATGTAAATAAACCATCGAATTACATTTTTTACATCGACGTTAATAATCTCTATGGATATGTTATGGTACAGATACTTCCTTATGGAGGTTTCGAATGGATAGAACCAACTTCCATAAATATTATTGATTTTGACGATTGTGATTTTTTTTTTCAGAAGTGGATATTGAATTTCCAGACAATTTGCATAATATTTTATCCGATTTACCCTCGGCACGCGAACTTAAATGTCCACCTAATTCTAATCAACGCAATCTTTTATTAACTTTGGAGAAAAAGAAAGATATGTTCTCCATTACAAAAGTCTACAGTTTTTGATTGCGATGGGTGTTAAGGTATTGGATATTAGAAGAGTCCTCAGGTTTAAACATTCCGAGTGGCTCAAACCATATAGTGAAACAAACACACAACATAGAACAGTTGCCACTTCCGATTTAGACAAAGATTTTTTCAAATTGATGAACAATGCTGTATATGGCAAGACAATGGAGAACGTGAGAAATCACGTGGACGTGAGATTGGTTTCAGATGAAAATAAATGCAGTAAGTGGGTGGCTGATCCTAGATTTAAATCACGAAAAATTTACAACGAGAATCTGTCACTTTTCAATCTAGATATAAAAGTGATAAAATTCCGAAAACCAATTTATGTTGGAGGAACAGTTTTAGATTTATCGAAACTTCACATGTTTCAATTTCACTAGAATGTTATGCATCCTTTCTACAACGATAGCATTTCATTACTTTACATGGACACGGACAGTTTTATTTATAGCATTAAAACATCCAATCTATATGAAGATGTAAAAAATCCGTCCTTGCTTGATTATTATGATACTTCTTCCTACCCTCAACCGAACAGATTTGGAATTCCATCTAGTAACAAAAAAGTTCTAGGTAAATTAAAAGACGAGTGTAACGGTGACATTATTCTCGAGTTTGCCGGTTTGCGTTCCAAAATGTATACATTTAGAAATGAGAGCAGCATCACGAAGAAACTAAAGGTGTTGGTAAAAATACTGTACAAAACAAACTTTCATTTCAAGACTATATTGATTGTGTGAAGGAATTGAAGAAGCAGCTACGATTGGAAAAAAGAATCCAAAGTATAGACCATGTGATTACAACAAACAAAGTTAGGAAAGTGGCATTAGATCCACATGATATTAAAAGATGTATTTTGTCTTGTGGGATCCACACGTTGCCTTGGGTGCACTATCGTTTAGATGGTAGTAAGAAATGCATACAATGCACTTTAAAAAAAACATCGTACACAACCTTACGGCTGGCAATATTTCTATCAACACAAGCATATAAAATAACCATGCCTATGAACCTATTTGGTTTCAGGAAGCAAGCTATGGAAGTGCCCGTCCAGCCTACGTCGTCGTCGAGCTTCAACGAACTCCTGCCTTTGATGCTATCTAAACTTAACGGTCTCTTAATTATACCCTTCAATAGCATTCTGACCCAGTACGACGAGGATGTGGGCAAAACTTTCTGTGTATTCAACAACAACTTGAATTATTACCGGTTCCTCATCTCCGGCAAACTCCAGTTCAACATGAACCCTGAGAACAAAGGGGAGGTCAAGGTTTCCTCTGGCAAGAACATCTATCGCATCAATCATGATAGGAAGGACAGTACCACTACGTACGATGTGTCTGCTGGCGATCGCCTGTACGTGGAGCTCTTGGACGACTACGACAAACTCATCCCTCTTTTTGTGGAGATGCGAATCACCTACCCTATAATAAATAACCACAGTCGTAACAATGACTAACGATATTTTTGGTCACACGAAACGCGACGACCAAGGCGACGAGTTTCTCATGCTCGACGTCAGGGTCAAGAAGTTGCGAAGCGACCTGCAGGCCTTGCAGTCCACGCTCAACTCCAGCCTCCAGTCAGAGATAGTCAGCCTGCAGTCTCAATGCCTGAACCCCGTACTCAAGATCGACGCCGAGCTCAAATCGCTGCTGCAAAAGTACAGCGACCTCGCGTCAATAGACAATTTCGACAACTTGGCACTGAGCATAGGCAAGCTGCAGAACGAATTTTTGAAGCTGCAGCAAACGCAGACCTCCGATGTGGAACAGCTGAAGCGACATTTGCAAGACCAAACTAGCACCATCCAGATTGAACTGCAAAATATTATCCAGAGTATAAAAACTCAAGATGACTAGGATCGCGTGAATGCCAGTATTGCCAAATTACACGAACAGTTTCAATCGTTCGAAATTCCTACGTTGGAAAGCATCAAGGCTGAGCTTCAAACGGACGCTTTGCATGCAGCCATCAACAAAGTCAAAACTAAACTCTAAATCTAGAGAATTTTATTGACAATCTACCTTCGTCCAGCGAGCTGAATGCCATTGCCCGTAGCGTGGCCAACATCAAACTCCAACTTGAGACCTACGAGGATTTCGGGAAGCTGCAAGGTACCATAGCCCATATTGAGGATGCTCTTGCTGTCATCAAAAATGATCTGGCAAACGTACACGAAGCACTGGAATTCAAACTGCCTGGCATCAGGGATACTCTGGCTAGCGTCCAACAGCAGATCACCAAGTTGGAAAATCTAAACAACGAATCAAAGTTGTCGCATTATCATCACTTGATCGACGACATACAGGCTAAATTGGAAACTTTGCAACAATCCACCCCCACCCAGGAAGACATAACACAATTACAAGAAGGCTGCTGCTGCCTCAGAGTTGGACGCGATTAGAGAAGCTTTGGAGTCGCTCCAAAACACGGTGACCACCCTGCCTACCTCGCAGGAACTGAAAAGTGTAAAGAGGGCTCTCAACCGAATACTCAAATCCGACGACATCAAAAACATCCAAACCGAAATTGAATTGCTTCGGGAGTCTGTTGCAACCTAACCCACCAACCAGATCATCAGCGAGCTACATGAATTGTTTGCGGAAATTAGAACCCAGGTCGACGACCTGGCAACCCAGAGCTCCAAGTTGACACTCGTGGAAAGTGTACAGCAGGTTATCGCCAATGTTAGTTACTTACTTACTTATTCCGATCCTCTTCTACCGATTGGCGTCGAGATTTTGTAGAGAGCTCGCCATCTGTCACGATCTTCTGTCAACTTCCTTCCTTCACTCCACGTGATGTTCCTCCTGCTCAGGATATCCTTCATTCCCTCATTCCATGTCCTACGTGGTCTTCCTTTCGGTCTCTTTGCATCCAATCCTCCCATTCTTGCTTCCCATACCTGTTTAGATATTCGATGTTCATGCATTCTGCTGAGGTGTCCAAACCATCTGAGTTGTGCTTGCTCAACATCCTGATATATTGGTTGTGAGTTTAATGTTATTCTGATTGTTTGATTTCTGATTTTGTCCCTTCTGGTCTTTCCCACTGTTCTCCTCAAATATTTCATTTCTACTGTTTGTAAGTTTTGTTTTTGTTTTTCATTAATTATCCAGGATTCACTTCCATATATCAATGTTGGTCCATAAGTTGATTTGTACACAATCATTTTAGATTTTTGGCTTATTTCCTTTTTCCCTAAAAATCCTTTGTTTAGTATAATAAAAAAAATCCTTTTGTTTATCCTTTGGCATAGTATAATCTGTTTGTATTCTTTATTCGAGTGTTTAATTCTTCATCTATTTTTCCATTACTATTGATTGTAACACCTAGATACTTAAAACTTTGTACTTGTTTTAGCTCTGAATCTTCAAGGCTTATTATGCAGGGTTTTTCTATTCTCCTTATCCTTAACACAGTTGTTTTATCTTTATTTATTTTCATATATTTCTTTGACATATTACGATTTATTATTTCTAAATTTCTTTGTAGGTTTGCTTGTGAATTTGCAAACAGTACAATATCATCTGCATATAAAAGTTCAGATAGAGTTACAGTTTTCAGTTTCCAATTTCCTACTTTGAATTTTCTCATCTTTAGTTTTATTTCTTTCAGAACATCATCCATTAGAATGATAAACAAGTATGGGGATAAAATATCACCTCGTCTTACTCCTGTTGATGTTATGAATTCCTTTGATCTGTTATTGCCAGTTCTGACATAACATCTATTTGTTCTGTAGAAACTTTGTATTGCATCTACTAATTGTTTGTTTACATTGTTTTTCTTTAGGGTTTTCCATAGCTCTTGCTATGGCACCCTATCGAAAGCCTTTTCCAAATCTATAAAGCATAGGTATAATTCTCTATTGTATTCTATAACTTTCTCTATTATTTGTCTTATTGTAAATATGTGATCTTGGACACCTCTACCTGGTCTGAATCCACTTTGTGTCTCCTCTAATTTATCCTCTATTTCTTGTCTTAGTCTAGTTTCCAAAATTCTTGAATAGACTTTGCCAGGCACACTGAGTAGTGAAATACCTCTGTGATTTCCGCATTCCCTGTTATCTCCTTTCTTATATATTGGTATTAGTATTGATATTTCCCAATCCTTCACTATCTTCTTTTCCTTCCATGCCACATTTATTATTCTGAGCAACAGATCTTCTCCTTCCTTTCCCATATACTTGATCATTTCTGGTGAAATGCCATCATGAGCAGCTGCCATTCCTAGTTTCATTCTACTAATAGCTTTCTTTAACTCTTCCCGTGTGATAACTTCTTGTTCTACATCTAGTATATCTGGTTCTTCAGGTCTTCTCTCCTCCTCCTCCTCCTCCTTTGGTATGTTTCTTTCGTTTTCACTTAACAATTTTTGGAAGTAGTTTTTCCATCTTTTCATTATTTCTTCAGAATTTGTTAATAATTTCTTATTTTCATCATATATAAATTTTAAAGGGCAATCTTTTTGTTTCCTCATGTTCTTCAAAACTTTGTAAAAAAGTTTTTGATTTTCCTTACGATTTTGCTCCATATTTCTTCCAAATTGCTCCCACATTTCTTTCTTTGCCTCTTGAACCACTTTCTTCATTTTATCCCTCAGCTTTCTATATTCTTCAAATGCCTCCAGAGTACCCACAGACAGGTATTTCTTCCATTTTTCTTTCTTATCTTTTACCTCTGCTTCTATTTCTGGATTCCACCAATTTGTTATCTTCTTCTTGCTTCCTACTCTAGATGTTCCACATACTTGTTCAGCTGCAGATATTATTGCCCCTTTCCATTTACTCCAGAGTTTTTCTAAGTCCTCTTCTCTTTCTTCTACATGCTCATTCGCTAGTTCTTCTTTCACTTTCTTTCTAAATTCTTCTTGAACCTTTTTCTCTTTCAACTTGTATACCTTTATCTTCTCTCTTATGTTGTAATTTATCGTTTTCTTCCTTTTATTCATCCTTGATGTCTTACTTTTAACCCCTATGGTCATATCTAATATGAGAAGTTTATGATCAGTGTTTACTTCTGGCCCTCTTTTAACTCTTGCATCTCTTATAATTTTTTTCATATCTCTCCGCACAATGATGTAATCTATTATAGATTTTTCATTTCTACTTGGTTCTTCTCTAGTATATTTGTGTATGTCTTTATGTATATACATAGTGTTGGTGATAATCAGATTATTTATTATGCAGAGTTCCAATAGTCTCTCTCCATTGTTATTTATAACTTCTTCTCCATACTTTCCTATTACTTTTCCCCATCGATCAGTTTTATTTCCCACTCTGGCATTCATATCTCCTAGGATAATAACTTCTTTATCTATGTCTTCAATAGTTCTTTGTAGTATTACATAAAACTGATCTTTGTTGTTTGAAGTTTCATTCTCGTTAGGGGCATATACAATCACTAGAGTTAATTCTTTCTGCTCGAAAATGTCTAGTGTCAATATTCTCTCATTTAAAAATTTCCATTCCTTGACATTTTCCTTTCTATCTTTATGTATCATACATGCCACTCCTCATCTTGCTCTTTCTTGTTTTGGTACTCCACTGTAGAATAGAAGAAAGTTTTCATCAAGTTCTTCAATTCCATTACCTTTCTTCTTTGTTTCTGTAACTGCAAGGTATTTCACTTTTGTTTCCTTTATCTCTCTTACTAATTCACATTCTTTCCCATTTAGAACCCTTACATTCCATGTTCCAACATTCACTGAGCCATATCCTCGCCAATTCGTCGTCGTCGTGATCTGTCCGGCTTGCTCTCTTGTTCTTCTTTTAATCATTGTAGGTTCAAATGTGCAGGGGATTGGCCTACAGCATTTTAGCCCAGTGGAGGGGCTGCCTCCTTTCTGCCTCTGGGCTTGCAGTGAGCATAGCTTAGCTGTTCTTAGCTGTTCTGCTCTACGTTTTACGGGTAGAGTTAAAGTCTCTCACTCCAACCCCCAACCTGGGGGACCAGGATTTTCTTTCGGGGTTTACTCCCTTAGCCTTTGAAGTTCCCCTTCTCCACAAGGCAGTGGTTTCCCTCTTCTCCCAAGAGGGTGGGTTGCCTCTTCCGCCATCTATACCGTTCCGAAGGTCTCCTTCTCCGCCACAGATGTCGTTGAGGTCTTCACCGTAACCCTGGCAAGGGGCCCTTACAAGGTGCTACCATCCGGAGCCAGATGGACCAAGGTTTTTTATAGAGGTATTACTCCTCTAGGTTCCTCCGCCTCCTCAGCCGTTGAGATGACCATCCATCTTCTTCCGCCTTTGGAGCCGTTGAAAGAGAAAATTGGCAGCATCGAGGCGAGCCAGGAATCGGCCATAACCAATTTCAGTACCCAACTACATGAGTTAAACGAAAAATTCACGAGGCTTATTGTCGATGTGAAGATCAAGCTCGATTACGACACTGTTGTTCATCCTATCGAGGAACACCTGGAATCAATAACCGGTAGATTGGAAGATGTGGAGAGTGAGGTTCGAACCAATGTAAACACCCTGAACGCCAGCCAGCATCGACAATCTCAAGTCCACTATTGTTCTCGAACTGTACAGCATTCCAAACAGGGAATTTTCCTCGCTCTTCCATCCGGGTGCCAAACTCTACATACTGACCCCTGCCAAAGCCTATCACCAGTTTTTCATTGCTGGCACACTTCAATTCGTCAAGGTTTCATACTGGTCTTTGCCTCACGCAACCCACTACCCAACCATGACCGTGACGAACATCGGTGACGAGCCTAAAATAAGAGGAGTGGAGTTGGTCGATTTCACCCACCCCGAAACTCGCGAGACTGTCTATGCCGAAGAGGCCACTCAAATTATCGACATAGAAATAGGTGACAAGGTGTAAATACAGAACCCGGCATTTCTGCAGCCAGAAATCCCATCCAAGCTATATTTTTATTTTCACACAATGTCTAGGCAGGCTATTGTGAACGAGTTGCACAAACCTGCACGGCGAAACTACAAACGACTGCCAGTAGTAACCACAAGCATAGACGACCTGTGGCAAGCTGACCTTGTGGAAATGAACAGTGGCAACTTGAAAAATTTACATAAAATCAACAAGAGATACAAGTATCTTCTTACTGTTATAGACACATTTTTCAAAATTTGCGTGGGCTTTACCCCTCAACGCAAAAACGGGAACCTGTGTAGTGGAAGCATTCAAAACTATTTTTAATGAAAGTGGCAGGCGACATCGATTTCTTCAAACAGACAACGGAAAAGAATTCTACAACTCTGTCTTTCGACAATTTATTCAAAAACAAAATATTCAACATTACTCCACCTTTAGTCATATCAAAGCCAGCGTAGTGGAACGTTTCAACCGAACTTTTAAAACGCGCATGTGGAAACAATTCACGCTTCAGGGGAATTACAAGTAGCTCGACATGCTTCCGGAACTTGTTAGCAGCTATAATCACAGTTTGCATCGCACGATAAACATGAAACCAGCTGACGTCAACAAATCTGACGAGCAGCGTTTAATTTCTACGGTTCATTGTCCAAAGTACAAATTTACAAGCAAGAAACCGAAATACAAAATTGGAGATCAGGTGAGAATCAGTAAATTTAAGCGTGCGTTTGAAAAAGGCTTCACTAAAAATTGGAGTACGGAACTTTTCACCATAGTTCGAGTCTTACCCGGAAACCGTCACACGTATATAATAAAAGATAATCGCGACGAAATTCTGAAAGGAAGATTTTACGAAGAGGAACTTTCTAAAACAAAATACCCCGACACGTATCTTATTGAAAAAGTATTATGTAGAAATGGTGACAAACTGTTGGTGAAATGGCTGGGACTCGAGGAAAAAAGTTGGATAGACGCAAACGAGGTGATTATGTAAAGGTACTTGGGATCTGGTACGACGACTGCCAGATTTTCCATCGGAACATCAGGATAGGAAAAATGGCTAGCTTCTACCCGACAACATTCGCTGCCTCATTGTTGGACCTTCTGGATGTGGAAAAACAACGTTACTTATTGATAATTTTCTTCTTGCACACAACTGGTTAAACTGGAAGAACAGACACCTGTATGTTTTCTCCAAACGTTTGGAGCAACCGAAGTATCGCCAGCTGTCGAAACTTTACGAGGGACTAGGCATAGTTATATTTGCTTCTGAAGTGATACCACTAGACTGCTGTCTCGAAAATTCGGTGGTGGTTTTTGACGATGTGATCCTGGAGAACCAGAACGAAATTCGCAATTTTTTTACTCAGGGTCGGCACAGAGGCATGGACTGCTTCTACCTTGCTCAGACTTTTTCCAAAATCCCCAAGCAGCTACTCCGAGACAATGCTAATTTCATTTGTTTGTTTCGTCAAGACTACACCAATTTAAAACACGCTTACGATGATTATGTAGGTGGGGACATAAACTACAATCAGTTTTCCAAATTTTGCTCTTCATGCTGGAACCAAGATGATTTCGGATTTGTCACAATAGACATGACGAGGAAACCCAATAACGGAAACAAAATTAATAATTTTCTAAACGTTGCAACGTTACAAGAAACGTCTTGACCTATTATAAATAACTACATACAAAAAAAATGAAACGCAAATTTGCAGACGACAACTTGAAGCTGCGTAGCTACCTGGCAAAACGGTTTAAGGGTTGGAAAAACGAGAATCGTGGAATTTACGAAGAGAAAAAGCGTCAGGACCAACCTATCATTGATGCCATCAGTGGACTTGGTAAAGAAATCAAAGATGTCACTGAGCAAAACAAAGAGTTAATCAACGAGCTTGTGCCACTTACTGCTCGAAATTATACTATACCTACACCGATATCCATCATCACACTACTCCATTCAAAATTGCTCCGGCTCCGAGACATCAGGCCCTAGGCAGTACCTCTTCGGACAAGCTAGTCGAGCTGGGTCCGTTGGCGAGGGATTACCTAAGCACCGGGAAATTCGAAAAATACGAGGTATTCGGATTGTACCCGACCATGGAACATAACGAGGATGTGGTTTGGAAGATTGGAAAGTCAAAAGTCACGTTTGAGGGCGACGATGTAGGGGTTAATTTGGGCAAGAAGAACAGCTGGACCAGGTATCCTGGCACCGTGAGACTGTGGAAACTTATCACTAAGAAGCAACCTAAAGATTATACAGACGAGGATTACCAAAGTTACACAGGAATTTTGATCATGACGGACGCACTGTACCAAAACAACGATGCAACACAGAATCGCGTGAAATCTAGCAGTGGAGAAAAGTACAGGAACCTCATCAAGCCAATATGGACCCAGCTCAAGACTGGCAGCGGTGTCAAACTCTACAACACCTTGCCCAAGGAGTTTGTTTGGGTAGACGACGTAAGGAAGGTTGTAGATCGATTGCTGGTTATCGCAGGCGAAGAAAATGCAGGCAATCGCAACTTCCACAACGAGAAGGTGGGCATCATGGACATGATTAGCACCAAGCTTGCAAACTTCATTGTCAACGACAACAAAGGTATAGGTTACCTTATCAAAATCATCAACACCCGGCCTCCCAAATTCTGGAATGTAGCCGAGGGTCGAGGTTTGGTGAACGATATTATCAACAAGTTACCCTTCGAGAAGCACCTGCCAGTTTACCAGTACTGCCGTCCGGGTACGAAACTCGAACAGCGACTGGAAAGAGGAGACACAGGAGTGAACCCACTGCAGACAGCATGCAAGGACCACGACATTGCCTACAATGCTCACACCGATCTTGACGCACTTCATGATACTGACAGAAAGTTGGAGCATGCGGCTTTCGGGAGAATCGTTAGCAGAGATGCCTCGCTAGGTGAACGGGTTGTCGCATTGGGTACGACCATCGCCATGAACACAATACGAAAATTAGGGTGGGGATTGTAACTAAATAACCCTTGTGAAAAAATCAACTTGTATAACCAACCTATCATCACTTCATTGCATTAGGCAAAGCAGAGATTTTTCTTACCCTTTCACGATATATAAATAACATACTATCACGATGAAGCCCAAAGGTGTCGTTTACCAAATACCCTACGCAAACCTCAAGTCTCTCGGAACATTAAAAAACCAAAAAGCAGCGCGAGAAGAAACATTCCTGCTTGGCAAAAGGTCATGGAATGAAATAGCTGCTTAGCATTCCTCAGTTGAAGAGGTTACAAGGTTCGCGAAAGCAGCAGAAGACTGGAGGTTTCATATTCAGCATCCCGGCTATCTTGGCAGCTTTGGGTGCTGTCGGCAGCTTGGCAGGAGGCAGTGCCGCCATCGCCAAGACCGTCATCGATGCAAAAAAGAACAAGGCCGAGTTATAAGAGCAGGAACGCCACAACCTGGCTATGGAGAAGAAGGGGAAAGGTGTGACCAAAAAGCGAAAAAACAACCTCGAAGCTTTGAAAAAGTTTTTTAAAAAAGAAGTCCAACTTCGATATTGAATCATTGATCGAATTGTTGGGGATCAAGCACTTCAGGGGCGTTTTCATGTCTGATTCTCTACCCTCTGTTGTGAAGAAAAAAGAGTGTGGTGTGGTTAACCTAGACAGTTACGAAAATCCAGGTACATATTGGATATGCTACCTCAAAGCCAACAACAACAAAGCATTTGTTTTCGTTTCATTCGGAGGCATACCACCTGCTGGGTTGGTAAAGTATCTCAGTGTTGTCAACCTCTACTACAATGACGAACGCATCCAAGGTTTCAGCGATGTGAACTGGGGCCATCTCTGCGTTTCCATGCTTGTCTTCCTCTCGCAATTAAATAACCCAACGATCGAGGATTTCCAGAAAGCATTGTGGCACTTAAAGCACTATGGGAGTATTCCATCTCACAAGCGAGACTTCGGTTCTGAAACTCGCATTGCATGACGATATCATCTATCCTAAATCTATTGCTCTTCGTGCATTCTACAGCATGTACCTGATACCTAATGTGACGGTACACAACAATACCATCAAAATTGGCAGCGAAAAAATCAGCATCATCCCTGGCCAGTACAACGTGTCTACCTTGGAGGCTCGATTGCCAAGAAGTGTACTGCTGTCGCAAAATTATGTAACTCACAGGGTGGAACTAGTGTCTGCCACGGAAACCGTAGACCTGGGTACCATCGGAGAGCTTTTGGGATTCGAGAACAACACAAACCTCGAAGCTGGCATCAAGCACATCGGTGCTAACATTCCTAAATTTCTAGCCATCGAGACTCTGAACATACATTGCAATGTGGCAGAAGGTATGATCACCAAATCCTCGGACGGCATCCCTGGGAGTCACAAGCAGACAGGTATTATCGCTACGTTCAAACCAAACTCTGAGTTCATGGAGCCAATTATCTACACACCCTCCCCACCGATATGCTTTCCTGTATCTCCTAATCGCATAGACAACATAGAATTGGCAATTACCAACGAGAAGGGAGAGGTGGTTGATTTTGCAGGAGCCACAACCACTGCCGTCGTGGAGATTAACATATAATAAATAACCATCATGGAGCAAATCGAAAGTTACGAGTTGCAGTCCTTCCCTCCCAATCGTCGCACGTTTGCCAACCTTAACGAAGCGAATCGAGAGATAGAATACGACGTGGACGTCGGGGACGGGTTCATTCACCCTCACAGAACTGATTTGTATATCAAGTTTGATGTTGTGAAGAGAGACAACGGCGAAGCATTCCTTGCCAATGCAAATTTAAGACTTGTAGATAATTTTGTGCCGTACCTATTCTTGCAGGTGGAAGTTAGAAAGCATGGCACCATAATCGATAGGGTTGACTACCCCGGCATTACCTCTACAGCTGTGGGAACACTGAAACTCTCCAAGACCGATGCAGCATACTACCAGGCAGGGGGATTCGAAGCAGGTACAAAAATCAAAACTCAAAGTCACACAGTACTGTTTCCCATGCGTCTGCTTCCTATCTTCTTCTCCGACTACACAGAGATTATGTGGAAGGGTGGTTTGCGCGTCACTTTTCGGAGAAGCGCCAACGACAACAATGCGCTGATGCGTTACAGCACCTTGAGTGCAGACGCTTCAGCACTTCCCAACACACTACCCGATCCTGCCAAGTGCATAATCCAGTCCATGGAGCTGCGCATTCCCGTAGTGGAATACGAAGCTAACTACGCTCTCAAGTACAAAGCAGACATTTTGAAGAATCCCCAAGTACCCATCCAATTTTACGGTTACCAGTGCGTGCAGAAACCTGCTTCCGGCAACCATTTTGAATTTGACTTGACCACACAGTTTAAGAGCATCCGGTACGATATGCCAGAGTTTGTGGTCGTGCTCTTCCAGACAGGGGAGGACAACAACCAAGAAAAAGATTCGAGCCAGCTCGACAATTGCAAGATCAAGAACATCTACCTCAAAAATGGCAGGAACGAGATATTCCCGCGTGTGAACTACAACCTGAACATTGCAAACAACGACTACCTGAAACTGTACAAGGCATACACAGCTTACAAGAGAGTGGCCTCCGGCAATGTGGACGTGTACTACAACCCCAATGAGTTCATAGCTCACAGACCCATGTTCGTCATTAACACATCGAAGAGAAAGCAGGTGGTTGTTAACGATCGTACCAACATCAAAAACGTGTGCGAGTTCCATGACGCCTTGCCTGCCGATACTCTATGCAGCGTCATTCTTATTGCAGAGAAAACTTTTGTGTATGATGACAAGAATGAAAGAGTGACTGAACAGTTTTAGATACAAGAAAAAAAATTGGATAATTCTATAAAAATTACACTGACCTTAAATTAAAAACATTCTTCACACATAAAAAAATCACTATGCTATAGAAATTTATGACAATACTGAGTAGTGCCAACTTCTATTTGTAGGTTAGCTTCGCCTGTGAAATATCATATGGTGAAATTTTTGTGGAGTAAGTTAGCAACACTGCGAGAACCCCACTGTGGGCCCCCTCCAAAAAGTAGTGGGGGCATTGAACCAATTCCACGACATACAACGTGAAATGGGGCTCACACATGATAAAAAATACATCGTAGCCGTTTACGTTGAGGGCCCACCACCTTAAAAAAAACCAAATACATAGTAGGCGTTTACGTTGAGGGCCCACCACCTACAAAAATAAGATTGAGCAAAAAATAGGGTTAGAACATCGTCAAATGCTATAAAATCAACAAAACAATCATCAAAATATGTCACAACTGAGGTTAAATACTAGGTCCACCTACAAGGGTTGCGTAGAAACAACCATTTTTACACTTTGTAGGTTATTTTAACCCGTAAAAGCTGTAAAAAAGTTAATAGGTTAAGTTATATCACGTAAGATCATGGCATACCTTCAAAGATGAGGCTCCAAAAAATGAGATTGAGCAAACGCAATAAAATCCATAAAAAATCATCAAAATCATGAAAATATGTCACAACTGAGGTTAAATACTAGGCATACCTACAAGGATGGCGTAGAAACAATACACTTCCACTACTCCCATCCCTATTTGCGATTAGCCAAAAATGGCAGAAAAATGAAGTAAACAACCAAATAAACAAATCAAACCAAATGATTTTATTTATAAATGTGAATATGAAAGCACACATAGCTACTGAAAAAATAACGCAATCTGAATATTACCAGATGATTAACAAACTTGAGACAAAAGTAATTGTTACCTTATAAGATACATTACTAATCATATAATTTATAGTGATTTATCAACAGGTAATTCCAAAATCTTGGATAAACATGCTTCACAAACTTCCTTTTCACTAGTAGAATTTACATTTGTGCTATTCAGAAAATTCTAACTAACTAACTAACTCTCTAGCCTTCTTAAACCCGAAGGTTCATGACTGCAGCAACACAGGCCTTCCATCTGTCCCTATCTTGAGCAAGATCTATGTACTCTTTTCCATCCCTACCGATTTCCCTTAGGTCCATCTCGACGTTGTCCCTCCATCTTCGTCTTGGCCTTCCTACTGGTCTCTTACCATCAGGTTTCCCAACAAGAATCCTGAAAACTCCTCTTTCCTCTCCCATTCGTGCCACATGGCCTGCCCACCTAAGTCTTCTAGATTTAATTATTCTAATAATGTCTGGACATGAATACAAATTATGTAGTTCTAAATTATGTAACCTTCTCCACTCACCTGTCTCCTCATCCCTTTTAGGTCCAAATATTTTCCTAAGGATCTTATTTTCAAATACTCTCAATTTATGTTCCTCTTTCAATGTAAGGGACCAAGTTTCACACCCATATAATACTACAGGCAAAATTACGGTTTTGTATATTTTAACTTTTAGATTCTTAGATATTAAACGAGAAGACAAAAGTTTATGAAGAGAGAAGTAACATGCATTTCCTGAATTAAGCCTACTTTTTATTTCCTCTTTAATATAATTTTCATTTGTTAATATTACTCCTAAGTATTTGAATTTGGAAACTGTTTCAAACGAGTTGTTATCAATAATTAGATTTTGATTATTACCTAACACTTGGTTTCGGCCTGTAAGCATATATTTAGTTTTCTCTTTGTTAACTTCCAAACCTATCTCTTTAGCAGTTTTGAAAAATATTTTAGCATTATTCTTAATTGTATTCACATCATCCCCCAGTAAGTCTACATCATCTGCATATGCTAACAACTGAGTCACACCATTTAATTTTAGTCCTTCTTTAGTTTCGTTTACCTTCCTAACAGCATATTCTAAGGCAAAATTAAAGAGCAATGGAGATAATGCATCTCCTTGTTTTAACCCATCATGAATTGAAAATTTGTCAGACATATTAATACCCACACGAATTTTACTTTCTGTTTCACTGGTGCATATTTTTATCATACTAACAAGCTTCTTAGGTATTCCAAACTCTACTAATATATTATATAATTTATCTCTTTTGACCGAATCATATGCTTTTTTGAAATCAATGAATAGCTGATGGACATTTTGATTATATTCCCACTTTTTTTCAAGTGTCTGTCTGATGTGAAAAATTTGATCTGTAGTTGATCTGTTGCGTTTAAATCCACATTGATAATCACCTATAATTTCATTAGCATATGGGGTTAGTCTTGTTAAAAGAATGTTAGATAATATTTTATATGTTGTTGAGAGTAGAGAAATTCCACGGTAATTATTGCAGTTCATTTTATCACCTTTTTTAAACACAGGAACAATTATGGATTCTTTCCACTGTTGAGGGATTTCTTCTTTATTCCATATTAAACAAATTAATTTATGAATTTGACAAATTAATGAATTTCCACCATATTTAATTAACTCAGCTGGTATTAAATCAATGCCAGGTGCTTTGTTATTCTTTAGCCTTTTAATAGCATCTTTAACTTCAGTCAAGTTAGGTTCTGGGACTAAAGGTTCTGCTGTGTGTACTTCATTCACTTCTGATTTATCTCCTACATGGACATTTAAAAGGTCATTAAAGTAGTTCTTCCATCTATTTAGAATATCGCTTGGGTCAGCTAGAAAATCACCGTCTTTATCTTTTATCAAGTTTACTTTAGGTTGCCACCCCTTTCTAAACTCATTTACACCTTTATATAAATCTCTGATATTTTTATTTTTGCTGTTTGTTTCAATTTCGTTAATTTTGCTTTTCAAGTAATCTCTTTTTTTACTTCTAAACGTGCGGTTAACTTCTCGCTTTATTCTATTATAATTGTTTAGATTTGTATCATCAGAGTTATTTAACCACCTAAGTCTAGCCTGATTTCTTATTTCTATTAGATTATGACATTCATTATCAAACCATGGCTTACTTTTTCTCGGTTTATGGTATCCTATACTTTCTTTAGCTGCTGATTCTATTGCATTACGTATGTGCTCCCAATTCTTATTTACGTCTGTTTCATTTATATTTTCATCATCATTTAAATCCTGCAAAACATCAAATCTATTTGACAGTTTAATTTGGTAATCTTTCTTAATTCTTTCATCAGTAAACTTTCCTGTATCAAATTTTAGAACTTTTAGATTTTGTTGCTTATGATTTATCACTGAGAGTCTTTCTCTTAATTTAGCAATTACTAAATAATGGTCACTGGCACAGTCAGCACCTCTATGTGTACGAACGTCAATTATACTAGTATGCCTTCTCTTATCAATGAGAATATGATCTATCTGATTATGAGTTTTACCATCTGGAGAAGACCAGGTATATTTATGGATATCTTTATTTTTAAAAGTGGTACTTTTCACAATTAAATTCTTTGAGGTTGCAAAAGTAATCAATCTTATACCATTATCATTACTTAATTCATGAAGACTTTCTTTACCAATCGTGGGTTTAAATGTCTCTTCTTTCCCAATCTGTGCATTACAGTCACCTAACAGAATTTTCATATCATACTGAGAAAATTTATCAAAGACTTGTTCTAACTCTGTATAAAAATCATCTTTAGTATTATCATCTTTATCTTCCGTTGGTGCATGTATGTTTATTAAAATAATTTTACACCACCTACCCTGTAAAACTGCATATGATATCCTATCATTAATAAATTCTATTGTTTTAAGAGCCGAGATAATTCTATTATTTATGAAAAAGCCTGTTCCAAAATTATGATTTTCAGTACCACCATAGAAAAAAGTATAATTTTTAGTTTTACAATTCCCTTCTCCTGGCCACCTAACTTCCTGGACAGCTACTACATCTAATTTATACTTGACTATCTCATTAACTGTACACTGAAATGCCCCAGGCCGGTAAAGGCTCAGAACATTCCAGGTGCCTAATTTAATATTTTTCTTATTCCTAACGTAGATCTTATCCTTAGTCCAGGGACCTCCCAAAGTAGTCCCCACCCGGAGATCCGAACGGGGGACTATTTTACCTCCGGAATATTTTACCTTGGGAACATCCATGGCCTTATATTGCTGATTCTTGACATGGCTTTTTACAGTGCAGAGTTGTCAGCTCTACGCCTAACCCCCAATATGAATGGAGGAACTACTACACAAGACAAACACAAACACATTAGACAGCACAACTACTACACAAGACACACACAAGAGCGATAATAAGAATTATAATATAGATAATTATAATAACGAAGAGAATAGTGAACATATTGAGTTCTTTGATATTTATAATAAAATGTATCACATGGAAATAATATAAATATTAAGATTACCTTTATAATTATACGCATTTTACATTGAGATTTAATTATTTTGCATATTTTTCTTACATAACTTTACATAAAAGCTAGATTTAAAATCTAATATGAAGAGTAATAAGTCAATTAAGAGCATAGAAGAAATAAGTAGTATTTTACAAATACAGTTACGATCATGAGTTATCAGCAGCCACTTGTCACATTTTATTAACAATTTAACGACACAGTCATGAGATGAATTACGACAGTTTTGAAGAAGTAAAGTATCTTTCATTAAACATGTAGACATTACATTGATCCATCTAATTTAGGATACTTCATTCCAAATACGACTCAATTAGTTTATTGAATGTTATAATCAAGTTACTTAGAGTACTTCCTAAAAAAATTTTTCCGCATGGTAGAAATTTCCCATCTTGTAAAATTCCCACTTAAAATTTCCCTCACATGTATTTCATACTTCTCGAAGCGATATCCAAAGTCAACTTCAACTGCCTTCATGGTAAAATGTCTTTCGTCAGCAAAAGGATAAAGTTCAACTTGGATGCACCGGGAAAATTCCTTCCTCTTTAAGCAATGGGGAAACTGGAGTGAATAAGCTTTAAAAGATCAATTTATGTATGCAAATAAATACTGCCAGATATGTGCAAGATACACTCCTTTTATCTTACCTAATTTGATAGATATTTCTCCAATAGCCCAAGTTGCATTGTTGCACACTGATATGAATTCAGGATTTAGATTCTGCCCAAGAATTGGTACAAAATCAGCTGCAAATAAAAGGATAATGAATTAATTCTTTTACATATATGAAAAAAAATTAAATATAAAAACATTTCATACAGAATATCTCCCATCAAGAAGTTTCTTCAAGAAGAAAGTGGAATTTATTTTCAATCTCAAATCCTGGCAAGTACACACACACTTTTATTTCTCTCACTTTTTCTTTTTAGATTTTCCCCATCTTTTGATCTCACTGATATGTAATGACAATGTTTACTATAAAAAACAATGATAACAACAAACTTTCTGCAATTAGCATTAATTGTATTAGGACAAAACCTTTTATATTAAAAAAAAGATTTTTCATTCATACCAGTACCTATTTTACCAATCTGATATAAAATTCCAAATGGTTCATTGATTCCTTAATAAATGTATGTTACAAGATGAACCAAGCTTTTGCAATGCAAAAGAAACTGCATATTTAAACATTAACTTACAAAAAAAAGTACAGAAGGGAGATTATTTGTGCCAAAAAAATTATAACAAAATGGCGGAATATTGCACTAAATTGTAAGATATCTATAGATATATCGAATCTGTAATTTAACCGATACAACAATATGCCTACATTATTGGCTGGTACCGATAGAGTACCAATTAACCCCTCCCATATCTAATTTGCACATAATTAGTCAATATATTAACAAATGGTAATTTGTTAATTCTAAGATTTTAATATTTTTTTTTTTTTACTGAATAACTTGAACTTTGTAAGCTATTAATATCCTTGAATGTAACACTTTTTTTTATAATTTAAATAATTTCTAAAAACCTAGATATAATTATTTCGTGACGAGGTTAAACACTGTCAGTCATATCGGACGCAATAAATGAAGCGTGATAATTATTTGAATCAAAATATCACCAGCTAGACTACAAATGGCAGATATAATCGCACTTCAGGTAGTTATTTTTGAACAGGGGAAGTGTTATCCCCAGTTTATATATTATATATTTATATATATATTTCGCGACGTTTTTTGCGTTAAAGTGCAAAATTCGGTTTTATTCTAAAAAAATGGCATAATTCGAGTTATTTCGCGATTTCGAAACACTGAAAACCTGCCACTTAAGCTACCGAAATACATTTTAAACACTTTATTTTGCTTTCCTCAACTTTTCGGTGTTATCGTTAAAACGAAAACTTCACGTCCCAATATAATAGTACACCAATACTGTAAAAGGATGATGGGACTTTGACATTTTTAGTGTTTTTTGTATGTTCGTTTGACACCCGGAGTGAGCTCGTCTCCCTCTCTCCCAGCCACGGCTTTGCACTTGAGTGCACTCCTACGATTTGATTTGTGTTCTGACTTTGATGTTTTCTTTAGCGTAGCTATTGTTCCATTTCGGATTAATCGAGGAGATGCTAAAGGTAATGTTCCCCGTGCATGTAGCATCGTGCCATATAGGCACATTCTCCACTTCGTTAATTTTGGGGGTGATGTGATCAGCACCACGCCCCGACGGCATTTACAGCGCAGGGTTGCCCCAGGTACCTTTTCACTGGAGGTTGGGTGAACTACAGAGTCGGTTTATGCGGGAACAAGGTCGATAATATTCCAACATTAGATCACCTACCCCTGCAGGCCCGTTGCCAGGATTTTTAGAGAAGGCCTCCTCCATTATCAGCAGCCGCTATCAAAAGGTGAAAAAGGAGGGGTGTGTTGAAGCCCGGAAGATAAATTTCTCACTATATTACAAATTATTATACAAGGATCGATAATGGTCCCGTGTTCGATACCCGATGGACGCACATAGTTGTTCGGATCCCACTTTAAACTGTAGGTCCAGTCCCGATTAGCCTTACTGTGCATAAAGTGGACTTAAAACACCAAATCAACCAGCTAAATTTAAAATACAAGCTTGACCATAAAGCAAGAATCGTTTCGTGCTTTCAAGCGTCGCCAGCTTAATCGTTACCAACATATTCGACTACTACAAAACTAAACATCATATACTAAATGTATAAAAAATAGTGAATCATGTTTTAGGTATTTGCCGGCCCCCGTGGCGGAGTGGTTAGCACGGTGCCAGGAGTCCCGGGTTCGAATCCCGGTCTGGGTATGGATGTTTGTGAGTGTCCATTCATCAATTTTATCATATATCACTCATCCCCGTCTCCGCAAATTAGCCAAACCAAAAATGGCGCAAAAGGTGAAGGAAAATAAAGCAAAATGTTTTAGGTATTATTGGCTAAAAAAGAGTAACATATCAGTGAATTTAACGCAATCATTTTCTTACACGGTAAAATACTCCATTGCATGGCTTATCGTTTCGCCATTCACAAATTGAATCCTTGCACAATATAGTGATGAATGAACTGTTCTTGGTAATTTATTTATAATCCAACAATGTTAGTATAATTGGTTCTACAAAAACAGTTAATTTTTGCCGTAGAGCAAGAAAATGACTAATATACGTGTTGTAAAATTTAATATCATTTCCAGATAGATATTTTTGGTTAGGAAATGGTGGAATCAGTCTTCGTATTCTTAATAATAATATCAAAATAACAGAATTTCCTTGCATATAAATATGCATTTCCTCTTCTCACATACACCCAACAAGTGATGACATCCGTTCCAATTTTCAAAAGCAAATTTTTATAGCACAATGCTTAGAGGTTTATTGTGCTAGGGTCTAAGTTCTTCAAAGTTATTTTCTATCCTTGTATATATTGTTGTAATCCCTCTTTTACCAGGGATCTCAGGTCACAGGGATGCTACAATGACACATTTAGGTAGAGATTAAATATACTTGTGGTTGAACCTGCTTCCGACTGAGAGAAAGGAGATATGGATGATTGAATTCAGGTTATTCACGCTTGTTCATACCTGGTAGACGAATGATGTATCTTGTCCAAATGCTTCTTGCTGACCGTATTTTGACTGATGCCAAGGTTCGATATCGTGACCCTCAACTCACTCTTCCGAGCAATCCCGCACGAGTGGCTGCAAGGCTTATGCAGCTCTAAACTTCGTACACCGTTGTTGTAGTTCAGTTCGACGTAAAGTAAATGAGAGAAATGAGAGCGAGCTCTGGGTCGAGCTTGCTTTTATAATAGTTTGCCTCGAAAGGTTATTACACCTTTCGAACACGCTGGATCAAGTTAGATCCACGTATTTATCTCTCAGTCAAAGCTCTGAGGAAATAACGATGCGTGCACATTCTTGAGATTGCTCGGCGGTCGGATAATTCCAGTTTATGAACAAGCATAAATAATCTCTTGACGAGGTTTTCTCGTACTTTGAATCACCATATCTCTACAATATGGTAAACACAAGCCGAATGCAATGGACGGAAATGACAATTATACACACACACAACTACATCCGTGCGTATGTTACAAAAATGTGAGGAAATTGCCAGCAAACATTTATGTTCTTTAATAAATTGCTGACATGTTTAACATAAAAAGTAACAGATTTCGTTACGTCATTTCTTCATTAGTTAAGCGCCTTTACTCACCTTATTGTCACAGCAATCATTTTCTGGAGAGAAGCATTGTCCCATAACTGTACCAGTGATTTATCAACACCTCCATCATATTTCCTCAACACCCCTCTCTACCACATGGGTTCATTTACGATCAATTTACCCTTACACCCGCCTAAATAATGTTCTTGAAATCCCCACCCCCTTTCCACTGGAGAAAACTCGATAAACACCTGACTTTATCTTTGTCTTGAATGCTGACCAAGTTACTGTACCTCATTCAAAAATAATTGAAATGCTTTATTTCGTCGCCATTCAGTTTCCCGAAAATAATATAAAGACTACCTTCCAGAGATACGTGTAACTGCCATTACTAAATTCACTCAGTAACGTCTTTTATATCTATTAAGGTGGTATTTATGTAGAAGATGAAAGAGACTCAAGATAAATAAAAAAAATAAGATAAATAAATAAAACCACATGTGAACGATTTTTCTGTGGTAAATTGTTGAAGTGTTCCTTGAAAAAGTGCCCGATTTTATTACGTTATTCCTTCAGTAACTGTGGGAAATGAGGATAATATCCATGTATTCTCCAGAATCAATTCTTAACATAGATGTACATCATTCTATTGTTTTCTAACCCTTTTCTGGGAAACTCCATCCCTCCGGGGAGGTGGGAGTCTGGTGACGTCAGTTTTTTGACCTCGACATCTGTGAAATTCAGCAGCGCCATCTCTTGTTCTGCTAGGCAGGAGCTAGGTGGAAGCAAAAGTGCGAGTAGTGCTCTCAGCGCCTCTCAACGTATTATTTCCCAACTTCTTGCGAGGGTCCATTCTTCAGTGGGGGGTCCGTGTAGCGGTTTTCCTGCCTTCCATGAAGATCTGCTTATATATCTTTATCTGTGGTATAACTCAAGTAGTTTCGGTGATATCAACAAGTGACGTGATATCAATTGCCGGGTATTCAAGGACAAGTGCTGGGATAAGTTATTATTATTAATACAAATTACAGTACATCATATTTTATATTTGTACACTCGAAATCGAATGAAACGCCCCCCCTTACGGTTATGCAACCCGGAATTTTATAACATCTAGTTTCGCCAGGAATAGCAGCTCGCGAGAAGCGTAGTGTTTCCAACTCTTGAATCTAGCCACAGATTCACGCGACCGGGTGGAGATCTTGCTTTCCTCTTGATTTGATTTTAACGGACAAGAAGTTTATTTTGAGAATGTCTCTGGTAATAATAACAAGTGTTATTAACATTTATGCTTGAGTTTTTTATTATTCTTTTACCACTTCCGAACGAATATGTGAAGATTTTTTTTTTCATTTTGCAATAACGCTTTCGGCATTTTTCCTTCAGAGATATTCTTTTTGTTTTTAAATTTTTGGCGACATCTGATTTGCAAAAAGTTCCACGAAGTTTGTTTTAAGTGTAAATGCATCTGGACATACAGTGTAGAGTAGGATTCGAACAACAAATATGAGCTTCCGTCGCGAATCGAACCAGCGCTCCTTTCATTATGTTTTCTTTCCACGTTTATTAAAATTTGCTTCCTTCAGCCTACTTCCGATTGTCGTATATTTCAATTCGTATTCCCGTTTTTTTTTTTCATTTGCATTGTTCGAGCCGTGATAACTTTCTCTCTTAATCTGGTTATTCGAATACTTTTATACTTAATTTTTTTTTCCTTTTCTCGATTTTCCCTTCGCACTCATTACAGATTTCGGTATCGCGCTTTTCCATATTTTCAGTAATTTAATTCTTTGACTATTTTTAATTTGCCCTTTGTCCGAATCAAGAAAATATGTTAGGAAATGTTTCCCGTTTAAATCTTATTGTATGGTGGTGTAAAATTGATGCCAGCTTTTTCTTGCGATAAGGGTTTTGAAAGTGCAAGGGTCTCATTTATTAACCATGGTGGAAAGGGGGGGGCAGAGAGGTGCCAGAAACCTTCCAATCGGAATATGCCTGAAACGAAAAGTATAGATCGACCACAACGAAAAAAATCCTTGGGACGAAAAGTACCCGCGCAGATCTCCCTTCTTCCCTTCAGTTCGGGCCATAAGAAAGCATGGTCCACTCTCCCCCGCCCCTCCTCGCGGAAGTACGGTGCACAGGAGTCGTGGGTCTGCGCAGGTTGTTTTGCTTTTGGTTCCACTCTTCCATCAGCAGGTGGGTGCTGAGAAGGCTATGCTATCTGCGAGTGAGGGGGAGGGGGTGACGAGCAACACTGCCACAGCGAGTCGCTGTAAATGATTTCATTGTCTGTGCTGGGTGAAACCGGTTCTTGGTGTTCCTACACTTTTCCGATACATTTCTGCCAGCCTTTCTAGCGAAGCGAGGTCATATGTTCAAGATTCGAAATCTGGTCAGGCATGAATGTATCACTGAGTTTGTCCCGTCACAATTTTATAAATTGATAATTCATCCGTATTATCGCGATTAACTCAAGAGGCAGAAGAGTGATGTAAAATAACCGAAATAGAAATTGATGCATTTGTGCCTGGTGCTAGTGTAACGACGAAGTTAACTCTTTATAAATGATGAAATAGGTAGCCCTTGCGCTCAAATACACTTATACCTTGGCACAAAAAAAAATCTAACTTATCACTGATCTCTTACTACATTTGGAATACAGCCAAGAGCGATGTAAAGAAATGCAATTACATTGTGAATGTTTCACATCCTATAGTCTTTCTTTTTCTCGTAGCGGGGGCGGGGGTTCATTCATTACAAATATCTAGGAATGGATTTAGCAGCAATCCGTGATATACTTAAATATCATAACATGCTGCGTAGCCAGGGTTCTTGGGTCCTAGCCTCTGATAATGAGTTTTTCTTTTTCGTTGTTTCTTCAATCTTCATCAATTTCCCTGAAGCATCATTCATCCTCTGTCGCCATTGGCTATATGTAAAAGTTGACATAAAATTAGTAAATTTTGAAAAGAAAACACAAGGATCTGCTTTTCTCATAGCTCGCCAAACATGCACATTTCTGTATTTTATGCTTTCAGCGCTATCATTATTCTTGGCAGGCAATGGAATTGAAGCAACTCTCGCAACTAACGTAAACTACATATCACTCAGGCATGATAATTCTCGCGGGCAAAGTGGATTTTTTTGGCACTTGGTAGCGCAATAACTATCTTCTGGCCTAGATTTAAATCCGTACTTTTTATTCCACTTGAGTGATTGACTCACAATTTTGCCATTGAAGGTTTGGGTTGTATTTGGGTTATACATATTGTGTTTTTGGTGCGCTAGGAAAAAGCAATCCCAAAGGTTCGCACTGAACAGAAAATTGTGTGCTTTTCCTCTCTCTCTCTTCCAACTCCGTCCCTCTCTCTCACCCCAAGTCCCCACTATTTAGGTAAACTGTTGTTAGAAACATATTTTCCGAAGAATATCCACATTGAAAATAATATTCCCCAATTGTTTTGATAGGACATTTCTATTGCTCCGAACGAATTATCTCCGTAAGAGGACTAGGGCCTCCCCTATGGCGCAATCGTAGAGTCGTCACCTTTAATCAAGGGGTCCCGGGTTCGATACCCGGTGGAGGAACATAGTGGTTCGGAACCCACTATAAACTGTAGGTCCAGTCCCAATTAGCCTTTCTGTGCACAAAGTGGTCTTAAAAAAACAACAATTCAATTCAATTCAATTGAATTATTTTATCAATATTTTTAAATCTGCATGCACCTGCTTAATTTAATAGATTATACATTTATATTCATTGCGGGCAGAAATGTGCGAGAAAACAATGCATTTTTTTCAGGGAATGCATGAGTCAATAATAATGTATATTTTACGGTATATACTCTTTTATATTGCATTGATTCAATAGTATCCTTATTTCCTAAAGCAAGCGTGAGTTTCTTTGCACACACCACGCAGGCTCTGCTTGACGTAAATCTCAGATGCAGTAACTTCACGGTTGCCTTTTGCCACCACGCTTTGGCTTTAATTCGAGCCCCGGTGGGTGCTTCGTTCGAGATCCTGCAGCAGTTTTACTCGTATCTATGCCTTGAGCATGCCACTTGCAACGGAACCAATAAAATGAAACTTTCTGCACCGGAATGGGCGTGAAACTCTACATGCACCAATGATAAGGTGTTTTCAAGAGGCATGTGCCACGTGCAGCATGTCTCTTCGGTCCGAATGTTCCTTTACGATATCTTTTCATCATGCCTTACTTTCGGAATTTACAAGAGAGAAGATAGTCCGCATGTTCTTGTGCGGCGGATCTGCTGCACTACAGATTGCTACGACCCTTGGTGTGGACGATTCATGCGTCAGGCGTTGGATTCGGTGTTACGAGGAAAAAGGGGACCAAGGAATGAAGTGAAGACCCAACAAAGGCCGGCCGAGGAAGGCAACCAGGGAAGAAGATGCAGGCATCATTGAGATGAGCGAGGGCAATCCCTTCATGGCTACAACGAAGATTCGCCAAGAGTTGAAACTGGAGTGCCATGCTGCAACAGTTCGGCACCGTCGAGCGGCAAAGAAAGAAGCAATGATGCATTTCCATCACGAAGCACGGATCAGTTTTCTTTACAATATTTACCAGCTCCTCAAGAATTTTGGCAGAACGTAATTTTGAGCGACAAAAAATTATTTTCGTCTGACGAAAATGGTCAGGTTTATGTTTGGAGGCGCAACAACACTCGCTACGGCCCCGAGAACATTTCTACCCATGCTAGGAGTGGCAGGATATCCGTGGCGGTGTGGGGATGGATCAGTTCGTCTGGAGTAGGTGGATTGGTGGAAGTGTCCTCGAGAATGAATTCGCAGGAATACATCGCAGTGCTGGAAAACCACACGCTTCCCAGCGTGCGAGAGAGACACCTTGAAGATGAGATTTCGCACGTGACTTTCGATCAAGACAACAGCAGCGTCCATACATCGAAAGCGAACACCACCTGGTTTAATCAGCACCCAGGACTTTCAAGAGTAGATTGGCCAGCGAAGTCTCCCAATCGAAAACATTTTCACGTGTTTGATGTTTGGGAGAGTTTAAGGAGAAGACCAAACATCTGCTCGTGAAATCCTTGCCTCGTCGACTAGATGCAGTGCTTGAATCCAACGGCGGGTGGACACAGTATTGAAACCCCGCACGGTTTAACCGATGTTCTTTGCTACATCCCAGAACAAAACTAATTACACACATCTCCATATGCAACTTATGTTTCCAATTCTTTTTTATTGATACCTTGGTGCTCATGGTTACTTTTTCACACACCTGCACCATTATATTATATTCTGTAATATTAATATTCACATTATTGACAGATATGATTCACATGAAATTCAAATGCGCAGCACACATGCACCCATTCCTAACACTTAACTATTTGTTACATTACACCTATCACGTTGTCACAGTTCTAAATCAGCGGTGCTCAGGGGGAGGGGCATTATGGCGCAGACTGTGATGGAAATTTGACTAAGTAAACAGGGAACAAGTTTAATTACGTTATCAATTAGCCATTGCTGTTATACAAATAGTAATTTGTAGATTGTCAGGGGAATTGTTACGGGTAATAAGTAATATTGGTGGGGGGGGCGATATCCAACTCTTACATATTAGGCCTTAGATTGATAGGGTAATTATGGTGGGCGATTAATGAAGTTAGTGGGATGTTCAGGTAGCTGGATTGATAATTATTTTGGGGGCAGGGAATCCCAACTCTTGTGTATTACTATTACGTCTTAGATTGCTTTTTCCTAAGGGAGCAATATCAACAGGAAGTCTAAAATTGGCATGGAAATTTTGTTGAGAAGATTGAGTATTAAATTTTGAGGTGGAGGGGAGGGGAATGAAGTTTTGATAAAGTGTTATGTCTTTGATTGTGAAGGGACTCGAACCCGGAACATTCGGTGTCTGGATCGTTAGTCCATCACTAACCGCGCTTGGCCGCAGAGAAGGTTCTCTTTGGTGGCCAAGCGGTTTAAATGGTCCACTTCCGATACCACGAAATTTCCGGGTTCGAGTCACGGCTTCAGTATTGGTATCATGGTGTCAATTTAATCTAATCGTCACTCATCCTCATTAGCCGAAAGTGGCAGAAGAGCGACTTAAAATAACAAGAAATACAAAAACAACTTTAACCCTCTAGTAATTTCTGATCAATAGATGCGTATTAGCTTTGATTGTTGACTCTTTAATGATAAGCTTACGATTATTATTGTTAATATGGATTGCCATCCATCAACAGAAGGACGGACCAATCGATAATTTAATTCATGTCGTTTTTTTAGTATTTGTTGTCCCTTCGGATTAGCTTCGAAACCTAAGGAAATGATTAGATGTCTGAAGTTAGTGACAATGGTTCTTTAATTTCCCGTCGCTCTTTCAGCCGGCGCGGGAACCACCTTGATGGCAGTGATCCTCTGTTGCCGCGTTTACCTACGAATGAACTCGTGATCAATCAACCAATTAGGCCTACCGCTTGGGCAAGAAACGATAACTTCACAAAGCCCTCTTCTCCGAAGCAGCCAGCGGGGAAACAGACTTTTGTCAAAATAACCCTTCTGCTCTGTGAATGAACACCGGTTCTAACAGCGTTTCTATACTTAATTGGACATTATCCATTGTTTTTCTTTTTGATTGACTATATATTCTATCTATATATTTCGAGACATATCAAGAGATCACCTCTTCTCTCATATTCAGGCGATCAATTTTTGCTATGTCTGTAGTGTGATTGCAACTATGACAGTCCGTGATTTTTTCCAAATCCGGTCCGCTAAGCAACCCGTCTTAGATGCCCATTCGAAATCGACAGCTATAGAGCAAAATATGTTTGAAGTGAAGAGTCTTATTGAATGAAACATAGCTCGACTCACCCTCACATTTGATTTTTTTTAGATAACTTGCTTGCACTTCGTATAGAAAGCACCACGAGACTGAAAATTCACACTATTTGGCATGGCAAATATACATTATACCAGCTTCGCTGAAAGTTCGATGTAGTTGTCAGTCATTAAGTTCAACGCTCTCTGCGCGTGTGTTGTGATGGGTTACCGTGTTCCAATTTTGTTTTAATTCCATTTCATGCTCAAAAAGGCTACCCGAAGTGGGACCTACAGTTGAAAGTGGGATCCGAACCACTAGGCAGTTGTGTCTCCACCAGGAATCGAACCTGGGACTCCGTGATTATAGGGGGTTAACGCGTCCATGGCTTTACAGTTTCGTGAATTCAAGGAAGCCAAGGTGAGAAAAATGTGAAAAAATATCTTCTACACGGAGCTAACTGTGTGTATGTATGTAAAACTTTCTAGCACATCCATTTTCCTACCTTCATTTTATCATCATTACGTTGAATTTTGCACCAGTGATTTTTCACTACGTTCTAGGTCACGTCACTTTGAGTCGTAAAGTATTGTCTGTAATTCAGTTTTAGTATAGTTTGTATCCTCTCACCCAAACATTTTTAAGGTGGGAGAAGAGAGGGGGGGCTCAACTTCTGGAAAAAATAGTGCGAGTTCAATTGAGAATACGAAAATAGAGCGGAATGATTATATTGCTACAATATCTTCAGGAAAGTAAAGCGTAAAATTGAATTCTGCCTCTGAGTGAGTCCATGATATTGTTTATGTTTGAAGGTAATGTATTAAACATGACTATCAGCATAACCGAACGCATATAATGAGATGATTTATTAGTGTTACCAGACTAAAGGTGTGGATTGCGGCCTGTTGCCTCGTTCATTACGGAATTCCACATGTAAAAATTGATCAGCTCTTATTGCTAGTAACCATTATAAATTCTGGCGTTTATATTTCAATTCACTTCCTCAACAAATCCTTTCTCGATTGACTAGATTTTAAGCGGAGCGTCATTCAGTTGTTTGTGAGTGTTCTTTTTGCAGAAGCAACAGCAGCTCGCTCGCACCCACAGTGCCCCGCCCACTCGACGAGACGCGTGGTCTGTGCAGTGCAGAACAATGACAGTGTTGCCTCTCTATTCGATCTTTGTATTCTCTTTTGCCTGCCACTACACACACATTTCAGACAATTCTTCCCATACAACAAATGGAAAAGCAATCAGGCAACTGTTAAATGGCTCTTTTATAGATTTTCTATTAACACTTTCCACGGCCAAGATATGTTAACTTGGTTCTGTTTCGTATTCCCACAATTTGGCTTCGTGCAATAGGGCTTTATATTGCAAGCTAAAAGAAACAACGTAGGCAGGTATTTTAACATTTTAATTTTCATCCGTTTCATGATTGTGTGAAAGAATATGGTGGAAAAATACACTACTTGAGACAATATCACTAATAATAATTGGCCGCCGCTGTGCCCGAGCGTGGTAGGCCGTCGGCTTTTGATCTCGCTGCCGAAATTCCCGGGTTCGAGTCCCGGCCTGGGTATGATTGTTTATGAGTGTTCCTTCATGAATTTTATCATACACTAATCCTCATCGTTGCGACTAGCCAAAAGTAAAGTAAAAAATATAAACATATTAGTAATAATAAAAATATGAATCTAGCTCCCCATGGTTCCTTTATGACTGTCCTTTTATCAATTTCATCGAGTCATCATTCATCCTCATTGTTGCGATTAGCCAATAAATGGTAGAGAAGCTGCGAAAAATAAGATGTAAAATAATAACAGAATTTTCTCCACAGAAGGAAAAATAAATGCTCCAGAAAACATGCAATACAGGAAAAGAGTGTCCTGTAATGTGAGTCTGTAAACCAAATGTAAATCACGAATGAAGAAGTTACGTGAAGGTTTCGTCTTCTACGAAGCAATACAGGCTTGGATGGCGTAGTGGTAGCGTCGTCGCCTTGTAATCAAGGGGTCCCGGTGGAGGCACAAAGTGGTTCGGATCCCACTTTAAACTGTAGGTCCAGTCCCGATTACTCATACTGTGCATTGTGGACTTAAAACACCAAATCAACAACCAACCAACCAATACGGGGTTGGAAACACTACGGTTATAGGTTTGGAAACACTGCTCCTCTCGGGAACTACTCTACCAGGCGAAACTAGACGATATAAAATTCCGGGTTGCATAACCGTAAGGGAGGGCGATTCATTCGATTTCGAGTGTACCATAAGTAATATAACTTGCCTTTATTGTTGACACTAACGAGCAGACTGACCAAAATAATTAGGGTACCTTATGTAGTGTGAGTTTAGGATACGAGAGGTCATTCTACATTTATGGCTATTGTACTATTACCAACCTCCGTGGTGGAGTGGTTAGCACAGGGAACCAAAAGTCCCGGGTTCGAATTTCCGTCTGGACAAGGTGTCCTTTGTGAATGTCCCTTCATCAGTTTCATCAAATCATCACTCATCCTCATCTTCGCGATTAGACAAAAGTGGCAGAGAAGCGAAGTAAAATTAACCATAAAATCAATAAATATTTTCTGAGATATTGAGAGAATTGCACTTTGTCTTTGATAGACAGGCAATTGTCGTATGAAATTTTTTCTTCGTAACGCTACTAGTTTCTGACTAGTTGAATGAAACTGATGTACAGTCACCGGCATAAAAATGGGACACCTAGATCCTGAAACACTGGCTTCCCTGCAAGGCGTTACGTCTTGTCTAAATGTACGGCGATTGGTCGATTTAAATAGCAACATTCTAATGGAAAGTTCTGACACCGCTGTAAAGTTAGACAACACATATAAATTGTTCCAGGGAAGCGAGTATTTCAGGATCTACGTGTCCCATTTGTATCGCCGGCGACTGTACATATGTACTCTTTTTTTTCCTTAGCTTTGCTGACCAGTTCTCGAAAAATAAATCTATTCTTAATGATGTGGCTTTCGTCACAAACTAATTATGATATTTAGATTGTATTATCATCATAGACAAGCTGAGCATTTTGACCGTTGGTTTGTGTATGATATTTTCAAGTTTCTTCCCAACATCAGCTACAGCTCAACCAAGATAAGAAAAGACCCGGAGAACTCGCGAACTAAAGTGGACAGTCATTTGTTTTCGTCTCTCGTATCCTCTTCGCTTGTGCCCGAGTTCCTCCGTGCTGCTATAAAGTAAAAACGTAAAGTGTTCCCCTGTGCATAGCACCACGCCATGAAGGCGTATAGGGGGTGTGGGGGTAACGGCCCACACTTTCTTGATCAGGTCGTGAGTGGGGGTGATGTGATCAGCACCACGCCCCTGACCGCCTTTACCCCCTAGGTTTTCCCAGGTACCCATGTTTTTCGACGCTGGGTGGGCGCCGGGGCCGCTTCCATCGTTAGAAAAGTTCCCAGATTTGAACCGGCCGGGGATCGAACCGACTGAGCCACCGCGGCCGTGTTGCTATATTTATAACTTCCCTTCGTTGCTTCTTTGTCAAAAACAAATTCAAATTCAAATTCAAATCCAAATTTTCTTTACTGAAGGGCGACGATCAGCCTGTGGCTGTTTCCCCACCTAACCCAGTTTATACATTTAAAGATTTGTCAATGATTGGATTCAATGTTAGTTATTATTTATTTTAGCTGTGCACATTTCTCCATTCATGTTTGATTGATTGATTTGCTTTATTTTACTTCGCCTTTTGTGCCCTGTTTGGCTAATTTGCAAAGATGGGGATGAGTGATGATGTGATGAAATTGATGAATGGACACTCACAAACATCCTTGCCCAGGCCAGGATTCGAACCCGGGACCGATGTGCTAACCACTCCGCTGCGTGGGCCGGTGTAACGGGGAATTTGGACTCCGTAGAAAAGTGACTGTACAGTCAATTTTCTACGCAGTCCAAATTCCCCGTTATCGTGACGGGGAATTTGGACTCCGTAGAAAAATGACTGTACAGTCAATTTTCTACAGAGAAAAATGACTGCCCTTTTCAGATCCCGTCAATTAAGCAGGGGGTAAAATATCCCCGTAGAAAAATGACTGCCTGTCAATTCCCACTTAAAAGAGCGGGTACAAATTCCCCGTAGAAAAGTGACTGCCCAATTAAATCCTGCTTATATTAGGAGGGGGTACAATTTCCCCGTAGAAAAGTGACTGCCCTATTAAATCCTGCTAATATTAGAAGGGGGTACAATTTCCCCGTAGAAAAGTGACTGCCCCCTTATATCCTGCTTATATTAGGAGGGGGTACAAATTCCCCGTAGAAAAGTGACTGCCCCCTTATATCCTGCTTATATTAAGAGGGGGTACAATTTCCCCGTAGAAAAGTGACTGCTCTATTAAATCCTGCTAATATAAGAAGGGGGTACAATTTCCCCGTAGAAAAGTGACTGCCCCCTTATATCCTGCTTATATTAAAAGGGGGTACAAATTCCCCGTAGAAAAGTGACTGCCCCCTTAAATCCTGCTTATATTAGGAGGGGGGTAAAATTTCCCCATAGAAAAGCGACTGCCCCTTAAATCCTGCTTACATTAGGAGGGGGTATAATTTCCCCGTAGAAAAGTGACTGCCCTATTAAATCCTGCTAATATTAGAAGGGGGTACAATTTCCCCGTAGAAAAGTGACTGCCCCCTTATATCCTGCTTATATTAGGAGGGGGTACAAATTCCCCGTAGAAAAGTGACTGCCCCCTTTATTCCTGCTTATATTAGGAGGGGGTATAATTTCCCCGTAGAAAAGTGACTGCCCCTTTAAATCCTGCTTATATTAGGAGGAAGTATAATTTCCCCGTAGAAAAGTGACTGCCCGTTAAAATCCTGCTTATATTAGGAGGGGGTATAATTTCCCCGTAGAAAAGTGACTGCCCGTTAAAATCCTGCTTACATTAGGAGGGGGTATAATTTCCCCGTAGAAAAGTGACTGCCCTATTAAATCCTGCTAATATTAGAAGGGGGTACAATTTCCCCGTAGAAAAGTGACTGCCCCCTTATATCCTGCTTATATTAGGAGGGGGTACAATTTCCCCGTAGAAAAGTGACTGCCCTATTAAATCTTGCTAATATGAGAAGAGGGTACAATTTCCCCGTAGAAAAGTGACTGCCCTATTAAATCCTGCTAATATGAGAAGGGGGTACAATTTCCCCGTAGAAAAGTGACTGCCCCCTTAAATCCTGCTTATATTAGGAGGGGGTATAATTTCCCCGTAGAAAAGTGACTGCCCGTTAAAATCCTGCTTATATTAGGAGGGGGTATAATTTCCCCGTAGAAAATTGACTGCCCTATTAAATCCTGCTAATATGAGAAGGGAATACAATTTCCCCGTAGAAAAGTGACTGCCCCCTTATATCCAGCTTATATTAGGAGGGGGTACAAATTCCCCGTAGAAAAGTGACTGCCCCATTAAACACTGCTTATATTAGGAGGGGGTACAATTTCCCCGTAGAAAAGTGACTGCCCCTTTAAATCCTGCTTATATTAGGAGGGGGTATAATTTCCCCGTAGAAAAGTGACTGCCCTTTTAAATCCTGCTAATATGAGAAGGGGGTACAATTTCCCCGTAGAAAAGTGACTGCCCTATTAAATCCTGCTAATATGAGAAGGGGGTACAATTTCCCCGTAGAAAAGTGACTGCCCCCTTATATCCTGCTTATATTAGGAGGGGGTACAAATTCCCCGTAGAAAAGTGACTGCCGCCTTAAATCCTGCTTATATTAGGAGGGGGTATAATTTCCCCGTAGAAAAGTGACTGCCCCTTTAAAACCTGCTTATATTAGGAGGGGGTATAATTTCCCCGTAGAAAATTGACTGCCCTATTAAATCCTGCCAATATGAGAAGGGGGTACAATTTCCCCGTAGAAAAGTAACTGCCCTACTAAATCCTGCTTATATTAGGAGGGGGTACAATTTCCCCGTAGAAAAGTGACTGCCCCCTTATATCCTGCTTATATTAGGAGGGGGTACAAATTCCCCGTAGAAAAGTGACTGCCCCCTTTATTCTTGCTTATATTAGGAGGGGGTATAATTTCCCCGTAGAAAAGTGACTGCCCCTTTAAATCCTGCTTATATTAGGAGGGGGTATAATTTACCCGTAGAAAAGTGACTGCCCTATTAAATCCTGCTAATATGAGAAGGGGGTACAATTTCCCCGTAGAAAAGTGACTGCCCTATTAAATTATGCTAATATGAGAAGGGGGTACAATTTCCCCGTAGAAAAGTGACTGCCCCCTTATATCCTGCTTATATTAGGAGGGGGTACAAATTCCCCGTAGAAAAGTGACTGCCCCCTTAAATCCTGCTTATATTAGGAGGGGGTATAATTTCCCCGTAGAAAATTGACTGCCCCTTTAAATCCTGCTTATATTAGGAGGGGGTATAATTTCCCCGTAGAAAAGTGACTGCCCCCTTATATCCTGCTTATATTAGGAGGGGGTACAAATTCCCCGTAGAAAAGTGACTGCCCCCTTAAATACTGCTTATATTAGGAGGGGGTACAATTTCCCCGTAGAAAAGTGACTGCCCCCTTATATCCTGCTTATATTAGGAGGGGGTACAATTTCCCCGTAGAAAAGTGACTGCCCTATTAAATCCTGCTAATATTAGAAGGGGGTACAATTTCCCCGTAGAAAAGTGACTGCCCCCTTATATCCTGCTTATATGTTAGGAGGGGGTACAAATTCCCCGTAGAAAAGTGACTGCCCCCTTTATTCCTGCTTATATTAGGAGGGGGTAAAATTTCCCCGTAGAAATGTGACTGCCCCTTATATCCTGCTTACATTAGGAGGGGGTATAATTTCCCCGTAGAAAAGTGACTGCCCTATTAAATCCTGCTAATATTAGAAGGGGGTACAATTTCCCCGTAGAAAAGTGACTGCCCCCTTATATCCTGCTTATATTAGGAGGGGGTACAAATTCCCCGTAGAAAAGTGACTGCCCTATTAAATCCTGCTTATATTAGGAGGGGGTATAATTTCCCCGTAGAAAAGTGACTGCCCTATTAAATCCTGCTAATATGAGAAGGGGGTACAATTTCCCCGTAGAAAAATGACTGCCCTATAAAATCCTGGTAATATGAGAAGGGGGTACAATTTCCCCGTGGAAAAGTGACTGCCCCCTTAAATCCTGCTTATATTAGGAGGGGGTATAATTTCCCCGTAGAAAAGTGACTGCCCCATTAAATCCTGCTAATATTAGAAGGGGGTACAATTTCCCCGTAGAAAAGTGACTGCCCCTTTTATCTTTAATATATATGGAGGGGGTACAAATTTCCCCCTAGAAAAGTTACTGTTCTAATAATTAGTTCTGACATGAGAAATTGCATACAAAATGCTACGGAGAAAAGTTGCTGCTTACTTAATTTACTTCACAAAACTGTAGGGAAATTAGATGTACTATATTGTCGTATAAAGCCTTTATAACTCTGGTATCTGGCTCATCATTCGCTTAATTATTACGTACAGCTTTCTCATTTGAATGTTCATCAAAACATTTGAATGAGTCTACCATTTGAGTAGGGTGATAAAGGTGTCCTGGGTTCAATACCCGGTGGAGGCACATAGTAATTCGGATCCAACTTTAAACTGTGGGTCCATTCTTGATTAGACTTAGTGTGCATAAATTAAAACGCTAACTCAATCAATCCATCAATCAAGACATTTGAATTGCATTTTCTTGAAACATTTTGGACAACAAATTTGTACACAATGTGTGTGTGTACTGTCACAAATAAATAGGTTTCTCATCATAAAAATACTTCTTATATAATCTATGCATAACTAACAAAAAGTAAAACACTTTGTCCCTTGTGGTAATTATATTTATTTGAAAAGCACGACGAGAGCCCGTAGAAGCGATATTTTAACATGGAAATATTTTATAACTTGTAAAATATAATTGAAAGTGGTTGCTTCCACATATCCGTAGTAACTCTCGAATTTAAAAATTACATTGATGCATTTTATGATAGAATCTTTGATCAATTTTTAAAATAATCGAATACACACGTTATTCGTGTTATGAGGTTGATAAATCATAATTTTGTTACACAGAAACATATATTACATATAAACATACTTACACACACCAACATATTTATGTACACACTAATCATAATTTCATAGGAACAAATAACAAGATACATCTACACACAGACTATAGTTTTAATTGTAACATTTTGATCAGAATCAATACGATTCAGAAACACCAGGAGTACACAAGTCAAATAAAACAATTGTTTTAACTTCAAAAAAATTGAACAAAAGAATAATATACAATGCATATAGCATGAGAATTATGATTTATCACTTTTCACTAAATATGTATTTCAATAATGCTGTAGTGCATTTTAATATAATATGTGATGTATTTCAATTTATACAAAAACTTTATCAAATACAGACATTTATAATTTCGTTGTGGTTTGCAACTAACCTATTACATATTATTCACCATGTTTAACACATGAAGGAGTCAGTGGATGATATTCTTAAGCCACATGTTTGATTTTATGTTGTTGTTGTTGTTGAACATACCATCATGCACAATAAGCAACCCACTGTCCAAAAAGTGCGAGACATTGTCATTTTTCTTTTCGAATGGCAGTATAATATGTACGTCACTGAAGTTTTTGGCTCTCCAACCAGGTGGTCATCTGTGTAGTGATATAGTCATAAGCCACACTTTCCCGCTACGTAGGCTATACATGCACCGTTAGAAAACATGGATTTTGGAGACAATAATGAAGGAAGTGACGAGTCACATCTTTTTGATAGTAATAGTGGAAATTTCTGGCACCCGTCAGCTAGCAGTTCAGTGTGGAGCTCATCCTTCTGTACGTGTAATTATGAAATAGAGTTGTGGTTATGTTGGCTGTGGCTTGTGACTATCCGTTGAAAGTTTATATGCTGCATAAAACATTGATTACTACAATCCTCTGATCACATTAACTAAATATAAAGTATATTTTCTTTCAAGCTAGTAAATATCTATGTCAAACGTGATTAATTAAGGCAGACGTCCCATTAACTTGAGCCGACCAGCTGAAGCATTGCCACAAAAATCCACACTTTCAAGGAAAAGGCAGCTGAATCGCCCACGATAGAACAGAGAGAAAGCAATATGGAGACGTAATAGCGGATGCCAATAAGTACCCGATAAAACAAAGAGTACGGGACATGCTGTTAGTTTAAGACATTCCTTCGCTTGTTCCAAGAAATGTACGACAAAATGGTGAGAGAGTATGTAATATCTGCATTCATCTTGAGACCTGGGTGATTTTAATGCTAAATCAGCATCGTAATTTATGGACACGGGATTGAGGTGAATGTAAACCTTAATATGTTATTAATGATGCATAAAATCAGTAAACCTGAATGCCTATGTCTTCCTGTAGTTTCTAACCTAATAACTTGGAGAAAACCTCGAATTTAGCTTATGACTATATTATACAGAAAAGCTGTGCGATATGATAGGGAGGTACAGTAAGGGCTACATTAATTTTCTCGAAAGATGAGCACGTTGGTACCATGCATTCTTTACAAGTTGTTTATGTATCATGTGTAGAATGATGCATGATATATACAAGTAACTTACAAACATTACACATGGAACTAGCTTGTTGCAAACTTCTTTCAAGGCAGTTCTACGACAGTCAATCCACAGTCATGTATGCCGTAGTTGTATGTCCAAAGTGTTCTTTCGTAAAATGCAGAATGAGCACTTGATTTTGGATTTGGAAATGCATTCTGCATATCTATTGCTATGGTGTGGATTTTCCTTTGGCGAAGTGGTTAAATCCATGATTCACTTTAGCCCAAAGTCAGCCTTTTCAATGTAATTCCTTGCTCTTTTTTCAGGTATTTCCTCTGGGGACAGTTCTGAATTACATGTGTATTTGAGATGGCATTAATAAATCATGTACAGCTTTTTCGGGGAATTTATATCCATGATTAACAAGTATATCCCTCTCTTCCTGTTTTGGTATTGTTAAAGTTTCCTTCATTGGGTGTTGAAAATTTATCTCTTGCGCATAGTTCTGCAAATCATGGACAGTCAAAATAACCTCTTTACGGATTGAAAAGTTTAAGGTCATGAACTTGTAGATAATACGAAAAGTTTACTGATCTTGTTGATTGTTTGTTCTCCATCTTTCTGTGACACTTGCTTTTCTTTGGCATCATTTCCAGGCAGCCATAAGCTTAGCATTCTGTTCATTAAAATCACCCAGGTCTCAAGATGAATGCAGATATTACATACTCTCTCAGCATTTTGTCGTACATTTCTTGGAACAAGCGAAGGAATGTCTTAAACTAACAGCATGTCCCGTACTCTTTGTTTTATCGGGTACTTATTGGCATCCGCTATTACGTCTCCATATTGCTTTCTCTCTGTTCTATCGTGGGCGATTCAGCTGCCTTTTCCTTGAAAGTGTGGATTTTTGTGGCAATGCTTCAGCTGGTCGGCTCAAGTTAATGGGACGTCTGCCTTAATTAATCACGTTTGACATAGATATTTACTAGCTTGAAAGAAAATTTACTTTATATTTAGTTAATGTGATCAGAGGATTGTAGTAATCAATGTTTTATGCAGCATATAAACTTTCAACGGATAGTCACAAGCCACAGCCAACATAACCACAACTCTATTTCATAATTACACGTACAGAAGGATGAGTTCCACACTGAACTGCTAGCTGACGGGTGCCAGAAATTTCCACTATTACTATCAAAAAGATGTGACTCGTCACTTCCTTCATTATTGTCTCCAAAATCCATGTTTTCTAACGGTGCATGTATAGCCTACGTAGCGGGAAAGTGTGGCTTATGACTATATCACTACACAGATGACCACCTGGTTGGAGAGCCAAAAACTTCAGTGATGTACATACGAGGTCGTTCAAGTCAATCGGGGACTTTTTTTTTAAGAAATAGAAGAACAAATTTCAAAGTGTAATAACTGGATTTATTTTTCCACATAACCTCCTGCTACAGTTATACACTTATCCCGGCGTTTTACTAACGCATGTAATGATTCGGCATAGAGAGATTTATCATTACGGCGCAACTATTGTAGGACAGCATTCTTCACTTCATCATCAGTGTTGAAATGTTTTCCTGCAAGGAATTCCTTCAGGGGTCCAAACAGGTGAAAATCACTTGGCTCTAAGTCAGGACTATAGGGGGTGGGGGTGGTAATATCCACCAGCCAATTTCCTGGAATGTTTGGAATGTGCGTTGAGCGGTATGCGGTCGTGCATTGTCTTGCAAAAAAGAGAACACCCTTTGTGATGAAACCCGGACGTTTCTTCCGTAAACTCTTATGCACATCACGCAGAACACGGCAGTAATACTCACTGTTGATAGTGACACCATGGGGTAAAAGATCAACGTGAATAATCCCCTGTTTATCCCAAAAGACACATTCCACGCGCTATATGTTCCCAGGAATGACTGCCGTGGGCTGTGATCCACCACGACCGGGATCGTCAGTAATAGAGATACGGCCATCTTTGAAGCGCTTACACCATTCAAATGTCTTACTGCGACAGAGTGTCTCATGACCGTACTGAGCCTGAAGTCTTCTGTAAATTTCAGCAGGTTTTCTGTCCTCGTTCACTAAAAAACTTCATCACAACACGCTGTTCCATGTAGACGTTCATACTGTTGTCCGCCATCTTGAACAACGGTCTATGCAGAAGCGTAGGATATGAGCGCCGCCTACCAGTAACAGCACACAGTTGCCAGTTCCTACTGCATACAAAACCTCCAGCCTAGGCGTCTATTTAAACCTGGAAGAAAAAAAAGTCCCCGATTGACTTGAACGCCCCTCGTATTATACTGCCATTCGAAAAGAAAAATGACAATGTCTCGCACTTTTTGGACAGTGGGTTGCTTATTGTGCATGATGGTATGTTCAACAACAACAACATAAAAATCAAACATGTGGCTTAAGAATATCATCCACTGACTCCTTCATGTGTTAAACATGGTGAATAATATGTAATAGGTTAGTTGCAAACCACAACGAAATTATAAATGTCTTATTTGATAAAGTTTTTGTATAAATTGAAATACATCACATATTATATTAAAATGCACTACAGCATTATTGAAATACATATTTAGTGAAAAGTGATAAATTATAATTCTCATGCTATATGCATTGTATATTATTTTTTGTTCAATTTTTTTGAAGTTAAAACAATTGTTTTATTTGACTTGTGTACTCCTGGTGTTTCTGAATCGTATTGATTCTGATCAAAATGTTACAATTAAAACTATAGTCTGTGTGTAGATGTATCTTGTTATTTGTTCCTATGAAATTATGATTAGTGTGTACATAAATATGTTGGTGTGTGTAAGTATGTTTATATGTAATATATGTTTCTGTGTAACAAAATTATGATTTATCAACCTCATAACACGAATAACGTGTGTATTCGATTATTTTAAAAATTGATCAAAGATTCTATCATAAAATGCATCAATGTAATTTTTAAATTCGAGAGTTACTACGGATATGTGGAAGCAACCACTTTCAATTATATTTTACAAGTTATAAAATATTTCCATGTTAAAATATCGCTTCTACGGGCTCTCGTCGTGCTTTTCAAATAAATATAATTACCACAAGGGACAAAGTGTTTTACTTTTTGTTAGTTATGCATAGATTATATAAGAAGTATTTTTATGATGAGAAACCTATTTATTTGTGACAGTACACACACACATTGTGTACAAATTTGTTGTCCAAAATGTTTCAAGAAAATGCAATTCAAATGTCTTGATTGATGGATTGATTGAGTTAGCGTTTTAATTTATGCACACTAAGTCTAATCAAGAATGGACCCACAGTTTAAAGTTGGATCCGAATTACTATGTGCCTCCACCGGGTATTGAACCCAGGACACCTTTATCACCCTACTCAAATGGTAGACTCATTCAAATGTTTTGATGAACATTCAAATGAGAAAGTTGTACGTAATAATTAAGTCAATGATGAGCCAGATACCAGAGTTATAAAGGCTTTATACGACAATATAGTACATCTAATTTCCCTACAGTTTTGTGAAGTAAATTAAGTAAGCAGCAACTTTTCTTCGTAGCATTTTGTATGCAATTTCTCATGTAAGAACTAATTATTAGAACAGTAACTTTTCTAGGGCGAAATTTGTACCACCTCCATATATATTAAAGATAAAAGGGGCAGTCACTTTTCTACGGGGAAATTGTACCCCCTTCTAATATTAGCAGGATTTAATGGGGCAGTCACCTTTCTACGGGGAAATTATACCCCCTCCTAATATAAGCAGGATTTAAGGGGGCAGTCACTTTTCTACGGGGAAATTGTACCCCCTTCTCATATTAGCAGGATTTTATAGGGCAGTCATTTTTCTACGGGGAAATTGTACCCCCTTCTCATATTAGCAGGATTTAATAGGGCAGTCACTTTTCTACGGGGAAATTATACCCCCTCCTAATATAAGCAGGATTTAATAGGGCAGTCACTTTTCTACGGGGAATTTGTACCCCCTCCTAATATAAGCAGGATATAAGGGGGCAGTCACTTTTCTACGGGGAAATTGTACCCCCTTCTAATATTAGCAGGATTTAATAGGGCAGTCACTTTTCTACGGGGAAATTATACCCCCTCCTAATATAAGCAGGATTTAAAGGGGCAGTCACTTTTCTACGGGGAAATTATACCCCCTCCTAATATAAGCAGGATTTAAGGGGGCAGTCACTTTTCTACGGGGAATTTGTACCCCCTCCTAATATAAGCAGGGTTTAAGGGAGCAGTCACTTTTCTACGGGGAATTTGTACCCCCTCCTAATATAAGCTGGATATAAGGGGCAGTCACTTTTCTACGGGGAAATTGTACCCCCTTCTCATATTAGCAGGATTTAATAGGGCAGTCACTTTTCTACGGGGAAATTATACCCCCTCCTAATATAAGCAGGATTTTAGCGGGCAGTCACTTTTCTACGGGGAAATTATACCCCCTCCTAATATAAGCAGGATTTAAAGGGGCAGTCACTTTTCTACGGGGAATTTGTACCGCCTCCTAATATAAGCGGGATATAAGGGAGCAGTCACTTTTCTACGGGGAAATTGTACCGCCTTCTCATATTAGCAGGATTTAATAGGGCAGTCACTTTTCTACGGGGAAATTGTACCCCCTTCTCATATTAGCAGGATTTAATAGGGCAGTTGCTTTTCTACGGGGAAATTATACCCTCTCCTAATATAAGCAGGATTTAAAGGGGCAGTCACTTTTCTACGGGGAAATTATACCCCTTCTAATATAAGCAGGATTTAAGGGGGCAGTCTCTTTTCTACGGGAAATTTGTACCCCCTCCTAATATAAGCAGGATATAAGGGGGCAGTCACTTTTCTACGGGGAAATTGTACCCCCTTCTCATATTAGCAGGATTTAATAGGGCAGTCACTTTTCTACGGGCAAATTGTACCCCCTTCTCATATTAGCAGGATTTAAAAGGGCAGTCACTTTTCTACGGGGAAATTATACCCCCTCCTTATATAAGCAGGATTTAAAGGGGCAGTCACTTTTCTACGGGGAAATTGTACCCCCTCCTAATATAAGCCGTGTTTAATGGGCTGGTCACTTTTCTACGGGGAATTTGTACCCCCTCCTAATATAAGCTGGATATAAGGGGGCAGTCACTTTTCTACGGGGAAATTGTACCCCCTTCTCATATTAGCAGGATTTAATAGGGCAGTCAATTTTCTACGGGGAAATTATACCCCTTCCTAATATAAGCTGGATTTTAACGGGCAGTCACTTTTCTACGGGGAAATTATACCCCCTCCTAATATAAGCAGGATTTAAGGGGCAGTCACTTTTCTACGGGAAATTTGTACCCCCTCCTAATATAAGCAGGATATAAGGGGGCAGTCACTTTTCTACGGGGAAATTGTACCCCCTTCTCATATTAGAAGGATTTAATAGGGCAGTCACTTTTCTACGGGGAAATTGTACCCTCTTCTCATATTAGCAGGATTTAATAGGGCAGTCACTTTTCTACGGGGAAATTATACCCCCTCCTAATATAAGCAGGATTTAAAGGGGCAGTCACTTTTCTACGGGGAAATTATACCCCCTCCTAATATAAGCAGGAATAAAGGGGGCAGTCACTTTTCTACGGGGAAATTATACCCCCTCCTAATATAAGCAGGATATAAGGGGGCAGTCACTTTTCTACGGGGAAATTGTACCCCCTTCTAATATTAGCAGGATTTAATAGGGCAGTCACTTTTCTACGGGGAAATTATACCCCCTCCTAATGTAAGCAGGATTTAAGGGGGCAGTCACTTTTCTACGGGGAAATTTTACCCCCCTCCTAATATAAGCAGTATTTAAGGGGGCAGTCACTTTTCTACGGGAAATTTGTACCCCCTCCTAATATAAGCAGGATATAAGGGGGCAGTCACTTTTCTACGGGGAAATTGTACCCCCTTCTAATATTAGCAGGATTTAATAGGGCAGTCACTTTTCTACGGGGAAATTGTACCCCCTCCTAATATAAGCAGGATTTAATTGGGCAGTCACTTTTCTACGGGAATTTGTACCCCCTCTTTTAAGTGGGAATTGACAGACAGTCATTTTTCTACGGGGATATTTTACCCCCTGCTTAATTGACGGGAACTGAAAAGGGCAGTCACTTTTCTCTGTAGAAAATTGACTGTACAGTCATTTTTCTACGGAGTCCAAATTCCCCGTTACACCGGTGTAGAAAAATGACTGCCTGTCAATTCCCACTTAAAAGAGGGGGTACAAATTCCCCGTAGAAACGTGACTGCCCAATTAAATCCTGCTTATATTAGGAGGGGGTACAATTTCCCCGTAGAAAAGTGACTGTCCCCTTAAACCCTGCTTATATTAGGAGGGGGTATAATTTCCCCGTAGAAAAGTGACTGCCCGTTAAAATCCTGCTTATATTAGGAGGGGGTATAATTTCCCCGTAGAAAAGTGACTGCCCTATTAAATCCTGCTAATATGAGAAGGGGGTACAATTTCCCCGTAGAAAAGTGACTGCCCCCTTATATCCAGCTTATATTAGGAGGGGGTACAAATTCCCCGTAGAAAAGTGACTGCCCCCTTAAACCCTGCTTATATTAGGAGGGGGTACAATTTCCCCGTAGAAAAGTGACTGCCCCTTTAAATCCTGCTTATATTAGGAGGGGGTATAATTTCCCCGTAGAAAAGTGACTGCCCCTTTAAATCCTGCTTATATTAGGAGGGGGTATAATTTCCCCATAGAAAAGTGACTGCCTTATTAAATCCTGCTAATATGAGAAGGGGGTACAATTTCCCCGTAGAAAAGTGACTGCCCTAAAAAATCCTGCTTATATTAGGAGGTGGTACAATTTCCCCGTAGAAAAGTGACTGCCCCCTTATATCCTGCTTATATTAGGAGGGGGTACAAATTCCCCGTAGAAAAGTGACTGCCCCCTTATATCCTGCTTATATTAGGAGGGGGTACAAATTCCCCGTAGAAAATTGACTGCCCTTTTAAATCCTGCTTATATTAGGAGGGGGTATAATTTCCCCGTAGAAAAGTGACTGCCCCCTTATATCTTGCTTATATTAGGAGGGGGTACAAATTCCCCGTAGAAAAGTGACTGCCCTATTAAATACTGCTTATATTAGTAGGGGGCACAATTTCCACGTAGAAAAGTGACTGCCCCCTTATATCCTGCTTATATAAGGAGGGGTTACAATTTCCCCGTAGAAAAGTGACTGCCCTATTACATCCTGCTAATATTAGAAGGGGGGTACAATTTCCCCGTAGAAAAGTGACTGCCCCCTTAAATGCAGCTTATATTAGGAGGGGGTATAATTTCCCCGTAGAAAAGTGACTGCCCGTTAAAATCCTGCTTATATTAGGAGGGGGTATAATTTCCCCGTAGAAAAGTGACTGCCCGATTACATCTTGCTAATATGAGAAGGGGGTACAATTTCCGTAGAAAAGTGACTGCCCCTTTAAATCCTGCTAATATGAGAAGGGGGTACAATTTCCCCGTAGAAAAGTGACTGCCTTATTAAATCCTGCTAATATGAGAAGGGGGTACAATTTCCCCGTAGAAAAGTGACTGCCCCCTTATATCCAGCTTATATAAGGAGGGGGTACAAATTCCCCGTAGAAAAGTGACTGCCCCCTAAAACCCTGCTTATATTAGGAGGGGGTACAATTTCCCCGTAGAAAAGTGACTGCCCCTTTAAATCCTGCTTATATTAGGAGGGGGTATAATTTCCCCGTAGAAAAGTGACTGCCCTATTAAATCCTGCTAATATGAGAAGGGGGTACAATTTCCCCGTAGAAAAGTGACTGCCCTATTAAATCCTGCTTATATTAGGAGGGGGTACAATTTCCCCGTAGAAAAGTGACTGCCCCCTTAAATCCTGCTTATATTAGGAGGGGGTATAATTTCCCCGTAGAAAAATGACTCCCCCTTTAAATCCTGCTTATATTAGGAGGGGGTATAATTTCCCCGTAGAAAAGTGACTGCCCCTTTAAATCCTGCTAATATGAGAAGGGGGTACAATTTCCCCGTAGAAAAGTGACTGCCCTATTAAATCCTGCTAATATGAGAAGGGGGAACAATTTCCCCGTAGAAAAGTGACTGCCCCTTATATCCTGCTTATATTAGGAGGGTGTACAAATTCCCCGTAGAAAAGTGACTGCCCCCTTAAATCCTGGTTATATTAGGAGGGGGTATAATTTCCCCGTAGAAAAGTGACTGTCCCCTTATATCCTGCTTATATTAGGAGGGGGTACAAATTCCCCGTAGAAAAGTGACTGCCACCTTAAATACTGCTTATATTAGGAGGGGGTACAATTTCCCGTAGAAAAGTGACTGCCCCCTTATATCCTGCTTATATTAGGAGGGGGTACAAATTCCCCGTAGAAAAGTGACTGCCCCCTTAAATCCTGCTTATATTAGGAGGGGGTATAATTTCCCCGTAGAAAAGTGACTGCCCCTTGAAATCCTGCTTATATTAGGAGGGGGTATAATTTCCCCGTAGAAAAGTGACTGCCCCTTTAAATCCTGCTAATATGAGAAGGGGGTACAATTTCCCCGTAGAAAAGTGACTGCCCCCTTATATCCTGCTTATATTAGGAGGCGGTACATATTCCCGTAGAAAAGTGACTGCCCCCTTAAATCCTGCTTATATTAGGAGGGGGTATAATTTCCCCGTAGAAAATTGACTGCCCTTTTAAATCCTGCTTATATTAGGAGGGGGTATAATTTCCCCGTAGAAAAGTGACTGCCCCCTTATATCCTGCTTATATTAGGAGGGGGTACAAATTCCCCGTAGAAAAGTGACTGCCCTATTAAATACTGCTTATATTAGGAGGGGGTACAATTTCCTCGTAGAAAAGTGACTGCCCCCTTATATCCTGCTTATATTAGGAGGGGTTACAATTTCCCCGTAGAAAAGTGACTGCCCTATTAAATCCTGCTAATATTAGAAGGGGGTACAATTTCCCCGTAGAAAAGTGACTGCCCCCTTAAATCCAGCTTATATTAGGAGGGGGTATAATTTCCCCGTAGAAAAGTGACTGCCCGTTAAAATCTTGCTTATATTAGGAGGGGGTATAATTTCCCCGTAGAAAAGTGACTGCCCGATTACATCTTGCTAATATGAGAAGGGGGTACAATTTCCCCGTAGAAAAGTGACTGCCCCCTTATATCCAGCTTATATAAGGAGGGGGTACAAATTCCCCGTAGAAAAGTGACTGCCCCCTAAAACCCTGCTTATATTAGGAGGGGGTATAATTTCCCCGTAGAAAAGTGACTGCCCCTTTAAATCCTGCTTATATTAGGAGGGGGTATAATTTCCCCGTAGAAAAGTGACTGCCCGTTAAAATCTTGCTTATATTAGGAGGGGGTACAATTTCCCCGTAGAAAAGTGACTGCCCCTTTAAATCCTGCTTATATTAGGAGGGGGTATAATTTCCCCGTAGAAAAGTGACTGCCCTATTAAATCCTGCTAATATGAGAAGGGGGTACAATTTCCCCGTAGAAAAGTGACTGCCCTATTAAATCCTGCTTATATTAGGAGGGGTTACAATTTCCCCGTAGAAAAGTGACTGCCCCCTTAAATCCTGCTTATATTAGGAGGGGGTATAATTTCCCCGTAGAAAAGTGACTGCCCCTTTAAATCCTGCTTATATTAGGAGGGGGTATAATTTCCCCGTAGAAAAGTGACTGCCCCTTTAAATCCTGCTAATATGAGAAGGGGGTACAATTTCCCCGTAGAAAAGTGACTGCCCTATTAAATCCTGCTAATATGAGAAGGGGGTACAATTTCCCCGTAGAAAAGTGACTGCCCCCTTATATCCTGCTTATATTAGGAGGCGGTACAAATTCCCCGTAGAAAAGTGACTGCCCCTTAAATCCTGCTTATATTAGGAGGGGGTATAATTTCCCCGTAGAAAAGTGACTGCCCCTTTAAATCCTGCTTATATTAGTAGGGGGTATAATTTCCCCGTAGAAAAGTGACTGCCCCCTTAAATCCTGCTTATATTAGGAGGGGTATAATTTCCCCGTAGAAAACTGACTGCCCCCTTAAATCCTGCTTATATTAGGAGGGGGTATAATTTCCCCGTAGAAAAGTGACTACCCCCTTAAATCATGCTTATATTAGGAGGCTGTATAATTTCCACGTAGAAAAGTTACTGCCCCCTTAAATCCTGCTTATATTAGGAGGGGGTATAATTTCCCCGTAGAAAAGTGACTGCCCCTTAAATCCTGCTTATATTAGGAGGGGTATAATTTCCCCGTAGAAAAGTGACTGCCCCCTTAAATGCTGCTTATATTAGGAGGGGGTATAATTTCCCCGTAGAAAAGTGACTGCCCCTTTAAATCCTGCTTATATTAGGAGGGGGTACAATTTCCCCGTAGAAAAGTGACTGCCCCCTTAAATCCTGCAAATATTAGGGGGGGTACAATTTCCCCGTATAAAAGTGACTGCCCCTTAAATCCTGCTAATATTAGGAGGGGGTACAAATTCCCCGTAGAAAAGTAACTGCCTCCTTAAATCCTGCTTATATTAGGAGGGGGTATAATTTCCCCGTAGAAAAGTGACTGCCCCCTTAAATCCTGCTTATCTTATCAGGGGGTACAATTTCCCCGTAGAAAACTGACTGCCCCCTTAAATCCTGCTTATATTAGGAGGGGGTATAATTTCCCCGTAGAAAAGTGACTGCCCCATGAAATCCTGCTAATATTAGAAGGGGGTACAATTTCCCCGTAGAAAAGTGACTGCCCCTTTTATCTTTAATATATATGGAGGGGGTACAAATTTCCCCCTAGAAAAGTTACTGCTCTAATAATTAGTTCTTACATGAGAAATTGCATACAAAATGCTACGGAGAAAAGTTGCTGCTTACTTAATTTACTTCAGAAAACAGTAGGGAAATTAGATGTACTATATTGTCGTATAAAGCCTTTTAACTCTGGTATCTGGCTCATCATTGATTTAATTATTACGTACAACTTTCTCATTTGAATGTTCATCAAAACATTTGAATGAGTCTACCATTTGAGTAGGGTGATAAAGGTGTCCTGGGTTCAATACCCGGTGGAGGCACATAGTAATTCGGATCCAACTTTCAACTGTGGGTCCATTCTTGATTAGACTTAGTGTGCATAAATTAAAACGCTAACTCAATCAATCCATCAATCAAGACATTTGAATTGCATTTTCTTGAAACATTTTGGACAACAAATTTGTACACAATGTGTGTGTGTACTGTCACAAATAAATAGGTTTCTCATCATAAAAATACTTCTTATATAATCTATGCATAACTAACAAAAAGTAAAACACTTTGTCCCTTGTGGTAATTATATCTATTTGAAAAGCACGACGAGAGCCCGTAGAAGCGATATTTTAACATGGAAATATTTTATAACTTGTAAAATATAATTGAAAGTGGTTGCTTCCACATATCCGTAGTAACTCTCGAATTTAAAAATTACATTGATGCATTTTATGATAGAACCTTTGATCAATTTTTAAAATAATCGAATACACACGTTATTCGTGTTATGAGGTTGATAAATCATAATTTTGTTACACAGAAACATATATTACATATAAACATACTTACACACACCAACATATTTATGTACACACTAATCATATTTTCATAGGAACAAATAACAAGATACATCTACACACAGACTATAGTTTCAATTGTAACATTTTGATCAGAATCAATACGATTCAGAAACACCAGGAGTACACAAGTCAAATAAAACAATTGTTTTAACTTCAAAAAAATTGAACAAAAAAATAATATACAATGCATATAGCATGAGAATTATGATTTATCACTTTTCACTAAATATGTATTTCAATAATGCTGTAGTGCATTTTAATATAATATGTGATGTATTTCAATTTATACAAAAACTTTATCAAATACAGACATTTATAATTTCGTTGTGGTTTGCAACTAACCTATTACATATTATTCACCATGTTTAACACATGAAGGAGTCAGTGGATGATATTCTTAAGCCACATGTTTGATTTTTATGTTGTTGTTGTTGAACATACCATCATGCACAATAAGCAACCCACTGTCCAAAAAGTGCGAGACATTGTCATTTTTCTTTTCGAATGGCAGTATAATATGTACATCACTGAAGTTTTTGGCTCTCCAACCAGGTGGTCATCTGTGTAGTGATATAGTCATAAGCCACACTTTCCCGCTACGTAGGCTGTACATGCACCGTTAGAAAACATGGATTTTGGAGACAATAATGAAGGAAGTGACGAGTCACATCTTTTTGATAGTAATAGTGGAAATTTCTGGCACCCGTCAGCTAGCAGTTCAGTGTGGAACTCATCCTTCTGTACGTGTAATTATGAAATAGAGTTGTGGTTATGTTCGCTGTGGCTTGTGACTATCCGTTGAAAGTTTATATGCTGCATAAAACATTGATTACTACAATCCTCTGATCACATTAACTAAATATAAAGTATATTTTCTTTCAAGCTAGTAAATATCTATGTCAAACGTGATTAATTAAGGCAGACGTCCCATTAACTTGAGCCGACCAGCTGAAGCATTGCCACAAAAATCCACACTTTCAAGGAAAAGGCAGCTGAATCGCCCACGATAGAACAGAGAGAAAGCAAAATGGAGACGTAATAGCGGATGTCCAAAGTGTTATTTCGTAAAATGCAGAATGAGCACTTGATTTTGGATTTGGAAATGCGTTCTGCATATCTATTGCTATGGTGTGGATTTTCCTTTGGCGAAGTGGTTAAATCCATGATTCACTTTAGCCCAAAGTCAGCCTTTTCAATGTAATTCCTTGCTCTTTTTTCAGGTATTTCCTCTTTTTATCGGGTACTTATTGGCATCCGCTATTACGTCTCCATTTTGCTTTCTCTCTGTTCTATCGTGGGCGATTCAGCTGCCTTTTCCTTGAAAGTGTGGATTTTTGTGGCAATGCTTCAGCTGGTCGGCTCAAGTTAATGGGACGTCTGCCTTAATTAATCACGTTTGACATAGATATTTACTAGCTTGAAAGAAAATATACTTTATATTTAGTTAATGTGATCAGAGGATTGTAGTAATCAATGTTTTATGCAGCATATAAACTTTCAACGGATAGTCACAAGCCACAGCGAACATAACCACAACTCTATTTCATAATTACACGTACAGAAGGATGAGTTCCACACTGAACTGCTAGCTGACGGGTGCCAGAAATTTCCACTATTACTATCAAAAAGATGTGACTCGTCACTTCCTTCATTATTGTCTCCAAAATCCATGTTTTCTAACGGTGCATGTACAGCCTACGTAGCGGGAAAGTGTGGCTTATTACTATATCACTACACAGATGACCACCTGGTTGGAGAGCCAAAAACTTCAGTGATGTACATATTATACTGCCATTCGAAAAAAAAATGACAATGTCTCGCACTTTTTGGACAGTGGGTTGCTTATTGTGCATGATGGTATGTTCAACAACAACAACATAAAAATCAAACATGTGGCTTAAGAATATTATCCACTGACTCCTTCATGTGTTAAACATGGTGAATAATATGTAATAGGTTAGTTGCAAACCACAACGAAATTATAAATGTCTGTATTTGATAAAGTTTTTGTATAAATTGAAATACATCACATATTATATTAAAATGCACTACAGCATTATTGAAATACATATTTAGTGAAAAGTGATAAATCATAATTCTCATGCTATATGCATTGTATATTATTTTTTTGTTCAATTTTTTTGAAGTTAAAACAATTGTTTTATTTGACTTGTGTACTCCTGGTGTTTCTGAATCGTATTGATTCTGATCAAAATGTTACAATTAAAACTATAGTCTGTGTGTAGATGTATCTTGTTATTTGTTCCTATGAAAATATGATTAGTGTGTACATAAATATGTTGGTGTTTGTAAGTATGTTTATATGTAATATATGTTTCTGTGTAACAAAATTATGATTTATCAACCTCATAACACGAATAACGTGTGTATTCGATTATTTTAAAAATTGATCAAAGGTTCTATCATAAAATGCATCAATGTAATTTTTAAATTCGAGAGTTACTACGGATATGTGGAAGCAACCACTTTCAATTATATTTTACAAGTTATAAAATATTTCCATGTTAAAATATCGCTTCTACGGGCTCTCGTCGTGCTTTTCAAATAGATATAATTACCACAAGGGACAAAGTGTTTTACTTTTTGTTAGTTATGCATAGATTATATAAGAAGTATTTTTATGATGAGAAACCTATTTATTTGTGACAGTACACACACACATTGTGTACAAATTTGTTGTCCAAAATGTTTCAAGAAAATGCAATTCAAATGTCTTGATTGATGGATTGATTGAGTTAGCGTTTTAATTTATGCACACTAAGTCTAATCAAGAATGGACCCACAGTTTAAAGTTGGATCCGAATTACTATGTGCCTCCACCGGGTATTGAACCCAGGACACCTTTATCACCCTACTCAAATGGTAGACTCATTCAAATGTTTTGATGAACATTCAAATGAGAAAGTTGTACGTAATAATTAAATCAATGATGAGCCAGATACCAGAGTTATAAAGGCTTTATACAACAATATAGTACATCTAATTTCCCTACTGTTTTGTGAAGTAAATTAAGTAAGCAGCAACTTTTCTCCGTAGCATTTTGTATGCAATTTCTCATGTAAGAACTAATTATTAGAACAGTAACTTTTCTAGGGGGAAATTTGTACCCCCTCCATATATATTAAAGATAAAAGGGGCAGTCACTTTTCTACGGGGAAATTGTACCCCCTTCTAATATTAGCAGGATTTAATGGGGCAGTCACTTTTCTACGGGGAAATTATACCCCCTCCTAATATAAGCAGGATTTAAGGGGGCAGTCAGTTTTCTACGGGGAAATTGTACCCCCTGATAAGATAAGCAGGATTTAAGGGGGCAGTCACTTTTCTACGGGGAAATTATACCCCCTCCTAATATAAGCAGAATTTAAGGAGGCAGTTACTTTTCTACGGGGAATTTGTACCCCCTCCTAATATTAGCAGGATTTAAGGGGCAGTCACTTTCCTACGCGGAAATTGTACCCCCCCTAATATTTGCAGGATTTAAGGGGGCAGTCACTTATCTACGGGGAAATTGTACCCCCTCCTAATATAAGCAGGATTTAAAGGGGCAGTCACTTTTCTACGGGGAAATTATACCCCCTCCTAATATAAGCAGGATTTAAGGGGGCAGTCACTTTTCTACGGGGAAATTATACCCCTTTCTAATATAAGCAGGATTTAAGGGGGCAGTCACTTTTCTACGGGGAAATTATACCCTTCCTAATATAAGCTGGATTTTAAGGGGCAGTCACTTTTCAACGGGGAAATTATACCCCCTCCTAATATAAGCAGGATTTAAGGGGGCAGTCACTTTTCTAAAGGGAAACTATACCCCCTACTAATATAAGCAGGATTTAAAGGGGCCGTCACTTTTCTACGGGGAAATTATACCCCCCCCTAATATTTGCAGGATTTAAGGGGGCAGTCACTTTTCTACGGGGAAATTGTACCCCCTCCTAATATAAGCAGGATTTAAAGGGGCAGTCACTTTTCTACGGGGAAATTATACCCCATCCTAATATAAGCAGGATTTAAGGGGGCAGTCACTTTTCTACGGGGAAATTATATCCCTTCCTAATATAAGCAGGATTTAAGGGGGCAGTCACTTTTCTACGGGGAAATTATACCCCCTCCTAATATAAGCAGGATTTAAAGGGGTAGTCACTTTTCAACGGGAAAATTATACCCCCTCCTAATATAAGCAGGATTTAAGGGGGTAGTCACTTTTCTACGGGGAAACTATACCCCCTACTAATATAAGCAGGATTTAAAGGGGCCGTCACTTTTCTACGGGGAAATTATACCCCCTCCTAATATAAGCAGGATTTAAGGGGGCAGTCACTTTTCTACGGGGAAATTATACCCTTCCTAATATAAGCAGGATTTAAGGTGGCAGTCACTTTTCTACGGGGAATTTGTACCCCCTTCTAATATAAGCAGGATATAAGGGGGCAGTCACTTTTCTACGGGGAAATTGTACCCCCTTCTCATATTAGCAGGATTTAATAGGGCAGTCACTTTTCTACGGGGATATTGTACCCCCTTCTCATATTAGCAGGATTTAATAGGGCAGTCACATTTCTACGGGGAAATTATACCCCCTCCTAATATAAGCAGGATTTAAAGGGGCAGTTACTTTTATACGGGGAAATTATACCCCCTCCTAATATAAGCAGGATTTAAGGGGGCAGTCACTTTTCTACGGGGAATTTGTACCCCCTCCTAATATAAGCAGGATATAAGGGGGCAGTCACTTTTCTACGGGAAATTGTACCCCCTCCTAATATAAGCAGTATTTAAGGTGGCAGTCACTTTTCTACGGGGAATTTGTACCCCCTCCTAATATAAGCAGGATATAAGGGGGCAGTCACTTTTCTACGGGGAAATTATACCCCCTCCTAATATAAGCAGGATTTAAGGGGGCAGTCACTTTTCTACGGGGAATTTGTACCCCCTCCTAATATAAGCAGGATATAAGGGGCAGTCACTTTTCTACGGGGAAATTGTTCCCCCTTCTCATATTAGCAGGATTTAATAGGGCAGTCACTTTTCTACGGGAAAATTATACCCCCTCCTAATATAAGCAGGATTTCAAGGGGCAGTCACTTTTCTACGGGGAAATTATACCCCCTCCTAATATAAGCAGGATTTAAGGGGGCAGTCACTTTTCTACGGGGAATTTGTACCCCCTCCTAATATAAGCAGGATATAAGGGGGAGTCACTTTATGGCAATTCTATGTTGCTCAAAGTTGAGAATACTTTCCTTCGGAAAGTTGGGAACTATGTTTCTTCCTGTGTGGGCCACGCTCCTTCCCTCCCCAGCCAAGAAGGGACCAGGACGAAGGAATGCAAGAAGTGACAAATGAGTCCTGTATCCCTTCGACTGGACACTGCCCATCGTCGCTGAACTAATTTAGGGAACATGTGGCAGAAACTGGAGGATCCAGAGAATGACCAGGAGATGCTATTCCCACGGCTTGGTCTAAACAACGCCAGACAATTTCATTGGGCCAGGGGGGCACGTGATCCAGCAAAAGACACAGTTTTTTGGGAAACAGTTTGGAAGAGAGGACAGTGCGTGGGGAGACTTGAAATAGACAGTGTGCGACTAGGCTCGAAAAGAAACATTATCCTCCACAGTGTGTGACGAGACTGGAAATAGAGAGTACCCGCCAACAGTGTGCGACTAGGCTCGAAAAGGAACATTATCCTCCAAAGTGCGTAACGAGACTTGGAGTAGAGTAACTTACACGGTAGAGTGTGTGCATAAGAGTTCGAACCCGGGACAGTATTGTGCTATAAGTATACAGGCGTGTGTGGCGATAAGCGCCAATCATGTGTAACAAGTGTATCCTTTTGCTTGTGTAAGTATGTTAGGTTTATGTCTTTATTAATTAAATATGTTGAAATCTATATTTGTTTCCCTTATCTGCAGGGTTTAGAAATTAAGTCCGATCATTGGTAACTGCAACGGGTAAACAAGACCAGGTAATGTTAGGTCGAGCTCTTGGCTCATAAATTCCCCTAGCTTCCCTGGCCGAATCCTGGAACGGACCGTTACTAAACCACCAAATCTGTTATATATGGCCATGCCCTTGAACAGGGACCTAAATTAATCAAAATTCGACCGTTGCAATTAACATGATCAGGTCTTAATTTGCCGTCTGTTCGGGAGTGTTGCATGCGCGTCATCCTCGCAGCATGTAGAGGAATAAAACAGGCGATAGATAAATAATAAATGAGAGTAGGGAGTGACCCAACATCTATTGGAATTTATAAATATCAATAATTCGCGATGTGGTAATTTGTTAAAAATTACTGAAGGGGATTTTTTTACGGTTGCTGTTAAAGACGACTTAATTTTGTAATGATTTATTAGTTATGCCCAGAACTCGCGCCATGGACGCCGAACTTGCTACTTTTATTAGGGAACAAATCGAAGCAGCCGTCTCCCCACTTAAGGAAATTATTCGGCAACAAAACGAAAAAATTAAGCAACAAAGTGAAGAAATTAAGCAACAAAGTGAAGAAATTAAGCAACAAAGTGAAGAAATTAAGCAACAAAATGAAAAAATTGGGGAATTAGAAAATAGGCTACAAAAGCAAATTGACAATGAAAACGAAAATATCAAAGGGATTGAAAGTGACATAAATGACATACATGAGAATATTGCGGGAAAGGACGATAATCCAGGCGTAAATGGGAAGCTTGATGTTATTGATAATTCAGTGAAGGAATTAAAATCAGAATTAACGAAGCAAGGGGAGACCAATGAAGAAATTCAAACAAAAGTAACCATCTTGGAAGAAAGCCATAGTAGTCAGAGTAAACATTTATTGGAACTTGCAAGTGAAATTGAACAAATAGATGGGGGAATACGCGAATGTTTTCAGTTACTAAATCAAATTGAAAAACCAAAGGGGACAAAAGATTCTCCGCTAATGAATCCTCAAGTACAGGTGCCTGAAGTCGATAACGACACTGCTCACAAGTCAACATGTGGATGCAGAAGGGATCATATTGATAGTAAATACGAGACTATTAATAACAGGGATGTTCCTCAGTCCCGAGCGATAACTAATCAAAGGGTTCGCTGCGAGGAAACACGAAACAGCTTTTGCACGTCAAGAAGGGGACAAGTGTCCTTCAGTGACGATGAGGAGTCTGTTCTTGATGCACCTTGCGGTAAGAATTCCGGAGGGCAACTTTCCCACAATCATAAGATTATTAAATATGGAGACCTACAGCGATTCCCAAAGTACAGCGCGGCGCGCACAGATTATCTCGCATCTCAGTTCCTGCAGGACCTCGAAGAGTCATTCGAGTTATTGGGTGTTCCTGAGTCCGAGTATTTAAGATACATACCACTACTTTTGCGGGGGATAGCAAAACATTGGTACCTTCAAGTCAAGAACAGCATTGTGAACTATAAAACATTCAAATCAATGTTTCTTGCCACTTATCAATCCGATTCGTGGAAATCGACTTTCCTGGCCAACGTAATGAGCGCTCGTTACCAGAAAGAAAGCGGAAAAACCATGCTGAGTTACTTCTGGTCACAGATTCATCTCCTTAACAACATTCAACCGGACATGTCTGACCAGCAGAAAACTGTGCTTGTGGCCAATCAAATGCCTAATAAAGTGAGAGAGGCTTTATTGGTTCATCCGTACATAAGTTTGGAAATGGCGGCAGAAATTGTGTCGAGATTCGATGCAATTTATCATCATAATGAGGGTGGAAGATACAAAGCAAACGATAGGGATAGAAATTTCAAGGACAATAGATAGAAGGCAGACCGGGTCTATGGAACCAGGCAAATAAACGTAAGGACGTCAAAACCGCAAAGGGGCGCTGGTCCGGTGGCAGGTAGTCGTCCTTCAAGCCCTCCAGTCAATTCACGCTTTCCACCATATAACATGGTCAGCAGAGAGGGGAGAGAGCAAAACAATGCTAGACAATGGGGTAGGAATTTCGGAGACAGACAGTCTGATCGTAATTTCAGAGGAACCGAAGGACAGAATAGATGGACTTCGCAAAGACGATATGACGATTTGCAGCAGCGTGGACAGTACGAGGGGCTCCCAAGAGAGCGGCGACCCATTTCCCCACAGAGAAATAATGAGGCGGCTCGCGGTAGTGGTTATAGCCACAGGCAAGGCACCGGGAACGCACCTAGACCCCTTTTTTCTCAACCCGCAGCTGGTGGGCCACTGACTGACCAGGATTCTACCGGAAATGGGCCTTTAAACTACCAAGGGACCCTTCCATTTCAGTCATAATGGAGGGGCCAACACAGTTGAGACAAGGAGGCTACGCAAATGATTATAAATCTGATGAAGAAACTCACATTAAGCAAGCGATCATAAGTTATCCAGAAATAGCCCAGGTTTGTCAAATAGACTTTGATTTTTATGACGATTTAATGCAAGACGAGGAAAATTATACTCAGAATAATATGTCCTTACCCGTGAATATCAGGGAGCGATTAAAGCATAGCACGTTCGTTTGGGTGGAAATAAATGGGAACAAATACCGTTCACTTCTAGATACTGGTTGTAATATTTGTCTTATGGCCGAATCAATCTGGAGGCGGATTACATCGGAAGTGACACATCCCATCTTACGGCCGGTGGAGGGCGTAATTTTAGTAGATTATAGTGGAAAACGCAAACAAAAAACTTTAGGAAAAGTGACCATGGAAATTATCATCGCAGAACATTCCATGCAGGTGCAATTTTTAATAGTCAAAGAGTTGCCAGTTGGAATCTTATTAGGCTTAGACTTGCTTTTTAACCTGGACGCCACGCTTGACCTAAAACATAAAGAGCTGCTTGTAGACACTGAACAGGGCAGGCAAGTAGTGCCATTATTACCGCTACCTTTTGTTAAGACAGGGGGTGAGGAAGAAAGTGAGCTGAACGTTGATCATCTTTATGGCTGCAATATGAAGCAACAAGAAGACACGGTGGCTAGCAGAGAAGCGATGTGGGAGAAAGTAGTGGAAGCTGAAATTTTAAACTCGGATGAACAAATGCAGTTATTTCAATTGTTACTGGAGTTTAAGGACTTGTTTGACGAAAAACCAGGGCTATGTACTAAATACACCCATAAAATTGAAGTTGACACCGACCAACCTATCGTTTCCAAACCTTATCCGATACCTTACCATTATAAGCAACAAGTAAGGGAACACTTAGACAAGTTGTTGCAGTGGGACATAATAGAAGCCAGTGAATCTTCACATCATAATCCGCTTGTGGTTATTCCAAAATCTGATAAAACTCTACGCATATGCGTCGATATGCGGGGTGTTAATGTTCACCAAAAGATCATGCAAGCCCCTAATATTCAAATAGAAGAAGCGTTACAAGGATTTCAAGGGAAGAAGTATATAACAACGGTTGATCTTAATTGCGGATTCCATCAGATTGGCCTTACTGAGGACTCAAAGCAGTATACTGCGTTCAGTTTTGAGGGAAAATCTTATCAATATAAGAGACTTGTGTTCGGATCCTGCAATGGAACTCAAGCGTTTAATGCAGCCATGCAAAAGTGCTTAGGTAACAGCCTTTCAGAACATGTAATCATCTATGTGGATGATCTTTGTATTAGAACAGAGACTTTTCAGGAGCACTTACGGAATTTACGCATTGTATTTGATAAATTGCGTGACGCGCACATGACAGTAAAACTGAAAAAAACATTTTTTTGTAAAAAGCAGATGAATTATTTAGGCCACCTGATTGACCAACAGGGAATACATATTCACCCTGACAGAGTACGCTCCATTGAGCAGCTCCCAAGGCCAAAAAACCTTAAACAGATGCAACGAGTGATCGGAGCGTTCTCCTGGCTGAGAAAGTTCGTTCCGTATTTCGCAGAGTTATGCAAGCCACTTACCGATCTCTTGAAAAAGGGCAAGGGGTGGCAATGGGGTGAAACCGAAGAAAACAGTTTTATCCGGATGAAGGAAGTAATAGCTGCAAATGTGACGCTGCATCATCCCAACATGAATGAAAAGTTTTACATCCAATGCGATGCTTCAACAATTGGAGTAGGGGGATACTTATTTCAGAGGGTAAATGGTGAAAAGAGGGTGATCTACTTCGCCAGTAGAACATTAAGGCCCTATGAAGTTAATTATACTATCACGGAGCTCGAATGCCTAAGTATAATATTCTGTATTTCCAAGTTCAGATCTTTTGTAGCTGGAACTAAGTTTACCGTCATATGTGATCACCGTGCACTTCAATGGTTAAATTCATCCAAGGATTGGAATTCACTTCTAACGCGTTGGTCGTTACAGCTGCAAGGTCACTGTTTTGATGTCGAGTATTGTCGGGGAAGTGATAACCAACTCGCGGACCTACTCTCACGAAGTTTCGAGGAAGCAGAGCCAGAAAAGATTACTGTTCACAATGTAAACACATTCAAGAATGAAATGCTGGAGGTGCCCAGAGAGGTTCTGGCCTCAGAACAACGCAAAGATCCCAATTTACTGCCAATCATTGAATTTTTAGAAGGCGCAACCGAGGGGGGCGCCACCCATGGTAGAAACTGGACGAAGTTCTATGCATTACAGAATGATATTCTTGTGACACGAGATTTCCACTTCTCTCAGGAATGGAAAGTGTGTGTCCCTGTACGTTAACTCCACTGATCATGCGAACATATCACGATAATTTAGGCCATTTTGGGTTCGAAAAAATGATAAGAAGGATAATGAAGACGTATTATTGGAAGGGGATGAGAAGGCATGTCAGGGAATATGTGTACGACTGTGAGGCCTGCCAACGAACAAAAGACAATACTCATCCGCCGAGACAAAATCTGAGGGCACACGACATGGCGTCACCCGAGATGGTGGTGTGCATCGATATCCAAGGTCCTCTTGTAAGGGGAAGAAGGGGAGAAAAGTTCCTTCTCACTGTGCAGAATGTGAAAACCAGGTATTTAACTGCATACCCATTACGCAGCTGTAACACGGAGAGCATCCTTCGTAAACTGACGCATGATTATTTCATGCATCTTGGTATCCCGCACAAAGTAATTAGTGATAACGCCACCCAATTTAAGGCAAAAAAGTTTGTGGAGACTTTGGCTTCGTATGGGGTGAAAATAGGTTACACGCCCTTATATAATCCGAGCAGCAACCTGGTGGAAAGGGTGCATAAAGAACTTAATCGGCTCATGAGGATATTTTGCAAGGAGGCCCACAAGGATTGGCCAGAATATGTCCCTACGATAGTCAATCTCTTGAATGGGAGCATTCATTACAGCTTAGGCGTTGCACCTAGTGAACTGCAATTAAACTCTCCGTTGGACAAGGCCGTGAGAGATCACTTTAACATATCCCAGTCTGAGGAGATGAAGTGGAAGGAGAAATTGTACATGGCGGTAGTCAGAGCTACAGAAATTCGAAACAAAAAGAATTCCAGACAAAACCAAGCTTGGGCTCACAGACCTGAGGTACAAGAGCGTGAGTTCGTCTTCCTGCAGACTCACTACTTGAGTAGCTTGCTAGATCAAAGGATCAAAAAATACTGTGAGACCTACGAAGGACCTTACTTTTGCTTGCAGCGAGAAACTCCAAATACGTTCACATTACTCGACTGCGTGACAGGAAAAGTTCGTGACAACCAACATGTCAGTCACATGAAGATTTGGAATTGTTCAATTAGGAAAAGGCAATTTTATTTGAAGAAAATCAAAGAAATGAGGCCTGATTTGTTTCCTTCCCAAGTGGCGGAAGATTAATTAAGCTTGAGTAAGAGCAATTGATGTGCACTACAGGAATATGTGTATTGAGATGTAAAATGTCATAAAATGTTAGTTAAGAATTTATTTTATGTGCTAATTGCGTTATTTTACCAGTGAAATTAATTAAATGCTTAATGTGTTCCGTGAAAAGTGATATTAAGCGAGTGATTAGTGTGTTTTGTTTAACTGATAGTGAGTGTACGTGAGAGTGTCGTAATGTGTTTAATGAGTAAAAATTATCTAAAATACGTCAGTTTATACGATGAGTGAAGATTTCATTAATACTAAAGAAATTCGTATAACAGCCTATTAAAGTGGTGACCCGTAATCCAACAGTATGATAATTAAACGCTGTGAAAAAGGAAATATTCATTACATAAATAAATGAACTTTGATTAAAAGTTAAGAAATGTATGCACATTTTCATTTTTTAAAGCTCAAGTAATGTGAAAAATTTTGTGCTGTGACATTCAGGTGAAATTTAAGTTTAAAGTGAGACGACGTGATGTGACATAGTTGAGAAGCAAGAAGTTTATTTTATTGTGTCCGCCAATGAGCGATGAGGTTATTGTATTAAGTCCGCCAATGAGCGATGAAGTTGGTTTTATTAGTACCGCCAGAGTGCGAAGAATTATTATTATTAGTACCGCCAGAGTGCGAGTAATTATTATTATTGTGTCCGCCAGAGAGCGAAGAATTTTATTATTGTGTCCGCCAGAGAGCGAAGGGTTTATTTTGTGTGCGAGTTCCGCTGGTAGGAACGATGCTAAGTAGGGATATTTTACTAGAGTATGGGGAATATACGACGATTTTTATTTCAGGATGAATAAGTTACATGCTGAAATGTGCTTCAATTATAATGTCACAAATGGAAAATTATATTATTAGTCAATTGGATAGTACACAATGTTATAAGATAAATGTAATTTGTTTTACTTTGCTTGAGATATGCTCGGCAGTGAAATTTAAAAGTTGGAATTATTTTATAGTTACTTATATGCAGCGTCAATTAATGCAAATTTACTTTTTAAAAATAGATTAAGAAGGTCTAGGGTCCACCAATCAATTTGTCAGTCGTTACAAAGGTTATATCAATTTAAAGATTCGGAAGAAGAAAGGTGTTGGATACATTGGTAAGAAAAAGGCAAGGAAGAAGAGAGGGTCTTTTAGCAACCATCCCTCGCAGGTCAATGTTTTCTTTCTCTCACAACGCACTCGTACTCACAGCACATGAAAAGGAAATGATTATTAGTTGTTAAAAATATATATAACGCAGTTGGTACGTACTATATCACTAGTAAATGTTTGTAAATATTTGAAGTTATCATATAATTAGTTACTTTCTTTTATTTTTGTGATTTTTATTATTATTGTGTGTGTAAAGAAATAGCACGGTCCTGGGAGGCCAGGTTTATGGCTTTTCAGGCAAAAGAGGAGAAGTGTCCCGTTTCGTAACTACCCCTCCCCCTGGAGGGTAGGAATGGTCAGTCAGCTGAGGTGGCCGGAGTGAAGGTCACAGCGACGAAAAAAGGGATGTCTACCCTAGTGACACAATTTCCTTGAAAAGCAAATCTGGCTCGAAGGATAGCATTCTGGTTCAAAGTGTCATAGTTAAATATAATCAAAGTTATATTTTAAGTGTTATGTTATTTAATTTTTCAATATAAGGATATTCATATTTAGCTTTTTAATTTTAAGGAAATTATGTCAGAACAGCTCTTCTGATCTAGTTAACTATACTTAGTGTTGCAACAAGTGTCATTTGTTTTTGTTTAGAATTCAGAGTGATTTTCTAGGATTTGTTAAAGGAACAGGTTCTTCACGGGCAAACAGACTATTATGTTCTATAAATTTGGAAAATTGGAGAATAGGTAAATCAGTAAGTCGGTCAGTAAAAGAGAGAGAGGAGATTCCAGATAGAAGGTAATTTAATTTTGTAGGTAATCATATTATTTTAGTATTTTGATTTGAAAATAAATAAGGGTTTTTTTAAAAAAATAGTTAGTAGTAGCTAGAAGTTTCAGTAGTGCTATAGTTATTACTTTATAAACAAGTATCGATAGGGATTGCTTAGCGTATTATTATTGCTTGTGTATTAGTTCATATCTTTATAGGAATGTCTATTGTATTCATTGCATTTGCTACAAGTTATTAAGTATAAGTAGTTATAAGTAGTTATAGGAATTGATCATAAGATTATGCTAGACATTTGTATTAAAACTAACATTGCCTATGCTGCATTATGCCAAATGAGCATGCATTTCCTGACACGTTTCTCAAAGCATGAGCTGCACGTGATTAATTACTAATTAGTGAGAGAGAGAAGGTGAAGTAAGAAAGATAAATTTAGTCTTAGGTCGAAAAGGATCAAGAGAATTTTATAGAGTTTTATGACAATGAAGTTAGCACATTAGTTTCCATATTCATTTCAAAATAGCATTTCTTATATATAAGAAAATGAGTTGCTGCGTGTTTACACTTGATATTTATAACACTTAATTTGTGTGAGGATGTTATGAAATTTAAGATGATTTACGTAACTTTTATTGATTAATAAATGCACATATACGTTATTATTTGCAAACTAGTTAAGAACGGATTCTAAGGATGTGTACACATATTTTTCTAACAGATACTATTGTACTCGTATCTATGAAAATTTTGTTGTGTGTCAATTTATCAATAAAATAGGTATTTTCTTGAAGTAATAGATGGTAGAAAGAGGTTTTTAGTTATAAGTTATGTATACTTTTTTCCAGTACTCTTAATAAACTTGTGAAAAACATAATATTAAGGTGTGAGTTTGGGTTATTGCTTCAGAAAGTTTCAATTGTTTCAGTACGAATAACAAGTAACAATTATGATATTTGAGATTTTATCTGAGTGGTAATATGTACTTATTCTGATATTAGCACATTTTATGTTTTTCAGTAGTAGTGTAATAACTTTGAAATGACAGTGAAGGTAAAGTGTTAAGTAGGTACTGAAATAAATTTATTTAGCAGGAAACATTATTAATGATGGTCACGGTAAATTTGCAAACTTGTCTTTTTACGTATTTTGTTTACTTATTATAAATGAAAAACTATACATATAAAAGTGACGATCGCAAACTTATGTAATAAAAATGAACTAATCACATTAACATGTTGATAGGCCAATACGAGATCATACTATTGACGTATTTATACTTTGTAAATCTATTTTATACTGATGATATTCTAGGGCAAAAAGTATTTACATATTGTCATGTTTTGGCATTTTGTTCTTAAGTTTCTATGAAGAATCATATAAAAATCTAATTAACAGATAGAAAAAAAAAGTATTTTACTGATAGATTATGTCTTGAAAATATGAGTATTATGTCAACTTTTAACTCATGGAAAAATGACATCTTGAACTCTTGTCTGTTTATTATGTTCAATATCATAATTCTAATCAATTTCAAAATAAATATGTTATCTGGTAGTTTCAAAAGTGAAACCTAAGTAGAAGTTTATTTTCAATTATAGGTGGATGTATATGAGAATCAACACCTGTGTTCTTATGTTCATGAGGTAATTGAGTTCAAAATGTTTTAATTTCATTTTAGTATATTCAAATGTCCCATATGTTATGCTTAGAATTTACTGATGTTAGGTCAACGTTGAAATTTCATTTGCTTATTAGTGTATTTTATTGATATTTTTCTTTATGTTTACGTGTATGAGGTATTATAAAAATGGGTTATAAAAATCTGTCTAATGTATCATAATGATGGTCAAATAATTACTAAAGAGAAAGACAATTATCTGTATACAATTCGTGTTCATGTTACTTCTTTTATTCAGCATTTATTCATGTACTTTTCAGGTTCCAAAATGACCATTTATAAAGTAAGGAAATTTAATATAGTGTTATTAGAGTTCACCATTATCATAATATTATTATAATTGATATGGTCACATTATTCATATTCTGATTTTCAATAAATATATTCGAGTTGAGAATTCTCTACTAAGTGTAATCATGATACGTGTAATAACATTATCTCTCTATGTGTGAATGGTAGAAGTAAAATGTATGTGTATAATATATCCTGCAATTTTTGGAAAAATGAAGTAAATGAAAACTAGTATATTCGTAATGCATGGTGATGAAGTATTTAGGATAGACAATTATTGACATTAAATAACAATGTGATTAAACGCTAAACAAACATTACGTGAAGTGATGGTGATAGAACATTTAATCGGAGACAATCTGAACATTTCGCCAAGGAGATGAACTCTCATCAGTGGTGCGGAAGAAATCACGTGTCCCTTACCCACACATCCAGTTAATCGACATGCCGTGGTGTAATTTGTGAAAAGCTTCCAGAAGTTCCCCATAGACTCAAAGTGACAGAAGAGTTGTTTCCTCTGTAGACACCTGAGAACACCAAAACTTTATGAAGTCCAAACCCAGTGACGTTTGGCATTCCAGATAGAAAGAAGAGAGAATAACCCATCCTTCTTTCCTTCCCATCCCAACGACTTGCGAAGACATCGGCAGTTATTAATCCTTGTTAACCGAGAAGACAAATATACCCTTCAACCTTATTAAGTCAAATTTACCCAACCTTATGAAGAAAGAAGAAGATTTCATGGTGTGACAGAACTTAATGGACAAAAGTCCAGCTGAACTATATACAGGGTGTCCACCAAGTGAATGAACAAAGTTTAGTGTGATTATATACAGGGTGTTCCACTAGTGAAGGACAAATGATGAAAAATTTCTTCACAAGTTCAGAAATTTTTCCCCGGGGGAACGGGAATATATGGCAATTCTATGTTGCTCAAAGTTGAGAATACTTTCCTTCGGAAAGTTGGGAACTATGTTTCTTCCTGTGTGGGCCACGCTCCTTCCCTCCCCAGCCAAGAAGGGACCAGGACGAAGGAATGCAAGAAGTGACAAATGAGTCCTGTATCCCTTCGACTGGACACTGCCCATCGTCGCTGAACTAATTTAGGGAACATGTGGCAGAAACTGGAGGATCCAGAGAATGACCAGGAGATGCTATTCCCACGGCTTGGTCTAAACAACGCCAGACAATTTCATTGGGCCAGGGGGGCACGTGATCCAGCAAAAGACACAGTTTTTTGGGAAACAGTTTGGAAGAGAGGACAGTGCGTGGGGAGACTTGAAATAGACAGTGTGCGACTAGGCTCGAAAAGAAACATTATCCTCCACAGTGTGTGACGAGACTGGAAATAGAGAGTACCCGCCAACAGTGTGCGACTAGGCTCGAAAAGGAACATTATCCTCCAAAGTGCGTAACGAGACTTGGAGTAGAGTAACTTACACGGTAGAGTGTGTGCATAAGAGTTCGAACCCGGGACAGTATTGTGCTATAAGTATACAGGCGTGTGTGGCGATAAGCGCCAATCATGTGTAACAAGTGTATCCTTTTGCTAGTGTAAGTATGTTAGGTTTATGTCTTTATTAATTAAATATGTTGAAATCTATATTTGTTTCCCTTATCTGCAGGGTTTAGAAATTAAGTCCGATCATTGGTAACTGCAACGGGTAAACAAGACCAGGTAATGTTAGGTCGAGCTCTTGGCTCATAAATTCCCCTAGCTTCCCTGGCCGAATCCTGGAACGGACCGTTACTAAACCACCAAATCTGTTATAACTTTTCTACGGGAAAATTGTACCCCCTCCTAATATAAGCAGGATTTAAGGGGGCAGTCACTTTTCTACGGGGAATTTGTACCCCCTCCTAATATAAGCAGGTTTTAATAGGGCAGTCACTTTTCTACGGGGAAATTATACCCCCTCCTAATGTAAGCAGGATTTAATAGGGCAGTCACTTTTCTACGGGGAAATTGTACCCCCTTCTCATATTAGCAGGATATAAAAGGGCAGTCACTTTTCTACGGGAAAATTATACCCCCTCCTAATATAAGCAGGATTTAAATGGGCCGTCACTTTTCTACGGGGAAATTGTACCCCCTCCTAATATAAGCAGGGTTTAAGGGGGCAGTCACTTTTCTACGGGGAATTTGTACCCCCTCCTAATATAAGCTGGATATAAGAGGGCAGTCACTTTTCTACGGGGAAATTGTACCCCCTCCTCATATTAGCAGGATTTAATAGGGCAGTCACTTTTCTACTGGGAAATTATACCCGCTCCTAATATAAGCAGGATTTAAAGGGGCAGTCACTTTTCTACTTGGACATTATACCCCCTCCTAATATAAGCAGGATTTAAGGGGGCAGTCACTTTTCTACGGGGAATTTGTACCCCCTCCTAATATAAGCAGGTTTTAATAGGGCAGTCACTTTTCTACGGGGAAATTATACCCCCTCCTAATGTAAGCAGGATTTAATAGGGCAGTCACTTTTCTACGGGGAAATTGTACCCCCTTCTCATATTAGCAAGATATAAAAGGGCAGTCACTTTTCTACGGGAAAATTATACCCCCTCCTAATATAAGCAGGATTTAAAGGGGCAGTCACTTTTCTACGGGGAAATTGTACCCCCTCCTAATATAAGCAGGGTTTAAGGGGGCAGTCACTTTTCTACGGGGAATTTGTACCCCCTCCTAATATAAGCTGGATATAAGAGGGCAGTCACTTTTCTACGGGGAAATTGTACCCCCTTCTCACATTAGCAGGATTTAATAGGGCAGTCACTTTTCTACGGGGAAATTATACCCCCTTCTAATATAAGCAGGATTTTAACGGACAGTCACTTTTCTACGGGGAAATTATACCCCCTCCTAATATAAGCAGGATTTCAAGGGGCAGTCACTTTTCTACGGGGAAATTATACCCCCTCCTAATATAAGCAGGATTTAAGGGGGCAGTCACTTTTCTACGGGGAATTTGTACCCCCTCCTAATATAAGCAGGATATAAGGGGGAGTCACTTTATGGCAATTCTATGTTGCTCAAAGTTGAGAATACTTTCCTTCGGAAAGTTGGGAACTATGTTTCTTCCTGTGTGGGCCACGCTCCTTCCCTCCCCAGCCAAGAAGGGGCCAGGACGAAGGAATGCAAGAAGTGACAAATGAGTCCTGTATCCCTTCGACTGGACACTGCCCATCGTCGCTGAACTAATTTAGGGAACATGTGGCAGAAACTGGAGGATCCAGAGAATGACCAGGAGATGCTATTCCCACGGCTTGGTCTAAACAACGCCAGACAATTTCATTGGGCCAGGGGGGCACGTGATCCAGCAAAAGACACAGTTTTTTGGGAAACAGTTTGGAAGAGAGGACAGTGCGTGGGGAGACTTGAAATAGACAGTGTGCGACTAGGCTCGAAAAGAAACATTATCCTCCACAGTGTGTGACGAGACTGGAAATAGAGAGTACCCGCCAACAGTGTGCGACTAGGCTCGAAAAGGAACATTATCCTCCAAAGTGCGTAACGAGACTTGGAGTAGAGTAACTTACACGGTAGAGTGTGTGCATAAGAGTTCGAACCCGGGACAGTATTGTGCTATAAGTATACAGGCGTGTGTGGCGATAAGCGCCAATCATGTGTAACAAGTGTATCCTTTTGCTTGTGTAAGTATGTTAGGTTTATGTCTTTATTAATTAAATATGTTGAAATCTATATTTGTTTCCCTTATCTGCAGGGTTTAGAAATTAAGTCCGATCATTGGTAACTGCAACGGGTAAACAAGACCAGGTAATGTTAGGTCGAGCTCTTGGCTCATAAATTCCCCTAGCTTCCCTGGCCGAATCCTGGAACGGACCGTTACTAAACCACCAAATCTGTTATAACTTTTCTACGGGAAAATTGTACCCCCTCCTAATATAAGCAGGATTTAAGGGGGCAGTCACTTTTCTACGGGGAATTTGTACCCCCTCCTAATATAAGCAGGTTTTAATAGGGCAGTCACTTTTCTACGGGGAAATTATACCCCCTCCTAATGTAAGCAGGATTTAATAGGGCAGTCACTTTTCTACGGGGAAATTGTACCCCCTTCTCATATTAGCAGGATATAAAAGGGCAGTCACTTTTCTACGGGAAAATTATACCCCCTCCTAATATAAGCAGGATTTAAATGGGCAGTCACTTTTCTACGGGGAAATTGTACCCCCTCCTAATATAAGCAGGGTTTAAGGGGGCAGTCACTTTTCTACGGGGAATTTGTACCCCCTCCTAATATAAGCTGGATATAAGAGGGCAGTCACTTTTCTACGGGGAAATTGTACCCCCTCCTCATATTAGCAGGATTTAATAGGGCAGTCACTTTTCTACTGGGAAATTATACCCGCTCCTAATATAAGCAGGATTTAAAGGGGCAGTCACTTTTCTACTTGGACATTATACCCCCTCCTAATATAAGCAGGATTTAAGGGGGCAGTCACTTTTCTACGGGGAATTTGTACCCCCTCCTAATATAAGCAGGTTTTAATAGGGTAGTCACTTTTCTACGGGGAAATTATACCCCCTCCTAATGTAAGCAGGATTTAATAGGGCAGTCACTTTTCTACGGGGAAATTGTACCCCCTTCTCATATTAGCAGGATATAAAAGGGCAGTCACTTTTCTACGGGAAAATTATACCCCCTCCTAATATAAGCAGGATTTAAAGGGGCAGTCACTTTTCTACGGGGAAATTGTACCCCCTCCTAATATAAGCAGGGTTTAAGGGGGCAGTCACTTTTCTACGGGGAATTTGTACCCCCTCCTAATATAAGCTGGATATAAGAGGGCAGTCACTTTTCTACGGGGAAATTGTACCCCCTTCTCACATTAGCAGGATTTAATAGGGCAGTCACTTTTCTACGGGGAAATTATACCCCCTTCTAATATAAGCAGGATTTTAACGGACAGTCACTTTTCTACGGGGAAATTATACCCCTTCCTAATATAAGCAGGATTTAAGGGGGCAGTCACTTTTCTACGGGGAATTTGTACCCCCTCCTAATATAAGCAGGATATATGGGGGCAGTCACTTTTCTACGGGGAAATTGTACCCCCTCCTAATATAAGCAGGATATAAGGGGGCATTCTTTTTTCTACGGGGAAATTGTACCCCCTTCTCATATTAGCAGGATTTAATAGGGCAGTCACTTTTCTACGGGGAAATTATACCCCCTCCTAATATAAGCAGGATTTAAAGGGGCAGTCACTTTTCTACGGGAAAATTATACCCCCTCCTAATATAAGCAGGAATAAAGGGGGCAGTCACTTTTCTACGGGGAATTTGTACCCCCTCCTAATATAAGCAGGATATTAGGGGGCAGTTACTTTTCTACGGGGAAATTGTACCCCCTTCTAATATTAGCAGGATTTAATAGGGCAGTCACTTTTCTACGGGGAAATTATACCCCCTCCTAATGTAAGCAGGATTTAAGGGGCAGTCACTTTTCTACGGGGAAATTTTACCCCCTCCTAATATAAGCAGGATTTAAGGGGGCAGTCACTTTTCTACGGGGAATTTGTACCCCTCCTAATATAAGCAGGATATAAGGGGGCAGTCACTTTTCTACGGGGAAATTGTACCCCCTCCTAATATAAGCAGGATATAAGGGGGCAGTCACTTTTCTACGGGGAAATTGTACCCCCTCCTAATATAAGCAGGATTTAAAGGGGCAGTCACTTTTCTACGGGGAAATTGTACCCCCTACTAATATAAGCAGGATTTAATTGGGCAGTCACTTTTCTACGGGGAATTTGTACCCCCTCTTTTAACTGGGAATTGACAGGCAGTCATTTTTCTACGGGGATATTTTACCCCCTGCTTAATTGACGTGAACTGAAAAGGGCAGTCATTTTTCTCTGTAGAAAATTGACTGTACAGTCATTTTTCTACGGAGTCCAGATTCCCCGTCACGAAAACGGGGAATTTGGACTGCGTAGAAAATTGACTGTACAGTCACTTTTCTACGGAGTCCAAATTCCCCGTTACACCGGCTCCATTCATGATGATACAAACACGTTTTACTGAATAAAGGTGACGACGATGTGTTGAAGAATACCAATATTCTGGCAACGCAGGGGCAGGATTATATTGCAAGCAGCTGAATGCATCAACCACGCATACTTCGCTCGCTTAAATTTCGACGACAGCACGACAGGAGTTTCTCATCTGGGTCACTTGTTTGTTTGAATATCCTCCAACTATGAGGACTATGTAATTATTTGTGGATTAAATCCAATAGTGGTGTTTTGATACATTTAGCACTACATATTTATGCCATAGCGGCGATACTAAGTAAACATTCCACTTTTAATAAGTAATAAAATTGTAATAACACTTAATCTATTATAGGCATCCTGAGGAGAATTAAAAGAACAGCAATGCTGATCAAAGTTGTAAACATCCTTGGAAATGTCTGTACATTCCTTTTTGACACCGGCCAAATAATACAGAAGGTCGTTCGGGATCTCTGAGGACAATGTTGGAAGGGTGATAAGTTCATGAAAACCCATGTCGCCATCAATTGGAAAACCAGCATTCTGCGCTATAGCCCGACAACGTAATTTCCATTGCAACAGACTTTTCCAAAGAGTTATCATGTCCAACTTTTCCCACTCCTCCTGACAAGCTTTCCAGAGGCCATTGAGAGTGCGTGGACGTCTCTTTCCTAAGGCCCGTTTTAGGAGTCCAAATGCACAGAAGTCCATGGGTGACCCATCTGGCGCCTTGACCGGAATGTCGCTGTAAGGAATTGCACGGATGCTAGTTTCCACCTCCATTCGCTGTAAGAACAGACGAGTCGAACGGGAGGTATGGCTGGATGCTTTATCTTGGTGCACTCAGACCTGGTTTTTGCCACCCCCCCCCCCATACAGTGCCGGGATATCTATGTTATAAATGGGTGTTAAAACCTCATCCTGATAGTACGTGGAGTTCACCTTCACATTATTAGCTACAAGGCGAATTGCTAGCTTGCCATAGTAGTATATTTTATGCTATGGACAGTGCGAGAAAGGAAGAGCATCCCCTCAAGCAGCTTTGCTACACTTAAAACTTGCTTAACATGAGCATATGAGTTTTTGAGCAAGTGTGGAATCTTGTCTAATCCAAGATTTTTGTAAAAATGCCCTCGGGAATTTTTCAGAAAGGAAGAGAATTTTTCAGAAAGGAAGAGAATTTTTCAGAAAAGAAGTGCCCCTCAGATTGATTTGTCTACACTTACAGAAGGCACTTTTGTGAGATTGTTGTCCATAAACTTGTCAAAAATATGCCCCTCTTGGCCACACTTAAAACTAGGCTACCCACACCCATACACACCTACACCCACCCACACCCACCCACACACACCCATACCCACCCACACATATTTACTTCCGGTTTACTTCCGGTCTACTTCCGGTCTACTTCCGGTCTACTTCCGGTCCACTTCCGGTTTACTTCCGGTCTACTTCCGGTCCACTTCCGGTCTACTTCCGGTCTACTTCCGGTCCACTTCCGGTTTACTTCCGGTCTACTTCCGGTCCACTTCCGGTCTACTTCCGGTCTACTTCCGGTCTACTTCCGGTCCACTTCCGGTCCACTTCCGGTCTACTTCCGGTCCACTTCCGGTCTATTTCCGGTCCACTTCCGGTTCAAGTTCAATTGGACACCAGGCTCATGCATATCTAGTACTAAGACTCTCTAGAACTGCTCTGTGACTCTCTCATTTCTCACATCATAAATATATGATTTTTCACCTATGAGAATGACACTGCATATGGTATCATCGGGTAAAGCCTCGTGGAATTCACAGATAATTTTAATGTTTGTTCTATCATTCACTACAACCTGTTTTCTTTTCGAAGTGTTAATTACAAACATGGGTCTCCGTTCCTTGAATTCATCTGGTGTGTAGTACAGGTCTGTATTCCCGGTAGTGACCCTTTTGAAAGCCGAAAAAGCTTCATATAATTTGAGAAAATCATCCTTGGACATGTCTAAATTGTAATTTTCTCTAGGAAAGACCTCATTTCTGCCATTTTTAAGATATATGTTTTTGATGTTGCAGTTATCAAATCTACTTGAATTTTTTTCCTGATTGTTGTGTCTCATAGTCTGAAACAGTACCACTACAAAATCGGGCATGTCAAATTGTATGCTGGAGAATGAACTTGTGGCATCAAATTCATAATAAGTACCAGAGGCAGGCTTCTGTACGCATTGATATGTGTAAAATTGAAGAGGAACCTGTGGATTTTTTAGGATATCTGCTTTGTATTTAAGAGCGTAACTGGCCTCATATTCAACAACCGGGATTCTTAACTCCATAGTCTGAATAATGCATTTGCCTGCATCTGGTAAGGTATTAGGCAAAGCTTCCCCCGTAGGGTTTAATGTGCTATACCTCATCAATGCATTGTTATCATTTGCAGCTCTTCTAAATGTAATTCTTAACCCACCCTTCCACATGATATCTTTGTAATCCGAGAAGAATCCTGGCAACAGGCGCATCGGGAACAGCACAGTGTGGTTCTTAGATAATATTTTATCACCAGCCTCAAATCCACCTATTTTGTAGTATGAAGCCTCTGTTTTGGATAATTTTAGAGTGGCCAAAGCTGTGGAGGTAATGCCGGGATAATCCACTCTGTTTATAACAACACCATGCTTTCTGATCTCAATTTCAGAGAACAGATGCGGCACAAAATTGTCTACCAATCTTATATTTGAATTTGCCAGATAATCTGTTCCATCGAGCTTTACAACATCAAATTTGATGTATAAATCTGCTCTGTGGGGGTGTATAAAGCCGTCCCCTACATCAAGATCAACCTCTATTTCTGTGTTGGGTTGATTTAAATTTGCAAATGTCCTCCTGTTTGGGGGGAATGATTGTAGCTCATAACTTTCAATATTTTCCATTGTATGTATTTTTATTTAAATATTAATCTCTATGATAGCAGTTGTTGTGGCTCCAGCAAAATCAACTAATTCTTCTTTTTCATTAGTGACCATCAATTCAATGTAATCTATTCTGTTGTGACACACGGGAAAATATAATGTTGGGGATGGATTGTAGATGATGGGCTCCATGAATTCGGAATTAGGTTTGAATGTTGCAATGATGCCAGTTTGTTTGTGAGTACCTATGCCATTTGATTTGGTGATCATACCCTCGGCCACATTACAGTGAATATTCAGAGTCTCTATGGCCAAGAATTTAGGTATATTCATAGCAGTGTGTTTGATGGCCGGTTCGAGTTTTGTGTTGTTCTCAAAGCCTAGCAGCTCTCCTATAGTACCCAGATGCACTGTTTCTGTAGCAGATACAATCTCTACTCTGTGAGTGACAGAATTTTGACTTAACACTACACCTCTGGGTAATTGAGCATTTAGAGTGGACAGATTATACTGCCCTGGAGTGATGACAATTTTTTGATCCCCTACTGCAATTGTGTTGTTGTGGTGCGTAATATTAGGGATCAGGTACATGCCGTAAAATGCTCTGAGAGCTATTGTTTTGGGATACACTATGTCATCATGCAATTTGAGTTTCAATATTGAATTTTGGCTGGTGAGATGGAATACCCCCATGATGTTTCAGATACCACAAGGCCTTTTGAAAATTTTCAATTGATGGTTTATTTATTTGAGACATATATCTGAGAACAGATAAACACAAATGTCCGCAATTAACATCTTTGAAATTTTGTATACGGGCATTATTGTAATAAAGATTAGCTGATTTTAGATATTTTATTAAATTTTCAGGTGGAACACCTCCAAATGAATCAAACACAAATGCATCATCGTTTAAATATTTAAGATAACAAATCCAGTGAGTGCCCTGATTTTTGTACTCATCCAAATTAACAATGCCACACTCTTTGTTGAGTGGTTGTTCTGGTAAAGAATCAGACATGTACACACCCCTAAAATGTTTGATGCCCAGTGGCTTGATTAAAGCTTCAATATCTTGGTTTGTAAGCGACTCTTGTTTTTTTTAAACTTATTCATGGCTCTCTTAACACCTTTGCCTTTTTTCTCCATGGCCAGGTTATGGCGCCTCTGCTCATCTAATTCTGCCCTATTTTTCTTGGCATCTATTACTGTTTTTGCTATGGCAGCTGATCCCCCAGCCAAGCTCCCCACAGCCCCGAGAGCAGCTAAGATGGCAGGAATAGTAAATATGAAACCCCCCACATGTGATTTTTTTCTAGATTGCTGTAATTTTTTTAATTGGGGTGTACTAAGCAACAATTTCATACCATGTCCCTTTGCAAGACAAGAGTTTTTTTTCTTGCGCTGCTTTTTGGTCAAAAGGCTGTCAATAGTTTTAAGAGATTTAAGACCTGCATAAGGTATTTGATACATAACACCCTTGGCCTTCATTGTAGGTTTATTATATACATCTTCACAGCCCCCACCCCAGTTTTTGTTTGGTGCTCATAGCTATGGTGGTTCCCAATGCCGCTATTTTTTCACTCAAAGAAGCATCTTTGCTTACAAATCTACCAAATGCAGCCTCTTCTAATTTCTTGTCTGCAACATGTCTCTTGTCAAGATCGGAATGTGTGTTGTATGCTATGTCATGGTCTCTACAAGCAGCATCTAGGGGATTAACACCAGGATCACCTCTGTTTAATCTATGATCCAGTTTTGTACCGGGACCACAATACTGATAGCCTGGAATGTGTAGTTCAAATGGCAGCTTGTTTATAATGTCATTAACCAGGCCCCGACCCTCAGAAATATTCCAAAATTTAGGTGGTAGAGTATTAATAATTTTTATGAGATATCCAATCCCCTTAGGGTCATTCACTATAAAATTAGACAATTTTGTGCTTATCATGTCCATAATTCCAACTTTTTCATTGTAAAAATTGTGGTTGCCAGCATTTTCCTCCCCAGCTATCACCAATAACCTATCTACAAGTTTCCTGACATCATCAACCCACACAAATTCTTTAGGCAGAGTATTGTATTGTTTGATTCCACTGCCTGTCTTGATCTGTGACCATATGGGCTTGATTAAATTGTTGTATTTTGCCCCACTGCTCGACTTGACTCTTTTTTGTGTGGGATCATTGTTCTGGTACAGAGCATCTGATTTTATTAATATTTCTTTGTAATGTTCATAATCTTGATCTGTATAGCTGCCAGGCCTCTTCCTAGTCATCAGTTCCCACAACCCAGGTGTGCCGGGGTACTTAACAAAAGCACCTTTTTCTCCGAGACGAGATTCTGAATAAACAATGATATCATCCCCCATAAAAGTTACTCTGAAATTACCAATTCTATGTATGATGCTGCCATCAAGCTCTGTGTCGGCATATAAACCAAAAACCTCATCTTTATTGTCTTTAGGTGTGGTTAAATATTTTTGAGCAAGAAGACCCAATTCAATAGGATCCTGACTAGCCTCAATTCTTCTAGGAGCAACAGGACTAGGTGTATGAATACTGGAAAGTGGGGTGAATGGATAATCTAATATGTTCCTTGCAGCTACAGGCACAAGCTCTGTGATCAAATCTTGATTTTGCTCTGTAACAGTTTTGATATTCTTACCTAAATTATTAATAGCATCAATGACAGGCTGTTCTGTTTGTTTATGTTTTTCATAAATTCCACGGTTCTCTGATTTCCATCCCTTAAATCTTTTTACAAGATAATCTCTTAACTTAAGATCATCAATGACTGGTCGTTTCATGGTTGTTTATTTATGTCTCAACGTCTAGAAAATCGTTGATTTTATTTCTGTATTTGCCAGTATTAGGTGTTCTTGTCATATCAATTGTGACAAACCCATAACTGTCCTGGTTCCAGCACCTGCTGCAAAACTTGGAAAAATTATTGTAGCTCAAGTCCCCACCTACATATTCATCATGTATGTGTTTGAGGTTGGTATGATCTTGATGAAACACACATATAAAATTGCTGTTGTCTCGGATCAGTTGCTTCGGAATTTTAGAAAAAGTCTGTGCCAGGTAGAAGCAGTCAATGTTTTTGTGTCGGCCCTGTGTAAAGAAATTTCTAACCTTGTTTTGATTATCTAGTATAATGTCATCAAACACAACAACAGAATTATCGAGACATTCATGAAGTGGCTTAACATCTGATTCAAAAGTGGCAATATCCAATCCATCATATAGCTTCATCAGCTGCTGATATTTTAATTGTTCCAAGCTCTTTGAGAAGATATACAAGTGCCTGTTTTTCCAGTCTAACCAGTTGGGTGCCAATAAAAAATTATCAACCATTAGTGTAGTTTTACCACAAGCCGATGGCCCAACAATAAGACATCTAATATTATCAGGCAGCAGCACTCCATTTCTCTTATTCTGTTGTTCAGGTTCTGGCAGCCTTTTTATAACATCCCAGGTGCTCATATTATCACTTTGTTTGCATCGATCCAGCTGTGTTCTGGAAGTCCTAGCCATTTGACAAGTAACTTGTTGCCTTTTCTGCGGATGATTTTTTCTATGAGATATGTGTCGGGCTGTTTAGTTTTGCTGAGCTCTTGTTCATAGAACCTGCCTTTGAGAATTTCTCCTCGGTGATCTTTTATTATATAAGTGTTAAGGGTCCCGGGTTTAACTTGAACCACTGTAAATAATTCGGTGCTCCAGTTTCTTGTAAAACCTCTTTTGAATAAGTGCTTATATTTGCTGATTCTTACTTGATCACCCACCCTGAATTTGGCCCTTCTTGTTGTTGGCTGGTATCTAGGATAATAAACAGTGCTGATCAATTTTTGCTCATCAGATGAAGTTACTTCAGAGGGTTTCATGTTGATTGTGGAATGGACCGAGTTGTTATATTTATGTAGAAGTTCTGGAAGAATATTAAGCCATTTATAATTACCTTGCAGTGTGAATTGTTTATACATAAGATTTTTTAAGGTTCTGTTGAATCTCTCTACAATAGAGGCCTTGAGATCACTGTAACTCGAGTAATGTTTTATTGCCTGGCTTTTAATAAATTGTTGAAACACAGAATTATAAAATTCTTTGCCATTATCTGTTTGCAAATAGCGCGGTGATCTTCCTGAATGATTGATGATTGTCCTGAGGGCTTCTGTAACACATTTTCCAGTCTTGGATTTGAGTGGCACAGCCCAGGCAAATTTTGAAAATGTGTCTATCACAGTGAGTAGATACTTGTAGCCCTTGTTGATTTTGTCTAAGTTTTTCAACTGCCCACTTGACAACTCAATCAAGTCGCTCTGCCATAAATCATCTATGCCTTTTGTAACTACTGGCAGTCTCTTATAATTATGTCTGGCTTGTCTGTGTAATTCATCAACAATAATTTGTCTAGACATAATATGTAAACAAGAATATTGCAACTATGGGGTGTTCAGCAGCTGAGACTGCAGGATTTTCTAAATATAATTTGTCCCCTATTTGTATTTTAAATTCCAGAGAGCCATCATCTTCAGTATAGGCTGTTTCTAATGTATTGGGATCTGTAAAATCCTCTAACTCTACACTGGTGATTTTTGGTTTGTTGTCAGCATTTGTTATTGATAAGGTGGGGTAGTGGTGTGCCTGTGGCTGATGCCAATATTTGATCTTGATTGGTCTCAATGTGCCCCCAACAAAAAACTGGTAATAAAATTGTGCAGGGGACAGCATATATATTTTGCCACCTGGTGTAAATGGAGAATCATATTCTTTGTTGGGGATGCTGTACAATTCAAGAATTACTGTATGTTTTGGATTCTCGATTATGCCCGTTATTTCTTTTTCTGCTGTAAGCAATCTGCTTGTTACAGATTCAAGGTGCTCATTGATGGTCCTAACAACATCATCATGGCCTGGCTTGATCTTTATGTCCACAGCAAGTCTCTTGTATTGTTGCACAATTTCTTGAAGCTGGGTGGCAAAAACAGACAGAGCATTTGCTTGATTGGATTCCATGGTCCCTAGCTGTTGCTTGATATTAGCTACAATTTGTTGCAAATTTTCAACAACTGCCAATTTTGAATTTTGAGCAGTAAGATCATGGACCTGTCTTCTGATATCCTCAAACAGGGCATGCAGTTCATTAATATGTTGATTAGTTGGTAGAGTGGCCACTGTCTGAGTGAGATGTTTGATCTCTGCCTGGATATTCTTGATATCTTCTGATTTCAATATCCTATTCACTGCCCTCTTAATATTTTTAAGTTCCTGTGATGTGGGAAGATTTGAAACAGTATTCTGCAAAAATTCAAGTGCCAATTTCACATTGTTTAATTCAGATGCATCAGCCACATTTTGCATAGCATCTTGGAGCAGGGCTATATCTGCCTGAGTGGGTGTTGATTGTTGTAAAATTTCAAGTTTTGTTTGAATATCATCGATCAAATGATGAAAATGAGACAGTTCAGATTCGGTGTTGAGGTTTTCAAGCTTTGTGATTTGGTGCTGGACACTGACAAGTGTATCTACAATCCCAGGCAATCTGGATTCTAGTACATTTGCCAAATCACTTTGTACTGCTGCTATTGTACCCTCAAGATGGGTTATGGAACTTTGAATTTTTCCAAAATCTTCATATGTTTCAAGTTGCAGCTTGATGTTTGCAACACTCCGAGTTATTGCATTCAAAGCATCAGAAGATGGCAAGTTGTTCATAAAATTTTCAAGTGTCTCAATTTTTTCTTTAACCTCGGCTATGGCATTGTTCAGAGGATCCAGGTTAGGTATCTGGAGTGATTGAATCTGTTCTTTTAGAGTGGAAATCACTAGATCAAAATCTTCTTGTGATTTTATGCTTTTGACAATTGTTTGGAGCTGTACCTGGACATTATTTATCTGCTCTTCCAGTTGCTGTTTCAATTGCTCAGAGTTGGTGGCCTGGGTCTTAAATTTGGCTTGAAGAGCTGCAACAGCTTCTTCTAAACTTTGAAAATTATCTAATGTGGCCAAATCAGTATATTTCTGAAGCAATAACTTGAGTTCTGAATCAATTTTAAGAAGAGGGTCCATGCATTGTGATTGCAAATTTGTAATTTCTAATTGAAGACTGGCATTGAGTGTGGTCTGTAAAGCTTGTAAATCACTTCTTAATTTCTTGACTCTGACATCAAGCATCAGAATCTCATCACTGTGATCTTCATGTCTTGTATGGCCAAATATATCATTAGGCATTTTCTTTTACTGGTTATTTATTATAGAGTATCTGATTCTTAATTCTATAAAAAAAGGTATAAGCTTGTCATAGGATCCAGGGACCTCAATATATAAGCAGTCACCAGCAGAAACAGTATAAACAGTGCCAGAAATCATGTTTGAGTGCTTAATTCTATAAATATTTCTCCCTACTGAAATTTTAACATCACCCTCAGGGGTTGTAATAAATTGCAATTGCCCACCTACAGGTAATTGGTAATGATTTAAATTATTGTTAAATATGTACAATGTTTTGCCTGTTTCATCATCATTATCTGTAAGTATGCTGTTCAGATGAATAATTAACAAGCCACTCAGTTTAGACATTACAGATTGTAAATCAGGAGAGGGTTGTGGTGTGGGCAGGTCCATAATACCTTGTTTCTTGAACCCAAATAAGTTCATAGGCATGTTTATTTATTTCAAATCATGCTCTGTAATTAGGCATTGTTTGCCATTTTTCAAATCACAATGCCCCCAAGGTAGAGTATGTGTGCCACATGACAAAATGCATCTCTTATCATCATGTGGGTCCAGGGCCACTTTTGTTACAATATTTGAAGTCAACAAGTGATTCTCACTCTGAATTCTATTTTCTGATGTTCTGATTGAACTCTGTGATTTGATGCAATTTTTGTAATCTTCAAATACAAGCTCTTTTTCAACAGTTACTCTGCCAATGCCCTTGGCCTTTTTGGCAACAGCACCACTACATGTTTCAAAACTGTACATCTTGGCTCTTAACCCAGCAAATTCCACAATAACATCACCAAGTGTCTCATCTTTTAACTTGCCAGGCACCTTTTTGTTGTGGTGTTGTTGAATCTTTGTATGTTCACTGGTATCAAAATATTGAAACAATTCAGGCTGTGACATATCTTGATAAACATCTTCTGTTTGAATTTCGAGAATAAAACTATCCGTGTCCATGTACAATAATTTTACACGATCACCATAAAAAGGTTTCAGCACATCATAATACAATATTAACATATGTAATTTGGACAATTCCAATATCACAGCCCCTACATAAATAGGTTTATCAAACTTGATCTTTGTTTTCATCATGTTGAAAAGTGCCATGTACTCATCATAAATTCTTCTATAATTGAAGTTGGGCTTTGCAACCAATTTTTTGCTCAGGCTGGGGTCAGTAATTATTTTAACATCGGTATGTTTTCTGACATTTTCAATTGTTTTGCCATACACTGAATTCACCATCAATTTAAACAAGCCCTTATCAAATTGGCTCTTTGCAGATGTTCGAAGCTCCGTGTTTGTATCAATGTATGGTTTCAACCATCTTGAGTGCCTGAACCTCAAGACTTTGCCAACTTTGGTCACTTGGACACCATGTTTCATCAGGAACTGGAGGTTTTTATAATATATGACATAACCCTGTTTTGGCTCCAGTGTCATCATGAGCTTCTTCTGTTTAGAGCCAGGTGGGCACCTAACCTCGGGAATTGGGGGCAGATCAGAAAATTTATTGTGCAAATAATCTGGAAATAACAGTTCAGTCTCTAAGAAGAGGCCATATTCACTGTCATCAAAATTCTGAAGATCTTCAATATTGAAATCTTCAACCCATTCAAGCCCTGCATATGGCAATTTATCCATCATAGCGTGACCATAGAGGTTGTTTGCATCCCCATAAAGTATATAATTTGATGGCCGTGCTGGATCATAATCAGGCATATACTTGTTATTTGCTCTGGCATATCTCTGGGAACATTGCACCATCCCTCCTCTTATACATTCCTCTATAAACAGATACTTTTCTTGATCGTGGATCAGATCCAATTGCATTTTGGTATTGAAAAACGTTGCGGCCCATGCTAGGCCCGGGGCACTGTAAAAATACACTGGGTCCAGTCCATAATTTTGCATGGAAGATTTTCTGAATGCCTGCAATATATCAGCTAAGAGGGTCACATCAAGTTTCAAATAAGCCATGTGATAATCACCAAATGTCTTGCATTTTAAACTCTTCCACATCAACTGAGCATGGTGATAATCTTCATCAGTGATTCCAGATCCTCTGATTTTGCTGTAAAACTCTTCTTGTGGTGGCAGGGAACACTCATCAAATTTAGAAAAATCTGTAACATAGTCATATGGATATACACCCTTCCGCCTAATTAATTTCAGCTCCTGATCTGGAAACGAGGCACGTGTGATTTTCAAGTCATCATCAGATAATTGAGAGGCCAGTGTATCCAGGCTAGCAGATAAAAATCTGTAAGAATCAAGAAATCTTATGTGAATAGGAACACCATCAACTTTAATTATCTTGCTAATAGATATATATTTCTCGTCATTTTCAGCTAAAATATTTAAATTCTGCTTCTCAAACCCCTCGTACCTGATTAGATGATGGAAATCATAATTGGATGCTCCGTGGCAAAATATGGGGATAAATTTTGGTCTCTTGATCTTAATATTACAGCTACTACACAGGGCCTGTTTATATCGACCATCTGTATGAGAATGGTGATGAACCTTGATATTTGTATCTGAAAATTCAGAATCACATACCGGGCATTTTTCTGCATTGTTGAAATCCTCAATCTGATCCTCTGTTAAAGGCAACATAGGTTTTGATATTAATAAGATGTTAGATGCTATGTCACGGCACACATTTTCTATTCTATGTGCAAATTCTTTGATGGCATTTGGTCCCACGTATAAGTATGGCTCACTAGCTACACCATCCCGTATAACCACACAACAAAAGCTGGAAGGTTCATGTAGCTGGTATGGTGTAATTGATGATTCTTCTGGATCTGGGCTACAGAATGCAAGAGATTTGAGATTCGATTCGAAATCACAGACAATATATGCTGGGTGTTCCAACAAGGCTTCATACTTTTTGAATTTGCAATTTTCACTTGGATTGGGCATCACCATATGAACAGGTTTATGGTTGCCACAGTATTTCAGATGCTCAATTAACTTGTTTTTAGCAATTTCTGCATTTTTTTCAGGAACCCCCTTTACCATTTTTTGACCATCAAATACAGTCAAACATCTTCTGCACAACTTGAATATTCTATTAGATTTGTCTAGTTGTGTTCTCACTAAAGCTTCAAGATTATGTATCAGAGTATAATGGCATGTATCATCTCCTTCAATTAAGAGCAGATCAATCGGAATAGCAGATTCATCATCAATTGTACTAATTCTGAGAGGTGCTATCGGGCAATTGCCAGTGGAATAAATAAAAACATTAATAGATAATTGTTTGCCATTGATATGCCTGGCCTTTTTTTCAAATTTATCAATATTCTGAACTGACATTGGATATTCCAAACCCTCCATTACATCGTCAAAAAGATGTTCATGTTGTTTGTAATAAGTTATTCTCTCAGGATTCCTTGAAACTGGATACAAAGCAGCTAATATACACCACAAAAAGCATTTCTGGTCGGTGTTTTTTATATTGACCACGGCTCTTTTGTTTTTGATATTAGCAGGCAAAGGCACATAAGTGGATCCTTGTAATGGAGTGAATTCAGAAATATTAACATAGAGCTTGTGTGATGAACCGCATAGGGTCCATCCAGACTCTTTTGCTGCAAATTCAGAGTGTTTGATATTTAATTGATCTATCAAATTGCCTATTATTTTGTCTGAATTTGAATTTGAATATACAGGTACAGTTTCTGTTATGTGGGGCTGTGTAAATTTTGTGCCATTTGGTTTCTTATATTGTACAAACAATTTGAGGGATAGCTTATAAGAGCCATTTTGTGCATTAAGAATTGCGTGCAGATCAGAATTTATACTGTTCAAGAAATTCTCAATGCCGCATCTTAGCTCTGATACAAACTGGTAATCCCTAAGTTGGGCATTAAAACTGCTACGGGTAGGTTCATGGCGTGGCTGTTTTGCTGCTCTGGCATTAACAGGTGCTTCGTGCCTTCTTTTCTGAGCAGATGTGGATGACTGTGCAGAGCAAGTATCTTTATGTTTATATGTGAAGTATCGCATGTTATATTTTCTATTGCATTTGGGGCAAATTTTTGTGGGAGTTTTGTATTTGTCCGGATTACAAATTTTTTGATGTCTGGCCCAATTAGAGCTAAATATATTTTTATTGCATTGATTACAATATTTTTGATTCGGCATTTTTGTTGTTGTTTATTATATACAATTTCCTGGGTTTCAATTCAAAATTCTATGCTGGATAAAAATATCAGTTGGGTTCAACACTGTGCTGTGTGTGTGTGTACGTGTGTATGTGTGTATACACTTAATATTTTTGGCTTTGGTATTTATATACAATTTCTTGGGATTCAATTCAAAACTTTATACTGGATAAAAATATCAGTTGGATTCAACACTGCGCTGTGTGTATGTGTGTATGTGTGTATGTGTGTGTGTGTATGTGTGTATGTCTATGTGTGTGTGTGTGTGTGTATGTGTATGTGTGTATGTGTATGTGTGTGTGTGTGTGTGTGTGTATGTGTGTGTTGATATTTTTGGCTTTGGTATTTATATACAATTTCTTGGGTTTTAAATCTAATCTCTATGCTGGATAAAAAATATCATAAATAGGCCACAACTTGGCCACAAGTAGACCGGAAGTAGGCAAACCGGAAGTAGACCGGAAGTAAACCGGAAGTGGACCGGAAGTAGACCGGAAGTAGACCGGAAGTAGACCGGAAGTAGACCGGAAGTAAACCGGAAGTAAATATGTGTGGGTGGGTATGGGTGTGTGTGGGTGGGTGTGGGTGGGTGTAGGTGTGTATGGGTGTGGGTAGCCTAGTTTTAAGTGTGGCCAAGAGGGGCATATTTTTGACAAGTTTATGGACAACAATCTCACAAAAGTGCCTTCTGTAAGTGTAGACAAATCAATCTGAGGGGCACTTCTTTTCTGAAAAATTCTCTTCCTTTCTGAAAAATTCTCTTCCTTTCTGAAAAATTCCCGAGGGCATTTTTACAAAAATCTTGGATTAGACAAGATTCCACACTTGCTCAAAAACTCATATGCTCATGTTAAGCAAGTTTTAAGTGTAGCAAAGCTGCTTGAGGGGATGCTCTTCCTTTCTCGCACTGTCCATAGCATAAAATATACTACTTGCCATTATAGCAGTATCCAGCGATGATCATGAAACCCCGTGGAAAACTTTCCTGGCATTCTCGATACAATGTTTGATAATTATTTTTGTCGCGAGGGCGGTAGTAAATCGCGCGGGGTTTGTGACAGTCACTAAGGTAGACATGTGCTTCGTCTAATGTCACCACATTTTTCCATCTCTCCCCTGCAAGATAGGTCTCATAGAGCTTTCTAGCGTTCGTGCGACGTTCCGCAATGTGACGAGGCAACAGCTTGTGAACTCGCCGCTTATGCCGCATTTCTAGTTGCAGGTCCTTCTTGATTATGGTGTTCACTGTTGACACAGACATTCCCAACTTACGTGCGATACTCCTTTGGGGGGCAGGGTTACCACCTGACACAAGGGCCTTCACTTTTTTCTCACTATGTCCGGTATACGACTCGTAGCTGCTCGTGGATTTGCCTGTTTCTTCCCCTGTGGAATTAGGCCCAGTCGGCCTTTGTTTTTTTTGTTCAATACCGCACCGATCCCGTTCTTCGATATTACAAAACCACGCTTCTTGCACATTCCTTTGATTGCCGAATAGCTATATTTAGCATCGGAAAGGGCTGTCATGTAACCCTCCCAGTATGGTTCAATTTTCTTCGGCATCGTTGTAGGTAAATGGACAACACTCTGCACACGCGTTCTCGGTACTGACGTGACTCAGCATGCACCGTTTGGACGGACTGACGTTGATAACAGCGCCGCCAGCGGCTTTCAAAATCGTCACCAGAGATCCCGAACAACCTTCTGTAATTTTGTTCAATTTCATCTCAAACTCAGGGTATGTAACAAGGAAATTATTATAAATAGGACGACAAATCGAAAATAGTAACAAATTGTTGCTACTGTAACAGATAGTGTGTTTCATTAAGCTGATATAAACTTGGAGTCTCGAATAATGATTGTTACAGATAATGCAAAAAAGTTTGTCATTGCTTACGTAGAGCTGGATTTTTGCTATAATTTAAATAGGGATCCCGACCATTGTAGTGTACTCAATGTAAAACGCACCCGGGAACCCTTCACTACAATGCCACAACGTTACACATTACGCTACAGGGGAGGACAAGTTTTGAATACAAAATAGCCAATACTATAAGGCAATGCACATTTATTTCAACTCTGTCAAAATTAACTAAATATTATAAAACGTACATTTTTCTTATATTACAGTTGTGAGTGGATTTCGAACTCAAATATTGAGCTAGACAAACCTTTTTTAAGCGTTATTATTAAATACGTATATAAAGAATAAAAACTCTCCCTCCTAATCTTAAGCATTTAACTATTCAGAGAAGTATTTTGGCATTTTTCCTAACCAAAAGTTCTTCAACTGTTCTTCTTTTAGTCCGCATTTTGTGTGGTAATATTAAGTAACACGTTGAAAAAAAAACAACTAATACTTCAATATGCCCCGAATAAAAGCCCAGATTCTTCTGACACCAAGCCGCACAAACGCCCTCTTGATCGACTCTAGTGAAGGAAACTATATACCCTTCATTCTTAGTCTAATTATTACATCCTTTGTGGTCATTTTAGGTTTTGTTATTTCAAACGACACTGACAACACATGTTACTTGTAACCACGGTGTGAAAGAGACCTTGCGAGCATCTTCGCTGCGAGTTTATAAACAACAGCTCCTTCCACTCACCATTTTTGTCCCTTCTGGGCAAGGTTCAGCACATCCCACTGCGCAGCCTCGAGCCCCCCCCCCCCCCCAATGTTAACGATGTTGGGGCAGAGCCCCTCCAAATAATTTTGCTTAAGAGGATCTACTGTATTATTTTGCTTCTCTTGTAAAGTTGACTCTGTATTGTACCACATGAACTTAACTTTAAATACACATTTGAAATGTTCTAGACCATCAACTTTGGGGGGCTGAGATCGCTAAACCATCAACTTTGGGGGGGGGCTATGACCGGAGACAGCAAAACACATGACTCTTTACTATATACTAAGTATATAATTATGAGTATTGTTAACATTTTTACTAAAAAGAGTTTCAAAATAACAAGGTGATCTGACAATTATACCATGTATGAACATACCCAGTATGTTGTTTAGTGAATTCTGAACAATTTGAGGTCGTAAACACGACTTTCAGGCAATATTGATATGTACGATATTTAGTTATCCTCAAAATCTCTTCCTCTAGTCCAAAGAATAAGGGTAAAATAATTCTAAAGTCTTTGAGTTTATTTAACACTGGCTTGCAGTAAAGTACGCAAGGAAAGCTTATGAATGATCTGTATTGCGAAAGCGGGAACGGCTATGATCAAATGCATTATTGCTAAAGCACAGCGTGCTATGTGTTTTTTATTATTGCAAAATTAAATTTAAGAAGTAAAATATTGTAGCAAGAACAAAAAAGTATAACCATATTCCTGCGATTTGTGTTAGCATTTATGTAAATAATTAAATAAAACTGTTAAATATTGTAAATACTCGTTATTTTTATGGATACGTCAACACTAAGGTTATTTGCACCTGTCACCTGTCATTTCTTTACAAGTCTGTTGCGGACACTGATTGACGCCTTTTCTAAAATTTTGAATTATTCTCCTTATCAGTGCAAGAATGGTCTGGAAATCACTAGGAAACTTATCTACACTATTCCCAGCCATGAATTTGGCGGATATAGGAAAAATGAAGCGACGGTACGTTGTTCGGAATGCAAATTAATTGTATGCTGAAAACATTGCAGTACCCATACAAAATGTCGGAGTTATCAAAATGTATTGAAAAGTGACAATATTGGTTCCGTTTTATTTGAGTTAGTATATCTCGTTTCACGTATATCTTGTAAAACAAGAAGAAACATATTGAGATTTGAAAATTGTAATATTTTGTAAGTATCTTCGAGTTGTATTTTACTCATTTGATTGCTTTTTCAGCGAGTCAGCAAGATTTTGACTGAGAATTTTGGAACAAATTGTTCCTTTCTAAGCCCATATAAGTTGTATGATTTCAATTCGTTTTGAAAAATATGTTGAACGTTTTTGAAAACTACGTTGAAAATTTTGTGAATGATGAGTTCATTTTTTAGTTCCTTTATTATATGACAAAATTTTAATAATTTTGGGAATAATATTTTGGTGCATTTGCTTCAAGAGTCTAAGCGTGTACTTCTGTGTCATTTCCTCTAATGTTTTTAGTTTATGTAGTTTTAGTTTTAGTTTAGCTAATAAAAATGTCCTCGCGCGGGACATTTGTGCTACTATGAGGGCACGGATGACGGAGGGTTAAAACACACCCACGCCCTCGCCGGGACTCGAACCCGAGACTTCCGGATCAAAGCGAGTTGAGTCGACCACCCAACACGCTCGGCTACCAAGGCCGTCATAAAACTGTTAGGTTGGCCTCTTAATGTAAATACATAGCCTACATTTCATTAAAAATGTTAATTGTTATCTAAAAGAAACAAATGAGCAGACACAAAAGAAGACGTAATTTTTCTTTTTAAAAAAGGGAGGGAGTGAGTCATTCATTAATTTATTTCAGTGATCAGAGCCACCCCAATAATTTTGACAAGTCGGCGCCCACGAAAGTTGAGCTGCCTAAGAATAACCTACAATATGTTTCTGGAATCTGGAGCAGCGAGTAGGCGGAGCAAAGTAGTACACGCTACTGCAAGAGGCTGGTAGCTGCAGCTGCATTATCTCCTCCATGTACTCACTTCCCCTCTCACATGTTAGTTGGCCGTTGCGCAGGGGACTTGTTTTCGTTCACCTGCTCCGTAGATTCCCGGGACAGAGTGCAATCACATTTTTATTTTCCGTACGAATATTTCTTCCAGTTCGGGTCATAATCTTGCTCCTATGTTTAATTGAATAGGTTAGGCAAGTCAGGCTTAGCGTTTAGAATTTTTGTTTGTCACGTAATCTTATTTGACGAAGGGGTTTGTGTTCTACGCAGGCGTTAATAAGAATTTCAGCAGATTCCTTTCCTCTAATTATTCCCCTTGTTCTTCTACCCTAATCCTAATATATTTGTGAGCATTAGAACTAATGAAAAAGGTTTGTGGATTAAATAATAACTTGATTGTTTATAACTAGACCGGATTTTTAGGTTTCTAACCTATTTTTTTCCTTTGGAAGTAAATAAGAAATAACAAGTTATGTCAGTGTTTCATTAAGAAACGCAACAACTGATGAAGTTTTATAGAGCCTAATATATATATATATATATATATATATACACACGTATATATATAGAGGAGGAAGGGGACAAATATGGAATACCATTATATCTCGCCTGGTAAGTGCTGCACTCTAGCAAGAACTACGTGAAATGCTGGGCAGTGTCCCTCACCACCACAGGAAGCAGTTAGTTTGCATCTCGAGGTTGAACAAGGCGCGTTAGAACGATTGTTGTGGTTCCCGCCCAAAGTGAAAAGTTTGGAGGTAAGTACCTTTTTGCCTTGTGCTTCTTATTAGTACACAGAATGAAAATACATGGTATACAGTTTTGTAGCATATCAATCAGACGTTATTCTGGTATTTTTCGTATATTGTTGAGGCGAGTTTAAATACACTTTTGGCCCTCGATACTCGAAGGTAACAGTGGCTCAAATATGGAATAGTAGTATTCCATATTTATACCCCATTTATGTACAAAAATTATTAACGTGGAAGCAATGAGTTTGTTGTTCCTAAAAGTTTCTCAAACGAATCAAATGGCTCTAAGTGAATCGGATTTGCATCGTACATTGTCAATTGTATTAGAAATTCTAGTACCTCAAACGGTACATAGAATTTCATGCAAAAATAGTGTCTTCTCTCTCCGCTGGAAGGAAAGCGGATTGGTATGTTTGTTTCTTGTGTGTGTGTTCATTGTTAGCCAAAATAATGATTTACAGTCTTCGCGCAGCGCACTACAACTGACTTCATTGTCAATCCTACTGTACGCAACACCGTTGACTGCACATGCCTATCGTTTATTGTTAACCAGATCGATGATTTTCCATGTAACTCAAAATAGTTTTATGTTGACATTAATGTACATTTCTTTCTTGTTTCACAGGTATGTCGACGAAATCCAAATCCCAAAAGATGTCACCACGTAGAAAGCAATGGGATGATACTGCAATGCAGAAAGCTATTCAAGAGGTGCGAGAGGAGAGGATCGGCTTCCTCAAAGCATCGACAACATTAGGAGTTCCACGGTCTACATTATTTAGGCTTGTTAAATCCGAATTACCAGCACATGAAGCGATAAAAGCGAAACTCGGTCGGAAGACAGTTTTGCTACCACATCTTGAAGAGCAATTGCTTCAATACGCAATGCAAATGGAGAGTAAGTTATTTGGCTTAACGCGAAGAGACTTACGATACACACCTTTTTTATTATATAGGTAATTATTGATTGCAGAAAAGCTCTCATGCTTTACGCTGCCAATTTCGCAATACACACTTTTTATATAGTTAATGAGTAATGTTATTATTACCAGCCAAAACATAAACAATATGGAGTTTTAAAGGTTGATAAGTGAAAGAAAAAGGAAACACACATATATTTTACCCCAGTTTATTACCAATATTTACAAATTTAAAAAAAACACCCACCAGTGGCGGCTCGTGGTGATCTAAAGTGGAGGGGCGATAGCTCACAAATTTGCTCTATTGAATTGCTTTATTTTACTTCGCCTTTTGTGCCACATTTGGCTAATTTGCGAAGATGGGGATAAGTGATATTATGAAATTGATGAATGGACACTCACAAAATCCATGCCCAGGTCGGGATTCGAACACGGGATCCCTGGCGTCGTAGCGCGATGTGCTAACCACTCCACCACGGGGGCCGGCACAATTTTGCTCTACTAGTAATGCTAGTTTAAATGATGAATTTCGTATAACAGCCAACGTGATAAGAAATTGATACGTTCGTGTTTACCGAATATCATGTTTTACACGTTTTAAATTAATAATTATTTAACAGTAATGCAAAGAAGATGGAAGAAGAAATAGAATTCTAAGAGATTTAGTCGTTTAACAGAGGGGGAAAATTCAGAAGGAGGGATATTAATTTTTACACAACTTGATAAGCACAATGACGAATATTTACGTGAATTGATCGTGAAAATTTCTAGTAAAAAGTTACAAAGAAAATGTCTTCTGTCCAACATGACTAATAGATATGTGAAATAGGGCACCAAAATAAATATCTCACTGGAAAGGTGATATCTGCTATACCAGAAGCTCTAAAGTAAAAACTTCAAACTTACCAGAAATCTACAGACATGCTTGTAAATGAAATTTACCCTTCTGTCCTTCAACGCGAAATTTGCGAGTGAACTCACGATCACCCTTCTTTGACACTTGTTCTAGATTCAAATTTGGACTAGATTTTTTGTTTATTTTTTCATCTGGTAGAAAAACTTCGCAAAACAATTTCTCCACACTGTTCATCGCGACAAATGCACAACTACCGAAAAAGCTTCACTTCACTTTTCCATGGAAAACGAAGAGTCGTTTTATTGCTTCGGGGTTGCCAGACAATTTTGCTAAATTTTAAGAAATTTGTAGTTTACAGGTTCCTGTAGCGACTCTTGGTGAGTTTAGATGACGAGTCTTTAATTTATTTAACATCCGCCTTGAAAAGAAATTGGAGAATTTTGTCACATTATCAGGATTTTTTTCAAACGTGCTAATCAAAACATGTATTTAAATCTACATGATGTACTCCACATCATTGTAATCCAAATGTAATTTTCACTAAATTCAGAAAAAATACAACGCATATAGCTACACGATAATTTTGCGTGTAACAAGAATCTATAGCCGACTTCCGTGGCTAGCATACCGGATTACATAGCCAGGGCTCCTGGGTTCGAATCCCGGCTTGGGTATGTGTGTTCTTTGTGAGTGCCCCTCCATCAATTTCATTATACCATCATCACTCATCCTCATCGTCGGGATTACCGAAAAGTAGCAAAAAGCGATGATAAATAACAAAAATCATGCAAGAGTCTGTACTTTTTCAGTTAGCGACATTTTCTTTCCTCGTTGGAAATTGCGTTATTTATTGCTCTACTCTTGTCATAAATGAATAAGATTATGGAATACAGAATAATTTTTTTCAACGGTTGATAATTTTCTTTCTTACGTTAACTTCATTGCTTCTGACAACTCTTCATTGTTTACCGTTCTCCGGAGAGAGGGCCAGTTTTGCCTAGGGGGTGGGTTTCGGACGACAAACCCTCCGTCCTCCCAGCCAGAGATCCCGCGCGTGTTATTCCCTCAGTTCCCTCGCCTTTTACCCCTCGCGACCGCGACTGAGAATGCTCTACGTCTCGTAAAGTGGGAGGACGGCGCCCAGCCAGATTTCTCTCGAAGTTCCGTATTCCCCCGCACGGTGACGTGCAAACTTTGCAATTGTCGCGGAAGAATGAATACAGAACCGACTAACCAACGATCTATAAGCAATGGAATATTTGCAATTCAGACAATGTAAAAGCTAACATATAAATGTTAATGTAATGTTTGTTCACTTGCGGTTGCACACGGCAGTGCGGCGTCCGTATCGTTCTTATGACCGGCCGCCCCTGCCACCCACACCCACACACCCACACACACACACACACACACCCACACACCATCACACACATACGTGCATATGCTACCTTGTGGGGACTCTGTTAGTGCACATACACTGTGGGGACCGGGAGAAATCACAGTCGTAGTCTGATGTGTTTGTTGAAATTATGTGACAAATAACACAGTAAAACTATAAACTCCCGAAAATTAAAAGTAACCTACATTGTGAGCAAATTATACAAGAAAAACGTTTCCTATCCTTGTGGGGACACCAGTACCCACAAGGCCTGTGAAATCAGGTGGCCTCGGGTCCCCACAAGGTCCATTAGATTCATGAAAATTTGCACATACACTCCATCCACACGATTGATTCTGTACAGACGCTGTGGGGACCGATGTGTAAATAAGTTTGAAAATGTTACCCTGTTGGTACTTGAGAATAAAAGAGAGGAAATACTTTTAGTCTCTGTCAATTTTTGCAGTTTTTGTCGTTTATGATAATTTTCATAAAAAAATCGTAAATACTTGTCCTGCAGATAATAAATCACTGGAAAAGAGAAACAGATGTCACATGAAATAGGAGACATCTGACGGTGGATGTAATTAAATGACTGACAAATAAAGTTAGCAAAATAATTATACTAACGAGTGTTGTGCTATTTTGGGTAGAAATGCAAACTTCTGTGTTTTAACATCAAGACAAAAAGTAAAAAGCTACATAGCACGCGTATTACAAATAATAATGATAATAATAATAATAATAATAATAATAATAATACCACCACCATGTGATATGATGTGGAAATCTTGCAGAGGGATGTAGGACTTGAAATTGATTCAATAAAGTTCCGAGTTTGATTATTTTCTTCCAGTGTCCCTTCATCAATTTCATTTAATCGTCACGATTAACCCAAAAATCCAGAAAGATACGATGCAAAATGTGATAGATGCAAAGCATCTTTCATTGTTCTCACAAACTATTTTATTTTATATACATTTCGAATCATGCTTTGCTTTAAATGTTAATTTTTATCTAAATTCAATTAAACATTACAATGCTGACCAAGGTATTAAACAAGGCTCAACACTATTACTAAATTCAATTAGTTAATAATTTAAAAAGTGCTTTTACAAGGGATATAACTTCTGATGGAAAATGGAGTAGTGTCCCTACAACGTTGTTATCTTCCATTGAAGAAATATATAGTGCGCTCAAGGGTAGAAATTTTCCAAGCGGAAGCGGGAGGGGTGTATCATGGACAAAGTCAATATATTTTTCAAGGAAGCTAAAATGTAACTTTACACGCCATGAAAATACTAACAGTAACTGTTATTATTATTATTGATTTATGTACATTTCTAATTTATGATAATACATTATTCTTTTATGCATTATTTACATCTCACAAATTCAATCAATTTACTTTATGTGCTCGGATGCTTTGAAATAAGGAAGTCATGGCTTCAATTCGCGATAGAAATTCGATATACGTTTAAGAAACTTTTCGCTCCACAAGCTTACCTTTTTGTTGTTGAAGTGTATTATGTGCTCACAAGGTATATTACTGCCGATCCAAAGCGAGTAGTGTCCCCACAAATGATATCCTCTTTTGAAGAAGTGTATGATGTCCTCACAAGGCTCATTACTTCCGATACAAAGCGAGTAACGTCCCCACAAGGTTACTATCTTCTGTTGAAGAAATGTATGATGTCCTCACAAGGTTTATTACTTCTGATGCAAAGTGAGTAGTGTCCCCACAAGGTTACTATATTCTGTTGAAGAAGTGTATGATGTCCCCACAAGGTTTATTACTTCTGGTGCAAAGTGAGTAGTGTCCCCAAAAGGTTACCATATTCTGTTGAAGAAGTGTATGATGTCCCCACAAGGTTTATTACTTCTGATGCAAAGTGAGTAGTGTCCCCACAAGGTTACTATCTTCTGATGAAGAAGTGTATGATGTCCTCACAAGGTTTATTACTTCTGATGCAAAGTGAGTAGTGTCCCCACAAGGTTACTATCTTCTGATGAAGAAGTGTATGATGCCCCCACAAGGTTTATTACTTCTGATGCAAAGTGAGTAGTGTCCCCACAATGTTACCATATTCTGTTGAAGAAGTGTATGATGTCCCCACAAGGTTTATTACTTCTGATGCAAAGTGAGTAGTGTCCCCACAAGGCTACTGTTGATGAAGTGTATGATGTCCTCACAAGGCTTATTACTTCTGGTGCACAAGTGATTAGCGTCCTCACAATGTTGTTATCTTATGTTGAGGAAGTGTATGATGTCCTCAAAAAGTACCGGGGGGCTTAAAAATTTTCGAAGGAAGAAGGGGCGACATAACACATGGGTAAAATCAATATTTCATTCAAGGAAGCTAAAAGCTAGATAAAACTAAATTAATGCTTACTGGATGAAAGCAATGTTACGTTTCTTTTCCTTATGCCTCACGCCTCCCCGATGGCGCAGTGGTAGCGTCGTCGCCTTGTATTCAAGGGGTGCTGGGTTCGATACCCGGTGGAGGCACATAGTGGTTCGGATCCTACTTTAAACTGTAGGTCCAGTCCAAATTTGCTTTACTATGCATAAAGTGGACTTAAAACACCAACTCAATCAACCAATCAATCAACACTATGTCAGTGTTATACAGGCGCGGCTCGTGCATAATTTTCCTGGGGGTTCACCAAAATTATGAAAAGTGGACTTACCTAAACCTTTTGAGACACTACACGCTTTGGTTCGTAGAGATAGTTCTGGGAAAATTATCAAATTTTGGCCGGTAGATTACTGACAAAGTTGATTTGCTTTATGTTCAGATAACAGTGACAGCACCAAGGAGTGTGTGTGTAGGGGGCGATCATTTTAATTTAAGATTTTCGTATGGTATTGTATTTAGGGGTATCTCAGAATTCAGAAAATATTCTCGCCTCAATTTTGCCTCTTCCACTCTTGCCAACTCTTTTCTGGTCCCACCACTGTCAAATAGACTATATTATTGAAACTGGATCCTGAACCTACAGTTAAAAAATACAAATCTCTGCCTGCTAAAATGAGTATGTATCAGTAATCGAACCCAAGACCCCTTGATTACAAGATAATTCTTATATAACTATTCGAAAGTATATCGCTAAATCAAAGCGATTAGATTCTATTCTATGCAATATGTTAACTTCTCGCACAGCAACAACTACACTCCTTCCAATACACAATCCACCTCACTTCACTCAACGTATCACTATGCCATATATATTTCAATCACCAGCCATGCACTTCAAAACAAACTAACAAGTATGCAGACAATGACACGTAACAAAGTTAAATGCGCGCGTCCCTTCGAACACCCTCTCGCGCTAGAGTATAACTGATCGCACGAAACCCAAACAACTTTTTGGTCGTCTTCTGACGTAAGTGCGAAATGCCTTCATTGTTAGGTTAGGCTTGAATAAATAGCAAATATTACATTTTTGGTCAAGCACGGTAAGCCCCGAAAATTGAGTGTATATATTCTAAGACAACTAAACCTAAAAAGCCTAACATGTCAACGAAAGCATTTAGTCTGACGTAAGAAGACCAAAAGGTTGTTTAAGTCTTGTCCGATAAGCGACCACTCGTCCTCGCGCTATTTTTGACTTTTCGGCTCCTTCCACCTGAAGTGTTTCCATCTTAAAGATGAAAACTCTGAATGTGTAGGCAAGTTGTTTTCTATCATATTTATCTTATTTGTCCCATCATCTTTACTTCTAGCTTTCGTTCGGAGTTACCTCTACATTTGTATTACACCCTCTTCATTAATCTAATAAGTCTTGTAAAATATAAAAATACAAAGAGAATGCCAAATGAATTCAAATTGAAACACATAGTGCAACACTGGAAGAGAGAAGAGCGTGATTCACTCCAGCTCGCTGGTGATCCTACGAACTGCGCATGTCCGTTTTGACGAGACGACCTTCCTGGAGTAGCCGACCGCATGTATTTTCGCCATATGTACGCGTCGAGCTTCTGCTAGCCGTCCTAAGCTTTTAGCATGGTAGGGGTTGCCTTGCGGAGGTTCAGCGGAGACTTTGCACGAAACGGAACTAGAGGGGAGCTGAGTGGCTCTGGCCAGCGGTTTCTTCTTCTCACTAAGAGAATTTGCCACTCTACGCTTATGAACATCTCAGTTATTGTTTATTTTGTATATTACTGGGGGTTCACTGCACATTTGCGCTATACAGCCAACCGCGCCTGGTGTTATATCTAAGGAGAAGGCAACTGTGAATTCATTATGGCGGGGAAACGAATATGTTTTTTTTTCGCTTTGGAAGATTCCTTCCACTCCAACTGCTTACTCATGATATCAGATTAACTGTAAACATGTTGAAGGGAAAGAACGGCGCCACATATCATGGAGGAAGAAGAAGGAAGTGCAGGCACAGTGAATGATCCAGTAGGTAAAGCAGGCAGGTCATAATGATTTTTTTATTTTAATGCGAGTGTAATTTTTGTCTTCGGTGCGTCCTTTCGGCGGTACGAACGTTCAAAAGAGTCCGTTTTTATTACATTGCTCTCTGTGGTAAAACCACGCGTGCTAGGGGTGCAAGGAACACATATTGAGATCAAAGTAACGTCATCAAAACACGAAGCCTTCGGTGGGCAGAACCGACATTTCAACTGATTCAAGTACTGATCGACGATATATCGTCCAGACGATATATCGCGATATTGAGGAACTATCGTCCAGGCGATATTAACTAGACGATATATCGTCACGATATTGCGATATATATTGTAGAGAGGGAGACGATATATCATCCACATCACGATACGGAAATAATGTCGTATCGTCTGCGACGATATTTTCTTGACGATATATCTCGATATCAAAATTCCGATATTGTACATCCCTAGATTCAAGTCCAATTTATGCACAGATGTTAATCAGTCCGCCTCTGCATCGGATACGATATTTGTTTATTAACGTTTACGTATTCTGGTTATTTCACGTCAGGAACATGGTGATTGAACAAACACAATGACGAGGATTCGAACCTGGGACCTCTGACATACTACCAGTCGCAACGGAAAGCAGACTTCAGTTTGCGGGATCCAGAAGTCCTGTCCCGGGAAACGTCGGGAAATGATTTCCTTACTTTCGGGATTTCCGATAGGTCAGGAATTTAAAATGATCGCGAAATAAGAATTCTGGATATACTTACTTATCGGAAGGGAAATCTTCTAGAAATGGCATCAAAATACCGAAAATAATTTATTTGGGGCAAAATGTGCGTGGAACTCAATAATTTCAGGAATGTTAGGAAATTCTGAACATTACCCATCCATAAAATTTTCTGAACTAGTCGGAAAATACGTGAAATTTTCTGTCCTGAAGATCGGGATAGTTTTATAAACCGTATCGATCCCGTCCTGGACCCATAAACTCCGATCACTCACACCCATAAAGTCAAAGAAACAGTTTTTTAAGTCCACTTTATGCACAGTAAGGCTAATCGGGACTGGACCTACAGTTTAAAGAAGGATCCGAACTACTATGTGCCTCCATCGGGTATCGAACCCAGCACCCCTTGAATACAAGGCGACGACGCTACCACTGCGCCATAGGGGAGGTCTGAGGCATTAGGAAAAGAAAGAAAACATTGCTTTCTTCCAGTAAGCATTAATTTAGTTTTATCTAACTTGTAGACCTATTTCATTTGATGATTTTTTGTCTTTCCATTAATTTACAGTGAACGAAAATATTCTCTAAATAATTTGAAAAATGTAAATAGTTAGGTCGTCTTCTGTGGCAGAGAAGTAAGTGTAGCGCCAGAATTCCTGGATTCGAATCTTTGTCAAGGCATAATGTGTTTTTGTCTTTCCATCTATTTTATAATTTTATCCTTGTCGTCGCGATTAGCTAAATTGGCAGAAAAGCGACGTAAAAATATATATAGAATTAGTTTGATCTTTTCTCAAACAGCAGATTTGCAAGGGTCATTCAGGGTTGACCGGCCAAGACTACAAGTCCTACGAGGACAAAACTACGTGAGTTTTTTTAAGGAATCTCCCTGAGCATACAGGCATAACTGCTATCAATGTGTCAGTTCCGTGAGTTATTTGGCGTTGAAGAAAATAGACTGCTGTCATAGCCACTGCAGGTTATCTCGATTTTTTTTTTGTCAGTGCTTCATCTGTCTAAAATTTCTTCTCTCTCATATTATCTTTAAGTGGCTCAAATAAATCTGATATTCACTAAGAGCTAAGCCCGGAGTGTAAGAACATGAAGCAAAACCCTTTCGGAGAGTTATTGCTGTCAAATTGACCATGTGGGGAAATTATGGTGAAGGATAACATTTGCAGACAACATCAACGTCTTATTTATACAAATGTCATTATACGGCACTCTTCATCAATGTGCAGGAAAACTTGGCATAAATCATGACCCTTTCCCCAAAAATTTACATAAAGAGCACCTTGCATGTCCCAGTCGGGCAAATGTGTCCACGCTGTTATTCGTGAGCAACTAGCGTTCTTCGCCAAGCTGTTGAGATCATTCGCACACTCTTGCCCATTCTCCGGCAGTTTTATCGTTCTCCTATTTATCATTGCACATTACACTATACCGAAAGTCACTGGTAGATGAATTTGCTTAGTTTGATTGATTGATTTGCTTTAAGTCCACTTTATGAACAGAAAGGCTAATCGGGACTGGAGCTACAGTTTAATGTAGGATCCGAACCACTGTGCCATGTGCCTTCACCGGATATCGAACCCGGGACTTGATTACGAGGCGACAACGTTACCGGGGAGGCCCTGAATTTGCTTAGTGTCTCGTACAGTCGCTAACTAGTCAACCGACCGTCCCTCCCAAAAACGCGGCGCAGAAAATGGAAAAACTGTAGCAGAGGGAAGTTTATAATCGCAAAACGTTGATCCCCGTAACTAGCAACAGTCACCTGAAAAAAAAAATCATCTGAAGCGTCGCCACGAGTACTGTTGGCTAAATGTAAGATGTTAGGGAGGAGAGCTCTCGTTTTATGACAACTGTAGAGGAAATTGCAATTTAGTTGCATACGTCCTTCGATATTTTCTTCTTACGCCAGAGTAATGATATCCCCCAGTTAAGAGAATTCTAACAAAGCATCCACAACAAGGATAATTTGCATAGGCATTCCTTCACCTACCGCATTTTCTCAAAATTGATCCATACAACTACAAGCATCCCCATATCTTTTTCCCAAACTGGGCAAGGATTTTCCCTTCGAGCACTTGGGGCCAGGGTAATATTTCATATCATAAAAAATTACCGTGACATTTTATTATTATTATCATTATTGTTGTCGTTGTTTTACAAATCATAAAATTTAAATTGAATTGAAAATACCGTGGCGTTGTTGCTAAGTTCAGACTTGAGTCCTCTATTTAAATAGAAACTGGATTCGACTTGCTTCCTTTCCATAAAGTTTAACATTTATTTTAGGAACAGTTCAGTGTATTTTTGTATTTTTTCACGATGTGTTTATCAGAGACTAGGCTCAACCCGATGGCGTAGTGGTAATGGCGTGGCCTTGTAATGAAGGGGTTCCGAGTTCGGTAGTTGGCGGAGGCAACCAAAACTTCGGATCCCACTTACAACTGTCAAGTCCCGATTAGCCTATCTGTGCATAAAGTGGACTTAAAAACAAAAACTCAAATATCAGAGACCACTAAGTCTGATATCTTTCAAGGCACACCTTGTCCATGTTTTCACGCAACAATTTCACTATTCAAATGATATTAGGTGTTCCCAGACATCTCAGGTAGGTCAAGTGCTTCACTGTCCCCCCCTTTCCCAATATGAGCGCGAATGCTAACATCCTACAAATTTTGGAGTAAGGAAAGAAATAAAAGCTCATTAAAAATAATATGGGTTAAATTTAAAGATTCGTATTTTGCATTTCTGATTTTAACAAAAGTTTTAGCATACTATTTAAGAATATTTCAGTCAGAGGCGCAACCACAAATTTTTGTTTGGGGGGCAACCACTATAAACGAATCAATAATAATAACAACACGATTGTAATTAGTATTACTATTTTTATTATTAATAATAGTAGTAGTACCAAACATTATTATTCACGCAATAAAGGGGGGGGGGTAGAAGTCGGCGCCCAAGCAATAGTGTTGGATGAAACTATTTGAAATATTTTTCCAACACTTTCATTTTCATTAGCTAATAATGAAAAACAAGCACACAAACTGCATTTTTGAACGACAGAGAATGCATAACGAATATAATTCTTATGGCGAGCGAAGTGAGCAAGAAAATTTTTAGAACCAAAATTGTGAAAACTGAAAATAATATAGATTCTCTTTTACATTTTTTTTTCTTTCATTTGGATCGTTAGGCTCCTAGGGCTGACTCCCGCCGCCCCTCTAGCTACCTACGGCTGAACTTGATGAGACTGTAAGAAAATTTAGTATTGCGAGTAAGAAAAATACGAAATGTATTTTTATTTGTATAAAATTTGAAATAAAGTGGTGTAGTTGCACTTTTTCTCCCCCGCTGCAGGTGCCTTGGCCGTCTAGAAGAAAAAATGCAAGAAATACGTGAAAACTTATTCCATATTGAGCATCCTATTGTCCTGTTACTCTTAGAGTCTGCCAGTCTTGCTTTTCTTCTACTTCAATGTTTGACCCCCCTTTCCCCCCAAAATGGATTTTCGTCCAAGGTTGGGGGCAATGCCCCTGCCCCCTGTCGTTGCGCCACTGATTTCAGTTATTTCTGTATAACATCATTTAAAACGCCCTATTGCTACTACTTTGAGAGGAAAAAAATCAAAAAGCGCCTTCTGTGCATGGCTCCCTAGTCCCCCTTTCCTATCCCTCGCTAGGGGCTTGAAAATAATAAACGTGTATTCATATCATTAACTTACAGACTGTGTTGCGACAATATATTTCTTTTGTTTGCTGCGAAGAAAAACACAACGTTTATGTGCAAAAATATGAAAAAAAAAAAAAAATAATAATTTATATGTCACTCCCAAAGTATACTACAGGGACTACCCGGTTTGAAATTTTAAATACCGAGATCCGGAATTTCTTGCACGATGAATAATATTGATATCTCATTGTTCTCAAAGGAGGTATGAGTTCGACGGGACGATCCCGTCCTCACGATGTCTAAAATTGACAAAAAATCACATATTATGCAAAATGTCGGTGCTTGGGGGAGGGTAACCGTGGGTAAGGCGCCAGAATATCTAGCTGGTTATATTTTTCATTATTGACAATGTAATTGTTTTTGGAAAAAATAAACTCGTTGGAATCATTACGAATATTAAATATCTGAATTCAAAAACATCTGAAGCACTTGAACGTGGATCGATCTCGGAAAGAAACCCGTTGGAACAGAGGCGCAACCACGAATTTTTGTTTGGGGTGGCAAGTGCCAGGATAAATATGCCATATTAATAATAGTAATAATGCTAATAATAATAATGTTAATAATGTTATTATTATAACATTATTATTATTGATTTTGCCATATTTTACTTCGCTTATTGTGCTACTTTTGGCTAATTTGCCAAAATGGGGATGAGTGATGATTTGATGAAATTGATGAATGGACACACACTCACAAACATCGATGCCCAAGCCGGAATTCGAACCCGGCACCAACATTATTATTATTATTATTATTATTATTATTATTAGTAGTAGTAGTAGTAGTAACAAAGACATTATTACCCTCGTAAATTATGCAAGAATGGGGTAGAAGTTGGCGCTAAAGCATTTGTGTTCGAACAAACGATTGAATTTTTTTTCAACACTTTCAATTTCACATTGATAAATGCATTCCAAATATAATTATTTTTTACATTAACATGTATAACTTTAGTGCGCGATATATGTTTCACATATCGTCGGTGAAGGGATGAAGTGACGTATCTTGATTTTTACGATTTTTTAAGAGAGAGATTTAAAGTTTTTCGTTCAACATAATACCGTCGTGCTCATTTGATATTTATTATATCAATTGCAAATTTTGTACAATAAGTGTATGATTGTTGTTACATCTGGGGAAAAAGTTACATTTTGAACATGTTTTCATTTCTGCTGGAAGAAAAATTTTGGAATGTGCTTGAATCACTTACGCCCCTTCGCCTTTTCTTTTCAAAGATTGTGATTAAAGTTGCGCCCTCGTTACATTTTTTTTAAAATGATCTTTTTGGTATGTAGATATACATTTATTAATTTTCCCGTTAATATAAAGTATTTAATAATAGTTGTATTGATTTCATACCTTTATTTAAAAGTGATCCATACATTCACGTCTATTTATCCATTGCTTTTGAAGTTAAAATAAGTTAATAAAATACAGAAACTTAATAATGGTTTATCTTTAATGCAATTCAAGAAAATACAGTACAAAGAAAATATGAATTCTGGTTGTACTTGTAACTAAGAATAACTATGGGACTTTGAAGGCTCGTACAATATAATATTTTTAATATTTTTTTAATGATATTCAGTGTGGAAGATTTTTGAAGAAATACACAAACTCAGGTTCTCTCACTACAGGTGTATCTCCTTCACATAAAGACATCAAATCTGCGTACATCTGTAGTGAAATCCTTGGTGGATGTGAGTGAAGACACTTTGGAGTTTTGGTGAATATAATTTTCCTTTGCAGCTAGATACTTCGATAAACCACATTTAAATGGCTGTCCTTGAAATAAATTTTATCTGGTTGATCCTTGATCACCATTAGTTATCGTATGCCTGTTCAGTCAATTCTTTCACCATTATCATCCTTCCTTACAGATAGGATCCTCAGATTTGATGCGACATCTCGGAAATCTAAGAAATTCATGCATCGAAGGGAATGCTCAGTGTATGGTTTATCAGATCGTGCAAATCTAAAAATTGGTAGCAGCTGAGCTGGAATGAATACATTTCCAGTTGATTTTAGTGCCTTCATTCTGTCCGTGGTACGATTCAAAGAAATTTAAATTGATGACACTGATACGCTGAGCCATAGTAACAGTGTAGAGCATCATGGCTGCAACTATTGAGTTTTTATTTTTCCCTGTACAACCTTCAGCGAACAAGTAAAGTTCTTCAACCTGTTTTACATCCAATTGATGAAGAAAATTGTTTAGGCAAGTGAAGATTTTCGCATGCACCTCTGTGGGTCGTGGGTCACTCCTCCGTGCCAAACAAAACAATAGAATTCCCTTGTCTTCAGATCATAGAGTGTAAAATTGTATATTCATAATCGTCTTTTATAAAATAACTTTATTTCATTTGAAATGGGAAGATAAATGACTTGCTGCAACTGAAACATTGCAGCAACAGTCTTGCATTGAAAGTCCGATGTGTCTTTAGCTTCCATTTTCTTCTTTCTTACAGTATCTATCTCGGCGATATGTTTTTGATACTTATCACCTAGTTCGCTCTTCTTCGACTCATCTCCTTCCAGAAAGTTGCTACACAGACCGCACGTATCCTTTTCGGTCAATGAAAAGAAAGGTTCATGCTTTTGAATATCTTTCTGTATGTCTGATAAGTTGGTAAAGGGGTGATGTTCTCTTTATGATCCTAAATAAACATTCTATACATTTTGCTTTTAGGCAGATCCGAATGAAGACATTGTCTTTTTGTATCTTTCCTGCAGTAGTGAGATTCGACTCTTGGGGCCGGACCCTGTGGTCGAGTGGTCGGCCCCGTGGTGGAGTGGTTAGCACATCGCGCTACGACGCCGGGGGTCCCGGATTCGAATTCTGGCTCGGACATGAATGTTTGTGATTGTCTGTCCTGAAAAGTCCTGAAATTGAAATATGAATGAAATAATATGAGTGAATGAAGTGTGATGGGGTAAGCTTCCGCATAGGGGCTTTCCTTTAAAAAAAAATAATTAAAAAAAGTGGTTAGCACATCGCGCTGCGACGCCACGGGTACCGGGTTCGAATTCCGCTCGGGCTTGGTTGTTTGTGAATGTTCATTCATCAATTTCATCACTCATCCCCATCTTCGCAAATTAGCCAAGAGGCACAAAACGCGAAGTAAACTAAACTAAATCAATCAATCAATCAATCAATCGACTCTTGGGAATCTCTTTATGAGTTTTACATCTTATTCTATATTATTTTGTCCCTTTCCAGTAGGCTCTGAAGTTTTCCTCCTCTTCTCTCTTTCTCAATGACATCTTCTTTTGGCTAGAGCAGTTCGCATTGTTTTCTCTGATATTAAAAATGTGTTTCGAAACATGGTTTTACACACTGATACTACTTCTCTTTCCTTCTATGGTAAAAAGTAATGATTTGTTTTTAATCTTCGAGATTCTTCATTTTGCGTAGTTTTTTGTTTACCGTCTGAAACCTTAACATATGTGTTGACGAATTCTCCATTTTCACATTTTCCATCACATTTTTCTTTCAGATTTCTCCCTGGAACTAACTTTTTTGTGCATGGACTAACGTATGATTCACCTTTGTTTCATAAATCTTATATAAATTTATATAATATTTCGTAAATCGTATATTTTGTTTCCCGATATAAGCTTACGCCAGCACGCGCCTTCATTTCTTAGCAGCCACTGAAGATACGCCAATTGCAGGGTGCTTAAATCTCCGGAACCAGTGGGAATTCAGCCACGAAATTTTGACAGGTAACAGAGGAGGTAGTCATAAATCAAAAACGCAACTTTTCGAGTTACGCCACTTCGCCCCTTCACCGACGATATATGCAACATGGAGCGATGTGGGCACTAAATTGTGTGCATATTCAAAGTTTATTATATACAACTTATATTATTTAAATCCATTAGGCAACCAATTCATCCATCTCACAATAAACCAACAGCAAAAATTACATAAATTGTCTGCACGCTCCCTTTCCTCGAAACAATTGTTCATGCATTTAAAACAAAATCAATTAAGACAAGTCTTATTTCTCTGTCTAGTAATTTACAATGCATTACAGAGAACAATGATATATTGCGAGCAAAGCGAACAAGAAAATTTTTGGATTCAATTTTTTGGCAGGCTGAAATCAATATTGGTTTAATAGGGCTCAAACAATTTCACGAGACGCCAATTTCTCTCTTATAACTATTGTGCCTCCCCGACAGGGACGGCGACAGGGGTGGGCACGGATGGACAATTGCCTACCCAAAAATTGCTGTGCCAACCAAATCAAATTCAATAAATATATACTCTTGGTAGAATGCGGAAGGTCTCATAAATAAGTTTATTATGGTGTTCACTTCATGTATATTTTACTTGTGAATATTATCTATATTACAGACAAGTTCACATATTATCATTCAATAAAAAGCTTTGCCGAAACACTGATTTCGTGAATAGGTTTACAATAGTCAGAGTAAATAATAAGTTGAATGGCATTAATTTAAGCTTTTCTTTCAACTTCCTTAATTTTATCATTGGAAAGCGAAAGGAATTTCCAAATCTTTTGAAACAAAAAATGTGATCTAATGCCCACTTGTATGCTTAAGCAGCCAGTAGGCTTAGGAGGCTTTATGAGAGGAGCAAAATTGTGCAGAATATGATCAAGATTAGAACAAGATTATGGGCCTGAGGGCTGCAGCTTCTGACCTTCACAGGGATGATGCATCAAATTGCTTTGAAAATGTGCCACATAATGAAAAGAAATAGATACTTGAAATATGGCAAAAATATAGATATATAATTGGCTGTCTGCCATAACTTGGCCAAAAAGTTGTAACTGAAACTCAGTGTAGAAGGAGTGGAATGGAGTGGAGTTGCTTGATGTTGTCAACTCCGGGCTTCCGGCCTGGGTATGATTAAGGTGATCTGTTAAACAAATAAAAACCTCTTCTTCGCGTTGCTTCCTCCAGCAACACACAAAGTTGTTTAGTTAGGTCTATATTGAAATACTAAGACAGAGGTAATTTGATATGTCCCTTTCATCATCACGATTTTATATACCTTTAATTTCTAATTTCGATATCGTATCCAAAATAGATAATAATAATTTTATAATCATTCTACTAATAAGACAAAAATAGATTTTGATAAAACAGCTCTGTAGGTTTGAAAAATAGCTGCAGAATTAGTAATGACTTGATGAGTTAGCAACCGTATTAGGAATCTTCTTAAATGAGTTGTTGTTTTAAGTCCACTTTATGCACAGATAGGCTAATCGGGACTGGACCTACAGTTTAAAGTTGGGTCCGAATCACTATCTGCCTCCACCGGTTATTGAACCCGAGACCGCTTGATCACAAGGCGACGACTTTACCACTATGCCATCAGGGAGGCAAAAAATCTTCTTACAGATACATTTTCCCTATCAGTTACGTAATCATGTGATTTTCTTTTGGTTAACTAACATAGAATAGGGACACAATTTTAGAACTTTGTGCTTCATAACATAATACATACAATTTTATTTATTTATTTATTTATTTATTTATTTATTTATTACATTTCGGTGATATTTTGCCAAAATGTCCTTCTTTAGCTTAGGTAAATATTATGCAGAATGAACTAATAATTTGATTTATACCCAGGTTCTTGCTTTTTTAAAATTTTGCTAATAAGACGTTATTCATACTTATGTCAAACGCTGAGCTGGATTGGGCGCTCGGAATGCACACGTCAAGTAGTGACACCCTTATACAGACCGGATTGATTTCAGTTATTATGTATTAGTTTTAATCTGCGAATTAATTAATGTTTAAACGATATTTTTCATTTTATTGCAAGAGATTTTTACCATTCATTATTTTTAGTAAGGGGTTTGCATTCTGCGTGTGAAACAAAACAAGGTGGCGAACACACTATGTTTGTATTTCTGAGTTCGTCGATTTCATCAACATGTCGTAAGTGTATCTCGCGATTCACGATTATTGGTACTGCACGACACTCGAAACACGATGGGGACATTTTAGAATGAAGCGTCTTGAATTTCAGTCCGCATCTGTTGGTAATTCTATGTCTTGGCCAGTTTGTAAATGGTATAGATACTTCTTACAGGCAGATGTGCACACGGAGGTGCCAAAGGTACCTGGCTACCCCAAACGTCTTCTAAAAAATAAAGAAAATATGTTGAACTACCATTAAAATAATATATCTATCTCTCTCTCTCTCTCTCTCTCTCTTTCTCTCTCTCTCTCCCTCTCTCTCTCTCTGAGTCTCTCCCTCTCCTCAAAACAATGTAATATTCCTTTACTATAGTAATCAGTAATCACGTAGTAAATAAATTATTTTTTTCTTGATAAATCGCAGAGCCCCTTCACATATCGGACCGTAAATATTATTTTCCCGAGGACCGACTTGTCTGTTAATGCAACATTCTAATATTTCCAATAAGACTTTCATGTTCAAAGATTTTCATGAATGCTCTCTCACTTCTCATTCAATGACAAGTGTATCAATTTTCAGATTTTTGCTTACATCTGAATTCTACGGTTTAAAATGACATGTAACACATGGCATTAACTATCGAGTGACCAGGTACAGCAATATATTTTATGAAGTAGGCTAATGTGCATTAGAAAACATGGTAAAACTGAACCTACAGATGTACTTCGTGAGAGTGATTCAGCTGATAGTACCCGTAGAGATATAGCCTTGTATTTATCATTTTCAATTGTTTACTTTCATTACTTAAAATATCGACACGGTGATAGGAAAACCTGTGCTAAAGTGATAACAAATGCTCATTCTATATTGTTAAAATTTCATGTTCATATACTTAATAGTTTCTGTGAAAATAACATGAAGTTACGACTATAGGCTAGCCATGTCCAGGTAGGTAACTGAAACTTCTCTTAAGGGACCCCCAAATAAATTATTCTGCACGCACCTATGCTTACAACATCTCAAGTATAATTATTCTTTTGTATTTTGCCAGATAAGACTCCTAAGTTTCTTGTTTTCAATTCAAGTGGCAATCTTGTTACGCGTCCCTGGAAGTTACATCAGAGCGATCGTTTGGTGAGTTGGGTTGTATACGTACAGTCATGGACACTTCTGGGTTGTAATGATTGCATTGAAAGTTAATGGGATTGTTATAACCCAGACGTGTCCGTGACTGTACATACAGGTTAGATTTTCAGCGCTCATAGATCAGAAACTAAGCACTTTCGAGGTTATGAGTATGAGGAAAAGTTTATTGTTTTATATATATATATATATATATATATATATCAGCATCCAACCGTTGTTGAAGTTGTTTTAGGACACCCTGAATATGTTGGAGGGGGGGGGGAAGACGAGCATGAGTGCATGAAAAACTCATATAAGGTCTTAGATTTATACTGCCCACCCTAATTTATGAATATACAGCTTCTGCCCACCCGGTCGAAAATTCTTGGCGCCGCCCCTGCACCTCGATGGTATAATGATAACATCGTTGCCATGTGATCAGGGGGTACCAGGTTCGATATCCGCTGGAGGCACATGGCACAGTGGTTCGGATCCAACTTTAAACAGCAGGTTCAGTCCCGATTAGCATTTCTGTTCGTAAAATGGACGTAAAACCACAACCCAATCAATCAATTTTACAACTTATTTTCCTTCAAGTCGTTCGGCGCCCAGGGCAGACTCCCTCCGCCTCCTAGCTACGCTACTGAAGACTAAGAAAAGATAAGACTAAGAAAAGCAGGTAATGCGAGCGAGCGATCAAGAACATTTTGCGAAAAGTATTTTTATTTGCATAAAATTTCAAGTTGTGGGCGGTAATTGCAGGTACACTTAGCCGTCAATGTTTCCCCCCTATCCCCCCAAGAACTCATTTCCGTCCAAGGTTGGGAGGCAATGCCTCCTCTGCCCCTCCCCCCACCCCCTGTGGTCGCGCCACTGCATCGGAATGAAAGTGGCGAGACGTGAGCTGCGTTCGCGCTAAATGTTTCGTTGCTGGGTCACTTGATGTCGACAAATAAACTCAAGGTCAACAGATTTAGGGTCGCGTGGGTGGTGCAGGGAAACGTGTAAACTGCTTACGTGCCGTGCCACCTATGATGTAAGCGCTCTCATTTTGATAGGAGTGTTTCGGATTGATTACGTCAGGGGGAATGATTTCCTTACGCTAACCTGATGTGAGGGTAGGAAGTATCAAGTAGGAATGAAGTTAATGGCAAGCACAAACACACCTGTTGTGTGTGTGTGTGTACAGTGTACGTAGAGGTCGATTTGGTTGATTTGATGGTTTAAGTCCACTTTATGCACAGTAAGGCTAATCGGGATTAAACCTACAGTTTATAACTATGATCTGCACCAACGTATGCCTCCACCGGGTATCGAACCAGGAACTTCTTGATTGCAAGGGAACAACCCTACCACTGAGCCATCGGGCAAGCCGAATTAAATATTATCATGAGGATTCATAACATACCCAACTTACAGACTCTATTTCCAAGATGTCTCAACTACAATTTTACATTAAAGAACTCTTGGAATAATTGAATGTCGATGCTAAATTAAGATGTAACACAATTCAAACAAGTTTCGCATGTAGCAGTTTGCTAGCTTCTTCCTTGCTCAATTCATTCAACTTAAATTGACAATTTGTACTAGGTGGTTAACCGTGGTGACAAAGTAAGAGAGTGACGGAAAATGTGGTAAACAAATAAGAGGAAATGAAATATTTCCACAGCATTTGTCTCAAGTGACGATGGAAACTTTAAGTTAAACACCCACTGAGACGCGGCAACAGAAAGCAACAGAACTTCTGTTGTCTGCTTCCACTACAGGGAAACACACGGAATGTCCATGCCAGAAGTCTGCATGTTATCTTAAAGGTTATCGCCCACTGAGACGCCGGAAACGCGTCTGTTGCGTTCTGTTGTCGCGTTTAACAACGTCTCAGTGGGCGTTAAGCTTAACGCGTGAATTACAACCGGCTACTTCCAAAAACGAATCCATTATCTTAGACGTTGAAAGGTAACGAGGGGTCCGACAGCCCCGAGTGAAACTTAATTTGTCGACCATTTTGTGATACAAACTGACATGGCAATCCTCTTGAATGTACCTTATGCTAGGTGCTTGCACTTTAGACGTATTTCTACGCTCTCTCGAGTGCGTCTAATTGAGTTACACTTCTTGACACAAATATCAATGACTTTTATTCCACAGAAGTCGAGATTTTTTGAACTTTAAGTTTTGAAAGTGAAAGTAATTAGAAAATATTAACTAACTCTCTGGCATTCCTAAAGCGGAAAGTGCGAGCGTCCCCTTGTAATCGAGGGATCCCGGGTTCGAACCTGATTGAGGCACATAATGGTTCGGATCACAGTTTAAACAGTAGGCCCAGTCCCGACTAGCCATACTGTGCATAGAGTGCACTTAAAACACAAAGTCTAACTTAAACTTTAAGGTGGAAAGTTTATTGTCACAGCAACCTAAACTTTTTATCCGTTCCTACAATGGGTAAGATTAATTCAGGTTTCTCCATTGTTACCAGTTTCCTTATAAGCGTCTTATTTATTGCCATTCCATCTTCGTCTTGGCCTTTCTATAAGTTTCCTACAATTAGGTTTCCCTACCAGGATTCTGTAAGTTTTCTTTCTTCTCCCATTCGTGCTTCATGACCTGCCCGCCGAAATCGTCTTTATTTAATAATTCTAATAACATCTGGTGATGAATATAGATTATCAAATTCATTATTTTTTACCCATCATAATTTTTCCTATTTCCGACATACGACTCGCACAAGACCCTGAATGAAAAAGAGGAGGTGAACTGAGCAACACATGAACATTTAAAAATCCTTGGTGAGAACAGTTGTTTGGCAAAAAGCACGACAAATAACGTTTTCATTTGTTTCAACCGGAGACACTGGCACAGTTCCTCTGTAAGACTTAATCCAACTCATTAATAATGGATCGGGACACTGAGGGACGAGGTCCTCCAGCCTCCTCTCGCCACTCACACTACGCAACCCGCTCTCTTGGTATACTTTTGCGTAGATTGCTTATCATAGCAGTTACAAGAGCGGAAGTGTTCCGTTTAGGATTGGAATATGGAAGAGGATTCTGGTATTTGTAGGGAGAAGTTTCTGACCTTAATGCCTATTAATAAAACCAAGGTGTGTGTGTATATATGTTTGTGTTTTCTAAGATTATTGTACTTGAGGAATAAATATAATAAAAGAAAAGTATATACAGAATATGAATATAAAATATAACAAACAAAATCATATAGATGTTTGACCAGTGTTTCCAAAATTTCTAAATTGACTTGTATATCTTAAGGATTTGGTTGGTGCTGATTTTCAGCTTGAAAATCTTACGGAAATTTATAATGAAAAATATAATATAATACTAACTTGGAATATATGATATTATCTAGTAAATTTATTGAGTAATATAAGTCCTTAGACCTTAAGCCTCCCAAAGGAACAGGAGTTGCAAGTATCTGGTCTTCCTTCTTTTGGTCCCTTTTTCCACCAGTAACAGGCGGCACTTTGTCGAACTTGAACAACAGCTATTATCAAAGTCTTGGATGCTGTACTAAACGCTCCGAGGATCCTTAACAGGACATTCCGTTGTACAGATCTGAGACTATCTTTGATTTGTTTTTGCGCTGTGAGATGCGCCCAGACTGACGCAGCATAGCATATCACTGGCATATCATTACTACAGTATGAGCAAGTAATTTCAATGGTACACAATAACGTTTTGTGTGAACAACAAATCACACAGTGATAGTCGCTCCTGCGGCATCCAAACATATTTTTTAGAAAATAATTTTAGGTATTATATGTTTCAGAATAGCGTTTCATATATTTACATTACATATATAGTATTTTACAGACTGAGCCTTACACTTAACTTTTGTAGTCAACAATCATAACTAATTGATATATTACCTACGTGGAAAACGCAGATTTTCATTTCTGAGATGGATGTTCATTGTATGTTTTAAATCCACTTTATCCTCATATTCGGCGTTTGTTGAAAGCTCTTTCTGTTTCAGTGTACATACTCTGCGTTTACAATAGACTTTCCCAGCTATATTTTCTGTTTCCTATTCTTTCGTTATTCTAACAGGCTTCTGTTTATGTTTTCTGATTCGTGTCTTTCTCTCTTGCTGCTTTCTGGTTTCCCATTAATTCCAGCCCCCTTCCTCCCCCGTTGACAATTTTCTTTAAGACTCCTTGAACAAAATAAGCAAGGAAATCGTTAACTGGAATATCCTAATATAACAAAAGTCTGAATGGAATACATGTACGTAACCTACATATTTTTTAAAATATTTAAACAAGTACACAATTTGAACAAGTGTTCTCGGGTTACCAGTCAGGTTAAATTGGAGTTGGCTTCCAACGTTTCGAGGGCATACATTGGATAGCAATGCTAAGTTTTAGATTGGCACAGAATTTCCATAGTAAGGAGGGATCGAACTTTGAAGTTCGGGGAGGGGGGCAATCAATATTTAGCGCTTGGGCATAAAATTCGTATGATGATCATTATTTAGACACCATACCATTTGATGATCGTATGGTATAAAGTGGATTTTACTCTGGATTATTCGCTAAGCGGCATTGCGGTGGGTGTCATAGCCATCCGCCTCTCTTCCTTCTCTCCTAAATAAAACATCTGATGCATGAAAATGCAGTGAAGTAAAATAGAGCACAGACTACTAAATAAGAAATCCACGGGTAACTATTCGTTATTTTACGTTACTTTTCTGCCACTTTAGGATAATGAAGGTGAGAGAGATGGTTTGACACAGCATCTGGTACGGGGGCGCCACGAGCTCAGAGACAACGAAGTGGGTGCTGAAGAAGCAGGAAGAGAACAATTTGGAAGGAGTAAAGGTCGCGGGACCGTGTGAAAATATTTACTCCTTATTAAATTAATATTATTGCCGGTTTCTTAATTAATGCCCTAATTATTTTCTTGCTCGATTCGCTTGCAGTACATTGCACAGTGTACAACAGCGGATTGAAGAAAAGGGGCATAGAGCGCTGGAAGTCACCACTATAGAAAAAAAATTAAAAAAGGTACAATTTTTACGGTTCACATTATGTGATATTATATACGAAAAGATTATTGTAGTTCTTGTCTTGCCATTTACATAATATTGAACCACTTTTTCACCCCATTTCTTAGTGATGCACCCTTTTCGTTTTTGGCGCCCATGAGCAAGTGGAGAATAATTTGGGAAAGAGTAAATAGCACAGCATCCTTTGAACGTATTGACGCAAAATTAAATTAATGTAATATTCTTGTAAGTATGCAAATAAATAGATATAAAAATTTTACCTCTCGCTTCGCTCGCAATTATCCCTCTTTGGGTCTTGATAAGACGATTGTGAAGGATTATACTGTACCTACATTACGGTTTGATTTCATTTTTGTTATTTAGCGTCGCTTTTCTTTCACTTTGAGCTGATCGCGACGATGAGAATAAATGATGATATGATAAAATTGATGAAGAAACACTCACAAATAACACTCATGCCCAGCCCGAAATTCAAACCCCTGGTCTTTGGCGTCGTAGCGCGCTGTGCTAATCACACCGCCACGAAGGTCGGCTACTACATTGCTAGACACGACCAATATTCTTGGTGTTGATTGAATATTTTAGTAAATTTAGGAGATAATGCCGCAGTTCATGAGGTGAATCACTTTCCAAAAAGCTCAAAAAGTGCTTTTGCAACAGGAAAACGCGCCATCCTACAAATCGAGCGTCCCAAAGGCCAAATTGCACTAATTTTGCTTCGAATTTATTCCCCATCCAGCCTATTCACAGGACTTGGCCCGTGCGATTTCTTCCTGCAGGTGCACCATTTCAACGAAGTAGTTCTATTAAAAATACTACTGTATTGTCTGTTCCGTGTGCTGTCATAATTGTACTAAATATACTACATACTAACGCATTGTAAAGAAGCCGATACAACAGGAAAATATGTAATGTAAGATGTGCATATCAAACTTGTCGCAGAAAGTGAATTTTACACGTGAGATACAATCCAGATTTTTTTTTACTTTGAAATACTCTAAGCCTAAGAGGAGAATTTGTTGCAGGAGGCAACAAATACTATTTTCACTATCTACGGCTCTGTGTATGAAACGATAATTGAATCAGTCATAGGAACAAACAAGTTCTGGTTAAGACACCTGCAGCATGAATATTTGGTTTGCCCCACTGTTGTATGCAGGGTAAGGGTTGGATTAGATGATGGTGCTGTAGCTCCACAATTACCTATGAATTTTTGAGAAAATTTGAAATTCTAAAATTTGAGAAAATTAATTTTTTTAAATGAAAGCAGTAAAACTCTGGAAAGGGCAAAATGATAAAAGTAAACTTCCCTTAAAACGACCCCCCGATGTTTGTCGTTGAACAACTTTAAGAAGGAAGGCAAAAAATAATATTTATGAAATATTTTATATCCCGTCTTCTCCCAGAACACAGTGAAGCAGCTATATGTAATGTATCTACCTTTACAATTCCGGCCGCCTCCGAAAAGAAAAATCATGCGTATGCAAGTGGTGTGCCCAGTTAGATTTTTCTATCTTATCATTCAGTTGTGGGCTTTTTAACATCTATTCCCCGACCAAAAACACTGCATACACATAATTTATTTTCTGACATTTCAAATTATTTAAGAAATCAATGTACTAGCTTTCTGCGTGTCGAAAATATATATTTTAAGATATAACTATTGACCACTTGACAGGCTATTGCATCCAAATTAAAATCAGTTACTATATTTATCAAAATAACATTGGAGGGTTATGATGATCGAATTTAGTTATGAATTTTGGACTATTATCCTTATGCTTGGTGCCTTGAAATTCTTTATTTGGGAGACTGCGTTCAGGACCTTGAGGGGGATGGACATTCCTGGTGTAGGGAATCATAGTCCCTCTTTGGCCCAGTAAAAATAATGTCTAAAGCAGGAAATGGTGGCAAACAGATGGCTAACGAAAGTCCTTGGTATGTCACTGTATGTAGAGTTCGGTAGAGTTTTATTTTTAAACCCACTTTATGCACATAAATGCTTTTCGGGACTGTGGTCTTGTAGTTTATTAAAGTGGAATCCGAACAACTTGTACCTCCACCTTGCATTAAACCCGGAGCCCTTTGATTACAAAGAGGTCGCATTACCACTACGCTACTCATCAAAGAAAGAAAAACTGAAACTCTTCCACAACTTTTCAAGACAGGAACTGTTCCATTTGGAACATAGAAGGGTAGGAGAAAGGTCTGTTCCTCTTCCTGATAGCGAAGGAAGTGTGATAATTTACATTGACATTTCTTAACATTTTGATGTTTTCCCCTCAAAAATAGGACGAGGCCCCAATGATTTTTTTATTTCCATGTGTTAGTACATACAGCGTAAGTCAAAATGATTTTTCTGATTTCAGTGTCTATTTATTTCATTGTAATGATACGTAAATGACTGATATTACACACACAGATTGAAAAACTCAAAATGTTTTTCCTGGCGTATTATAAATAAATGTTCTCTGTGTGATTCACGTGTTACACGACACACATCTAGTCTATAATCAAGTTCCTGCCACAACCTTTCCTAGCTTGTCAGGGTCCACGTCGGCTATGGCTGCAGTGATGCGCTCACGCAATTCCACCAATGTTGTAGCATTTTCTAATTGACTTGCCAGAAGGCGGTTCAACCACAAATCTTGTTCGGAAATGCCGCTGAACGAAAATGCAGAACGCTTTCTGCTGTCCAGCGGTAGCCATTTTCCTCACTGCTACTAAACTGCCTTCTGGTGGCCGACAGCACAACTACGAGTCTTCAATAGAAAGAAGAATAAAACTTTTTGAGATTTTATTCCATACAAAAATTGCATATGCAAGAAAAGCTCATTACCTTTCGTATAAGAAATGAACGAAATCGGGAACATCATTTTGACTTACGCTGTATATTCAGCTACAATAAGGTATACCAATTTTTTAATCTTCCCTTTTGCTGTTTTGAGAAAAGCCTAATTCTAAAGTTGCGGATTTCGCAATAATTTAATATTTAAAGGGTTATATCTACTAACAGCGTCAATATCCAAGTAATGTGCTATTTCAGTGAGTGCTAATAGTGAGCTTTCATGCCGAGTAAAAAAAAATGGTAGTGTTGTTTAACCAAGATATTAAGGGCCGAAATAAGTAAAAATACAGTGGAAACTTCTATTTTGGGCCCCTCTTTATTGCCACATAACAATGGAAAGCAACAATACCCCATAAAACAATTGAATCTATACAAGCAAGCAGTCTTACACTAACAACATATTTTTAAGAGGCATAGATAGAACCTCAGAATTGCATGTTTAAGACCAGTGGTGGCGATTGGGTTCCAAAACCTGGGGGTGGGGCGGTGCAAGGAAAGTTTACTTTCTCTTGGTAGACAAGGCTTAGCATTAAGAGGCCATAGTGAGGAGGCAAAAAAAAAAAAAAAAAAAATGGGGAGCAACTTTTCCTTAAATCGTCGCCACTGTTTAAGGCTGCCATTTTAATTAGAACGTGAAATCGGAACATTTTTTACCACACGACTCCTCTGTTTCCAAGCATTAATATCGTGTGCCGGAACCATCTGAGTATGCGTGTTTGCCCATTTCTTCTCATCAGGCATCAAAACATCTGTGGTATCTGTGAGTGTTTTTACGAAGCTGTTACAAATGCACGGAATGGTCAATCCACTCGACAACGCGAGATTCTAACTGTGGGCTGCGAACTGAACGCAGGCAGTTCTCGAATATTTCTATCTGATTCGAACCAGAACACCACTAATGTGTCTTGTCCTCCCATGTTTGCAGCTCTTATGAAAGCCGAATCCCACAAAATTGTCCATATTCAGGCACTCGCAAGTGTTCAAAATTGTGATTGATTCATTGATCTGCTTTATTTTACTTCGCCTTTTGTGCCACTTTTGGCTAATTTGCGGAGATTGGGATGAGTGATGATATTATGAAATTGATGAATGGACACTCAAAAAACATCCATGTCCAGGCCGGGATTTGAACCCGGTACCCCTGGCCTCGTAGCGCTATGTGATAAGCACTCCTCCACGAGGGGCGGCTGTTTAAAGATGCCTATCACAGCTTCCTCAGTCTTGTCATATATCGGTACGAAACCATGGAAGTTTTCTCGAATATAGCCGGATCGAGAAACAATTAATGCACAGTTCCCAACACATCTAATGTTTCGTCTCCCAATGTGATCAAATGCTTGTCTACAGTGACGTGCCCAAGGGAGGGTTGGTGGGTTCATAACCCCATTTGACAAAGTATTCCTTAAAAAAAGAACGTCAAGACAGACAAATATGGCAAAATGAGGACTGACCACCAAAAATAGTATTCATAACCCCTCTCCCTTCCGAAAATTCTGGGGATACCACTCTTTATCTCGGACACATTATTTATAATGAACTCACCAGAAGTTTTTATCATTTCGTATTGGAGACTTAAGTAAGATCGTTCTTCCCGCAGGTTTGTATATGATCCTTTAGGGTGTTGTCGCCTGCCTTCGCACCTAACCTTAACAAAGCACTAATTTTCCATCCTTGCGATTTGGATCTTCAAGACTTTAGAAGATTGATTGAATTGCTTTATTTTACTTCGCTTTTTGTGCCACTTTTGGCTAATTTGCGAATATGCGGATAAGTGACGATATGATGAAATTGATGAATGGACACTCAAACACATCGATGCCCAGGCCAGGATTCGAAACCGGAACCCCTGGCGTCGTAGCGCGATATTGCAACATCCTCCAGTTGGACACCAGTCGTCACAAAGTTAGTCCGCTACTCCATTTGTCGGGAACATTAGACTCTTAGTAACTCATCAAGGCTTGCTGGGTAACAAGTATAAAAAAGCCAATATCTGAAATATCAGTATCTGCTGTAGGTTCACACATGCATATGCATTTTTCTATTATATAAGGTTACAAACCGCATACACGGAATTTGGTCAGGGCACAACTAAATCATCACTCAGAACTTTGTTTTCCAGTTGATTTGTGCAGTTCCTTTCTTTCTTAATAAACTGCTCCAATACCCGGTATTGCTGAAATATTAACTATAGAGAAAGAGACCTTCGATCTCTTCAGCCCTCGACCCGAAATAGCACTACACTGAGGCTCCGGAAGTTCCGCTGTCGTCATTGTCTTCATCTTTGGTCCCGAACTGGAACTAGTTGTAGACTTCGTTACTTTTCATTTTCAAATCACTAGATCTTATAAAGCCACCAATGGACACTGATCGACTGTATGAGTTGCCACACTTACCTCTGAAGTCTCATTAACCGATTCTATTGTACAGATCAACCGGGAAATGAATATTCTCATATTCTAGAACGTTCAGCAGGAAAACGATTCGTTAATATAGCCAGTAGTAGTTCGACTCCTTTTCTTATTCAAGAACGTTCCCTCTCGCGCTTTCCAGAGATTAAAAATTACAACGGATCGTCCTACTTGTGGCGCTACCTTTGTTGTGCAGCATTCAAATGCTGACAAGTTTTTCCATAGTGCTCAAGTTCGCTGCGACAACACCGAAAGCGTAAGAAAAGTTTACGTGCAATATTATGAACAACATGGTTATAAAACATTCTTCGTCTTGCCTTGATAATTATTTCTCTCTTTAAGTCATCATCGTATTATTCAAGAAGACAAAAACCTATTTTTTTTTCTAAAGTAAATTGAAAAATTTCCGATCCTCACCTTGGATACGTGCTATTAACAATAAGAGGGTTATAGAGAATTCTCTGTCTTGTCTCGATAATCATAACTCTCAAATTATGATCACATTATTCAAGAAACTAAAAGCCTCATTTTATCTAGTGTAAACAGAAAATTTTCGGTGGGGGGCTCGAGCCCCCTTGGATACGTGCCTGATGTCAGATTAAGATCGATGACTTGCCTGTTGTATGCAGTAATACCGATCTCACTTCAAAACCTTTCTACGCTGAATATGACATGGTTTAACAAGTTGAACAAGGGATGCTGGACGGCGTGAGGAAGAAAATGAAGGGGTGATGAAGCACCCTTCCCCACCTCCTGGCGGCCCCCCTGATTCTAAGTAAACCCAAACTCATACACGAAAATAGTTATCTAACTACTAACACCGAAAAAGTTACGAACTGTATATTGCCAAGTTCATACTTAATGCCAATCTTACATATCTACAAGTTTCTTGTGAACAATTTAATAAGTGTAAAATGTCAGAACTATGCCACGAAAATCTGAGTTTCTGTTGTCTCGGTACGGTGAGGTTGTCAGTTTCGGAATGGGGTCCTTCCTTAATCAACAAAGCTGCATACTTTGGGGCAGGGAAATCTTATGACTGAACCATAAATAACAAATGATTTTTCAATGGTGTCTGTTACATAGTTAAGACATGGAATAATATATCCTTTCAATTCCATTTTTCTTTAAAGGGATAAAAACACTTCTGGCAGGGATAAAAATAATTTTCTTTTGCAGGGGATAAAATTTATTGTGGTGGGGAAATCACCAGCACCCCCTTCGCTTAATTCGCACACTGCTTAACTCATTTAATTAATAACCTTCCTAAAATACCACTCTTTCTCCCCTCTGTCTTAACACATTCACCCCGCTCCCCAACCTACGTTTCATTACTGACATAAAAAGTAAAGTGTTCCCCTGTGCTTTGCACCAAGCTATGAAGGCGTATACGGGGTGTGGAGTTAGGGCCACACACTTTCTTGATCACGGCCGAAGGTGGGGCCGCCTTTATCTCCCAGAGTATCCTCCACGTATCCACTTTATACGACGCTGGGTGGGCCAGACCCGCTTGAACAGGTGAAAAAAATCCCGAGTCTCTCGCATGGTAGTCAGACGCTAGCTGAGCTACCGCGGTTTTCATTACTAGCAATGCAGATGCCATTAATTTAATTCAATTACTAGCAAGTAAGATTTTACAACCAAGTTCGTTTCTAGAACGCCGGAACAATCTTGGTCCACTGTATCCATGAGACGTTAACTAGATTTAGCTTTAGCGCCTCGTACATACATGTAATTGAAACCGTCAATACATGGACGAAGAGAAAAACGGGGGAACCGAAATTCCGCTGATCTGACGCCCTTGTTTATTTTAAAGGCAGCAGGGCAATAAGCACCTACCCCTGAACATATGCGGGTGGAGGTTGGGCGTCTTCAGGAATTTCCCCTTTTTCTTTCCTTATCTGTTTATTACTGAGGGAAATGCAGGCCTTGAACCTGAACGCTAGTTGTGGAAGTATTCCCTTTCATCCCGTGCTGCGGCGACCTATTGAAAGAGTATACATTCGAATTATTTTCTACAGCACGCTGCATTCTTTATGGAACCAAAACACAATTATAGTCCGCCCCTTCCAACGTCAAGTGGAAACAACCTGAATTTGTTTTCTAAACATATGAAGTCACGTACGCGGTCACGAAGACGACGTGGGCGACCCAATGCTTTCCGTATCAAGTTATGTTTATTCCGTATTGAAAGAGACAAACAATACCCAGTCTGTAGGCCACATCGAACCAACGAAAAGCGACGTAAAATAACGAAGAAATAACCTATACCACAAAGAGCATATAGATATCTCACATATTTAATAATAATAATAATAGTAGTAGGTAAAATGTAAAGTTTCCCGCGCATATAGCACCGTGCATGAGGCAAATTTAGGGGACGTGGGAGCACATATTCTTGATATCGGCCATTTTGGAGGTGATGTGTTCAGCACCACACTCCGGCCGCCCTTACTCCCGAGGATTACCCCATGGTACTAATTTTTTTGAGTCAGGGTGAGCCTCAAATAATAATAACAATAATAATAATAAACTTCTGTATATGTATAATAAACGAAACTTTGTATCAGGATACTTTGAGAGTTACTTACAGATATGCACTTAATTTTACATTCATTTTGGAAGACAATGTATGTTTCATAATTCCCGGGTCTCTTTGGTTATTCCTAGAACACCCTTGTTTATGAGATCGGGCCTAGTGTTGTGTAGGCCCCACCAGATCAAAACAAACATTGGAGGAGCAAGGGAGTTTGTGCTTTCTTCATTGCATTGCTAGCGACTTCTGCCCTGTCACGAATTCACAACTCTCATAACCAAATGCGTGTGAAGTAATGTGTAACTGTAAAGACAAGAGAAGAATTCGCACGAAACCTAGTGGTGTGAAAAGTTGGGTAAAGTAAGGTTGAACCTACATTATTTTATTTTTTAAGAAATAAACTTGAAATGATAGTTAGGAAACAACAACACGAACAACAAAAAGAGAGGTTAGGCAGAAATATTGATCTTCTTTCCTGATGATATATACCACATTTCATTTAGCATAACAGAGGGCTTCCAGCCATTGGATTTAACCGTCACTTGAACCTTACATCCATCCATATACCTACCTATATGTACATATGTATGTATGTATGTATGTATGTAAATATATTTATGCATATTCACTACTTACCCATTTTTGACATTTGCAACGCTCTGTAGAAACTAATTATTCAGAGCTTAATCATCGAAACTCAACAAACAATAGATGTACAATTTGCCAGTAAGAAATTTACTTTTGAGTGCATAGGTGGGGTGGGGGGAGGGGAGCGGGAACAAAATAGAAAACTTACAACTCTGCTAAGATGGTAATTACTGTAAATTTAGAGCTTTTAGGCAGATTGTTTTACAGCCGCTGTATACCTTTGAGGACTAGAGTGATAATTCATTTGAGTAAAATTGGGTCAAGGCCTTCGATAAGGCGGGAGGAAAATGGATTTTCGCTATTTTGCGCGATTACAAAATGCTGTAAGTTGAGAGATGTTTAGTTTTTCTTTCGGAGAAGTGACGAACTTGATTGATTGATTAATTTAGTGTTTAAGTCCACTAAGGCTAATCGGGACTGGACCTACAGTTTAAAGTGGGATCCAAACCATTATGTGCCTCTACTGGGTAGAAGTGGCGAACTTGTTTCAACAAGTTAAACTTACTCTAACCTCTGGCGCAACTACTCTAACCTCTGGCGATATCTTGAATTGTACAAACATTGCCACAACAACAAAAACAGTGTTTTAATGTCGCACAAATATCTACACATTCAGTTGCTTGCTATAAGCGAGTGGTGTCAAAGCTACTAAACAGTGGATCTACAAGCTGATGGTCGATTTGCTGACTGGATTGGTTTTCGTAGACACACCCGCATAATGTCGTTCGAAATTGTGCTTCAGGACAACTCAGGGCATTATTAAATGCCTCGATACCCATGGAGAACATGATAAGCTGCAACCCTAGCTCCAACTTGTTCAAACACAAATCTAGAACATATTTGAAAAGCGAAGACTAATTGCTTCACAATGAAATTACTCGTTACGACCTTGTTGATTACAATTTTACAACTTTGTTCACTACAATGATAACAAGCAATTGAGGATTTGAGGAATATAAGGGTGGAGGAGCGGCACCTCACGGTCGTACACATTCTTGACACATGCGTACATGAACATACCTTAGCCTAAAAGAAATATTGTCCCTACAAGAAAAATTGTCATTTAACCAACTTTTACCTCAACTATGCATTTTGTATGCGATATTTAATGGGAATAAAATTTGACTGTTCCTAAAAAAATATTTCGGTCCTCCCTTTTTCTTCCATCTTTCTCGGCGACACTGTAATGCTGACAGAAGCTCTTTGATATTTTCAAAATAAAATGTTTCCTCTATTCGGAGGAACGTTGTTGTCCATACCTTACTTTCTTCTGTTTTGTTATTTTACGTCCTTTCTTTACCTCTCTAGGTTAATCACAATACAATGAGGATGAAGGATGAATTGATGAGATAGATGACGGAACAAACACATATCGATTACCCAAGATTCGAACCTAGAACCTAGGATCAGTGTGTGAAAGTGCAACCCCCCTCTTTGAAAGGTTAGCCCCCAGTCCCTGGTTTCTATCCGGCCCTCTGGATTACTTCCTGCTTTAATCCTTCAAATCCCTCCTTTCACCTCACCCTGGGTGCCAAGCGAGCAGATTATATTTGAGCCGGAAATACGAAAGGGGGGTTTCACATAACAATTTATATTTTTAGTCCCTGGTTCGTTACGCATATACATCAAGTGAGTAAACAACTGGTTTAAAATGGACAGTAGTGTAGTTCTTAGAGTTAATTCAGCAAATCATAACATTTCTAGTAGTGCCTCCTCGATGGCGCAATGGTAGCGTCGTCGCCTTGCAATCAAGGGGTCCCGGGTTCTATACCCGGTGGAGGTACATAGTGGTTCGGATCCCACTTTAAACTGTAGGTCCAGTCCCGATTGGCCTTTCTGTGCATAAAGTGGACTTAAAACACCAAATCAACAGCAACAACATTTCTAGTAGGATTATATTGTTTATTATACGTTGTTATATATATTTCTCTGCAAAACTATCTCTGCGGTCCTACCCTCAGCTGAAATGATATTCCGTTCATTACAAATGCGTTTCCTTACGCCTTTACTCTTTCTTTTTGGCATCAATTATTCAATACGGAAATATCCAAATATTCAAAACTTTTCTAAAGGGGACTTGGGACAGCAAACAGGGGCTGGCTTACACCAAATGCTACATTCTTATAATAGTCTAGCCACCAAAAGTGGACTAAACTCGAAGAGAAATTCCTCGTCGTCGAAAGATGGGGAAACACTGTTTTCTATAAAAGCCCAATTGGCTTTTTTATAGTCTGGGTAAACGTCCGTGGACGTGGACCACGTAGCGTTGGAAAATTCCACTGTAACGGTCTTTGGAAAGACATCTCCCCCACTGGGGTGATAAAAAATCTAATATCCAGCAAAGAACAATCCAATGAGCACATACACTTACATCGAGTAATAACATGTAAGTACGCACATGGAAAACATATCACTTTACCCTACACCTTGTAGCTGGCCAGCAATTAATTAACATATTTCCAAAACCAGTAATGCTCAATCCGACCATTACAAGTGCTCCGAGGTTTTTCTTGGCTATGGCATGTTACGAAGATTTCATGCAAAATATGCAAATAACAAGTACGTACAGGAGACAAGCAAGTTGCTTGAACCAACAGAGGGTTTCGTACCAAAGCAACAAAATGCCAGGGATACAACACCTGGATCTTCTTTGCAATCTTCAAAACAGCATTCACTGCACGTGAACGGTGCAACTAGACTATAGAAGATAACGAACCTTTCCGAGAGTCACCCAATCTACAGGCAACTGAGCTGCTTATTGCGTCGCCCCGGTGTGGAAGGTCACACTTGCTTCTTAATGTTCGTTTCAAACGACGCTTGTTTCTTATTTACTTATTCTTCTGAAATCTGATTTTGCCTGAATCTTCCTTAATGCATCAAAATATCTGCTTTCGAAAGTTTTAATGAGCACGTTTTAAGAACATCTCAACGACCAAAGTCAAGAATTAGTAGAACTTTTGACTGTCTTCTAATCACCGCAAATTAGCAAATATATTTCCATCAATGGATTGTAAATTGATTATGTCCGAGTTACATGTAAATATATTTTGTAAACTTCAAGTTAGTATATTTCATTGATTGATTGATTGATTTGGTTTATTTTACTTCGAATTTCTGCCACTTTTGGATAGTCGCGAATATGAGGATGAGTGATGATTAGACGAAATGGATTAAGTGATACTCAGAAATAATACTCATGCCCCTGGCACTGACCACTCCGACGGTTAGTGTATTTCATTTTACATAGAACTTTAAATAATATTTTTCTTCCATGTGCAGCAAATTGTACCACAGTTATGTTCGGAATTTGGCAACTTCGACATTACCGTTAACAAAACAAATAGTTGATGAAGGTACGATGAATAAAAGCGAACTATGGAGATCACATTTTATGAATTTTCCGTCCATAATTATAATCAGTTTTAAATTTTCACATGCAAATTTGCTTCATTATTCGGGCTGGTTGATTAGAGGATAACAGCAGTGTACGTAAAAATGATCAAGCATAGCGTTATGGACCTCAGGTTGAAATTCGAAGTAAAGCATGCATGTGCGAAAATCCCTCCACTTATTTCATGAGTTCATGATTCATGCTTATGCAACGTCGTAGATATGTAAAAATACGTTAGAGCTGTGTTTACAGTGTAACTGCGAATGCTCTATGCTATGTGTACTAATCAGAAAGTAGTATATCCATAGTTGAACTCACATTGATACACAAACAATTTTATCGACATATCAATCATCCCATATTACTAGACTTAAGACTACTTTCAATCCAATTTGCAATTATTTCTGAGCAATCGACAGGTATATGTTGTCAAATTGTTTACCCTCATTTACAAACAGACAAACCATTTGAGAATATTTTGCCGAGAGAAGTTGCCATAGGCATAACTTGGCTGAGGCAAGGACGGGCAACCGCCCCCCCCCCCCCAAATCAGGTGTTGAGTGAAAGAGAGGTATATTCCACACATAAAATGTCAAAGACAGAAAATAGTTCAGGACTCAAGGTGCTGTCAGGAATGTGTGAATATAAGAACACTGATCATGAGTTTCAACCCAGAACTTTCTTGTGTGTGAGGAACAACATTTACGAGAATATTTTCCAAATTTGAAACGAACTGTTCAAAACATTATTGACAACCTCCGTGAGTTCAGGATGCTGTGAGCATTCTTTCTTGCCCTCGAAGGTTCAGGACCAATACACTGTATACTCAAAGCATTAAATACTTCGCCTTATTGCTGTTTTGTATATTTAACAAACGAATGATATTAATAGGTCAAAAATTATAAATGAATTTTACTCGGACGCAACTCGTCAAGAAAGGAAACTGAAGCTTCATTAGATTTTTGATTGATTGATTAGGTGTTTTAAGTCCACTTTATGCACAGTAAGGCTAATCGGTACTGGACCTAAAGTTTAAAGTGGGATCCGAACCACTTTGTACCTCCACCGGGTATCGAACCCGGGACTCCTTGATTACAAGGCGACGACGCTACCACTGCGCCATCGGGGAGGCCTGAAGCTTCATTGGAACTAGAAGCTTCACTCATACTTGTGATATGATCCTCCCGAACCATATCAAGGATTCGGTCATATTTAATATTATTCTTAATTATTTTACTTTTTATATATTCACTGTTAAAAAACGTTATGAAAGATGAGTTATTTAACATTTGAACTAATAACCTAATTCTATCATTCGAGAAGTTTAGAATTTGTTATTTGCAAGCTTCTTGAAAGTAAAAGCTTTCATTGTTGACAATTAGTCAAAAGTATGTGTTCTCAGTTTTAGAATCAAACTACTTGTATTATGAAAGCCATAAGAGCTAAAATTCAGTTGGAGTTATTAGTAATATAAGCCTTATGGACATTGGAAAGAAGTTTTTAAGAATGTGACAACTTTGTAGTAGAAAATATTATAGAAACTTCAAGGATCATAATTGTTGTTTTAGACATAGGAAAATGAACCTTATGGAACATACTGTTTAATCTTTAGAATATTGCCATTATACACAAATTAGTTCTGCATATCACAGCTGTAGCCATGTTTATCTTTTGTGTCACGGGAGGCGCTCTGCTTGACATGCGAGGATATAAATACAGCTTCGGAACCTAATTCAGGGGCATTTTCATCACCGACTCCGATGGATTAACATCTTAAATACTCAGCTCCCTTTATGGGAGGGTTCAAGAACTCAGTCTTCGTTCCCAAATTAGCTTAGAGACATAGTTATTCTGTCGTATGGGTAGGTTCGCCCTGTGGACATGCTAACATGTCACCATACGAAAGAATAAGTTCATTTCAACTTTATTTTGAAGTTTTCTGAAATTTTAAATAAAATCTTCACAAAATAATGTTAAATTTCGACTCAGAACTTACTGTTATTCTGACGCATGGGTAGGTTCGCCCTGTGGACATGCTAACATGTCACCATGCGTGAGAATAAGTTAATTTACGATTGCTCACACCTTTTTGATAATTCAGTTTGGTTTCTTCGAAACATATACGTAATATATTTTCATTTTTGCATAAAGCAACAGGACTTAATGTTATTCTGCCGTATGAGTAGGTTCGCCCTGTGGGCATGCTAACATGCCATCATACGGAAGAATAAGTTCAGATTATTTCGTCTCCATGATTATTATTTATTGATCAGGTTATTCATTATTGATATCTGGCATGGTTAGGTTTCGCCCTGTGAACATGCTAACATGTTGCCATACCCGATATCAAGTCGATGTCTCTAATATTTTACGAATTATAGCAGTTTGTATTTCTGCATATATCTTGAAGCCAGACCATAATGTCCAATTTATATTAAAATCGGAGTCAATACTTAAAACCTTCGCCAGTCACGTCAAAGTCATGCTTCATTATGTCAAGGAGCGTTCATAAAGTTCCAAGCAAGCGCCTGGTCGTCTTTATATAACTGATATGACAGCTTGATCCATATTATGTAAATAAACTGCAAAAGTCGTGTAGATTTAATTATAAGAAGGAAATCTGTTCTGTCCTTTATTTATTGAGATCTGTAACTAAGATGTAAATTTATAAAAGTATCTTGAAAATAAACCATCTTCAGGAAAATAATTGCCCATAAAGAAGCCTACTGAAGACGCAGACCTATCTTCGGAAACAGATGTTATTCATTTATAAAATCTCCCTTTTCCATAGCCTGTCAAATGATTTAGTACATAACAGTCGAAGCTTCATATCCCATGTATTTGTACTACTATACCCGTACCTGAGAGGGGTCAGAGTATCCCATTAGCCCACTGAGTTTTAGCCGAGGTGAAGAAAAAGATGACATAGGATATTGAAAGGTGATTGAAGGAAATAGGAAGGTAAAAATGAGGATGGACGCTTTGTCTTCGTGATTTTTTTTAATGTAATAGCTGCGATTGTATAGTTTTTCGAAGGCGATTTATGCTCGAGGACGCTGACGACAGAGGGTGGCCTAAAGGTTCGAGAGAGGAACCGCCACGAAGCCTAGTTCAGTATGAGAGCAGCCTAAAGTGTCGCGATGGATGTTTCCGCTCACTTTCTTCGTCTCCTTCGAAGTTTAGAGCTGGCGATCGAGCGCAGGTCTCTCCCCAGCCATGCAGCTAAGCAATGATGATTTCAAAAGGATGGTATTTGTTTTAATTTGATTTTGAGCGTTTTCCCTCATCAGTTGTTATGTTTTCCTTCCCAATTTTGCGTAACGCTATGCGTCGCTCTTCATAGTCATTCACCTGTTGATATGTGCTGATAGGAATATTGGCAGCCCTGAGAGAAAGAACCCCCTTGGAATTGGAGGCAGAGTGGTAGTGGTGATCACGATGGAGCGATCACTGCACGGCACCTAACAAATGGCATTCACAACGTGGGGCTCGATATCAAAAGTGGTATCCTAAACGTGTTGGCTCGATTGTGAAGTGTACAAGGGCAAGAAAATTGTTTAAAGTTGAGATTCATTGTGCAAGACCATTGAACTTTCATAGTAGTAGAAAAGCACAGAGCTATTTCGTTTCGAAATGGAAATGAAGCATTTGAGTAGCACAAGTAAAAATCTTACTTCAAGTTCAGGAGTAACTGTTCCCGATTGTTGTCGTGACATTGATATAGAAAGAACTACATTTGTGTACAAGATCACGAAATTCCAGAGCTTCTACTTTATTAATAAAGATGCTAAACAACAATGTATTAAACTTCAGCGCAAGGCATGGGAGAAGGATCAATTGGAAAAATATGTACAAGGGCAAATTTGGTTTATTTAGTGAGCATATGGAACGAAAAAGAGGAAGATCGGATTCAAAGCATATTTGATAGAAAGAAAGCTATTGAGCTTCTACTGTATTAAACCGCGACGCATACCATTGTTGTCATTCTTTCTCAGAAAGTTGGACAAGTTGGTCACGATCCTCTTTAATTCTTATTAAGTGCTTTTCTAAACGATATGGATCTAGGCAGTTCCCGTGTTTATCATGCTGCACAAGTGCATAACACCGACCCTTTGAATTTAAAGTCAGCTACCATTGACCAGAGGTATAAAGAACATAACGAGAGACAGGCATTGAAAATGAAGCGAGAATTAGATAACATCAACTCCCAGAAGTATAGAGACTGGCAACAACAATTCGAGCAAGCTGAAAGGGAGCTATATCGAGAGATTAAATTGGAAACATCCATGTCAACTGTGGTTGAAGAGCAAATTCACAAGATGGAAGATAGACTTAAAGGTCACGTCAGCCACGAAATTTCTCGTGCCACCGAGACTTTGTCACAACAGCTAAATTCCCAGTTTGACAACCTTAAATCCTGGATGCAAAATCAGCTGAGCGCAGCCAAGGATATGCGAAGATCCAGTGAGTGCGTGGAAAGGTCAACCCAGACTAGAAACCCGGAAATGAAGGAGGCTGGAGTCGATCCATTGGAACTGGAAGGACATCCTGAACCCCAATTTCGAGACGTTGCTATAGCTACAGAGGATCCAAGTGCATTGACTAATGCCCCAAGAATAACATCCGAGGAAATGGCCACCTTTGACGTTGAAACTGGAGGAAATGTGTACCCTGTGGATAGTGACGATATGGTCAGTTTGTGTTTATCGCCTAATCTGGACATAGAATTTGACCAGATATTAAGTACTTTTACGAATGATACTATAGAGAACAAGTTTCTAGAAGAAGAAGATGGAGTGCCGCTCGGATGCGACAATGGTGCAAGTGAAACGATTCAGATTAGTGGTCGTACCGTAAATCAGATGGAACCCAATAAAGACTTTAAGTGTGTTATTGAAAGCATATTGGGGGAAAGGCAGTTAAAATTCGATGACTTAGTGCACGAAGGCATGCAGAAATTTTGCACCGTTTATAGTAAGTCCGCTGCTAAGAGGCGAATTCTACGCTATGTCAATGTAAGGAATGGATTCGCTAGCCTCAGACGCAAAAAACATTTGAAAGCACTAACTGTGGGGCATAAACAGCAGGCACTTATGTAAATAGGTATATACGTTTGTGAATAGATGTAAATAAATAGATGTAAGTAAATGGATGTGCGTGTATGAGTGAATACAGATCTGTATCTTTGTCTATGAATAGTCTATGTGTATCTTAATCTAAGTGTATATTAATCTATGTGCGTACTGGTCTATATGTGTGTTAGTCTTTGTGTAGGTTAAGTTGAGCGTATTGTAAATATCTGACGTCTATACAAGTGCATGTCTCATTATATATGTATATAAGTACTTATAGTTTGAAATTTGAAAAAGTCATTATCTAAATGTTATGTGAAAACAGTTCATATATAGATTTATGAGCTGAAATAATTTCTCCTTCTCCGTTAACTACGCCGAAGAAATTATTTTTTTGACCAGGAGGGATATTGATATGATCCTCCCGAACCATATCAAGGATTCGGTCATATTTAATATTATTCTTAATTATTTTACTTTTTATATATTCACTGTTAAAAAACGTTATGAAAGATGAGTTATTTAACATTTGAACTAATAACCTAATTCTATCATTCGAGAAGTTTAGAATTTGTTATTTGCAAGCTTCTTGAAAGTAAAAGCTTTCATTGTTGACAATTAGTCAAAAGTATGTGTTCTCAGTTTTAGAATCAAACTACTTGTATTATGAAAGCCATAAGAGCTAAAATTCAGTTGGAGTTATTAGTAATATAAGCCTTATGGACATTGGAAAGAAGTTTTTAAGAATGTGACAACTTTGTAGTAGAAAATATTATAGAAACTTCAAGGATCATAATTGTTGTTTTAGACATAGGAAAATGAACCTTATGGAACATACTGTTTAATCTTTAGAATATTGCCATTATACACAAATTAGTTCTGCATATCACAGCTGTAGCCATGTTTATCTTTTGTGTCACGGGAGGCGCTCTGCTTGACATGCGAGGATATAAATACAGCTTCGGAACCTAATTCAGGGGCATTTTCATCACCGACTCCGATGGATTAACATCTTAAATACTCAGCTCCCTTTATGGGAGGGTTCAAGAACTCAGTCTTCGTTCCCAAATTAGCTTAGAGACATAGTTATTCTGTCGTATGGGTAGGTTCGCCCTGTGGACATGCTAACATGTCACCATACGAAAGAATAAGTTCATTTCAACTTTATTTTGAAGTTTTCTGAAATTTTAAATAAAATCTTCACAAAATAATGTTAAATTTCGACTCAGAACTTACTGTTATTCTGACGCATGGGTAGGTTCGCCCTGTGGACATGCTAACATGTCACCATGCGTGAGAATAAGTTAATTTACGATTGCTCACACCTTTTTGATAATTCAGTTTGGTTTCTTCGAAACATATACGTAATATATTTTCATTTTTGCATAAAGCAACAGGACTTAATGTTATTCTGCCGTATGAGTAGGTTCGCCCTGTGGGCATGCTAACATGCCATCATACGGAAGAATAAGTTCAGATTATTTCGTCTCCATGATTATTATTTATTGATCAGGTTATTCATTATTGATATCTGGCATGGTTAGGTTTCGCCCTGTGAACATGCTAACATGTTGCCATACCCGATATCAAGTCGATGTCTCTAATATTTTACGAATTATAGCAGTTTGTATTTCTGCATATATCTTGAAGCCAGACCATAATGTCCAATTTATATTAAAATCGGAGTCAATACTTAAAACCTTCGCCAGTCACGTCAAAGTCATGCTTCATTATGTCAAGGAGCGTTCATAAAGTTCCAAGCAAGCGCCTGGTCGTCTTTATATAACTGATATGACAGCTTGATCCATATTATGTAAATAAACTGCAAAAGTCGTGTAGATTTAATTATAAGAAGGAAATCTGTTCTGTCCTTTATTTATTGAGATCTGTAACTAAGATGTAAATTTATAAAAGTATCTTGAAAATAAACCATCTTCAGGAAAATAATTGCCCATAAAGAAGCCTACTGAAGACGCAGACCTATCTTCGGAAACAGATGTTATTCATTTATAAAATCTCCCTTTTCCATAGCCTGTCAAATGATTTAGTACATAACAGTCGAAGCTTCATATCCCATGTATTTGTACTACTATACCCGTACCTGAGAGGGGTCAGAGTATCCCATTAGCCCACTGAGTTTTAGCCGAGGTGAAGTAACAGATGACATAGGATATTGAAAGGTGATTGAAGGAAATAGGAAGGTAAAAATGAGGATGGACGCTTTGTCTTCGTGATTTTTTTTAATGTAATAGCTGCGATTGTATAGTTTTTCGAAGGCGATTTATGCTCGAGGACGCTGACGACAGAGGGTGGCCTAAAGGTTCGAGAGAGGAACCGCCACGAAGCCTAGTTCAGTATGAGAGCAGCCTAAAGTGTCGCGATGGATGTTTCCGCTCACTTTCTTCGTCTCCTTCGAAGTTTAGAGCTGGCGATCGAGCGCAGGTCTCTCCCCAGCCATGCAGCTAAGCAATGATGATTTCAAAAGGATGGTATTTGTTTTAATTTGATTTTGAGCGTTTTCCCTCATCAGTTGTTATGTTTTCCTTCCCAATTTTGCGTAACGCTATGCGTCGCTCTTCATAGTCATTCACCTGTTGATAGTGGTGTTGATCGGCACGGCGGAAACTATTACACTTGTGTGCTATATGTGGTATGTGGCGGATCGGATTTATATGCTACATAAAGATCGAAATATACTATGCATAAAAACACCTTCGAAATTGTATTATGGTGTATATATAGTATGTTTATGACCTCACGGATAGTCTTGGGGATGCCACGTCTCACATGATTCCAAATACTGAAGGAATTCCCTTCTAAAGCCCACATTTCTTGCGTGACTGGGTACCATCATTTTTCAACATAGATAGCGCAAAACTATTGCATTTCTATCACTTGTATTTGAAGAATAGATATCGTTTACAGAGGAGGAATTGATGAGTTGCTGGGCTCGTGTATAGTTTTCTTCTGCACTAGAACCATTATGCACTAGATGTATTAACTGCTCAACATGAGTGACAAAACTTGCTGCAAACAAATTGTAAAATTTACACGCTAAAAAATAGTTTAACTATACTGTGCTAGATGAAACTAAATTCATGCAAACAACCTCACACCGTACTGCATACTTTGCACACCATGGCACAGATTTGTCAAAGGCCTGAAATTCTGGCCAAATCACATGACCAGTTTTCTTGAAATATATTATTATTTAATGAGGATACAGGGGTAAAAATGATGATAGATAATTCAGAATCACCCCTTCCCCTCTCCAGGTACACTTTGGACTCATCGTATATACATGCTTGAGCTCTGATTCTTGTTCTTTAAAAAATGGCAGAAATACAAAGAGCGAACTATCGCGCCCTCTCACAGAAAAGACTACAAAATTTACAAAGAGAACTACATTGGTTAAATGTCCAATTTATAAAGTAGGTATTGTCCAGGTTTTCAGGGCTTTGCAAATACTGTGTGGTCCTTACGGCATGGAGGAAGTCCTGCTCTTCACGGCCACCGGAAATCGCATGAAACCGTGGAAGATTTATGCGTGTGAAAATTTCCATACAAGTCGATATTTCTGTGCTGGGACGTACACAGTGGATAGCAGAAAGTCAACGAATCTGAAAAGTTTCATGCATGCTGTGTGACGTATAAATTATCTTGTTAAGTTGTTGTTCTAACCTCACTTTATGCACTAATAGGATAATCGGGACTGGACCTACAGTTTAAAGTGGGATCCGAATCACTATGGGCCTCCACCAGGTATCGAACCTGGGTCCCTTGATTACAGTTTAAAGAATATTGACAACAATTGTATTTGTAAATTCCCACGTGAATAACCAGATGTTACTTTAAATATCAAAAATATTAAATTGAATACTTAAATGCGAACAATTTGCTATATATTAAATAATTCTGGCATCAGTGAATGTGCATGATCATCTATTCACTGTTGAAACAGTTTGACCTTAACTCCTTCAATATTAAAATTTCTAACATGTACCATTTGAAGCAAGTATTTTCAGGTGGCGAAGGCCACCTTAAAACAAGCCCCCAAGGACTAATATTTGCAACCAGAAAGAAGAATGCTCTTTTATCTCTTAAGTTTAAATTAAGTATAACAACAAAAGTTTGCTGTGTGTTTAAAATTTCTATTCGGCTTGTTAATTTTCCAATAAATAATTAATGGTTTTAAAAGTTTAATTAAAAATTGATTTTATATTAATATAACTTTTTTAATTTTACAAATACAGTAGTTATGGGATGAAAAAAATTTCAATCCTGCCCCCCCCCCCCCCCAAGTTAGGTCCCAAGTTACGACCATGGAAGTTGCTATTTAACATATCTATCAAATTACACATTCGAAACTTTAATTGAGTTCAAGATATTTAAGTATAAGAATATTTTCATTGTTGACTTTCGATTCATTGCCTCCCATAAACAGGCGGATACTCACATCCAGATACTTTATACCGCTCCATGCTAGTATTTGATAGGTCTACCTATCTACGCTTCTATTTTATGGTTTTTGACTATCTATCCAATTATTTCGTGAATGACTACAACAATTAAATGAAAGACCCAATGGATATTTTAATAACGCGTCCGGTTGGTTTGACAAATTTCAATTTATAGCTCGAACCGTTTCGGTCACGTCAACACTTTAAAATTCAGGGTGATTCGAAAGTCGAAAGAGAAACAGCCATATAATTTCTACAGATATTATAAACCGTGAATGCAATCACGTGCAGTATGTAGGAGTCTATGTGTCCATACCTTACTTTCTTCTCCTGTTTTGTTATTCTACGATATTTTTCTACCTCTCTAGGTTAATCGCAACACAATGAGAATCAATTGATGAAAATGGATAGAAAGTTTTTCTTCTTTTTTTCAAATGGGAATAGGCAATTGACATATCAATTCATGTAAATTTTTCTGAAAAATTGAATGGTGAAATCCGGTTTTAAGATATCTGTATTACTTTCGAAGTTACGGGGTGTCAAAAAGTACCGACATATAAACAGGCAAAAACATGGAACCACCCAATTTCATGTCAACGCATAACGTTAAACCAATAATATCATTACCATTATGTCTTGGACTAAAGAGTGCAACAAGAATACCCGCTCCAACTTCAAACTTATTTTTTTTAATTGGAAAGGGGATCATGTGTCATACCGAAATAACTTGAAATTTTCTGAAATATCACATTTTGAAATCCTTTTAAGGGATTTTTATTCGTTTTTGAGTGTCTGCATAATATAAAATTACGTACTTAATCATGGTTCTCCTGAACTCGAAAACTGCCAAAGATGTTTGATGTGTTACTTACCCCTATTCTCATTTGAAAAAAGGTTACATCAAATATGGCGAATCCAATATGGCGGACGGGGTATCTAACATGCTCAGAGATGAAGCACTTTATCTCCTAATACCGCATATGGCTACATTAATGGTCCATGTTTCAACTCAAGCAGAAAATGTAAATTTTCAATAAAACTTCAAAAAAGCGAACTTCGAGTCTTTATATCGAAAATTAACAGACTATAACTGGGTAAATCAATGCGATATTGAGGATGTCAATACACTAACTAATACGTTTTATGATATTTTCTATAATATTTTGAATGACTGCGTACCACTGAAACGCATCAAGGTACCTAAATATCCTGTGTGGTTCAATGGTGACATTATTAGGAAAATAAAGTAAAAATTATATCATTACAAAAAGTGGGGAAAATATCATTGCAACGCAGAGTATCATGAAGGGAAATACAAGAATCTTAGGAAAGAGATAAAGAAAGGGCTAACAGCAGCGTACATAGTGTACATCCGTGAGACGGAGGAAAACATAGGGATAGATGTAAATAATGTATGGACTTATATTAGAAATAAAAAGAGGGATTCAGGTAGTGATACTTTTGAACACAACAATGAAACGCAATGGAACACACAATGGACACGATATTGTAAATGCATTTACTACCTACTTTCTATCGGTGTACAAAGATTCTTTACAGTACTCTATTGTTGAATCAGATAAGTGCGAAACCCCACTCGATATATCGTATATCGAATTGAATGATATCGAGGAGGCAATTAAAATGTTGAAAGCCAAAAAAAAGCAGTGAGGATGGACATCATTCCTCCCTATGTGGTCAAGGGGTGCACTGAACTGCTAATAAAAGCATTGAGTATAATATTCAATAACATTTTAGAACATCACAACTTCCCATCAAAATGGAAAATCACTAAAGTTAATCCCTTCCCAAAAAAGGCAAATGCAAAGAACGTTGATTGCTTTAGGCCAGTGTAAATTCTCTCAGTTTTTTTTGCAAAGTGTTTGAACAAATACTGTACGACAGAATAATGGCCAACGTACGACCGACTATATCTCCCATGTAACATGGTTTTATATCGCGGAGGTCGACAATCCCAAACCTTGCCGAATTTGCACATTTTGTAGCTTATGAATTAGACGAAAGGAAACAGGTATCTATGCTGACCTGGCCAAGGCGGTCGATTCGGTAAATGATGACATTTTACTTCAGGAACTATAGTATTTTAATATGTTTCTGAAAACGTAATTATGCTGCTAAAATCTTACTCATGGACCGAAAGCAATTTGTCAATTATAGAGGATACCTATCTCGGGAATACCCTACGCCTTCTGGGGTGCCGCAGGGATCCAATTTGGGCCCACTCATTTTCTTACTCTTTATTAATGACCTCCCGAAAATTATTACGAAATCACGTTGGCTTATATTTGCTGACGATGTAAAAATATTTAAAACAATTTGCTCTGACGAAGACAGCCTTGACTTGCAGGCAGACGTAAATAGATTACTACAATGGAGCGAAAATAATAGACATTTAATGTTGATACATGTCAGGTAATGTCTATAACAAACGCTGAAATAAAAAGAAACTTCCAGTGTCAGATGGGAGGAAAACAAATAGCTAAGGTCACTAAATTCACGGATCTTGGTATCACGTATGATACAAATCTATGTTTTAAAGAGCATATGCATCATATCGTTAACCAAGCGTATAAGAAATTAGGATTGATAAAAATATGTGGGGAAGATCTAGAAAGTACATCAATATTAATATTTTTTGTATGTCTCCCTAGTACGCTCACTTGTAGAATATGCATCGGTAATATGGCAGCCCTTGGACAAAAAAAAAACATATGAGGGAAATAGAAATGATTCAGTCCAAGTTCTTGAGGTTCATAAAGTATAGAGAAGACAAAGTATATCCTAAATTCAATCCGTACTCTGAGCTTGTATCGCAGTTTAACATTGAAAAAATTGAAGAAAAGTTTAATCTTAATTTGATGAGCACGTTATATAAAATTGCAAATAACAAAATAGACTCTATGGGGCTAGTATCTGCATTACAATATCATGTACCTCAAATGAGAAGCAGACCGAAACCCGGTTTGTTTCATGTACCAAAATCTAGAACAAATTATGTAAATATATCTCCGATGTGGAAAATGGGTAAAACTTATAATGAAGACGTAGCAAATGATCCGAGCGTTGATATAAACAGTCTGTCATTTCAATCATTCAAAAGAGTCCTACTGGCTCATTGGGAAAAGGGGTGAGGGGTTCGTCTGTATAGGAATTAGTGAAACAATTTATGTTATGCACAGATATATGTAATGCACATATGTAATGCACAAAATGTATGTATGTCTCAATGGAACAATGTTCAGTGGCATCATTTGTTAAATAAATAAATAATATATAATATCTGGAGAAAATATATGGGTGGTTTCCGACTATTGGATTGGATTGGAGATAATTTATACAGGAATTGTTTAGAATTTTCTTTGTCGTTAAATTGTGTTTATTTTTGCGGATGTAGCGTCAACAGATTCTGCGATATGGATGTCTCACCTCGCATCGACTCTTGTCCCTCACGGCCAAACAGACGGACGGTCCGATAGAGATGTGTTTACCTACTATCTGTTAGGTCTATCAGATTTTTTAAATTTGTAGCTTTGAGACACTGATCGTTCATACGGGCTGATGGACTTGGAGAGAAACACTTTACACATTCGCTAATCAGTTTCCTAAAAGGAATATAAAATAATCCAAAAATATAATATAAAAATAATATGGCAATAAATATCGTGTTTAGTAACGTTACAGAAAATCATGAAAAATAAAGTGGGATATTACACAGCCTTTACCCAGTCAGAACTATATTTTTTAATATATATTAAACATAGCTTGTTTATTGTGATAAATGTGAGGTAAAAGGTAAAGTTCCCCGTGCAGATAGCACCGTGCCATAAAGGCACATTTAGGGGATATAGGTATAGGACCCCTCATATTCTCGAACTCGATCTCGGGCATTTGGTGGTGATGTGATCAGCAGCACGCTGCCGCCGCCTTTACCCCTCAGGGTTGGCCCCAGGTAGCAATAGATTTGAAACTGTGTGAGCCCAGACCCGCTTTATGCGGGGACAAGGCCGGAAAAAATTCCGAAAGTATATCATGCCCCACCCGGAAATCGAACCCTGGTCACCCGCTTGGCAGTTAGACGTCCTGAGGAAAATAACTGCCATTAATTTTTTATCACATCATTCTTAGAATATATTTTGTAATATCAACTTTATAATAAAAGATGTATGTATTTCGACGTTCACAAGATGGGACGTTTGACTTCCAATATACCTGCATCACACGATGCAGTTCAAAGTGATTCCAGCGAAGGAACTCAAGGTCGAAATGGAGCAGTGGACATGCTGTGAGCAACTCCCACAAATGTTCTCTGGGGCTGCTGTGTTTTTATCAACAACGAAACACAAGACATTAGGTTCCAAGCATGTGTGTGGGTGTCACGAATCGAGGCATTGCAATCTGAACTTATAACCTGGCACGTTTCTCCTTTCCTTCTCAAGTCACAAGGCAGCTGATTCTGATATGCTTACGTCACGGGGAACGACCTACGTTTTTTTTATTCACGTCTGCTGAAAGGTTTTGGAAACTATGAATTAAGTTAATGAGAAGCGGAAAATTGAAGGATCGTTTTTGTGATTGGGTGCTTGTTTATTTACTCACCATTGCTTATATGCACAATTAGCTGAATTGGTTGATTGATTGATTTGGTGTTTTAAGTCAACTTTATGCACAGTTACGCTAATCGGGACTGGATCTACAGTTTAAAGTGGGATCCGAACCACTATGTGCCAGGGACCCCTTGATGACAAGCCGACGACTCTGCCACTGCGCCATCGAGGAGGCCTCAAAATTAACTGAACAGCGACGAGAGGATAACGGTGTATAAAAAGTGAAAATAAAGGGCAGGGAATAAAGCGTCAGCGGCACTATCTCAGCAGTCGCCTGAATAGACTCAACAAGACAACGAGAACTTTTTAGGCTGTCGTGAGATGTGAAGCAGTGACCACCCAAATATAAATACGTATATCCTTTACCGAGAAAAATTAAAAACGTAATACAACTGATAGCGAGTGGTTGAAGCTGCAATCAAGGTTCCCCGGGACAGATTCCACATTAAACTATAATTCCAAACACGGTTAAAAATATATGCTAACTTACTGTATTTTATTTACACATACACTGAAGAATTTAAGTAGGGGCTTCGCCGATAGGACGTTGATCTTATAATTATAGGTTCCAGGATTTGATTTCTTATGGGGTCACGTTTCAAGTTGTCTTTGTCGCGCTTTGAATTTGTAGCTCCAGTTCGGTCAGATCGGGCATAAAGTGGACGTAAACTTCCGCTCGATTCGGTCAAAAATAATATGAAATACTGGGAAAATACATCTGCAAGAATGAAAAAGCAGCATTAGGCTTTTTACTAATTTTCTGGAAGCGCCATTGAATTCATGGCAGAAATAACCGTTATTTAATTTCGTTCACATTAAGACGATCCGATTTTATGATGTTATTTATCTAAATTTAATTTTCCTTCGATTTCTTCCACACTTTTACGTCATTTTACACAATGAAATATTCAATGTTTCTTTCGTATGCACAGATTATAGTATAAAAATTTGGAGCTTAACTCATGGGGGGGGGGGGTTGAGCAGAATATTTTCTTTTTTCCTGCTCATAGAAATATCATCCAGGATTATTTTGATAAATAGGTGTTACATTTGCAAAATCATAAAATTACTGATTACTGTAGTCCTCGGGTTTCAGGAGGTTAACAAAAGTACCATTATCTCGTGAATCTCCATAAACCAAAAAAAATTGGGAGCAAGTGTCCTTTGCCCCTGCTAAGTTATGGTTGCTGCGCATAAATGCGTCGCTGAAAACCCATAACAGTTTGAAGAATCAAGGATTCCTTCCTGGTAGGCCGCAACAATGATGAATAAATTGAAACGGGACGGTGCAGGGTACAGGTATCGATTCTTAGTGGTAGCAACTGTCGTCTTTGACTGTCTCTAAGTCATCCAGCAACTTGGCAACAATATTAAACGTACAATAGCATTGTTACATTCAAAAAGGCATATGTGAAAAAATATAAATTCTATTCACATTTTTACATCACATAAATTGGTATTGATTTTTTGATTGATTTAGTTTATTTTACTTCGCGTTTTGTGCCTCTAGGCTAATTTGCGAAGATGGGGATGAGTGATGAAATTGATGAATGGACATTCACAAACAACCAAGCCCGACCGGGATTCGAACCCGGGACCCTTGGCTTCGCAGCGCGATGTGCTAACCACTTTTTTTTTTTTTTTTTTTTAAAGGAAAGCCCCTAAGCGGAAGCTTTCCCCATCACACTTCATTCACTCATATCATTTACATTTCTATTTCAGGACTTTTCAGGACAGACAATCACAAATACCCATGCCTTACCCGGAACTCGAACCCGGAACCCCTGGCGTTGTAGCGCGCTCTGCTAACCACTTTTTTTTTTTTTTAAGGAAATACCCCCTACACGGAGGTATCCCCCACCATTCACTCTTTTTCTCACTTTTACACTTTTCAATTCTTACATTTTCTTTGTTTCTTATCAACTGGACGAACACAAATACCCATGCCTTACCCGGGACTCGAACCCAGAACCCGTGGCGTTGTAGCGCGCTCTGCTAACCACTTCGCCACGGAGGTCGACAACCACTCGGACACAAAAAAATTTGTATTGAATTTAATTGATAGTATTTATGTGCAGAGAATGTTCTGAGAAGGTTCAAATTCGATAGCCCCCTTAAACACACCAGTACCTTAAACAAAACGATTTTTCTGGAATTGGTCTAATTACTTTTGGGACAGAACTTGCATAATATATAGGCTGTGTCCTAGAGAACTGTAAGTTTACAGTAAAGAGACAAAGAACAAATTAGGTATTGACGTTGTTCTTCCCTCGTCTGTCTGTGGTTTTAATCCCTGGACATCGCAATAATTAAGTACCAAAAGAAGTTTCTTCACTTCAACTGAATCTTAATCTTTTCTCGCTATCGAGGTTGAATCAAGGAGAAATAAGTGGGAAAAATAACTGAACAACATGTATTTACCCGTGATAGGGCCTCTCTAACTTTACACTCTTAACGGACGTCTTTTTAGCTCATGACTTCCTTCTGACACTAACACTAACATTAAGGCGCACGACACACAATATAACCTATCCTAACAAAACATTACCAAACCAATTACACACTTGTGATTTTGTATCTGTATTCATAAATATTATTAATGTTGAACACTAACACACATTTACCTTCTACTATTATTAACGTTTATTTTAATCTTACTTATTTCCTCGTAGACTGCTGTAAAACCAACGTTGTTCAGGAAAACCGAACAAATTTGGTTCTTCATGATACTGTAAACAAAAAAATAAAGAAAATAAAGGATGAATCAAAAAGGGAATCCGTAAAAGAAAAATCGCGGAACTCACGCCCTGAGTTAATTTTAAGGTACCAGGGCATAAGAAAATACCTCCGAAACTATGGTGTTCCCCTCTTTTTCCTTCTGATAATTCTAAACCCCTCAAAATACTCGGTCATCTGTAAAAGTAAAGGTTGAGCAATGCTCCGCAACCTTCTTGTCCTCGCAGAATACCATAAATTATCCAGTATTGAACACGGCACATCATAAAATTTATTTATCTAAAAAACATACATTACGGCACTGTTGATATAAATTAAAAGTTTAGGAATGAGTTACAATATAATCAGTTAAAAATACTACTACTACTACTACTACTACTACTACTACTACTAATAATAATAATAATAATAATAATAATAATACAATTCACTGCACTCATAGGTACTTTTGGTATTATTATTATTATTATTATTATTATTGAAACGATTCATGCAGCTGATTATATGGATCCGAAACGCCTGTAGAGATTATGTATGTGTAATAACAAACTGACCCTTGCCATCAAGGGGCGTCTTAAGTCATGACAATGACAGAGCAAAAAATACAAACATAAGAAAACAAATTTGTAAGGTAAAATGTAAAGTGCTTCCCTGTACATTGCAGCATGCCATGAAGGAGTAAAGTGGGCTTGGAGTTTGGACCCTACACTTTCTTGATCACGGTCGAAGGTGGGGGTGAAGTGATCAGCACCACGCCCATGGCCACCTTCTTTCGCCAAAAGTTTTCTCCAGGTACCCACTTTATACGACGCTGGATGGGCACCAGAACCGCTTGAACAGGTGGAAAATATACTGGTTCTCCCCGATGGGGATCGAACCCGGATCTCTCGCATGGTAGTCAGATTAAATAATTTACATTCAATTTGTTACTACAAGAAAAGTTCGCAGCACACCCGTGACCTTGTGCAGGAACACCGGTTGCGAAACATAGATTTAGATAGAGGGCAATGGCGCCAAATAATAAGAATTAAAAGTATTTCAGAAATCGAATTCCAGAAAGCTGTGGGGTAAAAAGTGACCTTCAGCCAGACACTGTCTCAACCTCTCCTGACGAGCGCCGATACACCTTGAATATCTTGGCCTTTGACCGGGAGGTGATTCTCCGGTACCCACAAGGTCTACTCGGAAAGAAATCGTGTGTATGCGCTCCCCCTCTCACCGCACCACCACCCGAAACCTCCCCCCTTACTCCACTTCCCCCCGGGTACCGACAAGGGCGATAAAACCAGAGCGTGTGGGTGTGTAACGCGGACGCGATTTTTCTGCCACCTGGTGAGGAAAATAGTAAGCTCATCCCACACGTTGCATTGAAATTTGCCACCCTGTGGGGACACGTGAAAAACAAATTTTCCCAAGTAAGGATGCTATCCATCAGGTTCTTCCATGTACTTCCTATTAGGTAATTCCGTTATCATTCCTCAAAAATTCAAGGGCAGTGATCCGAGGCTTCTAAATGTATTTTCGTAACGATTTCCTTGTGGGGACCGGATTTTGGTCCCCACAAGTCGGTGTGGTCCCCATAAGGTGGATTCACAACTGACGAGTGTCCCCATAAGGTAGCATCTGCAAAAGCACACACACACACACACACACACACACACACACACACACCCACACACACACACACACACACACACACACACACACACACACACACACACACACACTGAGCGGATACCGATGCCAATGTATCGGTATCGGCCGATACCAGCAGGAGCGATTCCTCCATGTAGGAAGTGAGGAACTTCCTTCAGTTCATTTTTACTTATTTTCAGTTCTCTACTTTTTAGGAGTTAGATGCGTGTTATAAAATTATGAGCGCAATCCGTACGCCTAGGTTAGCTACTGTCAAGAGTTGACTGCTTTCGCTCGCTCCAGTAGCAGTCCAAAGACGATGGACACGGGCTTCTCTGCCGCTCGCTGAGGAATCTCGGTGGTCATCCTACAGACAGATGGGAGGGTAGTGGAAGTGGCAGGGCAAGGCAGTGGGGGAAGGTCACGAAGATCGGCGAGGATCGAGAAACCAGCAAGACTTTCCTCAATCAGGGATGCCAACCCCAACAAAATGTTACTAAACCAAGCACAATTTGATCTTTGTTGGCACTTAGGACCGTTTCTAGCATAATCTGCAAACGCCAATCCCTGGGAGAGGGAAATTGAATTCAAAGGAATATGTTTTTAGGAAATAGATATTAAAATTATGTCCAAATTTATTTCTACTTCACCAGCGGACATGTTTCAAACGAAGGGGAGTATGCCGATCCAGCGGAAAGCTCTTTTAAAATCATGCGACGATCCACCCTCTGTCTCTTCTTCATCCTGCCCGATTTAGTTCTTCAGGAGATTTTATGGTAGGAAATCGTTAGAAAGTTGAGGGTAAACAATTTTTTCAAACCTTTTTAAGTTTGATGTTGAACCCATGTCGTTTGTTGCGCAATTTTAAACAATTTTGGGGGGAAATTTACACTATTACGCAACTGTTAAAAATAAGTAACGCAAGTTCAAAACTCTAGAAAAGTAGATGCAGAATTACATTTATCCGAAAAAAAAAATAATTCTAGCACAATTTAGAAGCATTTAGCATAATTTCGAAGTTTAAGCAGCACCTGTTATTATCGTCAATCCACACGACGTCAGGGAGGGGGAAGGTAAATTCTTGCAAAATCTGAAACATGGTCAATGTTATTTTCGTCGATTTTTATAGGTTCACATTTAAATATTTCGTAGTTCAAAGTGAGGAGCAAGGGTCTCTTGCCACACCTTGAGCATGGGCCTGCAGCTAACATTCTAAATGCAAAGGATAGTACAAGCGATACGTGTGAATGTAATTTTTCAAACCTTCCTCGGTTTACCATAACTTCTTCCTACACTCCGAAAAAGCCACGAGTCGCCACTGGATGGATACCAGTATGTATCAGTATAGGCTGGTATCGGTTGTAATTTATCTACCGATACAGCTGATACTTTTCCGGCATATTGATCTTTCACGGGGTCCGCAAAAATTCCAAGCGATACTTTCGAGGAGTCTAATTATCTTCAAAATTGTGCAAAATTCAAACTTTAATTTTATTTTGTACCAATTTTGCACAAAACTGTATTATGTTATTATATAACATCTATTTTAATATTCTGATGTAATTCTTTAATATTCTAAAGCAAATTTCTCGGTGAATTGATGCATATAATTGCAGAAGAATATTTACATTCCAATACGGATCAATATTTTGAACAAATTTTAATTTTCGCCTCAATTTTCAGTATCGGTATCGGTTGGAATCGATAAGAGTATCGGCATCGGTTCAAAGTGGTATCGACTCAGTCCTAATATATATATATATATATATATATATATATATATATATATATATATATGAGTCGAGTGGCATAATTAACCAAATATTGACGAAACAATTTAATCGGCTTCAGTGTGAGGATAAGGTTCAAATCGTCTGCCATAAAGAAGAGAAAAATTGATTCGATTTGTACTTGTTTTTTAGCGTCGCTTTTCGGAAAATTTCCACTTCTCCACGGAGCTAGACAGGAGAAGAATGGAGTTCATGTTCAAATTAAATATTAAGCTAAGAAGTATATTGTATATTTTATTCTCGCACGGAAACGTACATAAATATTTCACAATATGGGCCTCTATTTTTTTAAAAAAATAAGCATGAAATACATGATATCCTTTATTTACTGTTTTTCTTTTAATGACACAGTGTCTACGTACATTGACACAATTATTCGTGTGTATGTATTTTTAATCACAATTTCACATCACTTCAAAATCATAAAAAATGAACGAAAACGAGGCCCCCAGCAATTTTTGTCCATTCGAACACTATGATATGGTGACATATTCTAGGTATTATACCCAGTATCAAGTGGGGGTGAAAGACATTTTAAAAAATCATTGGTTTGTGTATTTAAGAACCTGTCACCTCCCATTCCAAAATTAGTTCCTACGTCCCTGAACATTCACGATTTGAAATAACTGTGATCTTTATCTTCCACCCGTTTGGCGGCTCTAGTGATTTCCGCATATGCTTCTACAGATGAAAGTTCGTGCGTCGCATCCTTACTATAGATTATATTTATCATGATCATATTTTGTTATGGTATTAAGTAACAGTTTGGGGCGGGGGCTTATGTATGACTTTACTGTACGATGTCTTATAAATTTTAGAACGATATATTTTATATTTGGTTAATTGTACGTGCAGTGTATTTACGTTAGGGCATAATTCATCTGTGTTTATGTGTACGGTGTCTACTGGACAGTTAAGGTAAGTTGAGATTAGTCAACATAAGTAAGTTCATAGGATATGATATAATAGTTGTAATTATTTTGGTGATATAACACTCACTTCCATCCCTTAATTTTCTAGTATTATCTGGTTATGCATATATAATGTGAATGAGATTCACGTAAAAATGACAGAATCGTCGCCACGGACGTCGAGGCCAAGAGGTGCCGAACAACCAAAAAAATAATAGACCTCACAGCACCGTGCAAGAGAATACGACAGAAGCAGTGTATTTCATATTCTATTGTAGGAATCGAAATATCAGACAACAAACTTTTAGTGGCTATTATTATTTGTACATGACCAATGTTCTTATATGTAGGGTTAATATTGAATGCAATTATGCATGTTCAGCAAAAAATTGATTGATTTAATTGTTGTTTTTAGTCCACTTCATGCACAGATAGGCTAATCGTGACTGGACCTACAATTTAAAGTGGGATCGGAACCACTATGTGCCTCCACCGGGTATCGAACCCGGTACCCCTTGATTGCATGGTGACGACGCTACCACTGCGCCATCGGGGAGTGAAAAATGAATAACTGTGTCTAAAATGTAGGGGAAACCGGGATTGACGAACACTGAAGCTTCAGTGGTAAATTAATGGAATTATTTTAAAACGTTTTAGGCACTCTATAGATTCTAAGGAAACCTTGATACCTTCCTCTCCAGAGGCGTAGCGAGGGGTGAGCGAAGTGAGCGACAGCCCGGGATCTCGCGTCCCACGGGACTTATACAAAAAATTGTAATATATAAAGGTGAGGAGAAATAGACAGAGAATGCTACTTTTGTGGGCAATAAAATTAGTTCTAGTTAAACGTTATCATTGAATGAATACGTCAAGTATTAAGTACTACAAGAACAGTTTAGACATATACAACATGAGATTCACAATTATCATCTAAATCCTGAAGTTCAAAATTAAGTGGTACAATTAATGTGCAACAAAGTCAAAATGGTTATATTTAAAAAGAAAGTAAAATTTAGTGAGTACTTTGTTGTAAGGTCATTTCATGGTTACTGACGTAACATTCAAAAGTGTTCTTGAGGCACAGTTTTTTCATTTTTCACTGAATATGCATAATTTCATCTAATATTAACAATACACAAAAAAGGTTGTTCATATGCAAATAATAAGAGCCACTAAAATTTGGTTGTCTGTTAATTTAATTACCAGAATATGGAATTTACTGTTCCTGACGTAAAACAAAAATACAAGTTTTTACAAAAGTTACAAAAGTTCTGTGAGATATAAAGAAATAAAAACAATCTTAATACGAACTACACTTTCGTGCAAAGAAATAGACCCACCTTACACTTTTGACATAAAATGTTGGTTGGTTGGTTGGTTGATTTGGTGTTTTAAGTTCACTTTATGCACAGTAAGGCTAATCGGGACTGAACCTATAGTTTACAGTGGAATCCGAACCACTCGTGCCTTCACCGGGTATCGAACCCGGAACCCCTTGATTTCAAGGCCACGACGCTACCACTGCGCCATCGGGGAGGCCTTTTGACATAAAATGTTTTTCAGAAAAAAATAATAAGAAAATAAGACAATAAAATAAAATAATAAGAAAATAAGACAATAAAATAAGTATCAAATACATTGTTTGAAAGATCATTTAATAACGCTTAAAGTGAACCAAAATTTATTAACATTGCTTTATTCTGATAAGTGAAAATTTTCAAAATGTAATGATTTGAAAAAAAAATAACATTTCAGAATGATAGAAAATGGAGTTTTCAAGAACATAAACAATAACATATGGTAGCAATTGTTAATTTCTAATAACAGCATATCCTGTGGGATATTACGCCACTCGTCTTCTACCGCAACACGAAGTTCTGGGATCGAAGTAGGGGCAGGAACTCTGGCGCGAAATCTTATTTTTCTAGCTCGTTCCATAAATTTTCAATGGGGTTTAGGTCGGGACTGCATGCTGGCCACTCCATAACTCGAAAACCAACCTCTGCAATGTACTTACGAACGATATTTGCCGTGTGCGGCTTTGCATTGTAGTGCAAAAAAGTAAAATTTTCTCCGATAAAACCAACATAAGGCACAACATGTTCTCCCAGAATCTCTTCAATATATCGATGGGCTGTCAAACCCCTTCTCTGGCGACCACAACCCTCCCTAGCGATCACAATAATATCCGTTCGTGCTTCCATAGAAACTTCACCCCAGAACATGCATGAACCACCATTATAACTGCTCCGCTCTTCAATGCAGCACTCAGCAAATCCCTCGTTGGGTCGCCGGTAAACTCTTTTTCTCCTGTCTTTGCCATAGAGACAAATCCTGGTCTTATCGGAGAACAGAACAGACCTCCATTGTGCCAATGTCCAGTTCTGGTGATATTGTGCGAACAGAAGGCGAGCTCGACGATGAGCCGGTGTTGGTTTTGGACCAGTTGCAGCTCTTCGAGGGGTCAGGTTCCTTTCCTGTAGCCTACGTTTTACCACAGCAACACTAATAAACTTATGCACATAATAAGTCACTGATAAAATTCTGATAGCGAATAATGTAAAGACTGATGCAGAAAGTTCTCAAAAAATCAATTCTGACAGTGATTTTTTTACCTGTCAGAACACGTCAAAGGTATTTATTACTGAACTTTATCTACATGTAAGTAGGATTAGACGCTTCCATTTGGATAGGCGAATGCAGAGTTCACTAGCACCTCCAAACGGTTGGAAGAAAAAGTAAGAACAAGTCAACATTTTATGTCAAAAGTGTGAGGTGGGTCTATTTCTTTACACGCAAGTGTACTTGTATCATATATATAGTGTTTACTTTAGGCTCATTATCGTTTGTTTATTCAAGACAACATATTGGGTTCTGAAGCAATGGCAGATTAAAGGTTGGGCAGGAGGGGACAATCGGGTCCTTGAAGCGCTTGAGGGCACGTAACTTTATAAATAATTTGCCGAGTTGGAACAAAAAGCTACAAAAATTATTGGCATTTAAAGACACTTACAAAGACAGATTCAAGGTAGCGCTCGTCGCCTTACAAGGCCATATACGTATTTATAAATAATTTGACACTAATGGAATGAAACACAGCAGACATTAAGGCATTTTGCAACACACATGACCACCTAGTTGTTAGGGAGAACAGGGACAATTGCCACGGGCGCTGAAAGATGGAGTGATAAGATCCGTGAAGACAGCCCCACCCATAACGGCACAAATTTTAAGACATATTATAAAAATTAGTGCCGAATTACTGCTATCAAAATATGCAATTCAAAAAATTAGTGCTACTTTAATATACCAGAAAAATGAAAATGATTCTGGGTGAGGCTAACTTCACGGTGGCCCCACCCACAACAGCACAAATTACGAAACATGTGCTAAGATTTAGTGCTAAATTAGTGCTGATCAACCCGCATGAAAGAAAAATCTGTGCTATTAATACAAGCAAGTTATTCGAGATTTACTGATTCCTTTGATCTGTGCTGCCTGTGAAGCTATCCCCACTCATAACACCCAAATTGTTTAAATCCCACGCCAAGATTTAGTACTCAATTAGTGCTGATCAACCCTCATGAAAGAACAATTAGTGCTATTAATAGAAGCAAGTTATTAGAGATCTATTGATTCCTTTGATCTGTGCCGAATGTGAAGCTAGCCCCACCCACAACACCCAACATGTTATATCCCAAGCAAAGATTTAGTGCTGAATTAGTGCTGATCTATCCGCACGAAGGAAAAATTAGTGCTATGAATACAAGCAAGTTATCAGTGATTAATTGATTCCTTTGATCTATGCCGCCTGTAAGGTTAGCCCCACCCACAACATCCAAAAGGTTAAACTCGTAGTTCAATATTTAGTGCTCAATGAGTGCTGATCTATCTGCATAAGAGGGAAATTGATGATCTTATTAGGATTAAGTTGTTAGAGAATAATTCATTATTTTGGTGATGGCTGACTCTTTGCTCTTATATTTGAATACACCCCACCCCGCCTCTACCAAACATATTTCCAAGGTTGTCGTAATTAATGTTATATCAAGTGATTGCTGCAAATTTTATATTTCGTGCTTTGGAGAATTAAATTTGTGACATAGTATTCTATAAATAACTATAAATTTTACTCGTAATTGATTGAGTTGTTATTTCAAGTCCATTTTATGCACAGTAAGAGTAGTCGGGAGGGACTACACCTACAGTTTCAAGTTGGATCCGAACCATAATGTGCCTCCACCTGGTATCTAACCCGGAATTTATTTATTACAAGGCGACGACGGTACCAGTGTGCCACGGGAGAGGCATTTTTTCGTGTGTAAAAATGAGGCTGAGTTTAAAATTCGGGTCCAAGTAATAAACATTTCGAATTGATCACAGACACCATTTTGGGATTTGTCGCATACACTCCACATTCACTACATATTGTACATTTAAAGTTTTATTTATTTTTGGGCGTACCCGATAGCGTAGTGGTAACGTCATCGCCTTTACATCGAAACCTGTTCCTGATTCGATACCTGTCTGTGCTGTGTACTCTTCGCGACCGTCCAGAAAGAATTTCAAGTCCCGAATTCGTAAACTTGGCAACGTTGCACTTCGTAGCAGCTGAGTGTAGCCAACTTTGAGTTGGTCCCTCAACTAGACGAAAAACGCTGAGGTGAAAGGTTGTCAATTTCGTATATTCCATGAAATTAGAAACTATAAACCGCTATTACGTATAATACATAATCAAACAGAAATAATAAAATGGATAAAGAATCTTGAAGAATTTTTACGATTCTGCTTGAGTAGTGCAATCAGCCCGGTTCACCAACCGAAAGTGGAGCTCGGTGGAGCTCGGTGGAGCTCACTTGAGACAAATATCTTAATCTTTAAGAAAATCGACTTCCGGTATCTCAAGATGTTACTTCCGGTCTGTCAAGAAAATTTTCTTAAGACAAAAATCTTAAGACGTTTTCCAAGATATTGATTTTCTCGGCTCCTAATTGAGCTAGGATGATGATTTTAGGTTTGTTGGATAGGATTCGACGAGAACTATTCGACTAGCAAATAAAATCGATTCCACCCCCTCGAAGTTTCGGAAATACAGACAATTTTTTTATTTTTTGAGAAACTTGATTTTAATTTTCCAAGTCCCGGTTAAATGTTTTTATATCGTGACCTTTGTAAACCTCTCTTTTTCGGGGACGATGTGCCACACACACACACACACACGCGCGCGCGCGCGCGCGCGTGTATTGTGACGCAAGCAAACAAACAAAATAATAATAATTGTTTTTTTTTTAGGATTTCTGGCCCCTATACAACCTCGCCAGGGGTGCATGGTGCCCAACACCAAAAAAGTTCTATATAATGGTCGTGGGGCTATCAAAGCCGCCAACAATGCCTCTGTAGAGAGTTTCGTGAATTATTATTTTTTTTTTATTTGCGCACCGAACTAACTTACATTGTATTTTATATAATTTTGTTGATTTTTTTTAGTATGTGGCAATTATTTTACGAATTATTTTTTAAAACTGCTCTGTGACCCTCTCGTTCTTCACGTCGTGGACGAAGGACTTCTCTGCGACCAGGATGACGCTGCATAGAGTATCGGCGGGCAGCGCGCCGTGGAACTCGCAGACGACCTTGATGTTGGTGCGATCGTTGACCACCACCTGCTTTCTCTTAGATGTGTTGATGACGAACATCGGCCTGTGGGTTTTGAATTCGCTGGGCGTGTAGTACATGTCCACGTTTCCCTCGGTCACGCGTTTGTAAGAGGTGTAAGCTTCGTAAAGTTTGAGGTAATCGTCTTTGGTCATGTCGAGGTTGTAATTCTCGCGCGGGAACACTTCGTTCCTACCGTTCTTCAGATAAACGTTCTTGATCTTGCAGTCGTCGAATCCGCAAACAGATTTTTTCTAAGTCTTGCCGTTTCAAAGATAACCCCACTTCCGGTCGCCATTTTGGATTTCCGAGCATAGGTTCTATTCATATTTTACTTACATATAGGCGTACATGACGAATCCGCAAACAGATTTTTTCTAGGTCTTGCCGTTTCAAAGATAACCCCACTTCCGGTCGCCATTTTGGATTTCCGAGCATAGGTTCTATTCATATTTTACTTACATATAGGCGTACATGACGAATCCGCAAACAGATTTTTTCTAAGTCTTGCCGTTTCAAAGATAACCCCACTTCCGGTCGCCATTTTGGATTTCCGAGCATAGGTTCTATTCATATTTTACTTACATATAGGCGTACATGACGAATCCGCAAACAGATTTTTTCTAAGTCTTGCCGTTTCCAAGATAACCCCACTTCCGGTCGCCATTTTGGATTTCCGAACATAGGTTCTATTCATACTTTTTCTCACGTATAGGTGTACCTGATGAATCCGCAAACAGATTTTTTCTAAGTCTTGCCGTTTCCAAGATAACCCCACTTCCGGTCGCCATTTTGGATTTCCGAGCATAGGTTCTATTCATATTTTACTTACATATAGGCGTACATGACGAATCCGCAAACAGATTTTTTCTAAGTCTTGCCGTTTCCAAGATAACCCCACTTCCGGTCGCCATTATGGATTTCCGAACATAGGTTCTATTCATACTTTTTCTCACATATAGGTGTACATGATGAATCACCAAACAGATTTTTCCTAAGTCATGAATTGGAGGGTTCTATGACAACCTATATTAATTCTCGTAAGAGAACAGAAAACACACAAAAAAAAAACAAAACAATACTGTGGTCACTACAACAAATAGTCTTCTTCAACCCCAATCCAACAACCCAAAAATCATCCTAACTAGAACCATGTAACTATCTGCCATCTGTTAGAGGTTTTGTGAACTAAGTGGTGTTTTGTTTGTGTGTAAAAAAAAAATGCAATGCTTTTTGCACTTGGTTATCATCACCTAACATGTTATTAATTGTTTTTTAAAATTAATTACAACTGAAAACTAATAATTAATATTATCTAAAGTTACTAATTAATATTATACAAGTAATTGATATATTTTTTTTTGTTCTTGTTGCTAGTGTTGGGTAATTATAGTTGTTGCAAAATATTAGCTCTCGCGTATGACAGTTTTTGAGTTTTGTTGGGTATATATAGACGAATCGAAATTTTATTTGTTATGTTAAATTGTATGTTAGGGTACATGGTAGGAGAAATCATTGTATATTAGAGCGCTCTTTTAATGATTTGCCTATAACTGCATACAGGCAGCCGTAAATTTAGCATAAAATATCCTGATCCTGTTTCTTCTAGCATGTGCGACGTTTGTTGTGGTGGGATCATTGGGGGAAATGTGATTCTCCCAGTATGTCATCTGACTTACTAGCATATGCGATACGAAGAACAGGTGTGTATGTGGCTTACTAGGATTAGGCTCATGGTAATGAGGTCCTAGTAGCTGAAACGTTGTCGGGGTATTTTGCAAAAAAATTTCTTAAACAGTTAACAAATATAATATATTTTTTTAAATTCAGATATTAGATGGATTTTACAAATATATTTAAAAAAATAGGTTAGGTAATTGTGGCTTCTACAGCTCGTCGCCAAGCAGGGTGCTCTTACATAAGCTCTTATCAGTCTGTAAGTCAGCAACAAGCAACCTGCGCTAGAGGTAGATGCTCTTGACATTATGAAAAATAAAAGCTTGAGTAAATTTAGCTAGTTTTCGAGTATTTTCTTTTGTGTGTGTTTATCTTTTTGAATATGTTGATACTCTGAGTTGGATTTGTTGTTTTTTTAAGTCTACTTTATGCACAGTAAGGTTAATCGAAACTGGACCTACAGTGGGATTCGAATTATACATGTACACAGGAGGAAACTTTATCTTTTTGTCTGTGAAGGTTCTAAGGTTTTGTAAATATATTGGAAAAACACTAGTATATACATAGAGCAAAGTTACAAGGTTTTACGTCCCATAGGAGTCCTATTGGAAACATAATGATTAGTGCTTAAACAAGAACATTTTCATAGTTTCACACCTCTACTAGATTGGTAGAAAAATATACTAGTAGGCAATAAAATCTGAAGAAGATTCGTGTCTAGCAAAAGTAAGCTAAATAGAATTACACATGCATACAATATTTATTGTGCTTTTTCTATCTACAATCATATTTTTCTTATATATTTTTTTATTTTTTTATAGGGCTGATTAAAGCACATATTTGAGGAAGACAACACCACCCATATATAAATAAACCCCTCAAACTAACACTAATTGGAATTAGCTTACAAAATTTTTCTCATAAGGCATTTTTGTCTTGTAAACACTCTACCACCAACAGATCACATATAAATAAACATACCCCGAAAAAAAGGAAAAAAATGCGCTCCATAAAAAGTTGCCCTGTGTGCAAGAGAACCATATCAAGCCAACATTTTGCAAGACATTGTCGCACCTGCGTGCCAGGCAAGCATTTGGCTGCCACCGAACTATGTTCCGGATGCAATAAACACATCACAATTGCGTATGCCAAGAAGCATAAGCTTACTTGTCTAAGCGAAAGTACATCTGGGGCTCAGCCTTCGACCTCCACCAAGAGGAAGGTAGAAGCAGCCTCCATCAATGCACCACCCACGAAACGCGTCAAGCCTGCGATGAAAGCAGACCGGTCTTCTTTCGAGCGTTTGTTAGAGGACTTTGTCCTCACTTCGGAGGGCTCATGCGACGTGCGTAGCTTTTTGGAGAACGTGCAAGCCAAAATTATTTCCATCCTCGGCGATGCGCTTGCAACGCACTCCACCAAATTCTACGCATCGCTACGTTGCCAGTACAAGAAGCCGTCTGATGAAATTTACAGCTTCTGCCACAACACCAAGGCGAAGACGCTGCATCTGGCGGATGTCGACAACCTCGAGGTCATCTACAACCAGTTTGCCGAGGAGCTGCTGGTTAAACAAGAAGAACATCAAGCTAAGGGCTCGGGGGGTTCGCTGTGCGGTGAGCCTCACGAACTGTGCGTCAAACTTTGCAAGTTTGTGCCTCTCTCTGCCTCCAGCTACGTCCCCTTACCACCTACTATTGCGGCAAAGAAGGCCGTCCTGAACATCCAAAATAAAGATAACAAGTGCTTCGTCTGGTCGGTGCTGGCAGCGTTGCACCCCGTCGACTGGAAAAACCAACCACACCGAGTTAACCACTACCTACCCTACGAGCCAGAGCTGGAAGATGCGATGGCTGGGATCGACTATCCCGTGGAGGTCCCGGACATTCGAAAGTTTGAGGCTCGTGCGCGGTTGGCCATCAACGTTTATGGCCTCACTGACAAAAATGTGGTGTACCCCATCAGGGTGAGCGACGTAGACGACGATGGTGCTCGAGAAATTCACCTTCTGCTCATCAAGGACGAGACCCATCACCACTACACCCTTATCCGTTCCCTCTCTAGACTTGTTTCGAGCCAACGGAGCAGTGATAGTCACCACGTCGAGGTGTGTCGCAGGTGCTTGTCAATGTTCGACGGACGGGATCAACACAATTACCAACATGTTCGAGGCTCCAACATCGCTGCCAAGAAGCTTGCTAGCCACAAGATGTACTGCAGTAACAACGAGCCGGCTGTGGCAGTCTTGCCCAAACCTGGCACCGTGGAGCGTTTCCACATGCACGGTGCCATGGTAGAGCACCCCGCTATCATCATGGCGGATTTCGAGGCCTTCCTCAAACCTCTGTCCACTTGCGATCCAGATCCCGAAGTTTCCTCCACCACCCCTTACCAACTCCACGAGGCCTCGAGTTACGCCTACGTTGTGGTGCGGCGAGACCAGCACATCGCCCCCGAGCCCTACGTGTACCGTGGCCCCGACGCAGCCAAACACTTCCTCGAGAGGATGGTTGTCGAGGCCATCGAGATAGGGGAGGTATTGTTGGCCCCCAAGTCTATGCTCCCACTGTCCCCCGACGATCAACGTAGACACGACGAGGCCATCGCTTGCCCTGTCTGCGACAAGGAGTACACCGCCAACAACCGTAAAGTCCAACACCACGATCACTTTGACGGTAGGTACGTTGGTCCATGGTGCAACGGATGCAACCTCATGGCCCGGGACCCGCGCTTCATCCCTGTGTTTTTTCACAATGGCTCGGGATACGACTTCCACCATCTGGTGCCTCACTTTGGGTACGACGACATGCGAATCAACGTCCTGGCGCAGAACGAGGAGCGTTACATCAGCTTGAGCAAGTGGGTTCGAATCCCAGGATCACGCTTTACCGTCGAGCTTCGCTTCCTCGACTCCCTGAGGTTCCTCCCAGCAAGCCTCGATGCTCTCGCAGGGAAGCTTAGCGACGAGCAAATGCTCATTACCTCCGGAAACTTTCCGAACTTGGACGCCGGCCTCTTCAAGCGTAAGGGGGTCTATCCCTACGAATACATCACAGACCCTTCCAAGTTCGCGGAGACGTCGCTACCTCCCCAGGCGAAGTTCTACAGTCAGCTACGAGGCTCGAACATCACCGTCGAAGAATATCACCATGCCCAGTCCATGTGGCGCGAGCTGGGCTGTCGAACTCTCGGGGACTACCACGACGCCTACCTCAGACTTGATGTGACGCTTCTCGCCGACGTGTTCCAGACGTTCCGTGCGACCGCAATGAAGATCTACCAGCTGGACCCCGCCTACTTCTATAGTCTTCCCGGACTGGCGTGGTCAGCCATGTTTCTGGTGACGAAGATTGAGCTGGAGCTTCTTTCCGATTATGACATGGTGCTGTTTGTGGAACGCGCTATCCGGGGTGGCATGGTCCAGGTGTCGCAGCGACACTCGCGCGCCAACAATCACCACATGGCCACCGGCTACGACCCCTCACAACCGTCCAGCTACATCATGTACACGGACGTCAATAACCTCTACGGACACTCCATGATGCAGCCACTCCCCTTTAGAGGCTTCGAGTGGGCTGACCGCTCCAACTTTGACGTTGAAGGTTTCGACGATTCAGAACATGGGTTCTTCGCCGAGGTTGATCTGCAATTCTCCGAGAAGCTGCAGGATTTGTTCTGCGATCTTCCCCCTGCACCCGAGTTCAAGTGTCCACCCGATTCCAACCAGACGAAGCTCGTCATGGATTTCGAGCCCAAGAAGAATTACGTCCTGCACTACCAGAATCTCCGATGGTTGATGCAGCGAGGGGTCACGGTCCGCGCAGTTCACCGCATCCTCAAGTTCGAGCATTCTCCGTGGTTGCGTCCATATATTGAAGTCAACACTAAACACCGTACCGCAGCCACGTCCGAGCTTGATAAGGATTTCTTCAAGCTCATGAACAATGCGGTGTTCGGGAAAACCATGGAGAATGTACGGAATCGTGTAGATGTGAGGCTAATATCAAACAAAGCACAATGCCGCAGGCTCGTAGCGAACCCGTTATTCAAATCGAGGACCATTTATAATGAACAGCTTGCTCTGGTGCGTATGAGGAAGAGCGAGGTGATGCTCAACAAGCCAATTTATGTTGGTGCCTCAGTATTAGACCTGAGCAAGCTGCACATGTTTGAAATATATTATGGGGAACTACGCCAGCACTATAACGACAATATCAGCCTACTCTACACGGACACGGACAGCTTGGTGTACCACGTTCGCACGGACGACGCGTACGGGGATATAGCCACAGTTCCATCTTTGGTTAACCTCTTCGACACCTCGGGCTATCCCCAGCAAAACAAGTACGGTATCCTGGCCCGCAACAAGAAGGTGCCTGGCAAACTCAAAGACGAGAAGGACGGTGATGTAATTCTCGAGTTTGCAGGTCTTCGCGCCAAGGCCTATGCCATCAAAGCCGAGGGCAGCGTTACCAAGAAGGCCAAGGGTGTCGGCAGACAGGTGGTTCGGGAGCATCTTACATTCAAGGACTTCGTCGATTGCCTCAAGACCAGGTCGTCGGTTCTAAGAGCAGAACAGCGCATTCAGAGCGTCGACCATATCATCACCACAAACAAAATTAGAAAAATTGCGCTGGATCCCGATGACGATAAGAGGTGCGTCCTCGAGTGTGGAATTCACACATTGCCTTGGGGGCATCGTCGTTTAGAAATAAATAAGAATTGCGCACAGTGCAAATAATTAGCACTCGCCACCACACACAACAATTTTCACTAACTCAAAAAAAAAACATTTTGTTACTCAGTAAAAAAAAAACACTTTGACTGTCATTACAAAAAAAAACTTTGGCCGTATTCTTAAATAACCAGCATGCCTATGAATTTGTTCGGTTTCAAAAAACAGATCATTATGGAAACCATACCAGATCATGAAGTCTTACCTTTCGTGTTACCTAAACTCAACGGTCTGTTGATCATTCACCTCAACAGCATTTGGACGAAATTGGATGAAGACGTCGGCAAAATTTTTTACATCTTCAACAACAATTTACATTTTTACGAAATTCCGATCGACGGGAAACTTCGGATCACCGTGAATCCGGAAAACGTAGGCGAAATCAAAATTTCTACCGGTAAGAACATTTTTCGAATCAAGCACGACAAGATGCTTTCTAACATTACGTACGATGTGTCTGCAGGAGATTATCTTTACATGGAACTCCTCGGAGATTACGACAAACTCATTCCTCTCTTCGTAGAATTACGAATCGTCTATCCTATTATAAATAACCGTTAACCAAAAATGCCTAACGACATTTTCGGCAACACCAAGCGTGTGGACCACGCAGAAGAGATTCTCATGCTGGACGTTCGAGTTAAGAAGTTGAGGAGCGATTTGATCGCTTTGCAGGAGACCTTAAACAAAAGTTTAGAGTCGGAAATCGCTACGCTCCAAACGCAATGTCTCGATCCCATTCTGAAAATCGATTCCGAACTGAAAATGCTGATAAAAAATTATGTCAACGTACCTTCTTACGACAACGTTCAAAATATACAGTTGAGCGTTGATTCGCTTCAAAATGATTTGGCCAAATTACAGCAATTTCAATCGAAAAATGAAGATTTGGAAAAATTGAAACTCGAAATCGAAGAACGAACTTCCGCAATAGAAAATAATTTCTCTGAACTTCAAACCGTCGTGAACGATATAGACGCAGAACGCTTGCATGTCGTCGTTTCCAAATTACAAGAAGAATTCACCGGCACGTTGGAAGAAATCAAATCCAAGTTGCAGACTTTGGAAGATACAATGACGAACCTACCATCGTCGGACGAACTGCAGGTCATCGGTAAAAGCGTCGCGAACATAAAAATTCAATTGGAGGCGTATCAAGATTTTGAACACATTCAAACCACCATCGCTACGCTTCAGGCGTCACTGGAGTTGATCAACGAAGAAATTAAAAATATTCACGCTGAAGCGAGCGCGCTGACGAGCATACAAGACACGTTGAGCACGGTTCAGCATAAAATCGAATATTTAGAAAATTTAAACGTCGAATCCAATCTTGCTCATTTTCATCACGTACTGGACAACATACAGGGTGACTTGGAATCGTTACGGACGAGCGTGCCTTCGAGCGAAGATTTGGAAAAATTGAAAACGGCGGTGACGGCACTATCCGAATCGAGCGACATCAAAAGTTCATTGAGCGATCTCGAGAGTAGGGTGGCCAATCTCCCCACCTCCAAAGAATTGCACGCTTTGAAAAGAAACATATCTCGAATGCTGAAACGACTAGAAACGGAAACGGCGAACGTGGAACAGATTCGAGACGAAATTAGTTCGCTGGTGTCGACGCTGCCCACTTCGCAGAGCGTCGCCGACCTTCACACGCAGTTTACAGAGATGCGAAGGATCGTGAACGATCTTACCGAGAAGAGCTCGAAATTGAATCAAGTCGAGAACCTTCAGAACATCGTCGTCAACATCAGAGATCAAGTCGGAGTGCTGGAATCCACGCAGGAATCGACGCTGGCCTCTTTCGGTGCCAAGTTACAAGAACTCAACGAAAACTACAAGCAGTTGAACGTGGAAGTGAAAATCAAACCGTCGTTGTCTGCCGTAACGGATACCATAGTCGAGCATTTGCTGCCCATCGAGAATAAACTCGGACACGTTCACAGTAATCTGCTCGGCGTCGACACTAAATTCGCTAAACTGCATTCTCTGCAAGCCATCGAAATCAACAGCGTACCCAATCAACAGAGAATCTCCACGTTCGTCGAAGGTAACAAACTGTACATGTTACATCCTTATCATCCGTACTACAAGTTTCTCCTCGATGGCACGATTCAGATAAACGAATTTTCGTACTGGTCTCACGGCAGAAAAGCTAGCGTTCCCACCATGACTTTGATATCGAATCGTGGTGTCCAGAAAGCAGGAAACATTCCTCTGGCACGTTGGAACGAAACGCGCAACATATATGAAATACACGAAGACGAAGATCTTACCGTTTTCGACGTGAGTGCCGGCGATAAGCTGATCATTCAAAACACGAGCGAGGTACCACCCTCTTTGAATCCCATCACGCTTGTGCTTCTCTTGAAACGTAATCTCTAAAAAAAATGTCTAGGCAAGCCATCGTCGAAGAATTGCATAAACCTGCACGCCGTAACTACGAACGTTTGGCTGTGGTAACCAAGGGCATCGACGACCTCTGGCAAAGTGACCTCGTGGAGATGAGTAGCGGCAATTTGAAAAACGTACATAAATTGAACAAGGGCAACAAGTACCTCCTCACCGTCATAGACACATTTTCGAAATTCGCATGGGCTCTACCTTTGAAGGCGAAAACGGGAACATGCGTCACGGAAGCATTCAAATTAATTTTTCGCGAAAGCGGCGGCAGACAACCACGGTTTCTGCAAACAGACAAAGGGAAGGAATTTTACAACGCGGTATTCCAAAGGTTTATTCAAAAACACAAGATTCAACATTATTCGACCTTCAGTCACATCAAAGCCGGCATCTTGGAAAGATTTAATCGAACCTTGAAAACACACATGTGGAAACGATTCACGCTTCGGGGAAATTACAAATGGGTCGACATCCTGCCGGAACTCGTCGACACCTATAATGATACGGTACACAGAACGATAGGCATGAAGCCAGTTGACGTTACCAAGTCTGACGAGCAGCGTTTAATTTCTACCGTTTACTGTCCAAAGTACACACCCACGACAAAAGAAGCTAAATACAAAATTGGAGACCAGGTGAGGATCAGCAAATTCAAACGCACCTTCGAGAAGGGATTCACAAAAAATTGGAGCACGGAACTCTTTACGGTGGTTCGAGTTTTACCTGGAAACCGACACACGTATATAATAAAAGATAGTAGCGGCGAGATTTTCAAAGGAAGATTTTACGAAGAGGAACTCTCTAAAACGAAACACCCCGACACGTACCTCATCGAGAAAGTATTGCGTAGGAAAGGTGAAAAACTGTTTGTCAAATGGCTGGGACTTCCGGAAAAGAGTTGGATCGACGCGAACGAAGTGATCTTGTGAGTACGTGGAACGTGGTGAAGCGTCTACCGGATCCGGAAAGTCAAACGAGAAAAAAAAAGAACGGTGAGTTGCTTCCCGACAGCATCCGCTGTCTGATCGTAGGTCCTTCGGGGTGTGGGAAAACGACACTGCTCTTGGACAATTTTCTCCTCGCACCGAATTGGTTAGATTGGAAGAACAGGCACCTGTACGTGTTCTCGAAAAGTTTGGAGCAATCCAAATACCAGCAACTGATGAAACTGTACGATGGTCTGGACATTGCAACGTTCGCCTCGGAAATAAAACCACTCGACGATTGTCGTGAAAATTCAGTCGTTGTGTTCGACGACGCCATCCTGGAAAATCAAAATGAAATTCGCAACTTTTTCACGCAAGGTCGTCACAAAGGAATGGATTGCTTCTACCTAGCTCAAACGTTTTCCAAAATTCCAAAACAGTTAGTACGCGACAACGCTAATTTCATATGTTTGTTTCGTCAAGATCACACCAACCTCAAGCACGCGTACGATGACTACGTAGGCGGAGACATGAACTACAATCAATTTTCGGAACGCTGCTGCTCTACTTGCTGGAACGGTGACGATTTCGGATTCGCGACGATCGACATGACGAGGAAACCCATCGACGGAAAATACAGAAACAAAATCAACGACTTTCTAAACGTTGCAACGTTGTGAGAAACGACGTATATAAATAACGTCATGACGAAACGAAAAATCGAAGACGAAAATCTCAAGCTTCGCGATTACCTCGCGAAACGCTTCAAAGGTTGGAAATCCGAGAATCGCGGATTCTACGAAGAGAAGAAACGTCAGGATCAACCCGTGATCGATGCCATCAGCGGTCTAGGTAAAGAAATTAAAAGTGTCACGGAACAAAATAAAAATTTGATCAACGAACTCGTACCGCTCGCAGCTAAAAGTTACGCCGTACCCACACCCATTTCGAGCATTCCTTCGACGCCGTTCGAACTGAAGGATGCACCGGCACGACGTCGAGCCATAGGCAGCACGTCTTCGGATAAAATCGAGTTGGGACCTTTGGCACGAGACTACCTGAGCACGGGGAAATTCGACAAGGATGAAGTGTTCGGATTGTATCCCAGCATGGAAACCAGCGAAGGCGGCGGTGTGGTGTGGAAGATTGGGAAATCGAAGGTGACCTTCGAAGGCAACGACATTAAAGTTAATTTAGGCGAGAAGGATAGTTGGACCAGGTATCCGGGTACGGTGGGACTGTGGGAACTCGTTGCCAAAAAGCAGCCGAAAGATTACACCGACGAAGATTACCAAAGTTACAAGGAAATTCTGATCATGACGGATGCCTTGTACCAGAACAACGACGCCTCGCAGAATAGGGTGAAATCGAGCAGCGGCGAGAAGTACAGGAATCTCATCAAACCGATTTGGAACCAGGTCAAAACAGGCAGCGGCGTCAAACGCTACAACACGTTACCCAAAGAATTCGTTTGGGTGGACGACGTTAGGAAACTCGTGGACCGATTGTTGGTGATAGCCGGCGAAGAGAATGCAGGCAATCGTAATTTCTACAACGAGAAGGTTGGCAACGTGGACATGATCAGCACGAAACTTTCCAACTTCATCGTGAACGACGACAAGGGCATAGGTTACCTGATCAAAATCATCAACACGCTGCCTCCGAAATTTTGGAACGTGGCCGAAGGAAAGGGACTCGTGAACGACATCATCAACAAGTTACCTTTCGAGATGCATCTACCTGGCTACCAGTACTGCGGACCGGGTACCAAACTCGAGAAAAGATGGGAGAGAGGAGACAAGGGTGTGAATCCGTTGGACGCGGCATGCAAAGATCACGACATCGCCTACAACACCACGCAGACGGATCTGGACGCACGTCACGAAGCAGACAAAAAATTGGAACATGCAGCTTTCGAAAGGTTCGTGAGCAGAGACGCATTGTTGGGTGAACGGGTCGCCGCACTGGGTACCACCATCGCCATGAACACAAAACAAAAATTGGGGTGGGGTATATAAATAACATCCAGTAAAAAAAACAACATGGCTTGCATAACTGATTTGCCGCACGAACTACTATCTAAAATATTCAAAAAGGTAGTTAACGGAGATGTTAATAAACTTGTGATCATAGCTAAAACGACGCCGGCATTTCACATGGGATGCGAAATAGTTCTCAAGGACCGTCTTCGGGAGATCAGTGGAATGAGGTGCGGTGATCTCGACACTCTTCTGTCGGCCGCGGGGAAGAAATTGAACGAGAGGTTGGACGAACTGCACGAGGCGAGGCAGGGGAGAAGACGGGACACCGATGATTGGAGAAAATCTAAGCAGGAGACGGAAGAAATCATCACGCACATCATCGCGTTTTCGGAAGCACGAACTTTCTTCCTCTGTTAAAAAAATATTCGATACAAAAAAAAAATCTCGTGAAAAAATATATATATAAATAACACACATCGTGAATAAAAATTAAATTTCTCTCTAACACCCTGAAAATTTTTCTTTGATATGACGAGTGAAAAAATGAGTGACCTCCAAGCATTAAAACAAATGCTAAATTTATCAGTTGAGTATGTAAAAATTCTGGAATTGGAAGTCGACAAACCTTACACGATAACTTCCGGTTCAATCGTTTCTACCCAGTATGGTCCCAAGGTGCGTCTGTTGCTCAACGGACAATACAGTCTATTTTTACCAGATCGATACGCTATCATGTTATCCGACGAGAAGCTAGCTATCTTAATCGAGAACAAAACTCGAATCGTCTACAAGGGGACAAAGGAACTTCTTGGTAAGAAAACAAAGCATGTAATAGAATTTGTGTAACGGGGCTACGCGGAGTATATATAAAATAACATCCATTGAAAAAAAATCTCAGAACATTTATATATAAATAACATACCGTGAAAAAATAACACATAGAGCATCAACATGAAGCCCAAGGGTGTCGTGTACCAGATACCATATTCGAATCTAAAAAATCTAGGTGCCCTCGATGGGTTACTCACCAAGAAACAACGCGAGAAGAAACGTTCTTGCTTGTCGAAAGGACACGGAATGAAATTGCTGCTCAGCACACCTCAATTGAGACGCTTGCAGCGTTCGCGGAAACAGCAAAAGATCGGAGGTTTCATATTCAGCATCCCGGCCATCCTAGCAGCATTGGGGGCCGTTGGAAGTTTGGCTGGCGGAAGTGCCGCCATCGCGAAAACCGTCATCGACTCAAAGAAGAACAAGGCGGAATTGGAAGAACAGAAACGTCACAACCTGGCCGTGGAGAAGAAAGGGGGGAAGGGCATGATGAAGAAGTTTAAAAAAAAGAAACAACAGCACTCACCAACCGAGACATTGAATCTCCGATCGAACCGTTACAAATCAAACACTTCAGAGGAGTTTTCATGTCCGACTCGTTACCTTCAAGCGTTAAAAGAAGAGAATGCGGAGTAGTCAACTTGGACGGTCAAGAAAATCCAGGCACGCATTGGATATGTTACCACAAAAATGATGATAAAGCATTCGTTTTCGATTCTTTCGGAGGTGTTCCACCTACAAATTTAATTCATTATCTGAAAACGAACAAAACCTCTATATACTACAACGACGAACGCATTCAAAATTTCGGAGACGTGAACTGCGGTCATCTCTGCCTCTCCGTGCTCGCGTTTCTCTCTAAAATAAATAACCCTACGATCGAGGATTTCCAGAAAGCATTGTGGAACCACAAACAGCATCACTAGGATGGGCGTGTTCCATCTCACGAGCGAATCTTCAATCTTGAAACTCACGCTGCACGACGACATCGTCTATCCTAAATCCGTGGCTCTGCGTGCATTCTACAGCATGTACCTCATACCTAACGTCACGCAGCACAACAACAAAATTAGCGTCGGAAGCGAACACATCGTCGTCACGCCAGGACAATACAATCTTTCCACTTTGCAAGCTCAATTACCCAAAGGCACATACCTTTTTCAAAATTCGGTCACGCACAGAGTGGAAATCCTATCCGCGACGGAGACCGTGGACCTGGGCACCATGGGAGAACTTTTAGGTTTCGAGAACGACACCAAACTCGAAGCTGGCATCAAGCACACGGCAACCAACATTCCTAAATTCTTGGCCATAGAGACTCTGAACGTACACTGCAACGTGGCGGAAGGCATGATCACGAAATCCTCGGACGGATTAGGAAGTCACAAGCAGACGGGAATCATAGCCACTTTCAAACCCAGTTCCGAGTTCATGGAACCGATCATCTACACACCCTCTTCGCCGATCTATTTTCCAGTATGTCGCAACCGCATAGTCGACATAGAGTTGGTGGTGACGAACGAGAAAGGAGACGTGGTGGATTTTGCAGGTGCCACTACGACGGCCATCGTGGAGATCAACATATAATAAATAACCATACATGTAAAATGGAGCAAATCGAAAGTTACGACTTGCAATCTTTCCCTCCCAACCGTCGCACGTTCGCCAATCTGAACGAAGCGAACAGGGAGATCGAATACGACGTGGACGTAGGGGATGGGTTCGTTCATCCTCACAGAGCGGACCTCTACCTTCAATTCGACGTGGTGAAGAAAGAAAGCGGAGAAGCGTTTCCCGCAGCAGCAAATTTGATACTCGTGGACAACTTCGTGCCTCACCTGTTCTCGCAGGTGGAGGTGAGGAAACATAACACCGTCATCGACAGAATAGATTATCCAGGCATCACGTCGACGGCAGTGGGAACGTTAAAATTATCCAAAACGGACGCAGCATACTATCAGGCCGGGGGATTCGAAGCCGGGACCAAAATATCGACGAGAAGTCACACGGTGCTCTTTCCCATGCGTCTGCTGCCTGGTTTCTTCTCGGACTACAAGGAGATCATGTGGAAGGGGGGACTGAGGATCACGTTTCGAAGAGCGGCCAACGACAACGACGCACTGATGCGATACGCTACTTTGGGTCCGGACGGCACCACGCCGATAGCCAACACTTTACCCGAAGCAGCGAAATGCGTCATCCGGAGCATGGAATTGAGAATGCCGGTGGTGGAATACGAAACAAACTACGCCCTCAAGTACAAAGCGGAGATCTTGAAAAGTCCACAGGTGCCGATTCACTTTCACGGTTACCAGTGCGTGCAGAATTTGGCGACGGGAAGTCACATGGAATTCGACGTGACGACTCAGTTCAACAACATACAGTTCGACATGCCAGATTTCGTCGTGGTGCTCTTTCAGACCGGGCGCGATAAGAATCAGGAAAAAGATTCCAGCAAGTTCGACGACTGCAAGATCAAGAACGTTTATCTGAAGAACGGTAGGAACGAAGTGTTCCCGCGCGAGAATTACAACCTCGACATGACCAAAAACGATTACCTCAAACTTTACGAAGCTTACACCTCTTACAAACGCGTGACCGAGGGAAACGTGGACATGTACTACACGCCCAGCGAATTCAAAACCCACAGGCCGATGTTCGTCATCAACACATCTAAGAGAAAGCAGGTGGTGGTCAACGATCGCACCAACATCAAGGTCGTCTGCGAGTTCCACGGCGCGCTGCCCGCCGATACTCTATGCAGCGTCATCCTGGTCGCAGAGAAGTCCTTCGTCCACGACGTGAAGAACGAGAGGGTCACAGAGCAGTTTTAAAAAATAATTCGTAAAATAATTGCCACATACTAAAAAAAATCAACAAAATTATATAAAATACAATGTAAGTTAGTTCGGTGCGCAAATAAAAAAAAATAATAATTCACGAAACTCTCTACAGAGGCATTGTTGGCGGCTCTGATAGCCCCACGACCATTATATAGAACTTTTTTGGTGTTGGGCACCATGCACCCCTGGCGAGGTTGTATAGGGGCCAGAAATCCTAAAAAAAACAACAATTATTATTATTTTGTTTGTTTGCTTGCGTCACAATACACGCGCGCGCGCGCGCGTGTGTGTGTGTGTGTGTGTGTGGCACATCGTCCCCCGAAAAAAAGAGGTTTACAAAGGTCACGATATAAAAACATTTAACCGGGACTTGGAAAATTAAAATCAAGTTTCTCAAAAAATAAAAAGATTGTCTGTATTTCCGAAACTTCGAGGGGGTGGAATCGATTTTATTTGCTAGTCGAATAGTTCTCGTCGAATCCTATCCAACAAACCTAAAATCATCATCCTAGCTCAATTAGAAGCCGAGAAAATCAATATCTTGGAAAACGTCTTAAGATTTTTGTCTTAAGAAAATTTTCTTGACAGACCGGAAGTAACATCTTGAGATACCGGAAGTCGATTTTCTTAAAGATTAAGATATTTGTCTTAAGTGAGCTCCACCGAGCTCCACCGAGCTCCACTTTCGGTTGGTGAACCGGGCTGATTGCACTACTTGCTTGCTCGACTTGAAATCACAGGGGTTTGAAATAGTGAATAGAGTTTCTCTCCACCTGGATAAAATCGCCATCAAGTTTATGCAGAAAGAAACAAAATTGTGAGGAGTAGTGTTGCCCACGAGACGAGACTTTGGCCTGTTACGTATCGTGGAAATGCTGTCTCGTCTAGAAAATATTAGTTTGTCTCGGGACACATGATCAATCTCGTCTCGTCTCGAATTTTTAAAAGCCTGTCCCGTCTCGTCCCGTGGGCAACACTAGTGAGGAGTTAATGTGACATTTTATTTACAATAACTTGCATAATATCGAACAGTTCTCAAAAAATAATAATGTTGAGAAAATGTGCTTGGAACATAGGAAAGTGGATCTTTTCATAAACGTCAACGTGTTTTTAAGGGCATGCTGTCAGTAAAGCCCTTATCACACGAAACCGGATTTCTAGTAGGAATGCGCTAGAGTCGAAAAGCTATATGAAAGCGGCTGACCTTGAACAAGCCTCGATGCGCAGTAGCAAAAGGAAGACGTACAGGCTGCTGTGGAAACTGCGCGATGTCGTTCTTTTGTATTTCGAGCGGCAAAAATCGGTTTGGTTTTCGTTGAGACTGTTCGTGTTTCTTCAGTGTGATCACAAAATATTGTCAATATACGTGTGAAAGATGGTTACAGAAACACCTAAGAGTCGTGTGCTACACAAACAAGCGCGAGATATGGTGTACAAAATGTATCAGTTCTTCCAAAGTGAATCTCGCCGTGCAGACAGTGCCTCGTGTTCGTCAGGGAGCAGTGTTGCCAAATGTCAGGAGCGTACAGCGGCTGCATGTGGGATAGGTCTACGTACAGTTCAGACGATTGCGAAGGAAGCCAGGTCGTCGATCGGTGATACAGGGTCGGTTTCTTTTCGCTCGCGTTGCAAACGTCGTAATCGGCAAAAGAATGTTACGCACTTGGACGATTTTGATAAAGGGGTATTGCGTAATATTATATTTGATATGTACGCAAATGGCGAATTTCCTACTGCAGTGAAACTTAGGGCTAAATTGAAGGAAGCTATCGGATTTGCAGGCAATACGTGGTCAGTGTTAAAAATTTTGAAAAACACGGGGTTCAGATATACGTAGGAAGGGCAACGACGGGAGGAAATTTTTAATGGATAGGGGTGATGATGTAGCTGCGAGAGTGATCTTCCTCAGAACCATGCACGAAATCAGGAAAGCTGGTACTACAAATATATAGTATTAGTAGTGGGAAAGTACCTATAACCAGTGCCCGAAAGTATGAACCCCCCTCAAGCAGATTTGGCTATACTTAAAACAAGCTCAACATGCCCATATGAGCTTTTTGCTCAAGTGTGGAACCCTGCCTAATCAAAGATTTTTGTAAAAATGCCCTCATGGATTCCATGAGAAAGTATGAACCCCCTCAGATTGATTTGCCTATACTTATAAAAGGCACTTCTGTGAGATTGTTGTCCATAAATTTGTTCTCTTGGGCCACACTTAAAACTAGGCCACCCACACCCATACACACCTACACCCACCCACATCCACCCACACATATTTACTTCCGGTCTACTTCCGGTCCACTTCCGGTTTACTTCCGGTCTACTTCCGGTCTACTTCCGGTCCACTTCCGGTTCACTTCCGGTTCACTTCCGGTCCACTTCCGGTTTACTTCCGGTCCACTTCCGGTTTAAGTTCAACTGGATACCAGGTTCAATTTGTTTATCTATTATTAAAACAATGCAATATGCAGAGACCCTCTAGAATTGCTCCGTGACCCTCTCATTTCTTACATCATAAACATATGATTTTTCTCCTATGAGAATAACGCTACATATGGTGTCATCTGGTAAAGCCTCGTGGAATTCACAGATAATTTTAATGTTTGTCCTGTCATTTACCACAACCTGTTTTCTTTTTGAAGTGTTAATTACAAACATGGGTCTCCGTGCTTTGAATTCATCTGGTGCGTAATACAGGTCAGTACTGCCAGTAGTGACACGTTTGAATGCCGAAAAAGCCTCATATAATTTGAGAAAATCATCCTTGGAAATGTCTAAATTGTAATTTTCTCTAGGAAATACCTCATTTCTGCCATTTTTAAGATATATGTTCTTGATGTTGCAGTTATCAAATTTACTTGAATTTTTTTCCTGATTGTTGTGTCTTCCAGTCTGAAACAGTACCACCACAAAATCCGGCATGTCGTATTGTATGCTGGAGAATGAATTTGTAGCATCAAACTCATAATATGTGCCAGATGCGGGCTTCTGTACGCATTGATATGTATAAAATTGCAGAGGAACCTGTGGATTTTTTATTATATCAGCTTTGTATTTAAGAGCATAACTGGCTTCATATTCAACAACAGGGATTCTTAGCTCCATAGTCTGAATAATGCATTTGCCTGCATCAGGTAGGGTATTGGGCAGAGCTTCCCCTGTAGAGTTTAATGTGCTGTACCTCATCAAAGCATTATTATCATTTGCAGCTCTTCTAAATGTAATTCTTAACCCGCCCTTCCACATAATATCTTTGTAATCCGAGAAGAATCCTGGCAACAGGCGCATGGGAAACAGCACTGTGTGATTTTTAGATAATATTTTATCACCAGCTTCAAATCCACCGATTCTGTAGTAAGAAGCCTCGGTTTTGGATAATTTTAGTGTGGCCAAAGCTGTGGAGGTAATGCCGGGATAATCCACTCTGTTTATAACAACACCATGCTTTCTGATCTCAATTTCAGAGAACAGATGTGGCACAAAATTGTCTACCAATCTTATATTTGAATTTGCCGGATAATCTGTTCCATAGAGCTTTACAACATCAAATTTGATGTATAGATCTGCTCTGTGGGGGTGTATAAATCCATCCCCTACATCAAGATCAACCTCAATTTCTGTGTTGGGTTGATTTAAATTTGCAAATGTCCTCCTGTTTGGGGGGAATGATTGTAGCTCATAACTCTCAATATTTTCCATTGTATGTATTTTTATTTAAATGTTAATCTCTATGATAGCAGTTGTTGTGGCTCCAGCAAAATCAACTAATTCTTCTTTTTCATTAGTGACCATCAATTCAATATAATCTATTCTATTATGGCACACAGGAAAATATAATGTTGGTGATGGAGTGTAGATGATTGGCTCCATGAATTCAGAGTTAGGTTTGAATGTTGCAATGATGCCGGTTTGTTTGTGAGTGCCTATACCATTTGATTTGGTGATCATACCCTCGGCCACATTACAGTGAATATTCAGAGTCTCTATGGCTAAGAATTTGGGTATATTCATAGCAGTGTGTTTGATGGCCGGTTCGAGTTTTGTGTTGTTCTCAAAGCCTAACAGCTCTCCTATAGTACCCAGATGCACTGTTTCTGCAGCAGATACAATCTCTACTCTGTGAGTGACAGAATTTTGACTTAACACTACACCTCTGGGTAATTGAGCATTTAGAGTTGACAGATTATATTGCCCTGGAGTGATGACAATTTTTTGATCCCCTACTGCAATTGTATTGTTGTGGTGTGTAATATTAGGTATCAGGTACATGCCGTAAAATGCTCTGAGAGCTATTGTTTTGGGATACACTATGTCATCATGCAATTTGAGTTTCAATATTGAATTTTGGCAGGTGAGATGGAATACCCCCATGATGTTTCAGATACCACAAGGCTTTTTGAAAATTTTCAATTGATGGTTTATTTATTTGAGACAGATATCTGAGAACAGATAAACACAAATGTCCGCAATTAACATCTTTGAAGTTTTGAACACGGGCATTATTGTAATAAAGATTAACTGATTTTAAATATTTTATTAAATTTTCAGGAGGAACACCTCCAAATGAATCAAACACAAATGCCTCATTGTTTAAATATTTAAGATAACAGATCCAGTGAGTGCCCTGATTTTTGAACTCATCCAAATTAACAATGCCACACTCTTTGTTGAGTGGTTGTTCTGGTAAAGAATCAGACATGTACACACCTCTAAAATTTTTGATGCCCAGTGGCTTGATCAAAGCTTCAATATCTTGGTTTGTAAGCGGCTCTTGTTTTTTTTTAAACTTACTCATGGCTCTCTTAACACCTTTGCCTTTTTTCTCCATTGCCAGGTTATGGCGCCTCTGCTCATCTAATTCTGCCCTATTTTTCTTGGCATCTATTACTGTTTTTGCTATGGCAGCTGATCCCCCAGCCAAGCTCCCCACAGCCCCGAGAGCAGCTAAGATGGCAGGGATGGTAAATATGAATCCCCCTGTATGCAATTTCTTCCTTGATTGCTGTAATTTTTTTAACTGGGGGGTCCTAAGCAACAATTTCATACCATGGCCCTTTGCAAGACAAGAGCTTTTTTTCTTCCGCTGCTTTTTGGTCAAAAGACTGTCAATAGTTTTAAGAGATTTGAGACCTGCATAAGGTATTTGATACATAACACCCTTGGCCTTCATTGTAGGTTTATTATATACATATTCACAGCCCCCACCCCAGTTTTTGTTTGGTGCTCATAGCTATGGTGGTCCCCAATGCTGATATTCTCTCACTTAAAGAAGCATCTTTGCTTACAAATCTACCAAATGCAGCCTCTTCTAATTTCTTGTCTGCAACATGTCTCTTGTCAAGATCAGTATGTGTGTTGTATGCTATGTCATGGTCTCTACAAGCAGCATCTAGGGGATTTACACCAGGATCACCTCTGTTTAATCTATGCTCCAATTTTGTGCCTGGACCACAATACTGATAGCCTGGAATATGTAGTTCAAATGGCAACTTGTTTATGATGTCATTAACCAGCCCCCGACCCTCAGAGATATTCCAAAATTTGGGGGGTAGAGTATTAATAATTTTTATGAGATATCCAATCCCCATAGGGTCATTCACTATAAAATTAGATAATTTGGTGCTTATCATGTCCATAATTCCAACCTTTTCATTGTAAAAATTGTGGTTGCCAGCATTTTCCTCCCCAGCTATCACCAATAACCTATCTACAAGTTTCCTGACATCATCAACCCACACAAATTCTTTAGGCAGGCTGTTGTATTGTTTGATTCCACTGCCAGTCTTGATCTGTGACCATATGGGCTTGATTAAATTATTGTATTTTGCCCCACTGCTCGACTTGACTCTTTTTTGTGTGGGATCATTGTTCTGGTATAGAGCATCTGATTTTATTAATATTTCTTTGTAATGTTCATAATCTTGATCTGTATAGCTGCCAGGCCTTTTCCTAGTCATCAGTTCCCACAATCCAGGTGTGCCGGGATATTTAACAAAACCACCTTTTTCTCCGAGACGAGATTCTGAATATACAATTATATCATCTCCCATAAAGGTTACTCTGAAATTGCCAATTCTATGAATGATACTGCCATCAAGCTCTGTGTCAGCATATAAACCAAAGACCTCATCTTTGTTGTCTTTAGGTGTGGTTAAATATTTTTGAGCAAGAAGACCCAATTCAATAGGATCCTGAGTAGCCTCAATTCTTCGAGGAGCAACAGGACTAGGTGTATGAATACTGGAAAGTGGGGTGAATGGATAATCTAATATGTTCCTTGCAGCTACAGGTACAAGCTCCGTGATCAAATCTTGATTTTGCTCTGTAACAGTTTTGATATTCTTACCTAAATTATTAATAGCATCAATTACAGGCTGTTCTGTTTGCTTGTGTTTTTCATAAATTCCTCGGTTCTCTGATTTCCATCCCTTAAATCTTTTTACAAGATAATCTCTTAACTTAAGATCATCAATGATTGGCCTTTTCATGGTTATTTATATATGTTTCAACGTCTAGAAAATCGTTGATTTTATTTCTGTATTTGCCGCTATTGGGTGTTCTTGTCATATCAATTGTGACAAACCCATAACTGTTTTGATTCCAGCACCTACTGCAAAACTTGGAAAAATCATTGTAGCTCAAGTCCCCACCTACATATTCATCATGTATGTGTTTGAGGTTGGTATGATCTTGATGAAACACACATATAAAATTGCTGTTGTCTCGGATCAGTTGCTTGGGTATTTTTGAAAAAGTCTGTGCCAGGTAGAAACAATCAATGTTTTTGTGTCGCCCCTGTGTAAAGAAATTTCTAACCTTGTTTTGATTATCCAGTATAATGTCATCAAACACAACAACAGAATTATCGAGACATTCATGAAGTGGCTTAACATCTGGTTCAAAAGTGGCAATATCCAATCCATCATATAGCTTCATCAGCTGCTGATATTTTAATTGTTCCAAGCTCTTAGAGAAGACATACAAGTGCCTGTTTTTCCAGTCTAACCAGTTGGGTGCCAATAAAAAATTATCAACCATTAGTGTAGTTTTACCACAAGCAGATGGCCCAACAATAAGACACCTAATATTATCAGGCAGCAAGTTGCCATTTCTCTTATTCTGCTGTTCAGGTTCTGGCAGCCTTTTTATAACATCCCAGGTGCTCATATTATTATTTTGTCTGCATCGATCCAGCTGTGTTCCGGATGACCCAGCCATTTGACAAGTAACTTGTTGCCTTTCCTGCGGATAATTTTTTCTATGAGATATGTGTCAGGCTGCTTAGTTTTGCTAAGCTCTTGTTCATAGAACCTGCCTTTGAGAATTTCTCCTCGGTGATCTTTTATTATATATGTGTTAAGGGTCCCGGGTTTAACTTGAAGCACTGTAAATAATTCGGTGCTCCAGTTTCTTGTAAAGCCTCTTTTGAATAAGTGCTTATATTTGCTGATTCTTACTTGATCACCCACCCTGTATTTGGCCCTTCTTGTTGTTGGCTGGTATCTAGGATAATAAACAGTCCTGATCAATTTTTGCTCATCAGATGAAGTTACTTCAGAGGGTTTCATGTTGATTGTGGAATGGATAGAGTTGTTATATTTATGTAGAAGTTCTGGAAGAATATTAATCCATTTATAATTACCTTGGAGGGTAAATTGTTTATACATAAGATTTTTTAAGGTTCTGATGAATCTCTCTACAATTGAGGCCTTGAGATCACTGTAACTCGAATAATGTTGTATTGCCTGGCTTTTCATAAATTGTTGAAACACTGAATTATAAAATTCTTTGCCATTATCTGTTTGCAAATAGCGTGGGGATCTTCCACTCTGATTGATGATTGTCCTGAAGGCTTCTGTAACACATGTTCCAGTCTTGGATTTGAGTGGCACAGCCCAAGCAAATTTTGAAAATGTGTCTATCACAGTGAGTAGATACTTGTAGCCCTTATTGATTTTGTCTAAGTTTTTCAACTGCCCAGTTGCCATTTCAATCAAGTCGCTCTGCCATAAATCATCTATGCCCTTTGTGACTACTGGGAGTCTCTTAAAATTATGTCTGGCCTGTCTGTGTAATTCATCAACAACTAGACATAATATGTAAACAAGAATATTGCAACTATGGGGTGTTCAGCAGCTGAGACTGCAGGATTTTCTAAATATAATTTGTCTCCTATTTGTATTTTAAATTCCAAAGTGCCATCATCTTCAACATATGCTGTTTCTAATGTATTGGGGTCTGTAAAATCCTCTAACTCTACACTGGTGATTTTTGGTTTGTTCTCAGCATTTGTTATTGATAAGGTAGGGTAGTGGTGTGCCTGTGGCTGATGCCAATATTTGATCTTGATTGGTCTCAATGTGCCCCCAACAAAAAACTGATAATAAAATTGTGCAGGGGACAGCATATATATTTTGCCACCTGGTGTAAATGGAGAATCATATTCTTTGTTGGGGATGCTGTACAATTCAAGAATTACTGTATGTTTTGGATTCTCGATTATGCCTGTTATTTCCTTTTCTGCTGTAAGCAATCTGCTTGTTACAGATTCAAGATGCTCATTGATGGTCCTAACAACATCATCATGGCCTGGCTTAATTTTTATGTCCACAATAAGTTTCTTGTATTGTTGCACAATCTCTTGAAGCTGGGTGGCAAAAACAGACAGAGCATTTGCTTGATTGGATTCCATGGTCCCTAGCTGTTGCTTGATATTAGCTACAATTTGTTGCAAATTTTCAACAACTGCCAATTTTGAATTTTGAGCAGTAAGATCATGGACTTGTCTTCTGATATCCTCAAACAGGGCATGCAGTTCATTAATATGTTGATTGGTTGGTAGAGTGGCCACTGTCTGAGTGAGATGTTTGATCTCTGTTTGGATATTCTTGATATCTTCTGATTTCAATATGCGATTCACAGCTCTCTTAATATTTTTAAGTTCCTGTGATGTGGGAAGATTTGATACTGTATTTTGCAAAGATTCAAGTGCCAATTTCACATTGTTTAATTCAGAAGCATCAGCCACATTTTGCATAGCATTTTGGAGCAGGGCTATATCTGCCTGAGTGGGTGTTGATTGTTGTAAAATTTCAAGTTTTGTTTGGATATCATCGATCAAGTGATGAAAATGAGATAGCTCAGATTCAGTGTTGAGGTTTTCAAGCTTTGTGATTTGTTGCTGGACACTGACAAGGGTGTCTACAATACCGGGCAGGCGAGTTTCTTGTACATTTGCCAAATCACTTTGCACTGCTGCTATTGTACCTTCAAGATGGGTTATGGTACTTTGAATTTTTCCAAAATCTTCGTATGTTTCAAGTTGCAGCTTGATGTTTGCAACACTCCGAGTTATTGCATTCAAAGCATCAGAAGATGGCAAGTTGTTCATAAAATTTTCAAGTGTCTCAATTTTTTCTTTAACCTCGGCTATGGCATTGTTCAGAGGGTCCAGATTAGGTATCTGGAGTGATTGAATCTGTTCCTTTAGAGTGGAAATCACTAGATCAAAATCTTCTTGTGATTTTATGCTTTTGACAATTGTTTGGAGCTGTGCGTGGACATTATTTATCTGCTCTTCCAATTGCTGTTTCAATTGCTCAGAATTGGTGGTCTGGGTCTTAAATTTGGCTTGAAGAGCTGCTACAGCTTCTTCTAAACTTTGAAAATTATCTAATGTGGCCAGATCAGTATATTTCTGAAGCAGCACTTTGAGTTCAGAGTCAATTTTAAGAAGAGGGTCCATGCATTGTGATTGCAAATTTGTAATTTCTAATTGAAGACTGGCATTGAGTGTGGTTTGTAAAGCTTGTAAATCACTTCTTAATTTCTTGACTCTGACATCAAGCATCAGAATCTCATCACTGTGATCTTCATGTCTTGTATGGCCAAATATATCATTAGGCATTTTTGTTTTAGTGGTTATTTATTATAGAGTATCTGATTCTTAATTCTATAAAAAAGGGTATAAGCTTGTCATATGATCCAGGGACCTCAATATATAAGCAGTCACCAGCAGAAACAGTATATACAGTGCCAGAAATCATGTTTGAATGCTTAATTCTATAAATATTTCTCCCTACTGAAATCTTGACATCACCCTCAGGGGTTGTAATAAATTGCAATTGCCCACCTACAGGTAATTGGTAATGATTTAAATTATTGTTAAATATGTACAATATTTTACCTGTTTCATCATCATCATCTGTAAGTATGCTGTTCAGATGAATAATTAACAAGCCACTCAGTTTAGACAGCATATCAGAAGAGGCTTGTGGTGTTGGCAGCTCCATAATAGCCTGTTTTTTGAACCCAAATAAGTTCATAGGCATGTTTATTTATTTCAAATCATGCTCTGTAATTGGGCATTGTTTGCCATTTTTCAAATCACAATGCCCCCAAGGTAAAGTATGTATGCCACATGATAAAATGCATCTCTTATCATCATGTGGGTCCAGAGCCACTTTTCTTACAATATTTGAAGTCAGCAAGTGATTCTCACTCTGAATTCTATTTTCTGATGTTCTGATTGAACTCTGGGATTTGATGCAATTTTCATAATCTTCAAATTGAAGATCTTTTTCAACAGTTACTTTGCCAATGCCCTTGGCCTTTTTGGCAACAGCACCACTACATGTCTCAAAAGTGTACACCTTGGCACTTAACCCAGCAAATTCCACAATAACATCACCAAGTGTCTCATCTTTTAACTTGCCAGGCACCTTTTTGTTGTGGGGTTGAATCTTTGTATGTTCACTGGTATCAAAGTATTGAAACAATTCAGGCTGTGACATATCTTGATAAACATCTTCTGTTTGAATATCAAGAATAAAACTATCCGTGTCCATGTACAATAATTTTACACGATCACCATAAAAAGGTTTCAACACATCATAATACAATATTAACATATGTAATTTGGACAATTCCAATATCACAGCCCCTACATAAATAGGTTTATCAAATTTGATCTTTGTTTTCATCATGTTGAAAAGTGCCATGTGCTCATCATAAATTCTTCTATAATTGAAATTAGGCTTTGCAACCAATTTTTTGCTCCGGCTGGGGTCAGTAATTATTTTAACATCGGTATGTTTTCTGACATTTTCAATTGTTTTGCCATACACTGAATTCACCATCAATTTAAACAAGCCCTTATCAAATTGGCTCTTTGCAGATGTTCGAAGCTCTGTGTTTGTATCAATGTATGGTTTCAACCATTCTGAGTGCCTGAACCTCAAGACTTTTCGAACTTTGGTTACTTGAACACCGTGATTCATCAGGAACTGGAGGTTTTTGTAATATGTGACATATCCCTGTTTCGGCTCCAGAGTCATCATGAGCTTCTTCTGTTTAGAGCCAGGTGAGCACTGAACCTCGGGAATTGGGGGCAGATCAGAAAATTTCTTGTGCAAATGATCTGGAATTGTCAGATCAACCTCTAAGATGAGGCCACTGTCACTGTCATCAAAATCCTGAAGATCCTCAATATTGAAATCTTCAACCCATTCAAGCCCTGCATATGGCAGTTTTTGCATCATAGCATGACCATAGAGGCTGTTTGCATCTACATACGTTATATAATTTGATGGCCGTGCTGGATCATAATCAGGCAGCATAATATGCTTGTTATTTGCTCTGGCATATCTCTGGGAACATTGCACCACCCCCCTCTTATACATTTCTCCATAAACAGATACATATCTTGATCGTGGATCAGATCCAATTGCATTTTGGTGTTCAAAAACGTTGCAGCCCATGCTAGGCCCGGGGCACTGTAAAAATACACTGGGTCCAGTCCATAATTTTGCATAGAAGATTTTCTGAATGCCTGAAATACATCAGCTAAGAGGGTCACATCAAGTTTCAAATATGCCATGTGATAATCACCAAATGTCTTGCATTTTAAATTGTTCCACATCAACTGAGCATGGTGATAATCATCATCAGTGATTCCAGATCCTCTGATTCTGCTGTAAAACTCTTCTTGTGGTGGCAGGGAACACTCATCAAATTTAGAAAAATCTGTAACATAGTCATATGGATATACACCCTTCCGCCTAATTAATTTCAGGTCCTGATTTGGAAACAATACACGTGTGATTTTGAATTGATCATCAGATAATTGAGTGGCCAGTGTGGCTAGGCCAGCAGATAAAAATCTGTAAGAATCAAGAAATCTTATGTGAATAGGAACACCATCAACTTTAATTATCTTGCTAATAGATATATATTTCTCATCATTTTCAGCTAAAATATTTAAATTCTGCTTGTCAAACCCCTCGTACCTAATCAGATGATGGAAATCATAATTGGATGCTCCATGGCAAAATATGGGGACAAATCTTGGTCTCTTGATCTGAATATTACAGCTATTACACAGGGCCTGTTTATATCGACCATCTGTATGAGAATGGTGTTTCACCTTGATATTTGTATCTGAAAATTCAGAATCACATACCGGGCATTTTTCTGCATTGTTGAAATCCTCAATCTGTTCCTCTGTTAAAGGCAACATAGGCTTTGATTTTAATAAGATGTTAGATGCTATGTCACGGCACTCATTTTCTATTCTATGTGCAAATATTTTGATGGCATCTGGTCCCATGTATGAGTGTAGCTCACTAACTACACCATCCCGTATAACTATATAACAAAAGCTGGAAGGTTCATGTAGCTGGTATGGTGTACTTGAAGATTCTTCAGGATCTGGATTGCAGAATGCAAGAGGTTTGAGGTTCGATTCAAAATCACAGACAATATATGCTGGGTGTTCCAACAAGGCTTCAAACTTTTTGAATTTGCAATTTTCACTTGGATTAGGCATCACCATATGAACAGGTTTATGGTTCCCACAGTATTTCAGATGCTCAATTAACTTGTTTTTAGCAATTTCTGCATTCTGTTCACAAACACCATTCACCATTTTTCTACCATCAAATATACTTAAACATCTTCTGCACAATTTGAATATTGTATTGGATTTGTCTAGTTGTGTTCTGACTAAAGCTTCAAGATTTTTTATCAGAGTATAATGATATGTGCCATCCCCTTCAATTAAGAGCAGATCAATCGGAACAGCAGATTCATCATCAATTGTACTGATTCTGAGAGGTGCTATCGGGCAATTGCCAGTGGAACAAATAAATACATTAATAGATAATTGTTTACCATTGATGTGCCTGGCCCTTTTTTCAAATTTATCAATATTCTGAACAGACATTGGATATTCCAAACCCTCCATTGCATCGTCAAAAAGATGTTCATGCTGTTTGTAATAACTTATTCTCTCAGGATTCCTTGAAACTGGAAACAAAACAGCTAATATACACCATAAAAAGCATTTCTGGTCGGCATTTTCTATATTAACCACGGCTTGTTTGTTTTTAATATTGGCAGGTAATGGCAGATATGTAGAACCTTGTAATGGGCAGAATTCAGAAATATTAACATATAACTTGTGTGGAGAGCCGCATAGGCTCCATCCTGACTCTTTTGCCGCAAATTCAGAGTGTTTGATATGTAATTGATCTATCAAATTGCCTATTATTGTGTCTGAATTTGAATTTGAATATACAGGTACAGTTTCTGTTATGTGGGGCTGTGTAAATTTTGTGCCGTTTGGTTTCTTATATTGTGTATACAATTTGAGGGACAGTTTATAAGAGCCATTTTGTGCATTTAGAATTGCCTGGAGATCAGAATTTATACTGTTCAAGAAATTCTCAATGCCACATCTTGGCTCTGATACAAACCGGTGATCCCTTAATTGGCCGTTAAAACTGCTACGGATGGGTTCATAGCGTGGCTGTTTTGCAGGTCCAGCATTAACAAGTGCTTCATGCTTCCTTTTCAGACCAGATGTAGATGGTTGTGTTGATGACTGTGCAGAGCAAGTATCTCTATGTTTATATGTGAAATATTCCATGCTATATTTTCTATTGCATTTGGGGCAAATTTTTGTGGGAGTTCTGTATTTGTCTGGGTTACAAATCTTTTGGTGCTTAGCCCAATTGGGGCTGGATATATTCTTATTGCATTGATTACAATGTTTTTGATTCGGCATTTTTGTTGTTGTTTATTATATACAATTTCTTGGGATTCAGATCAAAACTTTATGCTGGATAAAAATATCAGTTGGGTTCAACACTGTGCTGTGTGTGTGTGTGTATGTGTGTATACACTTAATATTTTTGGCTTTGGTATTTATATACAATTTCTTGGGATTCAGATCAAAACTTTATGCTGGATAAAAATATCAGTTGGGTTCAACACTGTGCTGTGTGTGTGTGTGTATGTGTGTATACACTTAATATTTTTGGCTTTGGTATTTATATACAATTTCTTGGGATTCAGATCAAAACTTTATGCTGGATAAAAATATCAGTTGGGTTCAACACTGTGCTGTGTGTGTGTGTGTATGTGTGTATACACTTAATATTTTTGGCTTTGGTATTTATATACAATTTCTTGGGATTCAGATCAAAACTTTATGCTGGATAAAAATATCAGTTGGGTTCAACACTGTGCTGTGTGTGTGTGTGTATGTGTGTATACACTTAATATTTTTGGCTTTGGTATTTATATACAATTTCTTGGGATTCAGATCAAAACTTTATGCTGGATAAAAATATCAGTTGGGTTCAACACTGTGCTGTGTGTGTGTGTGTATGTGTGTATACACTTAATATTTTTGGCTTTGGTATTTATATACAATTTCTTGGGATTCAGATCAAAACTTTATGCTGGATAAAAATATCAGTTGGGTTCAACACTGTGCTGTGTGTGTGTGTGTGTATGTGTGTATACACTTAATATTTTTGGCTTTGGTATTTATATACAATTTCTTGGGATTCAGATCAAAACTTTATGCTGGATAAAAATAAAGCAGAAATAGGCCACAACTTGGCCACAAGTGGACCGGAAGTAGGCAAACCGGAAGTGGACCGGAAGTGGACCGGAAGTAGACCGGAAGTGGACCGGAAGTAAACCGGAAGTGAACCGGAAGTGGACCGGAAGTAAATATGTGTGTGTGGGTGGGTGTGGGTGGGTGTAGGTGTGTGTTAATACGTTTGGCGTAGTTTCAGGTGTGGTCAAAAAAAATATGAGGAGGGGCATATTTTTGACAGGATTATGGACAACAATCTCACAGAAGTGCCTTCTGTAAGTGTAGACAAATCAATCTGAGGGGGGTCATACTTTCTCATGGAATCCATGAGGGCATTTTCACAAAAATCTTGGATTAGTCAGGGTTCCACACTTGAGCAAAAAGCTCATATGGGCATGTTGAGCCTGTTTTAAGTATAGCCAAATCTGCTTGAGGGGGGTTCATACTTTCTCGCCCTGGTTATATCACAAATACCACTACTAGTATTTAGATAAAACCTGGTCAACCAGAATCACACGAAGAAGAGCTGCTGGAGAATGAGTGATGGTTCTGGTGGGTTAAAGATGCCATTAGGAAAAGGCGCTCGTCTTATAGTGTGTCGTGCTGGTTCAGCTGCTACAGGCTTTGTGCCCCAAGGTAAATTAGTTTTCGGCTCCAAAACGAACAGTACTGACTATCATTCAGAAATGACGTCTGGCATGTTTCGAAAGTGGTTTCGCGAGCAGTTCTTGCCGTTTCTCGCTCCTGAATCCGTGATTGTAATGAACAACGCGAGCATACATTCCTTGCAAGTGGATAAAACGCCTTGTTCGAACACAAGGAAGGCGGATATTATGGCATGGCTCTGTAATAAGAACATTCCCCACACAAGCACGCAAACCCAAGCAGAATTGTTGCAGTTGGTGAAACATCATACACCAATTCACAAAAGTTACGAAATCGATATAATAGCAAGAGAATATGGTCACTGAGTTGTTCGTCTCACACATTATCATTGTCAGTACAACCCGATTGAAATGATTTGGGCCCAGGTGAAGGGGCCCAACAAAACTTTCAAAATTGCCGACGTTGAGAAACTGAATCACGAAGCAATAGACAGAATAGGTGTTTCCGAGTGGGCGGATTGTGTGGCTCACGCAGAGAAAATACAAGAAGATGACTTCCAGCGTGAAATAGTCAGAGACGATGTCATCGAGCAGATCATTATAAATTTGCAAGACACGGATTACAAAGAACTTGAATCAAGTGACGAGGTTGACAGCAGTACGGAATGAGCGTTATGTAAGTAAATGGCATTTTAATTATTATTTTTTCAGTTCATGTTATGCATGCCAAACAGTTGTTTTGTTATTGCGAGTGTCACAAGACCGGCACATGGTACCTGCAGCAAACGAAGTTGCCTTTGCCGCGCCGCGAAAGAATGAATCAAGTTCTTCTCTCGTTTTCTCAGTAACCAAATAACATATCGCTGTAAATATTATACGAACTTAAAATTTTGAGTTTTCTTTGTAACTTTCTCACTGGAAGTTATTTCAAATCTAATTTAATAAAAATCGGCTCGCAAGACAACTTTTTCTCTATAGAATATTTCATTTCTTTCACTTACTTTCAAGATTCTACACGTTTAACTTACAACACAATACGATTGTCTAAAGCTTTCTGGTAATACTCGTGCAGGATTGGTATCGATTGTTGCAATAATAGCCGTGCAGCGGCAATTTACAATTGTTCGAATGTAAGCCGTTGTTTTTCTTTTATTATTTTGTAAGAGCTGGCGAGAACCCGGAACGGTGAGTAGGTGGCAACACCGGAAATGTATCTCCCTCTCTCTCTCTGCGCGGACTTGTCAAGGTCAGCCGCTTTCATATCGCTCGTGGAATCTAGTTGGCGCTGAACTGACTTTCTAGGTAGAAATCATGGCCGCCTGGCTGACTGACTGGTTTTGAGGAATAGGACATATTCTAATTGCTACTAGCTTTCCTCGATTGGATTCTGTGGAACAGCCAATCAGAGCAAAGTTTGGCCATGTGACGATAATCTGTGAGTTTGCCAAGCGGAGTTTTTGTTTGTGGTTTCCGAGTGTTGGCTGTTTTTGTTAATTTCTCGATAGAAAATAAGGAAAGAGATGACGTGCAGTGCATTTGTGTTCAGTTCATTAATACGTATTTAGGTATTTATGCAAAGCGATGAGATGTGTATACTTGTCGTCCTGATTCCAACCTCACTTTACTTCAAAGAAAGTTCCGAAAGATCAGTTTTCCCCATAACAACCACATGTCAGGTCCACGTGGGTCCAATAAATCTTCCCTTGAAACCTTTCCCACCAATAGCGTTCGTCCAAGAAATGACAGCTCTCGTCAAGTCCACGTGGACTAAATGAGATGTTGCTAATTCAGTTTCTTTAGAGATTTCTAAACTCGAGGTTGCGGTTGCGTTATCTTTGCTAGGTTGTGTTATCGTATTGTGCTACTTTTTTATACAATATAAAGACCTTGGGAGCATAACCTGGCAGTGAATGAATGGATGTCTAAACACTGCAGGCAAAAGTGACAACATCGCTTTACAAAAAAAACAGGTGGTGGTTCGAAACCAGATACGGTTCCGGTCAGCTTCCTCTGGGGTTGTGTCAAAGATGCCGAACTGCTACTACTTTCAGGACTTCAGCTATACGTGACAAATATGATTAGCTGAAACTGAAAATCCTTATTATTTAAAGTGTATTAATAAATGTTTGACTTTTTTTGTGAATGAATCCTGCTAATATCATGTATGAATAATGCAAACCCCAGTTAAAAAGCTTGTTCGGTACGCATTGATTACCATATTATTTTCGAGCCAATCTCTAGTTCATACTTTTCCTTTTTTTAATAAAAGCACAAAGCAGTAATTCTCCTACAACATTCTTCAAATTGCTCGTCCACCTTTAGACGAAAGCATTTCCATTAACATTTTTGCTAGCATAAATGCTACGTAAATGCTTCCAAAAGTCGTATAACAGATAGTACTTTACAGTTTTATGCCAAAGCATTTCATGGATAATTTCGGTAAGCTGTTCCAATTACAATAATACATAACAATGTCCAATGTTATAATACATACAGCACGAAAGGCACGTCGAGTTACAACATTTATGGTGAGTGCACGGTGTTTACAATTGAAAAAGTTAAGATATTCTTCCACACGTGTACAATAAACGTTGTAGAGTATGTATTTTATCAGCGCCATTCTTCTCTACCTAAAAATGTTTAATACGAAGCGATATTCCTCTCGGTTGAATAGTTATCGTATTTTAAAAGTGTGAAGTGATACGTTGTTTACATCTCGCGCGGCCGCCATTATGGGAACGAAAGACTATCGACAAGTACGGTGCAACAAGTACCGTGTGAGGCGAAAACTAGCAAATGGGTAGTCAGTCCAGCGTCAACTAGATCATTCCTACTGGATATCCAGTTCCGTTTGATTCAGGCTTAAGTTAATGTAGAGTAGTTGGTTAGACTCTGGTATCCTTATTTTTCGTCAAGCATGAAAGGTCGCCGGTTCAAATCCCACCTTCTCTCTCTTTTGGTTCACTGAACAGACAGTTCATATTAGAATATTTCAAAAATGAATCCAATGCATACTTTGAGGAACGTCCCATCTCCGCATTTTTTCCCTTAGAAGTTGTTGGTTACCAGGATTGAAGGTTAAATATATTTTTTCTTTATTCTACAGGGTGGCTCAATAAGTCACTTAACACCCCCTGTACAAGGCCACTGCAGCGCGCAACATGTAAATGGTGATGAGCAATCGTTATCAGGCCAAGGGGGAACCACATTGACGCCACCCACACGGTCGGCGGCCATCTTGATGTCCGCCATCTTGAATTCAACTTCAGAATTTTAAATGGGAAGGGGCTCGTGCGACATATCAAAATGGGCTAGAATTTCACGAGAAATGCAATGGTGAAGGTTTTTTCGACGTATCTTTAACCAGTAAAAAGTTATGACTCAATTCTTGTACCAATTTGCTCCTTTTCGAGGTGTTAGAAAAATGCCTTAAAATTTGTTTAGCGCATCGGTAATGCATCGAGATCAAAGTGACGTCTATGGAGAGACGTTCGCATGCCATTGCACATTATTTTAATCGGATACATCCATGAAGAGCTGTGGATTATGAATGGTTGTCGCGAACAATTTACAGTGTGACGCTTCCATTGAATTAATAGTCCTTCACAGTGACAAGGCTAATGTTTATGTTCATAAGGAAGTTCATAAACAGAATATTCGATGATTTTTATCTGATAACCCATTTTGACAGATCAAAGCTGAATGGTTAGTGTTGGTAAGTTAATGGTGTGGGGTGCTGTGTGGAACACGATTGGTTAGTCAATTTTCCATCAACGGAACCTTAAATGCTTAGGGCTACTTGGATTTGTTAAATAAACAGTTTTTTTCATCCTTGCTTATGGAAGAAGGTACTTTTTACAGAGTTTTTTCAATAGGGAAGAACACCAGAACACTTATGGGAACGTGAAAAACTAAATAATCTTATTATTAAAAAGAGAATGGGACAAGAAATTATAGGAGAATGGAATAGTGAAAGGGTAGTGAAGGCGCTGGAAACCATTTGGAATAACGGTTACAGTATAATGGGAGATAAAATAATGTTAATGAGTGAAGGACTAAATATAGGTTCCAGTCTAAGCCCAGCATTGGCTGAATTGGTTATGAATGAATGGGAAAAGAAAGTGATAGAAAAGGGAGGTGACAAAATGATTCTGTTTTGCAGATATGTGGACGACTGTTTTGGCATATGGAAGGGAACGAAGAGGCAGCTTGACATTTTTGCCAAAGAAATTCAAGATGAAGAAAGAGGGATATTATTGGAACTTGAAATAGAAGAAGAAGACAAGTTAAGCTATCTAGATATATTGATGAAAAGGAAAAGAGGACAAGAAATCGAAACCGCTTGGCATCAGAAGAAGTGTGCAGCAGGGGTATTCTGCCACAAAAGAAGTGATGTAAGTGAGGTGACAAAAATAAATTTTATAAAGAATATGGAGGACAGAATCAAGAAAATATGCATGAAAGAATGTGAAAAAGAAGGCAAAATAAATAGCCTATGGAAACAGCTGGAAAAGAATGGCTATGAGAAGCAGGATAGACTGGACATAAACAGAAGAAGTAAGAAAACGGGCAGGGGAGAATTGGAAAAGAAAGAAAAAGAGGAGAGAAGGTTTGGAATAAGGAGTATGGGGAAGACCACAGAAAAGATATGCAAAGTGCTTAGGAAAGCAGGAATTAAAACTTACAGGAAGGGAGGGAGAAGCATCTTAGGAATAGCGAGGAATGCTAACAAGAAAAAGGAAAACAGAGAAGAGGAAGAAGAAGGGATTATCTACGAAGTAAAATGTAAAGAATGTCAGAGTGTGTACATAGGAGAAACGAAAAAAAGGCTGAAAGACAGGTTGAAACAACATAGGGATGATGTACGACTTAAGAGAGAGAGAAATGCAATATTTAAACACACGAGAGAAACAGGACATGACATAGAGTGGGATGAGGCTAAGCAAATAGGAAGGGAGAAGAGAATGCTAGTGAGAAAATGGAAGGAAGCCAAGGAAATAGAGAAGAAAGGCGAAGAAGACACAATGAACTGGAATGGGGGACTGAAGTTAAACAAAGAATGGAAGAAGATGTTGGAAAGAGTGGAAAGGACAAGAGAAAAAGAGGAGAGGAGAAGGAAGAAAAATGAAGGGAAAAGAGCGTGAGATTAAAAAGTCCAACCACATTCTATATGGAAGTAATTGTGTTTAGCCTTTTAGGTGAAAGTAAAGTTGGAAAGTGAAAGTCATCTGCTAGAAAGTTCCAAACAACTTTCTAAATAGTCTGGAGGGAGTAATGTTTGTGTATATATATTACCCTTCTTGTTGTATCTGGTTACTTTTGTACTTGATACAGAGTCTGAAGAAGACCTTGCTAGAAGGTTGAAACGTTACGTTAGTTTATGTTTTTAATAAAATAAATTACTGCCTTGGTCAGCATATTTAGTTTTTCATAATCATGGAAACAAGGCTTAATGGAGTTATTATGGGAACGTTATGAACCTGTTTTTGTCCAAAGTTAGTTATCAGATGACAAGGGTCACATATTCTGTTTATAAACTTCCTTATGAACATAAACATTAGCCTTGTCACTGTTATTTCGCAACATTGCGATAGCTCGTAAGGGTAAACTATTGCGCAATGTTATGCAACAAGTTATTACGCAATATTATGATGACCCATATCTGACGTGGTGTTTTCTGATTGGTTGGTTATGACGTAATGCGATGATTTGGTGTCTTCTGATTGGTTGGTTATGACGTAATGCGATGATGTGGTGTCTTCTGATTGGTTGGTTATGACGTAATGTGATGATGTGGTGTCTTCTGATTGGCTCACTGTTTCGGATGTTTTCAACGCGGTCCGCGCTTAGGTTACTTAAAGGGTTTTCGCATTACAGATCAGTCAGTATCGTGAGAGTGTTTGAAGAGTGCGGACGTGTTGTTGCAGTGCTCCTTATAATTTTTTGTTAAATGTTAAGTATTTAATTTATTTTAAAGCTACATACTATTTATTATTTTTAAGTTTAAAAAGTGTAACAAGTGATTTTTTCATAGTAATTTCGATCAGATTGAGTTTTGGTGTGATCAGATGTTACTTGTTGTGTCCTGAAATTTTGTATAAATAACACAGCTGAAAATTTTATCGTAATAGCTTCAATTATTTTATTTTGAAGGTGGTTCAAGTCGTTTTTCACACAGATTGAATTTGTATGAATTTGTATTTGTATTGAATTTTCTATTTTTTCCCGAGAAAATTTATATATAAATACCAGAACTGAAAAAATTATTATCATTATAACTATTGTTTCTTTAAAGTTACATTCTATCAATTATCGTAAGTTTAAAAGTGTTTTTTTTCTAGTAAATAGAATCTTATTGAATTTTGAGTTGATTGTGCGTCTTATTGTTATTTACTTAAAGCATATTAAAAAATGTCATCTACCAATTTCATCGAATATGTTATTTGTGGGAAATTAATTCCACAACTAATATTAGCAAGCATAGGGCAAGGTGTAGCGAAACAGGTTCAAAAGTGAATCGTTCGTTACCTACTAAGCCTTGTACTCAATGTGGAAAAATAATTAGCATTGCTAATTTAAGTAAACACATGAAAATTTGCAAAGCATCAACCGGACATGGAACATTGAAAAGAAAAATTGATCATCCTCAAACTGAAGCTTCTACTTGCAAACAAATTAAGATGTCTAATGACCAAAAGCAGATTAGATCTGCATTCAACAACCAACTCCTGGATTTTCTTTTTACTTCGAAACCAGGCTATGATATTTCTAGTTTTTTGAGTGAAATTAAAACATCTATCATAAATATTTTGAAAAATAAACTAGAAAAAAACTCCAATAAAGTATATGTTGATCTAATCTGTAAATATGAGAAAACCAATGGTACAAGAAATATTTTTTCACTAAACAAAAAACCAAGTTCTTTATTTGGCTAGACATTAATAATTTGAATGTGTTTTATTCTAATCTTACTAGTGAATTGATTAGGAAACATGATGAATTCGAGGCTAAGGGATCAGGTTGGTCTTTATGTAGAAGTCCTCACAGATTAATCGCTTATGTAAACAAACTTACACCTTTTTCTGCTTCAAGCTACGTTCCACTTCCGGTAGAAATTCAGCATAAGAGAGCCGTTCTAAACATTTATAACACCGACAATAAGTGTTTTATGTGGTGCATTTTAGCGGCGCTTCACCCGATCCATTGTTCAAATCATCCGGAACAGGTTAGTCACTATAAGAAATATATCGACAAGATTGAATATGCTATGACAGGCATCAAATACCCTGTTGCTATTTCTGACATAACAAGGTTTGAAAACAGGGCACGAAATAGAGAAGGAAAACGATTAGCTATAAATGTATATTCATATACTTCAGTTAAGCATTTTGTGCATCCTGTTAGGATAACTAATATTGTTGATGACGAAGCCGTAGAAATCAATCTGCTTCTCATTGCTGACGATGATGTTCATCATTACACGCTAATTCGTTCACTCTCCCGCTTAGTCTTCTTACTTATAGAAATATAACGTTCTTCGTTTTGAGCAAGAATATATATATTTTTTTTGCGTATCGTATCCAAGATTCCTAATTAAAAAATGGAAGTCGTAATTGGATCCATTGTGAAAAAATATTGGTACGAATGTAGGCTTCTGGATCTTGAGGTTGCAGGTGTTACAGATTCCACTAATGTAGTTTCCGGTGAAATGATTATGGTGAAATACTTTCCGATTCTCATCCGTAAAATGTTGATCACACACCGGACACTTTTCAATGTTATTGTAAGATTGAAGTTAATCGCTAGATAATGGAAGCATTGATTTCGATTGGCATAAGAGGCTGCCAATTTTCTCAAACTCCTCCACATATCTTTTAAAAAAAGAGTTCAATAACATTCAGTCCGCGATATATATATGGTTTATCTATCCTATCCTGCCAAACAACAACATATCCAAAACTATTTGGATCATAAAGCTGGTACGGTGTTGTGGAAGAAAATTCGGGATAAGACAATGGTTTGAGAAAAGCCTCAAAGTCTGCAATGATAATGGCCGGATGTTCCAACAAGGCCTTGTGCATTTTAAATTGTTCGAATTCATTTGCTCTGGGCATCAACATGCGAGCCGGTCTGTTGACTCCACAGTAGACTTAATGTTTGTTTGGAAATTTCTTGATTTTTGAAATATTGGTAATTACGTCGGTCAAGATCGTCGAATACGGTTGAACACCTTGGACAAACTTCGATGTGTGCACAAAACGTGGTTGTTGGGCTTCTGACCAAGCGGGAGAGTGAACGAATTAGCGTGTAATGATAAACATCATCGTCAGCAATGAGAAGCAGATTGATTTCCCCGGCTTCGTCATCAACAATATTAGTTATCCTAACAGGATGCACAAAATGCTTAACTGAAGTATACGAATATACATTTATAGCAAATCGTTTTCCTTCTCTATTTCGTGCCCTGTTTTCAAACTTTGTTATGTCAGAAATAGCAACAGGGTATTTGATGCCTGTCATAGCATAACAGTTGGGCTGAAAAGTTCGTAGGCTGACTCATAGATGGCGTTACTAGAATTAAATCCATGTGATTTTTACTTAGTACTAACCTTCAAAAGATACGTGTATAAATTTCACAGCTGCCGGATAATTAGTTCGTGAGATATAGCATTGTGAGTGAAGCAGCTTTTGTTATTGTGAAAAAATGGAGAAAAAATAAATTTCGTGTGTTAATAAAGCATTGCTTTTTGGCGAAAAAAAATACTGTTGAAGCCAAGGCTTGGTTTGATAAACATTATTCGGACTCTGCACCAGGAAAATCAACCGTTGAGAAGTGGTTTGCTAAATTTAAACGAGGCGAAATGAGCATCGAAGACGATGCACGCAGTGGACGCCCCAAAGAGGCTGTTACCGACGAAAACATCAAAAAAGTCCACAAAATAATTTTAAATGATCGTAAAGTGAAGTTGATCGAGATAGCTGAGACTTTAAAAATATCAAAGGAACGTGTTGGACATATTGTGCATGAATATTTGAACATGCGAAAGCTGTGTGCAAAATGGGTGCCGCGCGTGCTCACAATCGACAATGCACCGTGTCACAAATCAATGAAAACGATGGTAAAATTATATGAATTAGACTACGAATTGCTTCCCCATCCACCATATTCTCCAGATCTGGCCCCCAGTGACTTTTTCCTGTTTGCAGACCTTAAAAGAATGCTCGCTGGAAAGAAATTTAGCACTGATGAAGAGGTAATCGCCGAAACTGAAGCCTATTTTGAGGCTAAAGAGAAATCGTACTATAAAAATGGCATCGAAAAATTGTATGACCGCTATAATCGTTGTATCGCCCTCGAAGGCAACTATATTGAATAATATAATCGAATTTTGTCAAAAAAAATATTTTTTACTATGTTAGCCTACGAACTTTGCAGCCCAACTGTTACATATTCAATCTCGTCGATATATTTCTTATAGTGACTAACCTGTTCCGTATGATTTGAACAATGAATCGGGTGAAGCGCCGCTAAAATGCACCACATAAAACACTTATTGTCGGTGTTATAAATGTTTAGAACGGCTCTCTTATGCTGAATTTCTACCGGAAGTGGAACGTAGCTTGAAGCAGAAAAAGGTGTAAAAGGGTTATGGCATATACTACAAGAACCTCCAGTTCCTGTTGCGTTATAGTGTTAAAATAACCAAGGTTGGCAAAGTCTTAAGGTTCAGGCACTCAAGATGGTTGAAGCCACATATTTTGATACAAATACCGAGCTTCGAACACGTGCGATAACACAATTTGATAACACCTTGTTCAAATTGATGGTCAGTTCGGTGTATGGTAAGACCATAGAAAATGTCGGAAAACATACTGATGTCAAATTGGTTACTGGCCCCAGCCAGATCAAAAAATTGGTAGCAAAGGCCAACTTCAATTACAGAAGAATTTATGACGATAATCTGGCGCTTTTTAACATGAATAAAACAAAGATCAAGTTTGATAAGACTATTTATGTAGGGGCTGTAATATTAGAATTGGCCAAATTACTCATGCTGGAGCTATATTACCACGTGCTGAAGCCTTTTTATGGTGATCGTATATGGACACGGATAGCTTTTTCCTTGATATTCAGACAGAAGATGTCTATCAAGATATAGCACAGCTTGCATTGCTTGAATATTTCGATACTAGCGAATTGCCTGGCCATCTTAATATTCAACTACACAACAAAAAGGTGCCTGGTAAGTTAAAAGACGAGACATTTTGCGATGTTATTGTAGCATTTGCTGGGTTAAGGGCCAAGATGTACAGCTTTGAAACATCCAGTGGTGTTGTTACTAAAAAAGCCAAGGGCGTTGGTAGAGTAACTGTAGACAAAGAGCTCAGCTTTGAAGATTACGAAGATTGTCTCAAATCATGTAGCACAATCAGAACATCAGAATGCAGAATCCAGAGTATGGATCACTTGTTGACCACAAATATTGTAAGAAAGGTTGCTCTGGACCCACATGACGATTATATATGTGTTTTATCATGTGGCATACATACTCTACCATGGGGTCATTGCGATTTGAGAAGTGGCAATCAATGCCCAATCACAGAGCATGCCTTGCAATAAATAAACATGCCAATTAACTTATTTGGGTTCAAAAAACAGGCTATTATGGACCTGCCAACACCAGCACCCTCTCCTGATATACAGTCTATGCTATCTAAACTAAGCGGTTTGTTAATTATTCATCTGAATAGCATACTTACAGATGTTGATGTTAATACAGGTAAAACATTGTACATATTTAACAATAACTTAAACCACTACCAGTTACCTGTATGTGGTCAATTACAATTTATTACAACCCCCGAGGGCAATGTCAAGGTTTCAGTAGGCAGAAATATTTACAGAATTAAGCACTCAAACATGGTTTCTGACACTGTATATACTGTCTCTGCCGGTGACTGCTTAAATATTGAGGTCCTGGGACACTACGACAAGCATATACCTCTTATTATAGAATTAAGAATCAGATACTCTATAATAAATAACCGGTAAAAAAGCACAATGCCTAGCGATATATTTGGCCATATAAGGCATGAAGATCACAGCGACGAGATTCTGATGCTTGACGTCAGTGTCAAAAATTAAGAAGTGATTTACAAGCTCTACAAACCACACTCAATGCCAGTCTTCAACTCGAGATTACCAATTTACAATCACAATGCATGGACCCTCTTCTTAAAATCGACTCAGAACTTAAATTGCTGCTTCAGAAATACACTGACTTGGCTACACTAGATAACCTACAGAGTCTTGAAGAGGCCGTAGCAGCTCTTCAAGCCAAATTTAAGACTCAGGCTACCATCTCTGAGCAACTGAAACAGCAACTAGAAGAGCAGATTGGTAGTGTCCAGACACAGCTCCAAACAATTGTCAAAAGCATAAAGTCCCAAGATGATTTCGATCTAGTGATTTCTACTTTAAAAGAACAGATTCAATCACTACAGATACCTAATCTGGACCCCTTAAACAATGCCATAGCCGAGGTCAAAGAAAAAATCGAGACACTCGAAAACTTTATGAACAACCTACCATCTTCGGATGCTCTGAGTGCTATTACTCGAGGTGTTGCCAACATCAAGCTACAACTAGAGACATACGAGGATTTTGGCAAAATTCAGAGTACCATAAGCCATCTTGAGGGTAGCATAGCAGCAGTACGCAACGATCTGACAAATGTACAAGAAACTCTGGAGTCCCGTTTACCTGGTACCGTAGACACCCTTGCCAGTGTTCAGCAACAAATCACCAAACTTGAAAATCTTAATACCGAATCTGAGCTATCACATTTTCATCACTTGATCGATGATATTCAAACAAAGCTTGAAATTTTACAACAATTTTACGACACCTACTCAGGCAGACATAGCCCTGCTCCATAATGCTATGCGTAGTGTGGCTGACGGTAGTGAATTAAATGATGTAAAATTGGCATAAGTGCATTGCGAAAGAAAATATGCCTAACTGTGCCTTTTACGGCTGTAGCAATCATTACAAAAAGACGAAAGGAACGAATATCAAGTATTTTGGGTTTCCTGTTAAAAAAGAAGAATTTTGTTACGAATGGGTATTGGCTTGCAGGCGGAAGAACAATTTTTTTATATATATCTCTTTCTTTATATATATATATATATATATATATATATATATATATATATATATATATACACACACACACACACATACATATAATATATGTGTGCATGTATTGTGTGCTTTCACGTATCACATTTTACGTTGCTTTTCTGCCTACTTGGGCTGATTGCCCAACACAAATACGCTTACCCAGTTCAGAATTCGAACCCGGTAACTTCCGTGGCAATATCGCGAGTCAAGAACCCGGCGCCCTCAGTCACCGAAGCGACTCACGTATATATGCTGTCCTAGGTGTGTGGATATTTACGTATATGTATTATACGTACTATACATATGTGTATATATACCCTATATATAACCCTTATTAATGCAGTCTGTGTTATATACTCTTTCGTGCCTCAAATTTATTTCTAAGTTCCCCGTGCATATAGTACCGTACCATGAAGGCACATTTTTGAGGTTTTAGGTGTAGGGACCCACACATTCTAGATCTCGATCATTTAGGAGGTGATGTAATCCGTACCACGCTCCGGCAGCCTTCCCCCCCTCCCCCGTGGAAGGAAGTCTTCTATAGAATACAGCTGGATCGCGAAACAATTATTGCACGGTGAAAACCCTTCCGTTCCCAACACATCTAATGTTTCTTCTCCCATGATCAAATGCTTACTCATTTAGGTATCTCCAGTGACGTGCCCAAGGGAGGGTTGGTGGGGTCATTACCCCATTTGACACAGTCCTTAAAAAAAAGAACGTCAAAAACAGGAAAATATGGCAAAATGAGGACTGACCACCAAAAATAGTATGCGTAACCCCTCTCCCTGCCGAAAATCGTTGACACGCCACTCTTTATCTCGGACACATTTTTAAAAACAACTCACCAGAAAGTTTTATAATTTCGTATTACAGACTGAAGTAATGCACCTTTAACACGATCAAATGAATCATGAACAAGTCCTTGAATTGAATGCTTAAAAGGAAATGATGTCAGAGACAACGCCATTTTTCTCTTGTATCCAAGGTTCGGTCAAAGAATTTCTATTTAGGAATGGTTCTAATTAACGCGCATTTATATCCTCAGTATATTCTAGAACGTTGCGCAGATAATTGATTTATAAATATTGCCAGTAGTTCCACTCCACTTATTGAAGAACATTCCCTCTCTCGCCTTCCAGAGATTAAAAATTACAACGAATTGCTCTACGTGTGGCGATACCTTTGCTGTGCAGCTTCCAAATGCTGACAAGTCTCTACATAGTGCTCAAGTTTGCTGCGACAATACTGAAAGGTCAAGAAAAGTTTACGTGCAATATTATAAACAACAGGGTTATAGAACATTCTCCGTCTTGCCTTGATAAGTATTTCTCCCCTTAAATTATCGTCACATTACTCAAAAACCAAAAATCCTAGTTTTATCTAATGTAAACAGAAATATTTCCTGAAGGTGTGTGTGTGTGTGTCGGGGGGGGGGGCTCGAGCCCCCTAATTCCCACCTTGGATACGCGCTATTAACAATAACAGGGTTATAGAACAATCTTCGTCTTGCCTCGATAATTGTATCTCTTTAAATTATCATCACATTATTCAAGAAGACAAGAACCTAATTTTATCTAGTGTAAACTAAAATATTTCCTTTCCTGGGGAGGGGGGCTCGAGCCACCTGATTCCCACCTTGGATACGCGCTATTAATAATAAGAGGGTTATAGAACATTCTTCGTCTTGCCTCGACAATAATTTCTCCTTAAATTATCATCATAGGCCTATTATTCAAGAAGACAAATACCTAATTTTATCTAGTGTAAACTGAAACATTTCCTGGAGTGTGGGGTCGAGCCACCTGATCCCCACCTTGGATACGCGCTATTAACAATAACAGGGTTATAGAACATTCTCCGTCTTTTCTCGATAATTATTTCTCTCAAATTATCATCACATTATTCAAGAAGACTAAATCCTAATTTTATGTAGTATAAACAGAAAAAAATCCTACGGGGGGGGGGGGCTTGAGCCCCTTGATTTCCACCTTGGATACGCACTATTAACAATAACAAGGATACAAAACATTCTCCGTATTGCCTCGATAATTATTTCTCTCCTTAAATTATCGTCACATTATCTTATTTCACACCACAAGAAACCAAAAACCTCATTTTATCTAGTGTAAACCGAAAACTTTCGGGGGGAGGCTCGAGCCCACTAAGACCTCTCCTTGGATACGTGCCTGGCTCAGTACACCATGGTTATGGTTATTCCGCGTGTTTTGAAGTTATATTGAGTCTGTAGTTGAAATTTGTCTCACGAAGAACGCTTCACTGTAAAGCGAACGGACTCCTTTCAGTCCTCTTCTGCAACGATGATGACGTCATGCGCCGGAAGGGAGAGTTTTCAGGATCGGCTTGCATCCACCTCTTTAGTCTTTACACCATGGGTTCAAGTTATACCTGGGACCCGCAACACATATATAATAAAAGACCATCACAACGAAATCCTCAAAGGCCGATTCTATGAAGAAGAACTTAGCAAAACTAAACAGCCTGACACATATCTCATAGAAAAAGTCATCCGCAAGAAAGGCAACAAGATACTGGTCAAATGGCTAGGTCACCCAGAAAAAAACTGGATCAAAGCAGACAAAGTGATACTATGAACACCTGGGAGATTAAGAAAAATGGCAATCTGCTACCTGATAATATTCGTTGTCTTATTGTTGGGCCATCGGGTTGTGGTAAGACTACGCTACTGGTTGATAATTTTTTACTGAAACCTAACTGGTTAGACTGGAAAAACAGGCACTTGTACGTCTTTTCTAAGAGCTTAGAACAATTAAAATATCAGCAGCTGATGAAGCTATACAATGGACTGGATATAGCCACTTTTGAATCAGATGTTAAGCCACTCCATGACTGTCTCGATAACTCTGTTGTTGTGTTTGATGACATTATGCTGGATAATCAAAACGAGGTTCGAAATTTCTTTACACATGGGCGGCACAAAGAGATAGATTGCCTCTACCTGGCGCAGACCTTTTCTAAAATACCGAAACAGCTGCTACGGGACAACAGCAATTTCATATGTGCGTTTCGTCAAGATCATACTAACCTCAAACACATACATGACGAGTATGTAGGTGCAAACTTAAGCTACAACGATTTTTCTAATTTTTGTGGTAGGTCCTGGAACCAGGACAGCTACGGGTTTGTCACAATTGATATGAGAAGAAAGCCCAATAGTGGTAAATATAGAAGTAAAATCAATGATTTTCTAGACGTAGAGACGTATATAAACAACCATGAAACGACCAATCATTGATTAACTAACTAACTCTCTAGCCTTCTTAAACCCGAAGGTTCATGGCTGCAGCAACACAGGCCTTCAATCTTTCCCTATCTTGAGCAAGTTCTATATACTCTTTTCCATCCCTACCGATTTCCCTTAGGTCCATTTCAACCTTGTCCCTAAATCTTCGTCTTGGCCTTCCTACAGGTCTCTTACCATCAGGTTTCCAAACAAGAATCCTGTAAACTCCTCTTTCCTCTCCCATTCGTGCCACGTGGCCTGTCCACCTAAGTCTTCTTGATTTAATTATTCTAATAATATCTGGACATGAATACAAATTATGTAGTTCTAAATGATGTAACCTTCTCCACTCACCTGTCTCCTCATCCCTTTTAGGTCCAAATATTTTCCTAAGGATCTTATTTTCAAATACTCTCAATTTATGTTCCTCTTTCAATGTAAGGGACCAAGTATCACACCCATATAATACTACAGGCAAAATTACTGTTTTGTATATTTTAACCTTTAGTTTCTTAGATATTAAACGAGAAGACAAAAGTTTATGAAGAGAGAAGTAACATGCATTTCCTGAATTAAGCCTACTTTTTATTTCCTCTTTAATATAATTTTCATTTGTTAATATTACTCTTAAGTATTTGAATTTGGAAACTGGTTCAAACGAGTTGTTATCAATAATTAGATTTTGATTATTACCTAACACTTGGTTTCGGCCTGTAAGTATATATTTAGTTTTCTCTTTGTTAACTTTTTAACCTATCTCTTTAGCAGTTTTGAAAAATATTTTAGCATTATTCTTAATTGTATTCACATCATCCCCCAGTAAGTCTACATCATCTGCATATGCTAACAACTGAGTCACACCATTTAATTTTAGTCCTTCTTTAGTTTCTTTTACCTTCCTAACAGCATATTCTAAGGCAAAATTAAAGAGCAATGGAGATAATGCATCTCCTTGTTTTAACCCATCATGAATTGTAAATTTGTCAGACATATTAATACCCACACGAATTTTACTTTCTGTTTCACTGGTGCATATTTTTAATCATACTAAGAAGCTTCTTAGGTATTCCAAACTCTACTAATATATTATATAATTTATCTCTTTTGACCAAATCATATGCTTTTTTGAAATCAATGAATAGCTGATGGACATTTTGATTATATTCCCACTTTTTTTTCAAGTGTCTGTCTGATGTGAAAAATTTGCTCTGTACTTGATCTGTTACGTTTAAATCCACATTGATAATCACCTATAATTTCATTAGCATATGGGGTTAGTCTTGTTAAAATAATGTTAGATAATATTTTATATGTTGTTGAGAGTAGAGAAATTCCACGGTAATTATTGCAGTTCATTTTATCACCTTCTTTAAACACAGGAACAATTATGGATTCTTTCCACTGTTGAGGGGTTTCTTCTTTATTCCATATTAAAGAAATTAATTTATGAATTTGACATATTAATGAATTTCCACCATATTTAATTAACTCAGCTGGTATTAAATCAATGCCAGGTGCTTTGTTATTCCTTAGCCTTTTAATAGCATCTTTAACTTCAGTCAAGTTAGGTTCTGGAACTAAAGGTTCTGCTGTGTAGACTTCATTTACTTCTGATTTATCTCCTACATGGAAATTTAAAAGATCATTAAAGTAGTTCTTCCATCTATTTAGAATATCGCTTAGGTCAGCTAGAAAATCACCGTCTTTATCAAGTTTACTTTAGGTTGCCACCCCTTTCTAAACTCATTTACACCTTTATATAAATCTCTGATATTTTTATTTTTGCTGTTTGTTTCAATTTCGTTAATTTTGCTTTTCAAGTAATCTCTTTTTTTACTTCTAAACGTGCGGTTATATTATTCTATTATAATTGTTTAGATTTGTATCATCAGAGTTATTTAACCACCTAAGTCTAGCCTGATTTCTTATTTCTATTAGATTATGACATTCATTATCAAACCATGGCTTACTTTTTCTCGGTTTATGGTATCCTATACTTTCTTTAGCTGCTGATTCTATTGCATTACGTATGTGCTCCCAATTCTTATTTACGTCAGTTTCATTTATATTTTCATCATCATTTAAATCCTGCAAAATATCAAATCTATTTGACAGTTTAATTTGGTAATCCTTCTTAATTCTTTCATCAGTAAACTTTCCTGTATCAAATTTTATATCTTTTAGATTTTGTTGCTTATGATTTATCACTGAGTGTCTTTCTCTTAATTTAGCAATTACTAAATAATGGTCACTGGCACAGTCAGCACCTCTATGTGTACGAACGTCAATTATACTAGTATGCCTTCTCTTATCAACGAGAATATGATCTATCTGATTATGATTTTTACCATCTGGAGAAGACCAGGTATATTTATGGATATCTTTATGTTTAAAAGTGGTATTTTTCACAATTAAATTCTTTGAGGTTGCAAAAGTAATCAATCTTATACTATTATCATTACTTAATTCATGAAGACTTTCTTTACCAATCGTAGGTTTAAATGTCTCTTCTTTGCCAATCTGTGCATTACAGTCACCTAACAGAATTTTCATATCATACTGAGAAAATTTATCAAAGACCTTTTCTAACTCTGTATAAAAATCATCTTTAGTATAATCATCTTTTTCTTCCGTTGGTGCATGTATGTTTATTAAAATAATTTTACACCACCTACCCTGTAAAACTGCATATGATATCCTATCATTAATAAATTCTAGTGTTTCAAGAGCCGAGATAATTCAATTATTTATAAAAAAGCCTGTTCCAAAATTATGATTTTCAGTACCACCATAGAAAAAAGTATAATTTTTAGTTTTACAATTCCCTTCTCCTGGCCACCTAAATTCCTGGACAGCTACTACATCTAATTTATACTTAACTATCTCATTACCTGTACATTGAAATGCCCCAGGCCGGTAAAGGTTCAGAACATTCCAGGTGCCTAATTTAATATCCTTATTCCTAATGTAGATCTTATCCTTAGACCAGGGACCTCCCAAAGTAGTCCCCACCTGGATATCCGAAAAGGGGACTATTTTACCTCCGGAATATTTTACCTTGGGAACATCCATGGCCTTATATTGCTGATTCTTGACATGGCTTTTTACAGAGTAGAGTTGTCAGCTCTACGCCTAACCCCCAATATGAACTACTACACAAGACAAACACAAACACATTAGACAGCACAATTACTACACAAGACGAACACAAACTCATTAGACAGCACAATTACTACACAAGACACACACAAACACATCACAACTATAACATAATATAAACACAAACACACCACAACTACTACACAATATAAACATAAACAAACTACACACCACAACTACTACACAAGACAAACTAAAATAATGCTTATTGTAATTATAGAAATGAAAGTAATGGGAGAATGATACATGTATATGGTCGTTCTTGTTGACTGTGGAAAAATGAAGTTGACCTTTTGTTATTATTAGGGAAGGGATTTTAAGGTGCAAAATTATGGTCAGGAAAGGGAAAAAAAGGTTCTGAAAATGTTTTGAAAAAGGTGCTGATAAAATGCCTTTATTCAATGCTCTCTTTTTCTGTGCCTTCTGTACATAATGTGCGCAGACCGCGTAGAGAACTGTGTTTCTGCCGAATAGGTTTTGTTTCAGTTTGTGTTTTCTCTCGCGGGCTTTGCTACGTTATCTTGGGAACTATTGGGGCTGCAATTACAATCCTCACAAAAAGTTTGGATATTCTTATATTAGGCACACAAGTTTCGAACATTACTATATTAGGTAATAGGTGATAGGCATGGTGGTATGCAACCACACATGGTATCTGTCTGGTGGACGTTCTCGTCTTTTCGCCGATATATGCCACCATGCCTATCACCTATTACCTATAGTAATGAAACAAAACCGATCTTAAATTAAGAGACTATCTTGTAAAAAGATTCAAAGGATGGAAATCAGAGATCCGAGGTTTTTATGAACAACACAAGCGCACAGAACAGCCTATTATTGATGCTATTTGTGAACTGGGTAAAAATATCAAAACTGTTACAGAGCATAACCAAAATTTGATCACAGAGCTTGTGCCGGTATTTGCTGAAACATATTAGAGTATCCAATCACCCCCCTTTCTAGTATTCATACACCTAGTCCTGTTCGTCCTCGAAGAATCGAAGCTAGTCAGGATCCTATTGAATTGGGTCTTCTTGCTCAAAAATATTTAAGCACACCTAAAGACAACAAAGACGAGGTCTTCGGTTTATATTCTGACACAGAGCGTGACGGTAGCATCATACATAAAATTGGAAATTTTAGAGTTACGTTTATGGGCGATGATCTGATTGTATATTCAGAATCTCATCTTGGAGAAAGAGGAGGTTTTGTTAAGTATCCTGGAACACCTGGATTGTGGGAACTGATGACTCGTAAACGGCCTGACGACAATACAGATCAAGACTATGAGCACTACAAAGAAATACTAATAAAATCGGATGCCCTGTACCAAAACAACAACCCTACACAAAGAAGAGTCAAGTCTAGCAGTGGAGCAAAATACAACAAATTAATCAAGCCCATATGGACGCAGATCAAGACAGGTAGCGGGATCAAACATTACAACACCCTGCCTAAAGAATTTGTCTGGGTTGACGATGTAAGAAAACTAATAGATAGGCTGCTCGTCATAGCTGGCCGAGAAAATGCCGGTAACCACAACTTTTACAACGAAAAAGTCGGAATTATGGATACGATAGCCACCAAATTGTCCAATTTCATAGTCAACGACACTAAGGGGATTGGACATCTTATAAAAATTATTAATACTCTGCCGCCTAAATTTTGGAATATCTCTGAGGGTCGGGGGCTGGTTAATGACATCATAAACAAGCTGCCATTTAAGCTACACATACCAGGCTATCAGTATTGTGGTCCCGGTACCAAACTAGACCATAGACTAAACTGAGGGGACCCTGGTGTTAATTCCCTAGACGCTGCTTGTAGAGACCATGACATAGCACACAACACACATACCGATCTTGACAAGCGACATGTGACAGACAAAAAATTAGAAGAGGCTGCATTCGCTAGATTAGTAAGCAGAGAAGCTTCTTTGGATGAAAAAATAGTAGCGTTGGGGAGCAACCATAGCTATGAACACCAAACAAAAACTAGGGTGGGGGTTGTAACAGACTAAATAAACTGGCCCAGCAATAAGTGTTACGACTTAAATTTAAACCACTTAATTAACCTATGTAATCCCAGAATATGTATATAATAAACCTACGATGAAGGCCAAGGGTTTTATGTATCAGGTACCTTATTTAGGTCTTAAATCTCTTGGTACTATCGATAGTTTTTTAACCAAGAAACAGCGCAAAAAGAAAAGCTCTTGTCTTGCCAAAGGCCATGGTATGAAGTTGTTACTTAGTACCCCCCAATTAAAAAAATTACAGCAATCCAGAAAATAATCACATGTAGGTGGCTTTATATTTAGTATCCCGGCTATCTTAGCTGCACTCGGTGCAGTTGGTATATTAGCAGGGGGATATGCTGCCATAGCAAAAACAGTAATAGATGCCAAGAAGAATAAGGCCGAATTAGGAGAACAAAGACGCCATAATCTGGCCATAGAAAAACAAGGCAAAGGTCTTAAAAGAGTCATAAATAAGTTTAAAAAAAACAAGCGCCCCTTACCAACCAAGATATTGAAGCTTTAATCTAACCACTGGGCATCAAAAATTTTAGAGGTGTGTACATGTCTGATTCTTTACCAAAACAACCGCTCAAAAAAGAGTGTGGCATAGTCAATTTGGATAGCTATAAAAATCAGGGCGTTTGTGTTCGATTCGTTTGGGGGGATTCCACTTAATAATGTAGTAAAATATCTAAAATCTCATAATCTGTATTACAATGACGATCGTATTCAAAATTTTGAAGATATTAATTGTGGACAACTGTGTTTATCTGTTCTTAGATATCTGTCCCAAATAAATAAAACATCAATTGAAGATTTTCAAAAGGCCCTGTGGTATCTAAAACATCATGGGCATATTCCATCTGACCAGCCAGAATTTAATCTTAAAACTCAAACTACATGATGATATTATGTATCCCAAATCAATAGCTCTTAGAGCATTCTACGGCATGTACTTGATCCCTAATATTACACACCATAACAACACAATCACAGTTGGGGATCAAAAAATTGTCATCCCTCTAGGGCAGTATAATATATCTACTTTAAATGCTCAGTTACCTAGTGGTGTTGTCTTAACTCAAAATTCTGTCAAGCACAGAGTAGAGATTGTGTCTGCTACATAGACAGTGGATCTGGGTACTATAGCAGAGCTATTAGGCTTCCAGAACAACACAAAACTTGAACCAGTCATCAAACACACTCCTGTTAATATACCTAAATACTTGGCCATAGAGAGTCTGAATATTCATTGTAATGTGGCCGAGGATATGATCACCAAATCAGATGGCATAGGCACTCACAAACAAACTGGCATCATTGCAACATTCAAACCTAACTCTGAATTTATGGAGCCAATCATCTACACTGCATCACCAACATTATATTTTCCGGTGTGCCATAATAGAATCGACTACATTGAGATGGTGGTCACTAACGAAAAAGATGAATTAGTTGATTTTGCCGGAGCCACAACAACAGCCATCATAGAGATTAATGTATAAATAAAATACATACTAAAAAATGAAGCATATCGAAAGCTACGAGCTACAGTCGTTCCCTCCGAACCGTAGGACCTTTGCCAATTTGAATCAGCCCAACACAGAGATTGAGGTTGACCTTGACGTAGGGGATGGCTTTATACACCCCCACAGAGCAGACCTACATATCAAGTTTGATGTTGTCAAGCTCGATGTCACATATTATTCTGTTGACTCAAATATAAGACTAGTAGACAATTTTGTACCGCATCTGTTCTCTCAAATTGAGATCCGAAAGCATGGTGTTGTCATAAACAGAGTAGACTATCCTGGTATTACCTCTACAGCTTTGGCCACACTGAATTTATCCAAGACCGAGGCCTCGTACTACAAAATCGGTGGATTTGAGGCTGGCGATAAAATAATAACCAAGAGCCACACTGTACTGTTTCCAATGCGCCTGTTACCTGGATTCTTCTCAGATTACATAGACATTATGTGCAAGGGTGGTTTAAGAATCACATTTCGAAGAGCCGTCAATGATAATAATGCTTTGATGCGGTACAGTACATTAAACTCTACTGGGGCGGCTCTGCCTAATACCCTACCTGACGAAGGCAAATGTCTTATTCAGACTATGGAGCTAAGAATCCCGGTTGTTGAATACGAAGCCAGTTATGCTCTTAAATACAAAGCAGATATACTAAAAAATCCACAGGTGCCTTTACAATTTTATACATATCAATGTGTCCAGAAGCCTGCCACTGGTAGCTATTACGAATTCGATGCTACGAATTAATTTTCTAGTATACAATATGACATGCCAGATTTTGTGGTGGTGCTGTTTCAGACTGGTCGAGACAACAACCAGCAACAAAATTCAAGTAAGTTCGATAACTGCAATATCAAACACATATATCTTAAAAACGGCAGAAACGAGGTGTTTCCTAGAGAAAATTATAATTTAGACATGTCCAAGTATGATTTTCTTAAATTATACGAGGCCTACACAGCATACAAAAAAGTCACTACTGGCAATACCGACATGTATTACTCACCCGATGAATTCAAAGCACAGTGACCGATGTTTATAATCAACACCTCAAAACGCAAGCAGGTTGTAGTTAATGACAGGACAAACATTAAAATAATCTGTGAATTCCATGATACACCACCTGCCGACACCATATGCAGTGTTATTCTTATAGGTCAGAAATCATATGTTTATGATATAAGAAACGAAAGAGTCGCAGAGCAATTCTAGAAAGCCTATGCATAATGCATTGTCTTAGTACTAGATATACAAGTTGAGCCCGGTGCCCAATTAAAATATTCGGGTTAACATATTAATACTCTGAACTGTCAAGTATTTAAGCACACTTGTCAGAGTATTACACTAAAGGCAATAAGCTCATATGAGCATCTTGGCCTAGTTTTAAGTGTAGTCAAAACAATGCCAAGAGGGCCATATTTTTTACGATCCTATAGACAACAATCTGACAGATGCAGCTTTTGTACGTGTAGCCAAATCAATCTGAGGGGGGTTATACTTTTCACGGGAAATCCCCGAGGGCTATTTTACTAAATGTTTGGATTCAACGGAGTAGCACACTGTAGCCAATAAGCTTATATAAGCATCTTGACATAGTTTGAAGTGTAGCCAAAACCAGTCTGAGGGGAGTCATACTTTTGTGTTCCAGTAATGTCGTATTATATACTACTAAATGAGATCTATCCACTCGAATCCTCCGTTTGGAAGTTTTTGTATCATTACAAATCCGTAGAGATTGTTTACGTCAGCGTAAAATATGTAATTCCACCATCTTTTCAAAAAAGAGTTCAATAACATTCAGTCCGCGATATATATATGGTTTATCTATCCTATCCTGCCAAACAACAACATATCCAAAACTATTTGGATCATAAAGCTGGTACGGTGTTGTGGAAGAAAATTTGGGAACCGGATCGCAATAAGACAATGGTTTGAGAAAAGCCTCAAAGTCTGTAATATTAATGGCCGGATGTTCGAACAAGGCCTTGTGCATTTTAAAATGTTCGAATTCATTTGCTCTGGGCATCAACATGCGAGCCGGTCTGTTGACTCTACAGTAGACTTTATGTTCAGCAAGTTTTTGTTTGGCAATTTCTTGATTTTTGAAATATTGGTAATTACGTCGGTCAAGATCGTCGAATACGGTGAAACACCTTGGACAAACTTCGATGTGTGCACAAAACTTAGTTGTTTGGCTTCTGACCAAGCGGGAGAGTGAACGAATTAGCGTGTAATGATGAACATCATCGTCAGCAATGAGAAGCAGATTGATTTCCATGGCTTCGTCATCAACAATATTAGTTATCCTAACAGGATGCACAAAATGCTTAACTGAAGCATACGAATATACATTTATAGCTAATCGTTTTCCTTCTCTATTTCGTGCCCTGTTTTCAAACTTTGTTATGTCAGAAATAGCAACAGGGTATTTGATGCCTGTCATAGCATATTCAATCTCGTCGATATATTTCTTATAGTGACTAACCTTTTCCGGATGATTTGAACAATGAATCGGGTGAAGCGCCGCTAAAATGCATCACATAAAACACTTATTGTCGGTGTTATAAATGTTTAGAACGGCTCTCTTATGCTGAATTTCTACAGGAAGTGGAACGTAGCTTGAAGAAGAAAAAGGTGTAAATTTGTTTACATAAGCGATTAATCTGTGAGGACTTCTACATAAAGACCAACCTGATCCCTTAGCCTCGAGTAGTGTAATTGGCTATAATACTGGGACGAGAAATGATGAGCCCCCCTCAGGCAGATTTGGCTACACTTAAAACTAGCTCAAGATGTGCATATGAGCTTATTGCTCAAGTGTGGTACTCTGTCTAACCCAATATTTTTGTAAAAATGCCCTCGGGAATTTACCGTGAAATGATGAGCCCCCTCAGATTGATTTGCCTACACTTACAAAAGCTACATCTGTGAGATTGTTGTCCATAAGCTTGTTAAAAATATGCCCCTCTTGATATTGTTTTTGCTAGACTTAAAACTAAGCCAAAAAGCCACCCACACCCACCCACCTACACCCACACATATTTACTTCCGGTCCACTTCCGGTTATACAGTATAACTTAGAATAGACAAGATTGGACAAGACAGGACAAGAATAGACAAGATTCAACAAGACAGGACACAATATTACAGGTTAGGACCAATCCAGACAAGATTAAACAAGACAGGACAAGAATAGACAAGATTGGACAAAACAGAACAAGAATAAACAAGATTGGACAAGACAGGACAAGAATAGACAAGATCGGACAAGACAGAACAAGAATAAACAAGATTAGACAAGACAGGACAAGAATAGACAAGATTCAACAAGGCAGGACACAATATTACAGGTTAGGACCAGTCCAGACAAGATTCAACAAGACAGGACCAGTCCAGACAAGATTCAACAAGACAGGACAAGAATAGACAAAATTGGACCAGACAGGACAAAAATAGACAAGATTCAACAAGACAGGACAAGAATAGACAAGATTCAACAAGGCAGGACACAATATTACAGGTTAGGACCAGTCCAGACAAGATTCAACAAGACAGGACAAGAATAGACAAAATTGGACAAGACAGGACAAAAATAGACAAGATTCAACAAGACAGGACAAGAACAGACAAGATTCAACAAGGCAGGACACAATATTACAGGTTAGGACCAGTCCAGACAAGATTCAACAAGACAGGACAAGAATAGACAAAATTGGACAAGACAGGACAAAAATAGACAAGATTCAACAAGACAGGACAAGAATAGACAAGATTCAACAAGGCAGGACACAATATTACAGGTTAGGACCAATCCAAATAAGATTGGATAAGATAGGACAAGAATAAATAAGATTGGACAATTAATAAATAGAAATTTTGATTAGCCAGAACAAACAAAGTTTTGATTGGCTAAAGCAAGCAAGGTTTTGATTGGTCCGACAAAACTATATAAATCAGTGCACAGTGCTGTTTGTTACCATTGCCTGATCGGCAGTGGAACCCACAAGTTGGGGGGCAGAATCTGAACAGGCTCTACCAAACTGTAGGAGACTTGAAGCATACAGTCTGGTAGAATAACCCAAGTAAGATCATAGGAACAGTATACACTGGTGCAGTAAAAGTCAATTTTTGGCAGGGTGGCCAAAGACCAAAGTGGTTCCTAAATACAAAATAATTAATATCTCAAGAACTAATTGACATAGAGCTATGCAGTTTTTTTGTCTGCATAAGAAACTGGGCAAGAGTAGTGCTGTTTTTACATGATATGCTGTTCAATCAGGTTCCTAGGCATGTAGTTGAAGGCAGAAAGGCAGAACTATACCGGTGAATGACAGGTTTACAAATTTTTGGGATTTTATAGATACAAGACCTGTGCTCTCTGCAAAAGTTGCATGTTTTATAAGATCCTCAAGATTTACTAGGGAAACACTTACAGAATTTATAAATAAGTGGTATCATATCCTATACAAGGATATATACAAATATATGAAGGAAAGCATGTGTATAAGAGTTGAACTGTATGAGAAGCTATGCAATATTGATGAACCCAGTGATATTGATGTGCACAAGTTGGGAAATGCCCTGGGTGATTTTGCAAATATGCTGGGACAAATCCCACCCTGTACTGCTGGACCTTCCGGAAGCAATAATGAAATTATTGATGACAGGTATTTCTGGTGGCTCCCAGGTCAAGATATGTACAAGACATTTGTACCATGCACTGTGTTTGAGAAGGAGATGTACCTCAAAATGCTTAGAAGAATTATGCTTAATGATTTATTTGGATGCATGTCTCATGACACTCGTCCAAATTATGCAGCATACTCTGAGGAATTGAATGTTCTCATCAGGAGATTCAAAAATTACAACAGGCACAATATTGCTGTGATTCCAAATATTGTTGGAGGCAACACACCTGCACCTTGGCTGTGTCAGTGTATTCTGTTCACTGTTGATGTTGCATTTCAGTGCGGGCACATATTTTGCAGATATTGTTTCCTAAACAGGATTGTCGAGAACAAGGCCTCGTGCTGCCCAAAATGCAACAGTGCAAATAATAGGACTTATGTGATACACAACTGGATATGCAGCAGTTGCCAGAGGCCTGTACACCATCCCAAAATTTCACTATCTGAGGAATTGTACTGCAGGGCGTGCTGTCCTGGAGACTATACAGAGCTTCTGAAAACATGCTGTTGACATTCAAAAACATTTACAGGTTCAGGGATTATTTCAACATACAAGCAGCTCTATGAAGCAATGCAGATGCTGATCTTGACAAGTTGATAAACAGTGGCAATCATGTTATATTTGTGGCTGATTATGATGTGCCTGGTGATTTGAAGATACTAACACCCAACAGATACAGTGCATCCATAGATTGGAATATTTGTATCTTGTTCTACAAGAAAGATCACAGATATAAATTATTACCCAATGTTCCAATAGATTGTTTCCTGCTCCCAGGATATTTTGCATTACAAATAGGAAACAGGATATACAAAACAAGATATGATGACAAGTTTGTTGCAAGAAGCTGGCCTGCACTATACAGCTCTGGCCTGTTTGTTGTGGATCTGCAGAACAGCATATTTAAAACACATCTATACTCTGAATTCCTAGAGTGCCCAAACAGGTGTGTGTATTTTACAAATTATTACAATCTGTCAAAATTGCTGTCAGGTCCATGCTACAAGGGCCCATATTATCATAGACTTTCAGATGTGGACATTATTAAATTGACAAGAATTGTCAAGAAAGAAATTAAGATTGCACCCGACCCCTACAAGTATATCCAGAATGTTTTGAACCTGCCATACACAGATAACTGGGCAATATATGTGAATTTCCTAACACACAACAAGACCTGCAACATGCTCTTCTATTGCCTGAAATTGCTGGGAGAGATACACAAGAATTGCAGAGTCTGTATAGGTGCAGTATGGTACAGAATCTTACAGAATGATCCTGTATCTGTACAAGATTATAAGTATTATCATTGTACACTCGACATGTACAAGAATAATAATCACTCTCAGCAGAGAGTACCCTTCAAGATTGCCCAGCAGTATAATCCAGAATTGCCCAATCTGCTGTATGAATACACTCAAATTGTGGATGGCCCTGTCCTGTTGTATGTCTGGACAAATATTATTAATTTCTGGACACAGGTTGTTATGATGTTTCATGAATTATGTTCATATGTGCCTAAATATTTAAATTTTGTAAAAAATTAACTGTTACAGTTACAGTTCCATCTGAAGCAATCTATAATGTTTCCAGTTGGAACTTTGATTGGGAAGCATCTGAAAATCATAGAATCCCTTGGGTTTTGTAGAATTTGTGAACCAGTACCCATAATAGGTAAAATTTATACAATAATAAAAAACAACAAAATACCCCACAATTCTCCTGTAGGTGTTATACTTGTGGCACTCAAAATCTGTAATACATCTCAAGTTCAGATATTTGAAGCCGTGTGTGCTGTCAAGTGCCCAGTGAAACTCTGTCTCAGTGTTGATGGCAAACACATCATGCTCTGACAGTGTTAAGAATCTAATTTTGAAATCCTCAACAAGGGATTCAGATCTAATATATCTTGCAATATTTCTTCTATCAAAAAATGACATTTATGCTAAGAATATATGAATATTGTTCCTATCTAGAAAATTACACACAACAGGTCTCATAACAGGATCACAAGTTTTAATTTTCTGACCCAACAGATACATCAAGACCTCATTCATGTCAACAATTCTCCTGTTGTGGAAATTTTGCCTGCTAACAAAATCTAACCCAGAATACACCATGCCTGTATTTGTAGTTATAAACTTAAATGCATCAAAACAGCTTAGACAAATCTCACAATTGAAATGTTTCCAGTTTGAAGTCTGGTCAAAAAGCATATAAAAATTGTACAGTGCTGTGAATTTTGTGTTTGTGAACCAGTAATTGTTCCTGAAGGAATCAAAGCACACTGCTGAACCCAACTGATATTTTTTATTAAGCATAGAGTTTTGATTTGAACCCCAAGAAATTTTATATAATAAACCAACAACAAAAATGCCAAAGCCAAACATATTTACACACTAAGTATATACACTAAATATACAAAGCACACTGCTGAACCCAACTGATATTTTTTATTAAGCATAGAATTTTGATTTGAACCCCAAGAAATTTTATATAATAAACATAACAAAATTCTAATATTTATTTTTGTTTAACAGGTACAACAAGTTCTGAGCACATAAGCAGTTTCTGAGGAATACAAGGCAGCAGCAGCAGCAAGCAAGTAACTTATAGAAGGCAGTGTGTATCCTATCTAATTGCATGGATAATCTTGACACAGGATTTTTTGAGAGAAGATGTATTTCAAAATACATAAAATCTAAGTCACTTGTTGATGATTTAAAGCTTAGATTCTTTGGCCTGTCTGAGTATGACCTGTTTGCTGTGCAGAATGAGACCGAGATGCAGTGGGTGCTTGCCAGTGACAGGCCATTCCAATGCCTGTATCTGAAGTTTATCAGCGAGTTTGAAAAATTTATGTACAGCAGGTGCAGGAGAATTGTTGGATCCTTTGTTAATTTTTATACAGACAGGTGCCATTATTATTTAAGGTTGAAATTGTTTGACAATTATTGGTTCAACAATTGCTAGGAGTATTGTTTAGAGTATAGGATGTGCATGATTGCATCTCAGAGTTCAAATTGGAGACATTATAAATATTCAAATAAAATTATTAACAGGATATCTAAAGATAAGAAGATTGAATTTGTTACAACTGATAATGGGAATTTGTACAGTGGTGAAGATTTCAATCCAGAGTTTGTATCATATTCCAAGTGTATATGTTTGAATGAGCTTGTTATGTATTTCATAAGGCAAAAATTTAGAGATTGCACTTAGGATTGTATTGTTGAGGCACTGGGGCAGAATAATTTGCATGACATATGCAACTGAGGGAGAGTTTTGTCCAGCCTCTCAGTGTGATTTCAATGTATTTTAGGCACAGGAATCTGGCAGTTGGGCATCAACCCGCAGCAGGCAGCCCTGATTATTTCAGCAGAAACAGCAATCAAGGTAAATAAATATTTGCTGCAAGTGTAAATTGCATGTTTTCCATGGATAATCCTGACTCTGAAATGATGAGCCCCCCTCAGGCAGATTTAGCTACACTACAGGATTATCCATGGAAAACATGCAATTTACACTTGCAGCAAATATTTATTTACCTTGATTGCTGTTTCTGCTGAAATAATCAGGGCTGCCTGCTGCGGGTTGATGCCCAACTGCCAGATTCCTGTGCCTAAAATACATTGAAATCACACTGAGAGGCTGGACAAAACTCTCCCTCAGTTGCATATGTCATGCAAATTATTCTGCCCCAGTGCCTCAACAATACAATCCTAAGTGCAATCTCTAAATTTTTGCCTTATGAAATACATAACAAGCTCATTCAAACATATACACTTGGAATATGATACAAACTCTGGATTGAAATCTTCACCACTGTACAAATTCCCATTATCAGTTGTAACAAATTCAATCTTCTTATCTTTAGATATCCTGTTAATAATTTTATTTGAATATTTATAATGTCTCCAATTTGAACTCTGAGATGCAATCATGCACATCCTATACTCTAAACAATACTCCTAGCAATTGTTGAACCAATAATTGTCAAACAATTTCAACCTTAAATAATAATGGCACCTGTCTGTATAAAAATTAACAAAGGATCCAACAATTCTCCTGCACCTGCTGTACATAAATTTTTCAAACTCGCTGATAAACTTGAGATACAGGCATTGGAATGGCCTGTCACTGGCAAGCACCCACTGCATCTCGGTCTCATTCTGCACAGCAAACAGGTCATACTCAGACAGGCCAAAGAATCTAAGCTTTAAATCATCAACAAGTGACTTAGATTTTATGTATTTTGAAATACATCTTCTCTCAAAAAATCCTGTGTCAAGATTATCCATGCAATTAGATAGGATACACACTGCCTTCTATAAGTTACTTGCTTGCTGCTGCTGCTGCCTTGTATTCCTCAGAAACTGCTTATGTGCTCAGAACTTGTTGTACCTGTTAAACAAAAATAAATATTAGAATTTTGTTATGTTTATTATATAAAATTTCTTGGGGTTCAAATCAAAATTCTATGCTTAATAAAAAATATCAGTTGGGTTCAGCAGTGTGCTTTGTATATTTAGTGTATATACTTAGTGTGTAAATATGTTTGGCTTTGGCATTTTTGTTGTTGGTTTATTATATAAAATTTCTTGGGGTTCAAATCAAAACTCTATGCTTAATAAAAAATATCAGTTGGGTTCAGCAGTGTGCTTTGATTCCTTCAGGAACAATTACTGGTTCACAAACACAAAATTCACAGCACTGTACAATTTTTATATGCTTTTTGACCAGACTTCAAACTGGAAACATTTCAATTGTGAGATTTGTCTAAGCTGTTTTGATGCATTTAAGTTTATAACTACAAATACAGGCATGGTGTATTCTGGGTTAGATTTTGTTAGCAGGCAAAATTTCCACAACAGGAGAATTGTTGACATGAATGAGGTCTTGATGTATCTGTTGGGTCAGAAAATTAAAACTTGTGATCCTGTTATGAGACCTGTTGTGTGTAATTTTCTAGATAGGAACAATATTCATATATTCTTAGCATAAATGTCATTTTTTGATAGAAGAAATATTGCAAGATATATTAGATCTGAATCCCTTGTTGAGGATTTCAAAATTAGATTCTTAACACTGTCAGAGCATGATGTGTTTGCCATCAACACTGAGACAGAGTTTCACTGGGCACTTGACAGCACACACGGCTTCAAATATCTGAACTTGAGATGTATTACAGATTTTGAGTGCCACAAGTATAACACCTACAGGAGAATTGTGGGGTATTTTGTTGTTTTTTATTATTGTATAAATTTTACCTATTATGGGTACTGGTTCACAAATTCTACAAAACCCAAGGGATTCTATGATTTTCAGATGCTTCCCAATCAAAGTTCCAACTGGAAACATTATAGATTGCTTCAGATGGAACTGTAACTGTAACAGTTAATTTTTTACAAAATTTAAATATTTAGGCACATATGAACATAATTCATGAAACATCATAACAACCTGTGTCCAGAAATTAATAATATTTGTCCAGACATACAACAGGACAGGGCCATCCACAATTTGAGTGTATTCATACAGCAGATTGGGCAATTCTGGATTATACTGCTGGGCAATCTTGAAGGGTACTCTCTGCTGAGAGTGATTATTATTCTTGTACATGTCGAGTGTACAATGATAATACTTATAATCTTGTACAGATACAGGATCATTCTGTAAGATTCTGTACCATACTGCACCTATACAGACTCTGCAATTCTTGTGTATCTCTCCCAGCAATTTCAGGCAATAGAAGAGCATGTTGCAGGTCTTGTTGTGTGTTAGGAAATTCACATATATTGCCCAGTTATCTGTGTATGGCAGGTTCAAAACATTCTGGATATACTTGTAGGGGTCGGGTGCAATCTTAATTTCTTTCTTGACAATTCTTGTCAATTTAATAATGTCCACATCTGAAAGTCTATGATAATATGGGCCCTTGTAGCATGGACCTGACAGCAATTTTGACAGATTGTAATAATTTGTAAAATACACACACCTGTTTGGGCACTCTAGGAATTCAGAGTATAGATGTGTTTTAAATATGCTGTTCTGCAGATCCACAACAAACAGGCCAGAGCTGTATAGTGCAGGCCAGCTTCTTGCAACAAACTTGTCATCATATCTTGTTTTGTATATCCTGTTTCCTATTTGTAATGCAAAATATCCTGGGAGCAGGAAACAATCTATTGGAACATTGGGTAATAATTTATATCTGTGATCTTTCTTGTAGAACAAGATACAAATATTCCAATCTATGGATGCACTGTATCTGTTGGGTGTTAGTATCTTCAAATCACCAGGCACATCATAATCAGCCACAAATATAACATGATTGCCACTGTTTATCAACTTGTCAAGATCAGCATCTGCATTGCTTCATAGAGCTGCTTGTATGTTGAAATAATCCCTGAACCTGTAAATGTTTTTGAATGTCAACAGCATGTTTTCAGAAGCTCTGTATAGTCTCCAGGACAGCACGCCCTGCAGTACAATTCCTCAGATAGTGAAATTTTGGGATGGTGTACAGGCCTCTGGCAACTGCTGCATATCCAGTTGTGTATCACATAAGTCCTATTATTTGCACTGTTGCATTTTGGGCAGCACGAGGCCTTGTTCTCGACAATCCTGTTTAGGAAACAATATCTGCAAAATATGTGCCCGCACTGAAATGCAACATCAACAGTGAACAGAATACACTGACACAGCCAAGGTGCAGGTGTGTTGCCTCCAACAATATTTGGAATCACAGCAATATTGTGCCTGTTGTAATTTTTGAATCTCCTGATGAGAACATTCAATTCCTCAGAGTATGCTGCATAATTTGGACGAGTGTCATGAGACATGCATCCAAATAAATCATTAAGCATAATTCTTCTAAGCATTTTGAGGTACATCTCCTTCTCAAACACAGTGCATGGTACAAATGTCTTGTACATATCTTGACCTGGGAGCCACCAGAAATACCTGTCATCAATAATTTCATTATTGCTTCCGGAAGGTCCAGCAGTACAGGGTGGGATTTGTCCCAGCATATTTGCAAAATCACCCAGGGCATTTCCCAACTTGTGCACATCAATATCACTGGGTTCATCAATATTGCATAGCTTCTCATACAGTTCAACTCTTATACACATGCTTTCCTTCATATATTTGTATATATCCTTGTATAGGATATGATACCACTTATTTATAAATTCTGTAAGTGTTTCCCTAGTAAATCTTGAGGATCTTATAAAACATGCAACTTTTGCAGAGAGCACAGGTCTTGTATCTATAAAATCCCAAAAATTTGTAAACCTGTCATTCACCGGTATAGTTCTGCCTTTCTGCCTTCAACTACATGCCTAGGAACCTGATTGAACAGCATATCATGTAAAAACAGCACTACTCTTGCCCAGTTTCTTATGCAGACAAAAAAACTGCATAGCTCTATGTCAATTAGTTCTTGAGATATTAATTATTTTGTATTTAGGAACCACTTTGGTCTTTGGCCACCCTGCCAAAAATTGACTTTTACTGCACCAGTGTATACTGTTCCTATGATCTTACTTGGGTTATTCTACCAGACTGTATGCTTCAAGTCTCCTACAGTTTGGTAGAGCCTGTTCAGATTCTGCCCCCCAACTTGTGGGTTCCACTGCCGATCAGGCAATGGTAACAAACAGCACTGTGCACTGATTTATATAGTTTTGTCGGACCAATCAAAACCTTGCTTGCTTTAGCCAATCAAAACTTTGTTTGTTCTGGCTAATCAAAATTTCTATTTATTAATTGTCCAATCTTATTTATTCTTGTCCTATCTTATCCAATCTTATTTGGATTGGTCCTAACCTGTAATATTGTGTCCTGCCTTGTTGAATCTTGTCTATTCTTGTCCTGTCTTGTTGAATCTTGTCTATTTTTGTCCTGTCTTGTCCAATTTTGTCTATTCTTGTCCTGTCTTGTTGAATCTTGTCTGGACTGGTCCTAACCTGTAATATTGTGTCCTGCCTTGTTGAATCTTGTCTGTTCTTGTCCTGTCTTGTTGAATCTTGTCTATTTTTGTCCTGTCTTGTCCAATTTTGTCTATTCTTGTCCTGTCTTGTTGAATCTTGTCTGGACTGGTCCTAACCTGTAATATTGTGTCCTGCCTTGTTGAATCTTGTCTATTCTTGTCCTGTCTTGTTGAATCTTGTCTATTTTTGTCCTGTCTGGTCCAATTTTGTCTATTCTTGTCCTGTCTTGTTGAATCTTGTCTGGACTGGTCCTGTCTTGTTGAATCTTGTCTGGACTGGTCCTAACCTGTAATATTGTGTCCTGCCTTGTTGAATCTTGTCTATTCTTGTCCTGTCTTGTCTAATCTTGTTTATTCTTGTTCTGTCTTGTCCGATCTTGTCTATTCTTGTCCTGTCTTGTCCAATCTTGTTTATTCTTGTTCTGTTTTGTCCAATCTTGTCTATTCTTGTCCTGTCTTGTTTAATCTTGTCTGGATTGGTCCTAACCTGTAATATTGTGTCCTGTCTTGTTGAATCTTGTCTATTCTTGTCCTGTCTTGTCCAATCTTGTCTATTCTAAGTTATACTGTATAACCGGAAGTGGACCGGAAGTAAATATGTGTGGGTGTAGGTGGGTGGGTGTGGGTGGCTTTTTGGCTTAGTTTTAAGTCTAGCAAAAACAATATCAAGAGGGGCATATTTTTAACAAGCTTATGGACAACAATCTCACAGATGTAGCTTTTGTAAGTGTAGGCAAATCAATCTGAGGGGGCTCATCATTTCACGGTAAATTCCCGAGGGCATTTTTACAAAAATATTGGGTTAGACAGAGTACTACACTTGAGCAATAAGCTCATATGCACATCTTGAGCTAGTGTTAAGTGAAGCCAAATCTGTCTGAGAGGGGCTCATCATTTCTCGGGTTTATAATAGTACCAAACACACTACTGCCTCGAATTCATCATGTTTCCTAATCAATTCACTAGTAAGATTAGAATAAAAAACATTCAAATTATCAATGTCTGCCAAATAAAGATCTTGGTTTTTTGTTTTGTGAAAGAAAAATATTTCTTGTACCATTGGTTTTCTCATATTTACAGATTAGATCAACATATACTTTAATGGAGTTGTTTTCTAGTTTATTTTTCAAAATATTTATGATAGATGTTTTAATTTCACTCAAAAAACTAGAAATATCATAGCCTGGTTTCGAAGTAAAAAGAAAATCCAGGAGTTGGTTGTTGAATGCAGATCTAATCTGCTTTTGGTCATTAGACATCTTAATTTGTTTGGAAGTAGAGGCTTCAGTTTGTGGATGATCAACTTTTCTTTTCAATGTTCCATGTCCGGTTGATGCCTTGCAACTTTTCATGTGCTTACTTAAATTAGCAATGCTAATTATTTTTCCACATTGAGTACAAGGCTTAGTAGGTAACGAACGATTTATTTTTGAACCTGTTTCGCTACATCTTGCCCTATGCTTGCTAATATTAGCTTTGGAGATTAATTTCCCACAAATAACACATTCGATGAAATTGGTAGATGACATTTTTTAATATGCTTTAAGTAAATAACAATAAGACGCACAATCAACTCAAAATTCAATGAGATTCTATTTACTAGAAAAAAACACTTTTAAACTTACGATAATTGATAGAATGTAACTTAAAAAATCAATAGTTATAATTATAATAATTTTTTTCAACTCTGGTATTTATATATAAATTTTCTCGGGAAAAATACAAAATTTAATACAAATACAAATTCATACAAATTCAATCTGTGTGAAAAAACGACTTGAACCACCTTCAAAATAAAATAATTGAAGCTATTACGATAAAATTTTCAGCTATGTTATTTATACAAAATTTCAGGAGACAACAAGTAACATCTGATCACACCAAAACTCAATCTGATCGAAATTACTATGAAAAAAAAAATCACTTGATACACTTTTTAAACTTAAAAATAATAAATAGTATGTAGCTTTAAAATAAATTAAATACTTAACTTTTAACAAAAAAATTATAAGGAGCACTGCAACAACACGTCCGCACTCTTCAAACACTCTCACGATACTGACTGATCTGTAATGCAAAAACCCTTTAAGTAACTTAAGTGCGGACCGCGTTGAAAACATCCGAAACAGTGAGCCAATCAGAAGACGCCACATCATCGCATTACGTCATAACCAACCAATCAGAAGGCACCACATCATCGCATTACGTCATAACCAACCAATCAGAAGACACCACATCATCGCATTACGTCATAACCAACCAATCAGAAAACACCACGTCAGATATGGGTCATCATAATATTGTGTAATAACTTGTTGCATAACATTGCGGAATAGTTTACCCTTACGAGCTATCGCAATGTTGCGTAATAACTTGTTGCGCAACATGATGCAATAGAAGTAGACCGGAAGTAGACCGAAAATAAATGTACGTGGGTGTGCGTGGGCATGCGTGGGTGGGTTTAGGTGTGCGTGGGTGTGTGTGTGTGTGTGTGTGAACTTAAACCGGAAGTAAACCGGAAGTGGACCGGAAGTGAAGCGGAAGTAAATATGTGTGGGTGTGGGTGTGCGTGGGTGTAGATGTAGCTAATAAGATTACACTTTACAGAGTATTACACTAGAGGCAATAAGCTCTTATGAGCATCTTGGCTTAGTTTTAAGTGTGGCCAAAACAATATCAAGAGGGGCATATTTTTAACAAGCTTATGGACAACAATCTCACAGATGTAGCTTTTGTAAGTGTAGGCAAATCAATCTGAGGGGGGTCATACTTTCACGGGAAATTCCCGAGGGCATTTTTACAAAAGTCTTGGGTTAGACAGAGTAACACACTTGAGCAATAAGCTCATATGGACATCTTGAGCTAGTTTTAAGTGTAGCCAAATCTGCCTGAGAGGGGCTCATACTTTCTCGTCCTAGTATTATAGTATTTTACACTACTCTATTCAAATGTGATTTGTTTCCTCTTCTCAAAATAACGAGACAGGCCACTCTGCATATGTTCTGCGTTTAATCTCTCCGACTATCCAGTAGTAACAAACACAATTACCGTACTTAATAAGGTATCTTCTTTAGTTAATTTAGATATCATATACACAGATATTGTGGTAACACCTGAAATTGAAGCAACTCTTGAACTTCGATCAGCTCCGGAACTTGTGGTAGCTTGAGAAAATGATACGTATGTTGTTGGTGAATAATATCCTTCTCCAGGAAGGATTGATCACATCTAACCAAGATCTTCCTACGAGAGGATACGTTAATTGCTCTTTGCATAAGATCACTGGTAATGAAAACTGTTGATTATTTATAACAAGTACAACTGTAGATTGTCCCACAACTTGCGCATAACCATCGTTGACCCCTTTCAGTCTGATTCTTGTAGCAGAAATTATACATTCCGAAAACTGCTGTTCGAAATGTCGTATATGGAAAATTGTATTAGCTGAATCTATCTCACATTTGACAACTCTTGAATTTATAGATAAGCTAATTGTGTAATTTTCAGAAGAAAATACATTGTTTGCCGAACTATGCGGTGAAGTTGCCGAACGCTCAGCTGAACCAGCTAATACAGAATGTTGACTGAGCGCTTCTGCCTTTAGATGAGTTAGCGTGAGAGCTGTTACGTTATCTGGAAGCTCCTCATTAGTATTTCCATAACATAGGTGCGCCCTGGATGCCTTCTTCAGAGATTTATTACCTTTAATCTTATGTTTCTTTCTGCATTTACTACTCCAATGTCCCTTGCATTTGCAGTAATTACAGATAGCATTCCAAGCTGGACATCGTCCTTGTACATGAGATTTAGTACAATTGTCACACAGAGTAATGTAAGATTTTTCGTGTGTAACTTGTCCACGATTCTTTAATCTACACGAATCTTGAGAATAGGATGGTTCTTTCGTATATGATGAATTAGCAGGCTTATCATAAAAAGTACAGCTAGACTTCATGTGATATGCATACGAATTTGTTTGGTTAGGATTGGAGAATAATCTCACCTCGCGTTCTACCATTTCAAGCTGTAAAGCTAATTCTTGGCATTTCGCAAAAGTTAACTCAGGGTCGGTTACCCTATTCTACACCCTCGAATTTTCATTTTTTTTTCTTTCATTATGAACATTATGTGATCCTAATTGCGAATAAAAAAAATGGAGCGCGGAAACAAGTATTTACGACTATTCAGGCGTTTAAAGTTGAGATTTTGTCGTTTGAAATTGTTGAGTCCAAATTTCCCACCGATTCCGGTCTCCGACCCTGGGGTAATTGACTTAACACCCCCTACCGCTACCGCGGCCCAGCCTTTATCTATAGAGTACCTTTTAAAGGCATGTTAGAAATTGGCCGAAATCACCTGCCACCAACACTATTTCTCACTATTTTCCACATTGACACATGAAGATACCAAAAATGAAGGCTAAAATTAAACCTAAGAAGGTAACTTACCTCTTTTTACCAAGGCCAGGTATTGAATTGCGGCTGGAAGTTAAATTTGTGTAAGTCCAAAAATGAAGTAACTCCTACGTTGAAAGTCCTTGTTGTCCTTTTCCACAGAATACCACCCTCCACTCCCTTCCCATCATAAAAATAGGAAGTCGCAAATTATCCCATCCCACAAGTCATTTAGAGAAAACAAACATCCCCTTTACGGCCTGCAGTTGCCAAAAAGAAGTAATTAATTCCAATTTCTGAAGTCGCATAAATGAAGTTCAATGTCTGAAATGTCCACTCCGCGGTAACAGTAGTATAAGCCGGAGACACATTAAACTCGTTTGTTTTCAAATAAAAATCATTGCTACTTACCTCATATGCATAGCGGAAGATTTTTCAAGCTTTGGATCACTCAACATTTAGTCCATTATAGATTTCAAACGAGTGTTTTGTTTCAAAACATATGAATAGATACGAGTGTCCGCGAAAAAATCAGACTTATTTTCCTATTGAGTGTTAAAGCTATGAAGTATGAAACAATGAAGTCTGCTCTACACACCTCCAGAAAAAATGTTGTCGTGTGAGTATTCTCGACATTTCTCTTCCGAGCTGATCGCGTATCTTCCTCAAGTCGTTCATGTACCCCTGGGGGCATTGTCGTATGCAACAGAAAATAAAATGTACACACTGTATATGATTTGGAGCCTTGTAAATCACAGGGCTGCCCTTGGTCAAAAGATCCCATGATAAGGTGAATACAAATATAGCAAAGCAACATTTTTTATAAAAGTTAATTTATGTTTACTTTACGCCCACAACAGCAAAACATCGGTTTTTCTCGGTTTACTCCTTCAGGAAATTTTTGCTCGCTTTGGGATTTACGTTGTTGAATTCCTTATAAAATAAGCTTTCCAACGATATATGACACGTATTCCTTAGGAAAAGGACGTAAACTAGAGTCTTACCTTACATTGGAAAAAGAAAAAACGCTCTCACGTCATCTTGTCAAACTTCCGCGTGGTTGCTACACTGTGAGGGGATTACATAACCGAACGCACGGAACATTTGATTCACGTAGTCGACGGTAATGGCGGCACGAGCATGATTGACGAAAAATACCTTATTTACAGGCAAAATACGTTGCACGATTCTAAAAAACAATTTCCCCGGCTTCAGAAAGTCCTCAAGAACGCAATTAAGTAAGTACTTTCTCGTCTTTTCTCCTGTAAATTTTAAGAAATCCGTCTCCGGCTTATACTATCGTTACCCAATCGGCCAATATATCACACAAATAAAATATCGCAATCGCAAATGTTCCCATTGCACAAGTCAATCATAAGAAGAAAAAGAAAAAATCAGACGTGTGCCTGTAACATGAATCCTGTTTCCGAAATCTTCAGACTTGCGCCTGTGACATGAATCCATCATACGCCATCATAGAAGTTCCGAAAAACCTGTTTGACGTTACGCAAGGAATTTTAATTTCATAAAGAACGTAAGTTTCGTAGCACGTAGATCTAAAAAATTAACTTCCGCGTTATTTCCAAACACTGTTTGTTATGAGGAACTAAATATTTTCACGGAAATATTTGAAATGTGCCTGAAATCGAGGGTGTAGAAAGGGGTACCGGAGCCTTAACTCACTTTCTGATAATAATCTCTTGCGTGTCGTATCAGACTGCAATCCTACGATTACATGTTCTACAAGAGCTTCCTCAAGGTATTGATTATACATGCAATTTGAAGCTTGCTGTTTCAACCAAACTATGAACTGAGAAACCGATTCTCCTTGTGCTTGAATGCATTTTCTGAATTTAAACCTCTCTGTGAACTTGTTCACTTTAGGCCTGTAATGCAGTAGCATTTTATCTTTAATTGTCTTATACGACAACTGAGAAATATCTTTGGGTGCAGTAACATTACGTAAAACTTTAAAAGCTTCTGGACCCATAACTGCAAGAAGAACAGGAACCCTCCTCTCTTCAGAAACATTTTGAACTACGCACAGTTGTTCGAACCTTAAGACATAACTGTCAACGTCTTCAGTTTCCTCGTGAAACTCACTAAAAGGAATGTTAAGTGTCATTGTATAAATTACTAATAACACGGTGACCAAGAAATCTACAGAACCTATATACTTACGTACGGTTGTTCCGACCAAATGTGCACATTCTGGTAGAATGAGAGATGTACAATCTCTATGTAAACAAGTTCAGTTCCGAATATTCATGAACGCATGAAATCGTGCTACATACGTACCGAGACTATCTTTGAAGCATTCCGTCGTAACTTGATTATACGAATCCTTTTATTCAATCGTATCCAGTCTACACAGCGCTAGAATGAAACGTTCCCGAGTGATTGTGGAATGCTTAGGTACACGTGAAAACACGGATAGACGAAAAAAATACTTCTGTACATAAAACATAAACGAGGTTTAATAAACTTTCAACATACGTACAACGTGGCGCCTGAGGAATCCGAAACTAAATCTATCGTAATCAACAACAGACTATCGAACATATTTGTTCTTCTTCTTCGTAGTTACATGATCATACATACTATAATGCTCAATCACAACAGGCAGTGAAAGTGGTGATGGACATTTTCGTTGGTAATACTTATGGACCCACTGTACCATGCTTGACTTTAGATGTCAGCAAATATACTAGTTTTCAGTCAGTCGAATTTCTGTTATAAATAGTAGACTTATAAAAAAAATATAAGCAAGTTAATGATCACAATTGCAATTCAAGAAAAGATAATTCAGCATATTTGATTCAGCGTTCAAAATAAAATATTTTCTTTCAATTAAAACATACAATTCTAACGCAAATCATTCCCACATACATAACAGACAATATCCCACTGCACACCTGAAAACTTACATCTCATCCTTGTTACTGATCAGTTAATATTATAATGTAGATACTTTTAAGGAGAAAGTTCTGCTTTGTACGTATCTGTCATTTATTATCTATTATGTTAATTTTTGGCAACAGATGGCAGTGAATTATTATTAAGTAAAATACATATTTAATGCAAAACGATACATGAATATACAATTATGGTAATGGAATTTTTTATGTAGCTACTTCTCTTGTAAACATAATTTTAGAAATATATCGGATGCTGCAAGAGTATCAATTCGTAGTATACTTACACCCATCTCTCGTGGTTTCCTGTTTAAGACTGTTGCAGAAAAACACAAGGTTACTTGCGTTGTTTCATTCGTTCCTTGCTTCCTAATACGTATAAAGGATAAAAGCTCTCTTTTTGAAATGGTGAGAATTGGGTCCCATTCCCACCTTACCCCAAATAAAGGAAAAGAGTAGACCTAGTGTCCCGGTTCTAAGCCCTCATTTGGGGCTCGAATCATCATGTGGGGCTCGTCGTAGCCTTTTATGATGTATATTTTGAGGGGTAGAGTTGGCAACACTGTGGGCCCACTGTAGCCTTTTATGAGGGGGGTCTATTGCTTTTTGTTTACATCTGGTAACACTGCCGTAGTTTGACAGTGTTGTTAACCTACTGGGTTTTTTCACTGAGGCTCGAATCATCATTTGAGGCTCGTCGTAGCCTTTTATGATGTATATTTTGAGGGGCACAGAGTTGGCGACACTGTGGGTTTTTACTGTAGCTTTTTATGAGGGGGGGGGTCTATTGCCCTCTGTTTACATCTGGCAACACTACCGTAGATTTTTGACAGTGTTGTTAACCTACTGGGTTTTTTTCACTGTAAATTTTCATCAAAGGACCTGAGGGGTCCATGTATTTTTTATGTCTGGCAATACTGTTGGGGGCCTAGTGTTGGCGACACTGTGGGTTTTTACTGTAGCCTTTTATGAAAGGGGGTCTATTGTCCCCTTTTTATATTTGGCAACTTTATTGGATGTTTTTTTTTTGAGGCTTGGGTTTTACCAACCCATCCGAAGAAAATTCCACTATGTGATCTTTTACTGGCTAAACTAACCTACAAATAGGAATTGGCAACACCGACGAGGCTCGAATTATTATTTGAGGCTCGTCGGTGTTGCGTACCCACTCTACAAAAATTCTACTATATGATATTTTGAAGCCTTTCACGGTGTATGTTAACCTCACAAGCAGTGTTGCCAACTCGGGGGCGAGGCGTAGCCTTTTATGGTGTATGTTAACCCCTACCAGCAGTGTTTCCAACTCGTCGTAGCTTTTCACGGTGCATAATTTTTACACGCGCGCGCGTGTATTGTGACGAATGCACTCTCCCATCCTTGAAGGATGAATGCACCTTATTGTAATTTTCCAACTGTGGGACCAAATGTTTATATATCGTGACCTTTGTAAACCTTTTTCGGGAACAATGCGTCGCACACACACACGCGCGCGCGCGTGCCTGTATTGTGACGCAAGCAAACAAAAAAAAAACTTTGCGTGTCATTACAAAAAAAAACTTTGACCGTATTCTTAAATAACTAACAAGAACAATGAATCTTTTTGGCTTCCGCAAACAGATCAACATGGAGACTGCACCGCCAAATTTCAATAACCTCTTACCTTCCGTGTTATCTAAACTCAATGGTTTACTGATTGTTCATCTCAACAGCATTTGGACGAAACTGAATGACGATGTGGGCAAGATGTTTTATGTTTTTAATAACAATTTACATTTCTACGAAATTCCGATCGACGGGAAACTTCAAATCACCGTGAATCCGGAAAACGCAGGCGAAATCAAAATTTCTACCGGCAAGAATATTTTTCGAATCAAGCACGACAAGATGCTTTCTAACATTACGTACGATGTTTCTGCAGGAGATTATCTTTACATGGAACTTCTCGGAGATTACGACAAACTCATTCCTCTTTTTGTAGAATTACGAATCGTCTATCCTATTATAAATAACCGTTAACCAAAAATGCCTAACGACATTTTCGGCAACACCAAGCGTGTAGACCACGCAGAAGAGATTCTCATGTTGGACATTCGAGTTAAGAAGTTGAGGACCGATTTGATTGCTTTGCAGGAGACCTTAAACAAAAGTTTAGAGTCGGAAATCGCTACGCTCCAAACGCAATGTCTCGACCCCATTCTGAAAATCGATTCCGAACTGAAAACGCTCATAAAAAATTATGTCGACGTACCTTCTTACGACAGCGTTCAAAATATACAGTTGAGCGTGGATTCGCTTCAAAATGATTTGGCCAAATTACAGCAATTTCAATCGAAAAATGAAGATTTGGAAAAATTGAAACTCGAAATCGAAGAACGAACTTCCGCAATAGAAAAGAATTTCTCTGAACTTCAAACCGTCGTGAACGATATAGATGCAGAACGCTTACATGTCGTCGTTTCCAAATTACAAGAAGAATTCACCAGCACGTTGGAAGAAATTAAATCCAAGTTGCAGACTTTGGAAGATACAATGACGAACCTACCATCGTCGGACGAACTGCAGGTCATCGGTAAAAGCGTCGCGAACATAAAAATTCAATTGGAGGCCTATCAAGATTTCGAACACATTCAAACAACCATCGCCACGCTTCAGGCGTCCTTGGAATTGATCAACGAAGAAATTAAAAATATTCACGCTGAAGCAAGAGCGTTGACGAGCATTCAAGACACGTTAAGCACGGTTCAGCAGAAGATCGAATATTTAGAAAATTTGAACGTCCAAACGAATCTCGCTCATTTTCATCACGTACTCGACAACATACAGGGTGACTTGGAATCGTTACGGACGAGCGTGCCTTCGAGCGAAGATTTGGAAAAATTGAAAACGGCGGTGACGGCACTATCCGATTCGAACGACATCAAAAGTTCATTGAGCGATCTCGAGAGTAGGGTGGCCAATCTCCCCACCTCCAAAGAATTGCACGCTTTGAAAAGAAACATATCTCGAATGCTGAAACGACTAGAAACGGAAACGGCGAACGTGGAACAGATTCGAGACGAAATTAGTTCGCTGGTGTCGACGCTGCCCACTTCGCAGAGCGTCGCCGACCTTCACACGCAGTTTACAGAGATGCGAAGGATCGTGAACGATCTTACCGAGAAGAGCTCGAAATTGAATCAAGTCGAGAACCTTCAGAACATCGTCGTCAACATCAGAGATCAAGTCGGAGTGCTGGAATCCACGCAGGAATCGACGCTGGCCTCTTTCGGTGCCAAGTTGCAAGAACTCAACGAAAACTACAAGCAGTTGAACGTGGAAGTGAAAATCAAACCGTCGTTTTCTGCCGTAACGGATGCCATAATCGAGCATTTGCTGCCCATCGAAAATAAACTCGGACAAGTTCACAGTAATCTGCTCGGCGTCGACACTAAATTCGCTAAACTGCATTCTCTGCAAGCCATCGAAATCAACAGCGTACCCAATCAACAGAGAATCTCCACGTTCGTCGAAGGTAACAAACTGTACATGTTGCATCCTTATCATCCGTACTACAAGTTTCTCCTCGATGGCACGATTCAGATAAACAAATTTTCGTACTGGTCTCACGGCAGAAAAGCTAGCGTTCCCACCATGACTTTGATATCGAATCGTGGTGTCCAGAAAGCAGGAAACATTCCTCTGGCACGTTGGAACGAAACGCGCAACATATATGAAATACACGAAGACGAAGATCTTACCGTTTTCGACGTGAGTGCCGGCGATAAGCTGATCATTCAAAACACGAGCGAAGTGCCACCCTCTTTGAATCCCATCACGCTTGTGCTTCTCTTGAAACGTAATCTCTAAAAAAAATGTCTAGGCAAGCCATCGTCGAAGAATTGCATAAACCTGCACGCCGTAACTACGAACGTTTGGCTGTGGTAACCAAGGGCATCGACGACCTCTGGCAAAACGACCTCGTGGAGATGAGTAGCGGCAATTTGAAAAACGTACATAAATTGAACAAGGGCAACAAGTACCTCCTCACCGTCATAGACACATTTTCGAAATTCGCATGGGCTCTACCTTTGAAAGCCAAAACGGGAACATGCGTCACGGAAGCATTCAAGACAATTTTTCTCGAAAGCGGTGGCAGACGACCACGGTTTCTGCAAACAGACAAAGGGAAGGAATTTTATAACGCTGTATTCCAAAAGTTTATTCAAAAACATGACATTCGACATTATTCGACATTCAGTCACATCAAAGCCAGCATCGTGGAAAGATTCAATCGAACCTTGAAAACACACATGTGGAAACGATTCACGCTTCGGGGAAATTACAAATGGGTCGACATCCTGCCGGAACTCGTCGACACCTATAATGATACGGTACACAGAACAATAGGCATGAAGCCAGCCGACGTTACCAAGTCCGACGAGCAGCGTTTAATTTCTACAGTTTACTGTCCAAAGTACACACCCACGACAAAAAAAGCTAAATACAAAATTGGAGACCAGGTGAGGATCAGCAAATTCAAACGCACCTTCGAGAAGGGATTCACAAAAAATTGGAGCACGGAACTCTTTACGGTGGTTCGAGTTCTACCCGGAAACCGACACACGTATATAATAAAAGATAGTAGCGGCGAGATTTTGAAAGGAAGATTTTACGAAGAGGAACTCTCTAAAACGAAACACCCCGACACGTACCTCATCGAGAAAGTATTGCGTAGGAAAGGTGACAAACTGTTTGTCAAATGGCTGGGACTTCCGGAAAAGAGTTGGATCGACGCAAACGAAGTGATCTTGTGAGTACGTGGAACGTGGTGAAGCGTCTACCGGATCCGGAAAGTCAAACGAGAAAAAAAAAAAAGAACGGCAAGTTCCTTCCCGACAGCATCCGCTGTCTGATCGTAGGTCCTTCGGGGTGTGGGAAAACGACACTGCTCGTGGACAATTTTCTCCTCGCACCGAATTGGTTAGATTGGAAGAACAGGCACCTGTACGTGTTCTCGAAAAGTTTGGAGCAATCCAAATACCAGCAACTGATGAAACTGTACGATGGTCTGGACATTGCAACGTTCGCCTCGGAAATAAAACCACTCGACGATTGTCGTGAAAATTCAGTCGTTGTGTTCGACGACGCCATCCTGGAAAATCAAAATGAAATTCGCAACTTTTTCACGCAAGGTCGTCACAAAGAAATGGATTGCTTCTACCTAGCTCAAACGTTTTCCAAAATTCCAAAACAGTTAGTACGCGACAACGCTAATTTCATATGTTTGTTTCGTCAAGATCACACCAACCTCAAGCACGCGTACGATGACTACGTAGGCGGAGACATGAACTACAATCAATTTTCGGAACGCTGCTGCTCTACTTGCTGGAACGGTGACGATTTCGGATTCGCGACGATCGACATGACGAGGAAACCCAACGACGGAAAATACAGAAACAAAATCAACGACTTTCTAAACGTTGCAACGTTGTGAGAAACGACGTGTATAAATAACGTCATGACGAAACGAAAAATCGAAGACGAAAATCTCAAGCTTCGCGATTACCTCGCAAAACGCTTCAAAGGTTGGAAATTCGAGAATCGCGGATTCTACGAAGAGAAGAAACGTCAGGATCAACCCGTGATCGATGCCATCAGCAGTCTAGGTAAAGAAATTAAAAGTGTCACGGAACAAAATAAAAATTTGATCAACGAACTCGTACCGCTCGCAGCTAAAAGTTACGCCGTACCCACACCCATTTCGAGCATTCCTTCGACGCCGTTCGAACTGAAGGATGCACCGGCACGACGTCGAGCCATAGGCAGCACGTCTTCGGATAAAATCGAGTTGGGACCTTTGGCACGAGACTACCTGAGCACGGGGAAATTCGACAAGGATGAAGTGTTCGGATTGTATCCCAGCATGGAAACCAGCGAAGGCGGCGGTGTGGTGTGGAAGATTGGGAAATCGAAGGTGACCTTCGAAGGCAACGACATTAAAGTCAATTTAGGCGACAAGGATAGTTGGAACAGGTATCCGGGTACGGTGGGACTGTGGGAACTCGTCGCCAAAAAGCAGCCGAAAGATTACACCGACGAAGATTACCAAAGTTACAAGGAAATTCTGATCATGACGGATGCCTTGTACCAGAACAACGACGCCTCGCAGAATAGGGTGAAATCGAGCAGCGTCGAGAAGTACAGGAATCTCATCAAACCGATTTGGAACCAGGTCAAAACAGGCAGCGGCGTCAAACGCTACAACACGTTACCCAAAGAATTCGTTTGGGTGGACGACGTTAGGAAACTCGTGGACCGATTGTTGGTGATAGCCGGCGAAGAGAATGCTGGCAATCGTAATTTCTACAACGAGAAGGTTGGCATCGTGGACATGATCAGCACGAAACTTTCCAACTTCATCGTGAACGACGACAAGGGCATAGGTTACCTGATCAAAATCATCAACACGCTGCCTCCGAAATTTTGGAACGTGGCCGAAGGAAAGGGACTCGTGAACGACATCATCAACAAGTTACCTTTCGAGATGCATCTTCCTGGCTACCAGTACTGCGGACCGGGTACCAAACTCGAGAAAAGATTGGAGAGAGGAGACAAGGGTGTGAATCCGTTGGACGCGGCATGCAAAGATCACGACATCGCTTACAACACCACGCAGACGGATCTGGACGCACGTCACGAAGCAGACAAAAAATTGGAACATGCAGCTTTCGAAAGGTTCGTGAGCAGAGACGCATCGCTGGGTGAACGGGTCGCCGCACTGGGTACCACCATCGCCATGAACACGAAACAAAAATTGGGGTGGGGTATATAAATAACATACCGTAAAAAAACTACACAAGAAAAAAATCTCAGAATATATATATAAATAACATACCGTGAAAATAACACATAGAGCATCAACATGAAGCCCAAGGGTGTCGTGTACCAGATACCATACTCCAATCTTAAAAATCTAGGTGCCCTCGATGGGTTACTCACCAAGAAACAACGCGAGAAGAAACGTTCTTGCTTGTCGAAAGGACACGGAATGAAATTACTGCTCAGCACACCTCAATTGAAAAGATTGCAGCGTTCGCGGAAACAGCAAAAAATCGGAGGTTTCATATTCAGCATCCCCGCCATCCTAGCAGCATTGGGGGCCGTGGGAAGTTTGGCCGGCGGAAGTGCCGCCATCGCGAAAACCGTCATCGACTCGAAGAAGAACAAGGCCGAGTTGGAAGAACAGAAACGTCACAACCTGGCCATGGAGAAGAAAGGGGGGAAGGGCGTGATGAAGAAGTTTAAAAAAAAGAAACAGAAGCACTCACCAACCGAGACATTGAATCTCTGATCGGACCGTTACAAATCAAACACTTCAGAGGAGTTTTCATGTCCGACTCGTTACCTTCAAGCGTTAAAAGAAGAGAATGCGGAGTAGTCAACTTGGACGGTCAAGAAAATCCAGGCACGCATTGGATATGTTACCACAAAAATGATGATAAAGCATTCGTTTTCGATTCTTTCGGAGGTGTTCCACCTACAAATTTAATTCATTATCTGAAAACAAACAAAACCTCTATATACTACAACGACGAACGCATTCAAAATTTCGGAGACGTGAACTGCGGTCATCTCTGCCTCTCCGTGCTCGCGTTTCTCTCTAAAATAAATAACCCTACGATCGAGGATTTCCAGAAAGCATTGTGGAACCTCAAACAGCATCACTAGGATGGGCGTGTTCCATCTCACGAGCGAATCTTCAATCTTGAAACTCACGCTGCACGACGACATCGTCTATCCTAAATCCGTGGCTCTGCGTGCATTCTACAGCATGTACCTCATACCCAATGTTACGCAGCACAACAACAAAATTAGCGTCGGAAGCGAACACATCGTCGTCACGCCAGGACAATACAATCTTTCCACTTTGCAAGCTCAATTACCCAAAGGCACATACCTTTCTCAAAATTCGGTCACGCACAGAGTGGAAATCCTATCCGCGACGGAGACCGTGGACCTGGGCACCATGGGAGAACTTTTAGGTTTCGAGAACGACACCAAACTCGAAGCTGGCATCAAGCACGTAGCAACCAACATTCCTAAATTCTTGGCTATAGAGACTCTGAACGTACACTGCAACGTGGCGGAAGGCATGATCACGAAATCTTCGGACGGATTATTAGGAAGTCACAAGCAGACGGGAATCATAGCCACTTTCAAACCAAGTTCCGAGTTCATGGAACCGATCATCTACACGCCCTCTTCGCCGATCTATTTTCCAGTATGTCGCAACCGCATAGACGACATAGAGTTGGTGGTAACGAACGAGAAAGGAGACGTGGTGGATTTCGCAGGTGCCACTACGACGGCCATCGTGGAGATCAACGTATAATAAATAACCATACATGTAAAATGGAGCAAATCGAAAGTTAGGAATTGCAATCTTTCCCTCCCAACCGTCGCACGTTCGCCAATCTCAACGAAGCGAACAGGGAGATCGAATACGACGTGGACGTAGGTGACGGGTTCATTCATCCTCACAGAGCGGACCTCTACCTTCAATTCGACGTGGTGAAGAAGGAAAGCGGAGACGCGTTTCCCGCAGCAGCAAACTTGATACTCGTGGACAACTTCGTGCCTCACCTGTTCTCGCAGGTGGAGGTGAGGAAACACAACACCGTCATCGACAGAATAGATTATCCAGGCATCACGTCGACGGCAGTGGGAACGTTGAAATTATCCAAAACGGACGCAGCGTACTACCAGGCCGGGGGATTCGAAGCCGGAACCAAAATATCGACGAAAAGTCACACGGTGCTCTTTCCCATGCGTCTGCTGCCTGGTTTCTTCTCGGACTACAAGGAGATCATGTGGAAGGGAGGACTGAGGATCACGTTTCGAAGAGCGGCCAACGACAACGACGCACTGATGCGATACGCTACTTTGGGTCCGGATGGCACCACGCCGATAGCCAACACTTTACCCGAAGCAGCGAAATGTGTCATCCGGAGCATGGAATTGAGAATGCCGGTGGTGGAATACGAAACGAACTACGCCCTCAAGTACAAAGCGGAGATCTTGAAAAGTCCGCAGGTGCCGATTCACTTTCACGGTTACCAGTGCGTGCAGAAGATGGCGTCGGGAAGTCACATGGAATTCGACGTGACGACACAGTTCAACAACATACAGTTCGACATGCCAGATTTCGTCGTAGTGCTTTTTCAGACCGGACGCGATAACGATCAGGAAAAAGATTCCAGCAAGTTCGACGACTGCAAGATCAAGAACGTTTATCTGAAGAACGGTAGGAACGAAGTGTTCCCGCGCGAGAATTACAACCTCGACATGACCAAAGACGATTACCTCAAACTTTACGAAGCTTACACGGCTTACAAACGCGTGACCGAGGGAAGCGTGGACGTGTACTACGCGCCCAGCGAATTCAAAGCACGGAGACCCATGACCGTCATCAACACATCTAAGAGGAAGCAAGTGGTGGTCAACGATCGTACCAACATCAAGATTGTATGCGAGTTCCACGATGCCTTGCCTGCAGATACTCTGTGCAGTGTCATTCTTATTGCAGAGAAAACATTTGTGTATGACGTCAAGAATGAAAGAGTAACTGAACAGTTTTAAATAAATAAAAAAAAATAGCACACAATAAGAAATGTGGAATTTTATATATATAAGTACAAATTGCAATTAGCAGTTTCCAGAAGTTTAATTTTGCTGTGCCATGCATGCATGTAATCGAGGAAGTGGAAGTAAATTAAAATTGTTTTTTTTTTCGCATTGCCTATTACTTTTTGTTACACTCTGGGCAGGTCTTACTAGTTTGGAGGCGATAGTGGCCCCACGGAAGTGTATGGACCCCACATTCAAGAATACACCTCTTGTCGTCGTGTGCATCGAGAGCAACTTTCCTGACAATATTAGTTGTAAGCACATGATCGACGCTTTGGATACGATGCTCTTTTTGTAGAATGGGCGATTTTGTTCTGAGGCACTCGAGGTAATCCTCAAACTTGAGGTGCTCCCGAACCACTTGCCTGCTTACACCCTTTGCCTTTTTTGTTACAGAACCCTCAGCCCGGATCGCATAGGCTTTGGCACGAAGTCCAGCAAACTCCACAATCACATCCCCGTCTTTCTCGTCCTTGAGTTTGCCGGGTATTTTTTTGTTCCGGGGCAGAATTCCATACCGGTTTAGCTGGGGATAGCCCGATGTGTCGAAGAGCTTGACAAGAGCTGGAACTTTGGCCATATCACCATACGCATCGGCCGTGCGAACATGGTACACCAAGCTGTCTGTGTCTGTGTAGAGGAGCGAGATATTGTGGTTGTAGTGTGCACGTAGTATGCCGTAATATGTCTCGAACATGCACAACTTGCTCAGATCCAAAACTGCAGCTCCCACATAGATGGGCTTGTTGAGTAGCACCTTGCCCCGGTTCATGTGAATCAGAGACATCTGTTCGTTGTAAATTGTTCGAGACCCGAACAGCGGGCTTGCAACAAGTCGACGACACTGTGTTTTCTTCGTCACCAACCTCACATCAACGCGATTTCGCACATTCTCCATGGTCTTCCCAAATACCGCATTGTTCATTAATTTGAAAAAATCGCGATCAAGTTCCGAAGTGGCAGCAGTGCGATGGTTGGTGTTCAGTTCGATGTACGGCTTCAACCATGGAGACTGCTTGAACAAGAGCACGTGGTAAACTGCTTTGACCGAGACCCCTTGCTGCATTAACCACTGGAGGTTCCGGTAGTGTAGCACATAATGCTTTTTGGGCTCCAAGTCCATGACGAGCTTCGGTTGATCCGAGCCAGGTGGACACTTGACTTCCGGAGCAGGCGAAAGGTCACAGAATGTATCCTGCAGCTTCTCGGGGAAGTCAAGGTCCACCTCGGCAAAAAACCCAAACTCGTCGCACTCTTTTTCGATGTCGTGGTATAAAGGATCAACCCACTTAAACTGTCCTGTTGGGAGTGGCTGCATCATGGAGTGCCCGTAAAGATTATTCACGTCAGTGTACATGATGTAGCTTGATGGTTGGGAGGGGTCGTAACCAGTGGCCATGTGGTGATTGTTGGCGTGTGCGAAGCGTTGCGACACTTGGACCATGCCGCCCCGGATAGCTCTCTCGATGAAAAGCATGATATCATTATCGGAGATAAGTGAAAGTTTAACTTTAGTCAGCAGGAGCATGGCCGACCATGCTAGTCCAGGAAGGCTGTAAAAATATACAGGGTCCAGGTTGTAAATATTTATCGCAGTCGCCCGAAACGCCTGGAACACATCGGCAAGAAGCGTCACATCAAGCTTCAGGTATGCATCGTGGTAATCACCGAAAGTTCGGCAACCCAACTTGACCCACATAGACTGAGCATGCTTGTACTCCTCGTCGGTAATACCTGAACCTCTCAGCTGGCTGTAGAACTTATCCTGGGGAGGCAGCAACTCTTCTTCGAACTTGGAAGGGTCTGTGACGTATTCGTAGGGGTAGACCCCTTTACGTCTGATGAGTGCGACATCTAAGTTCGGGAAACTTGATGTAGTAATGGCTAGTTGGTCGTCTCTGAGCTTCCCAGCAAGAGCATCGAGGCTTGCCTGGAGGAACCTCAGAGAGTCGAGGAACCGAAGCTCGATGCTGCTGCTTGAGTTGGGGATCGGCACCCACTTGCTGATGCTAATATAACGCTCCTCGTTCTGCCAGGACATTGATTCTCGCATTGTCGTACCCTAGATGTGTAACCAAGTGATGGAAATCATATCCCGAGCCATTGTGAAAAAAGACCGGTATGAAGCGCGGGTCCCTGGCTCTCAAGTTACATCTGTTGCACCACGGGCCAATGTAGCTTCCGCTCCCATAATGGTCATGGTGGTGGACCTTTTTGTTATCGTCAGTGAAGACCGAGTTGCAAACAGGACAATTTAGAGCCATTTCGTGCTGATGCTTGTTTTTGGGAGACAGAGGCAGCATGGGCTTGGGGGCCAACAGCACCTTCCCTATCTTGATGGCTTCCTGTTGCATTCTCTCCAGGAAGTGTTTGACCGGGTCGGGACCGCGATACACATAGGGCTCGGAGGTAATATGTTGGTCTCGCCACACCACAACATAGGAGTAACTCGAGGCCTCGTGGATTTGGAAAGGAATGGTAGAGGATGTTTTGGGGTTGGGCTCGCAGTTAGACAGAGGTTGAAGAAAGGCCTCGAAGTCTGCTACAATATAGGCAGGATGCTTCACCATAGCACTGTGCATGCGAAAGCACTCTACTGCACCAGGTTCGGGCAGGATAATTCGTGCAGGCTTGTTGGTACCACAGTAGAACATGTGGCGAGCTAGCTTCTCAGCAGCAATGTTGGGACCTCTGATGCGCCGGTAATCCTGCTGTTCTCGATTATGAAATATAGCCAAGCACCTGCGACACACCTCGACGTGGGTTTTGTCTTTGCTCCGTTGGCTCGAAACAAGCCGAGAGAGGGAACGGATAAGGGTGTAATGGTGATGGGTTTCGTCCTTGATGAGCAGGAGGTTGATTTCTCGTACCTCGTTGTTGTTGCTCACGTTGCTCACCCGGATGGGATGGACCTCATTTTTGTTCTCGGTGAGACCGTAAACATTGATGGCTAATTGCAGGCCCAACAAGTCACGAGCACGAACCTCAAACTTGTGAATATGCGAGACTTCTACAGGGTAGGCAATCCCGGCCATTGCAACCTCCAGTTCCGACTCATACTGCTTGTAGTGGTTTGTTGGCGTGGATTGTTTTCCCTAGGTATAGGGTGTAATGCTGCCAGCACCGACCAGAGGAAGCATTTGGTGTCTTTGTTCTGAATATTGAGAACAGCTTTCCTTGCTTCAACCTCGGGTGGCAGGGCAATATAGCTAGACCCTGCCAGTGGCAGGGACTTGTTAAGTGTCAGACGAAGTTCGTGGGGGTCGCCACACAGCGAACCGCCCGAGCCTTCAGCCTGATGCTCCTCGTGCTTTGCCACAAGCTCCTCGACAAACTTGTCGTAGATGCTGTCGAGGTCAGTGACATCTGCCTGATGCAGTGTTTTTGCTTTTGTGGCATGGAAGAATTTATATATTTCATCAGACGGTTTCTTATACTTGCAGCATAGCACAGCATAGAATTTAGTGGAGTATGTAGCCAATGCATCGTTGAGGATGGATATTATCTTAGCTCGCTCGCTCTCCAGAAAACTACGCACATCGCAGAAGCTGTCTGATGTTATGTTAAAGTCTTCTAATAAATGCTCAAACGCAAATCGGTCTGCTTTCTTCGCCAGCTTGACGCGTTTGGCAGGTGGCGATGCATCGAGGGAGGTTACTTCTACCTTTCGCTTGGAAGGTTGCGGTAGAGATGTTCCAGTGCTCTTGCAAGTAAGCTGGTGTCGCTTGAAGTTGTCAATAGAAAAATTTATTCCACACTTAGAGCACAGTTTGGTCGCACATATTCGCTTTCCCGGCACACAAGTACGACAGTGCCTTTGAAAATGTTTACTTGACACAGCAATTTGGCACGTAGGGCAATTTTTTACAGAACGCATAATGCAGAGATTTTTTGGGGGTATGTTATTTAATACCTAATGCTGTGCAATGCAAAATATAATTGTTCACTTTTTTTTTATCTACTTTCTATGACCTTACTTGGTTTTTTTTCGCCAAATTATATGCTTCTAGTCTCCTATACAATACAATATACGTACAATATTGTCAACAGTATCATATTTGAGCAGGTCGCTTGTCACCTAAACACTACAGCTCACAGGTTGGCAAAATCTGACATGAAAGCAGATAATACGCTTATGCCTTATTTATATATAATTTTCACGGGGCGTTCAATATTGTCAACAGTATTATATTTGAGCAGGTCGCTTGTCACCTAAACACTACAGCTTACAGGTTGGTAAAATCTGACATGAAAGCAGATAATACGCTTATGCCTTATTTATATGTAATTTTCACGGGGCGTACAATATTGTCAACAGTATCATATTTGAGCAGGTCGCTTGTCACCTAAACACTACAGCTCACAGGTTGGGAAAATCTGACATGAAAGCAGATAATACGCTTATGTCTTATTTATATATAATTTTCACGGGCGTACAATATTGTCAACAGTATCATATTTGAGCAGGTCGTTTGTCACCTAAACACTACAGCTCACAGGTTGGTAAAATCTGACATGAAAGCAGATAATACGCTTATGCCTTATTTATATGTAATTTTCACGGGGCGTACAATATTGTCAACAGTATCATATTTGAGCAGGTCGCTTGTCACCTAAACACTACAGCTTACAGGTTGGTAAAATCTGACATGAAAGCAGATAATACGCTTATGCCTTATTTATATATAATTTTCACGGGGCGTTCAATATTGTCAACAGTATTATATTTGAGCAGGTCGCTTGTCACCTAAACACTACAGCTCACAGGTTGGGAAAATCTGACATGAAAGCAGATAATACGCTTATGCCTTATTTATATATAATTTTCACGGACGTACAATATTGTTAAGAGCACCAGTTTTTGTAGAGCTCTCTTTTTCCATCTTTCCTCTATACAGTGAAGCTGTAGAAGACACAATTAGCTAACCTAGCATACAACATACCTTCCTAATTAATATGGATATTGTCACACATTCCTCTTATTTTATACTGTTGTAAATAGAAAAGATTATGTACGGTAAATGTTTTGTACATTATAGGGAAAAAAATGCAAAATATCCCCCAACTTTAATTCGATCCACCTCTGAATCGAATTTTTTACATATTTCACGCCGCCATATGTTGTTCTATTTGCTTCTTTTACTTGCCTTGCTTAATTAACTCTCGCTAATTAGCATTTTTTTGGAAGAAGTCAACTAGAACAACATATGGCGGTATGAGAAATATGCAAATCAAAGAACATTTTAGCAATATAGGGGCCCTAGCAATTAGCTTTATCGACTAAGAGTACTCTTTTAAACGTCTTTTGCTGATCGTATTACTAAACGAGGACGTTTAAAATGTTTGGGTGTTGAAAAAGTTTGACCCTACTTTTTATTTCTATTGTTTGCTAATAGATGGCGCTAATAGTACCCCCTCCCCTCCCTCTCCCCTCTTCTCCTCTGCTGTATGACAAATAGCACAAACATAAAAATCAAGATTTTGGAGAGCAAAACATAAAATTTGCATGCATCTGATGTCGAACTAAGAACTTTTATCTTTCGGGGAGTCAATATTATTTTTTTACTCAGTCGTCATATAACATGAACACACGCAAATATTCACATGTGCTTTTTATTATTTTGTGTTCGGTAAGTACAAGTATATTCTTACATAAATTATTGTTTAATTTAATAAATTGTAAACTCAAAACCTGCTAAACTAACACTCCTTCTGTATTTCATTAAACTATTGAAAGCGAATGTTGCGTGCATACGGAAATAACACAGAAAAAAAAAGCGGATGGAAGCAATTTAAAATCAGTGGAGCAAGGTTAGGATTACGAGAGCGTAAAAACATGTGCTTTCATTCAACTTCGAAAAATAAGAATGAATATGTGCATACAGAACACATATGCTTTCTTTTCACAGTTGTAAAATCATATAAATTGTTCATGAAGTAAGTTACAGGAAGGCTCTCTCTTTTATGTCTGTGTATATGTTGTACAATTAGGTACAAGTATTGTACAATTAGGTACAAATTGTTGTACAATTATTTTCCCCAGTTGTCCAGTTGGAGTTGGGGGCATAACACTGGTACTATTTGTAATCACAGTGCTTACTCATGTATTTTGTTTAATATTTTATTTCAAATTCACTGTCAGAAACTAGTGTTGCCAGTTCCTGGATGTAGGTTTACCTACTCTGTTGGTTGTCACTGTCAAGCTTCCAGTATTCGTACAGCATAAAAAGCTATAACCCCCCTCTCAAAATATATACATTGTATACGCCAAGATGCTCAATAGCCTAGCAACACATCATGAAAAAACATGTCAAAAGAACCCAGTGGGTTTATAAGTCAGTGCTGCCAACTCCTATTTGTAGGTTAGCTTAGCCAGTGAAAGATCATATAGTAGAATTTTTGTAGAGTGGGTACGCAACACCAACGAGCCTCAAATAATGATTTCAAGCCTCAAATAATAATTTCGAGTCTCAAAAAAGGAACATCCAATAGAGTTGCCAAATATAAAAAAGGGACAATAGACCCCCCTCATAAAAGGCTACAGTAAAAACCCACAGTGTTGCCAACACTAGGCCCCCAACAGTGTTGCCAGACATAAAAAATACATAGGCCCCTCAGGTCCTTTGATGAAAATTTACAGTGAAAAAACCCAGTAGGTTAACAACACTGTCAAAAAATCTACGGTAGTGTTGCCAGATGTAAACAGAGGGCAATAAACCCCCCCCTCATAAAAGGCTACAGTGCCCCCCCCCCACAGTGTTGCCAACTCTGCCCTCAAAATATACATCATAAAAGGCTACGACGAGCGCCACAACCTTGGTGATTTTTTCGGGCAACACTGCGCCTTACGAGAGAAATCCATTAAGGCGATCGAGCCCCACGAGCCCCAAATGATGATTCAGTACCCGGCCACTAGGTCTACTGAAAAGTGATATCGGTTTCATTCTAGGGAAAAAGGCGCTCGTGCACGTTACAGGAGCGGAGCTATAGCGTAAATAAATAGCGGTGGATGTTAAAAAGAGCAAATTGATGCTCCAAAGAATCTATCGATTAAAATTGGTTACTGTAAATGCAATTTTCCGCACTTCCTTTCATTTGAAGTAAGGTGGCTGAAACAAGAAATACGGAGCCTCCACCGGGATCCAACCCAGGAATCCTTAATTACAAGGTGAGAACCTTAACTATCAGGCTATCGGAGGAGGTTCACATTTTTTTACTTTGTCCTGAAAATAAATGGTGTTAAGTATACACTAATCATTCTTTTAATAATCCGATGCACTACAACGTACCTTTCCTTGTACGTACATACTCACGTATCTAAGTTGCAGGATGGAAAAACGAGGAGAAAGCCTGTGTACCTCTCAACTGGTTAGGTTGATCATTCTTCTTGGGTAATGGTAGATCTCTGTTAATAATGTTAGAAATCAGTGACGTATCCTGAAAATTTGTTCTGATTTAACGCAACAACTCTAATTTATTGTATACATTTATCGCACACCACTTATCTAGATGAATGAGATATATTAGAAAAACACACCAATTCCGAGTCAGACAACTTATATCTTCCCTTTTCACCGAAAATTGGCCCGGGATTTCCCTCCACCAAGGGATATTTTCCTTCATGTAGCAACACTTCCTCTACCAAGCGCGACACAGAAACAGAAAAGAACAAACAGTGTTTCGGACCCAGTCCCAAAGGTGGAACTGAGCTCGATAGCCGCTCTCCTTCCGCGTACAATTGGGAAGAGATCCCGGTCAGAAGGGTGCGATGGGGAACCATCAGTGAAATATGCAAACCAGTCTTTAAGTTATTTTAATAATGTACTTAAATTCGGGTTTAAAAGCTTATTTTAATAGTTTTCATATATGCAATAAGCGATTTTACCATATATTGAAGCTAAGTATATATAAAAAATATAAACGATATATTACTATGCAGATTGTGTTTTTCTACTTTACTAACATTTTACATCGTTCTTATTGCTCTTGGGATGAAGATGCACGATGAACTGATGAATTGGATCATTAGGCAAACACGATGGCATAACCAGAGTTTCCCGTTACCAAAAACAAGTAAACGTATAAATTTTAATATGTTTCCTTGAAACGCATGAATTGATAATTAAGATGAGCGGAACTAAAAATACTGGAATTCTCTGGACTAGATTAAAAATTTAATGCTGTTCATTGCATCATTGTTTCATGCGAATTGCTTACGTTCCATCCGTTTTCCATTATTCTTATTAATCCTTTGTGAGTGTCCATTCATCAATTACATCATCATCACCCATCTTCGCAATTAGCCAGCAGTGGCAGAAAAGCGAAGTAAAAAGAAAACTAAATCAATCAATTATTAATCTTTAACCCCTCTGAGGAAATGCACTGAAATTGACAATGTATGGAACAGTATCGGAGAAGCGCTATCTTAAGGCAAACATTTCCGAAACGTAATTCAGTAACTTAGTTAACACTTATGACGGATATAGGTTCAAAAATCTTACATTTTATTGTGGAATACATTCATTTTGGATGGGACAGTTCAGTTATTATCATTATTTACCTAGTACAGATGTCACTTGCAGACAAAACTTCTGTTCCCGCGTTGTCACAATTAAATCAAAGTGCATGTTCGGTTTTCCAAGAAACACAACTTGGAAATATCATTTGTTATTAACCGATACACCTTCTCGCTTCTCGTCAATCTGTATAATTGAAATTCCATGGCTACGCACTACGATGCATTGTCAAGATAAAAAAAATAGGATTGTTCATACCGATTTGATTTTCGACAGACTATTTAAACTAGGAACAGTACCCTACTTATTGTCAGAGGCGCAACCACGAATTTTATGCATCAATTAAAAACGAAGTGTTAACATGAAACAAGTGAAATACTGGAATGTTTCTCTGTACTTGACTTTAAATTTAATGCAGTTCATTGCATCATTAGGCCATACCATTCACGTACGTTTCATGCATTTTCCCGTTAATCTTATTCATATTATTCTTGTTAATTTATTGTTCGAGCTATGAAAAAAGTTCTCTCAAATAGGAAGTTAAAAATGAGAAACATTTAATAGGTACATTATTCTACATTACATAACATGAAACCTTATTATAAATATCAGGATTAATTAATTGAATTTTAATTTAAAAATAGCTTTGCTGAAAGTTTAAATTCATAAAGTAGTTGATACATTTTAACGAGTCGATTAGATTAAGAGAATTAAAGAAAAAGAAACATGCATCCACCCCTCCGCCACGGAGTCCGGCGTCTGGGAATCTGGGTTCGAGTTCCGGACGTTCCTTTGTGTATGTCCATTCGTCAGTTTCATCTTTCATCTGCATTGAAAGGATTCATTAAACAGTGAAAGAATCGCAAGGCTGAATGCACTAAGTAAAATAAACAACACATTAATGCCTTCTTCAGCGGGGAATTGAGATAGGCTACATATTTACAAGAGTTTTTATTCTGAAAAAAGAAAAGGTATTTGGGCTTCCTATGCAACCATGATTTTTGGATTCCGAACTTACATGTTTCTTAAAGGCACGTGCCAAAAAAGATAAATTACAATCGTGAGGATTTTTTTTTTAGAAACACCTTACCATGAGAAACAACATTGCATTTGGCACTGCCTCTTCATTGTTAACCACATGACACCAAGCAAAATTGTTCCTATTCATATGCATAGCCTATCATTTTGTGTAAGATTATTGAGTGTACTTCTCCCTTTTGGTCCTCCTGGTTTCTTTCTTCTACTAATTAAGTATATGTAGCCTATTCAAGGACAGGTGAGTGGAGAAGGTTACATAATTTATAATTTGTATTCAAGTCCAGATATTATTAGAACGATTAAATCAAGAAGACTTAGGTGGGCAGGCCATGTGACACGAATGGGAGAAGAAAGAAGAATTTACAGGATTCTTGTTGGAAACCTGATGGTAAAAGACCAGTAGGAAGACCAAGACGAAGATGGAGGGATAATGTTGAGATGGACCTAAAGGAAATTAGTAGGGATGGAAAAGAGTATATAGATCTTGCTCAGGATAGGGACAGATGGAAGGTCTGTGTTCCTTCAGCCATGAACGTTTGGGTTTAAGAAGGCTAGCGAGTCTGTTAGTTAGTCAGTCAGTATTCAAGTGCATGGACGTCGCCAGAAGTTTTTTCAGCGGGTGTCAGTCATTGCAAAAGTTGAATAGTAGAAATAATAACAACAACAATTATTATTACCACGGTTATAAACGTTAATGTACAATAATATCATAAAGTAATAAAAATATCGAAATTTGTATTCGAAAATTATTATTTTTGTTATTACTTATTATATAAATCGGGATACTTTTCTACTAGATCCACCAGGCGAGTGAATATCCAGAAGAACTGTTTCCCATTACTTCCTTTATTAGTATACTGAAATGCATTCTGTTATTAACCTTTGCACGTCTCGTTTTCACTCAATTTTGATCGATCTTTTACATTTTTAACATTTATTATTCTGTTCCAATACTAACTAAATGGATCTTCTTTCTGTTATTAAGAATAAATATATTTTTTTTACTATTGTTTGTTCCGGTATAAAATGGCTTCTGTTCTTCTAGAAATTTTAAATAAACAAATATAAACTTTCTACTTTTTGTAACTTCAACGGAGCGATAATAATTTCCAAGAGGGTTCGAAGGACCCGTTAGACTCCAATGTTAAAGAGGTTAGATGACAGACAGCTTCAGTTTGGACCTCACCATTTAATAAATTGAATTGAATGAATTTTTGCGTTTCTGACAAAAGTAATGTCAATTAAGACTTCTGTTCTCATAAATGTAAAACAAGGGGCATTTTTAGTTCTACTGTAGATGACTGTGCCAAACAACATGCTTCTAGGAGCGACCTTGTCTCAAGCCACACAAATGTCAATCTTTCTTCCACCTAGTACATCGTAGGTTGAATTTCTTTGCAAGCTGTCGTCTGGGCTTACTGTCAGGATAAGCCATTGACGGGCTAGGGTTGTGTCGTTCCTTAGTGTTTGTGAACGTCCTTTCATCCATCTCCATCTTTCACCTTTAACCCACATCGTCGCGATAAGCCAAAAGTGGCAGAAAAGCGCCGTGAAATAAATCAAATCAGGCGTACTTCTACTCACAAACGCAGTAATTTTTCCACACAGTCCGGCTACATTCAGTGTGCAGGGTGACTTTCGAACAGGATTTCCTGCAATTCCGAGAATTTTGCGCCAATTTTCTTCACTGATATTAAAACCCACTATTCAATTCCAAACTTCATTTGGCATTTCTTTTGGATCTTTGTTACTTAGCTGTCACCCATCTAATGGGGAAAATGACTGAAACATAATGCATTAACGTTCCAAATTAACACGTAGGAGTAATCTAGGCTAATAAAGCTCAAAATCCATTGTGGACTACCCAGGGCAGGCGCCAGGAGGGCGCGAAGGGGTGCTTGCGCACCCCTCTAATTTTCTTAATCCCTTCAGCACCCCCTTCTCAAAACTGATCTTCATCCTAATTAAATGTTATTTTACACTATGCTGTTAAAACAATTCCTTTTTTCATTCTTTCATTCCTACGTTTTTTTTTTTCATAATCTTGTGTAGTAGTACCGTGCGTCCATTTCGATCTTCAGCCGAGAGATCGGGAGAAGCGTGGCCGGCGACGCTGACGGAGATGCCGACATTTGCGGCCTGTAATGCCCGCTTATTTTTAAGGACATATCCAGACATTTATATAAATATTGCAAAACGACCACTAACCTGTGTTATAATTCATCATCTGTAATTCATCCAAGTTCTGCCCTTATATACACAAAAAATACGCTTTAGAAACGATGTTAAGAGCCACAGATAATAAACATTTTAATCATAGTTTTGACCAGTAACGTCCTGGTTAAGTTTATATCCTTGAAAGAGTTTTGTGTCGATGGGGATCGTTTGGAGGATTCGAATGTGCAACACTGTATCAAGATTACGCTGCAGACGAAGCCGTTAAAAGTCAATGGTTTTCGTGAGCTTCCTTGCAATCCGAAATCTCCGAGCTCGAGTTTTTTGTTCCTTTGCGACTAGATGAAGACAGAGCTGTGAATATAGTTGCGAGCAGATGTAAACCAAGAGCGTGTTAATTTAGTACTGTGTGCAAGTGTTATTCTTGGTTACTTGCCGTTACTTGTTTGTGTTATTGCAGTGTGTATGTGTGTTGTGTCAGTGAGACGATTGGAATGCCAGCCGCAAGGTTCACGTTAAGGGGGGGAGGGGGCTGATAAGTTCTCGGCCTGACCCAGAAGGACTTTAGCTACCGGCACGAAAGTTTCAGACTATTCAACGTATTCTCCCCGAAGGTCTACACACTTGGCACTTTGTTGCTCCATAAAAATAAGCGGGCATTAGAGGCCGCAAATGTCGGCATCTTCGTCAGCGCCGCCCGCCACGCTTCTCCTGATCTCTCGGCTGAAGATCGAAATGGACGCACTGTAGTTGTGCGTTTGTTTTTTCCTTGTGTAGTGGTTGTTATGTGTTTGTTTGTCTTGTATAGTAGTTGTGGTGTGTAATTTGTTTATGTTTATATTGTGTAGTAGTTGTGGTGTGTTTGTGTTTATATTGTGTTATAGTTGTGATGTGTTTGTGTGTGTCTTGTGTAGTAGTTGTGCTGTCTAATGTGTTTGTGTTAGTCTTGTGTAGTAATTGTGCTGTCTAATGTGTTTGTGTTTGTCTTGTGTAGTAGTTCCTCCATTTGTATTGGGGGTTAGGCGTAGAGCTGACAATTCTGCTCTGTAAAAAGACATGTCAAGAAACAGCAATATAAGGCCATGGATGTTCCCAAGGTAAAATATTCCGGAGGTAAAATAATCCCCCATTCGGATCTCCAGGTGGGGACTACTTTGGGAGGTCCCTGGACTAAGGATAAGATCTACCTTAGGAATAAGGATATTAAATTAGGCACCTGGAATGTTCTGAACCTTTACCGGCCTGGGGCATTTCAGTGTACAGTTAATGAGATAGTTAAGTATAAATTAGATGTAGTAGCTGTCCAGGAAGTTAGGTGGCCAGGAGAAGGGAATTGTAAAACTAAAAATTATACTGTTTTCTATGGTGGTACTGAAAATCATAATTTTGGAACAGGCTTTTTCATAAATAATAGAATTATCTCGGCTCTTAAAACAGTAGAATTTATTAATGATAGGATATCATATGCAGTTTTACAGGGTAGGTGGTGTAAAATTATTTTAATAAACATACATGCACCAACGGACGATAAAGATGATAATACTAAAGATGATTTTTATACAGAGTTAGAACAGGTCTTTGATAAATTTTCTCAGTATGATATGAAAATTCTGTTAGGTGACTGTAATGCACGGATTGGCAAAGAAGAGACATTTAAACCCACGATTGGTAAAGAAAGTCTTCATGAATTAAGTAATGATAATGGTATAAGATTGATTACTTTTGCAACCTCAAAGAATTTAATTGTGAAAAGTACCACTTTTAAACATAAAGATATCCATAAATATACCTGGTCTTCTCCAGATGGTAAAACTCATAATCAGATAGATCATATTCTCATTGATAAGAGAAGACATACTAGTATAATTGACGTTCGTACACATAGAGGTGCTGACTGTGCCAGTGACCATTATTTAGTAATTGCTAAATTAAGAGAAAGACTCTCAGTGATAAATCATAAGCAACAAAATCTAAAAGTTCTAAAATTTGATACAGGAAAGTTTACTGATGAAAGAATTAAGAAAGATTACCAAATTAAACTGAAAGAATCCATAATTGTTCTTGTGTTTAAAGAAGGTGATAAAATGAACTGCAATAATTACCGTGGAATTTCTCTACTCTCAACAACATATAAAATATTATCTAACATTCTTTTAACAAGACTAACCCCATAATCTAATGAAATTATAGGTGATTATCAATGTGGATTTAAACGTAACAGATCAACTACAGATCAAATTTTTCACATCAGACAGACTCTTGAAAAATGTGGGAATATAATCAAAATGTCCATCAGCTATTCATTGATTTCAAAAAAGCATATGATTCGGTCGAAAGAGATAAATTATATAATATATTAGTAGAGTTTGGAATACCTAAGAAGCTTGTTAGTATGATAAAAATATGCACCAGTGAAACAGAAAGTAAAATTCGTGTGGGTATTAATATGTCTGACAAATTTACAATTCATGATGGGTTAAAACAAAGAGATGCATTATCTCCATTGCTCTTTAATTTTGCCTTAGAATATGCTGTTAGGAAGGTAAAAGAAACTAAAGAAGGACTAAAATTAAATGGTGTGACTCAGTTGTTAGCATATGCAGATGATGTAGACTTACTGGGGGATGATGTGAATACAATTAAGAATAATGCTAAAATATTTTTCAAAACTGCTAAAGAGATAGGTTTGGAAGTTAACAAAGAGAAAACTAAATATATGCTTACAGGCCGAAACCAAGTGTTAGGCAATAATCAAAATCTAATTATTGATAACAACTCGTTTGAACCAGTTTCCAAATTCAAATACTTAGGAGTAATATTAACAAATGAAAATTATATTAAAGAGGAAATAAAAAGTAGGCTTAATTCAGGAAATGCATGTTACTTCTCTCTTCATAAACTTTTGTCTTCTCGTTTAATATCTAAGAAACTAAAAGTTAAAATATACGAAACAGTAATTTTGCCTGTAGTATTGTATGGATGTGAAACTTGGTCCCTTACATTGAAAGAGGAACATAAATTGAGAGTATTTGAAAATAAGATCCTTAGCAAAATATTTGGACCTAAAAGGGATGAGGAGACAGGTGAGTGGAGAAGGTTACATAATTTAGAACTACATAATTTGTATTCATGTCCAGATATTATTAGAATAATTAAATCAAGAAGACTTAGGTGGGCAGGCCATGTGGCACGAATGGGAGATGAAAGAGGAGTTTACAGGATTCTTGTTGGGAAACCTGATGGTAAGAGACCTGTAGGAAGGCCAAGACGAAGATGCCGGGACAACGTTGAGATAGACCTAAGGGAAATCGGTAGGGATGGAAAAGAGTATATATAACTTGCTCAAGATAGGGAGAGATGGAAGGCCTGTGTTGCTGCAGCCATGAACCTTCGGGTTTAAGAAGGCTAGGGAGTTAGATAGTTATTTAGCTGTTAAAACAATGTCGTCACTTTGAGCGTAGAATGTTAGGTATTGAAGTGATACCGCTGTTACTTCATTCAACAGGCAATCCATTGGTCCTGAAAGAGAAGTAGCATTTACTTTCGCAGTTGCAGCAACTACACAAATATCAGCGGTTTTTGTCTCTTTCATCACCATTGTTGTTAAGAATTGTTGTACGTTTGTTTATTCCGGTGGCGTTTTCGATAATTGCCTACAGCTCAGTGTGAGTTGTTTCATGTTTTCTTTTTGGCATTGTTGATAAAAACTGTTTTATTTTCCGCCTACTTGTTTTCCTCTATTCTCAAAATCACACTGCAACAAAAATTTAGTTGCTTTCAGTAGATCATCGGGTTGTGCCAGGGAAATTATTGAACGCGATTTGTATCGAGATGGTGGTTTTATTTTTCGTTGTTGTTTATCCACACTTCTATGTTAGGAAAGCAGTCTGATAATTACATGAAAGTGACTACATGATTTCGTACTTTTGTACTTGTTATATTATTTAAAAATAGCAGAACTTCTGGTTGCATGGCGATTTCCTTTTCTACTCAAAGCATACAAATTGAACACTCATCGGTGGTCTCTGATATCTACGCATCGTGAAAGGTACAAAGAGACAAATAACTGTTTATCAAAAAAGTGTTACATGTTTATGGAAATGATATGAGATGAATCTAGTTTCTATTAAATAGTGGCTCACGCCTGAACTTGACACCATGTTGCTGTTAGTTTTGTATTAGCAACTAGTAAAAATATATTATTTGTTTTATGAAAGAAAATACAGAAATCTACTTACGAATTGGTATATATTACACTATATCCCATAATACATAATTAGAACAGTAACAGTGATAATGAAATGTCTTTCTTCTTATCAAAGATTTTTATCATTAATACAACGTAATTGTGAATGTTATAAAAATATGACAGTCACAATAACCTCCCCTCCTGGGGTGAAGAAAATATAGACATCATACTTTGGTGGCTTAAAAAGATACAAGATCTTAAATATACACATCGAACAGTTACATAACTTTAAAATATTCAACATTCAAAACAACATTTAATACTATAACAAATCTTTCAACAATCAATTCGAAACTACGTTGTTACCCTTCCGCACCTATTTGTTAACATTCAACAACAACTCGTGTTTCTTCTCCAATGAACAGTGGAAGGGTTTGATATTTTGTAAATTGTGTCTACACTTTATCTGTTGTCCATCTAAAGACACCAAGTTCACGAAATTGTTCTTCACTTCCTCCACCAAAAATGGACCCACATATAAGTCATAAATTTTATGGATAGTTTTGTTCAAGGCAGAACTTCTTGCATGATTCTTAACCATAACCAAATCACCTTGAACAATTGTAGGGGTTTCTGCGTTTGAATGAATCTTCTTTCTAGATTTTGAACGTTTAGTTGTTTCAATTAACTGAATATATTTAGCTGTCCAAGACAATTCGTTAATCTCTTCTGGCCAGTCAATAACAGAAGTTATTTTATCCCGAACTTCCTCGTGTAGAAAAATTTCAGCCGGAGTGAAACCAACAACCTCGTTTTATGAGTAATTTAGTAATTTTATAACATTTGTTAAAACTTTGGACCAAGATCTGTGGTTGGTTTTACAAAAGAGTCTAAGCAAACGAATGATCTCCTTATTATATCTCTCAATTGGATTCGCATGAGGCGAATATGGTGAAGTGAGAATATGCTTTACACCAATTGACTTCAAAAATTTTTCCCATTCATTGGATTTAAATTGTGATCCATTATCCGTCAACATAACTGTACAATTAGGATAATGATGGAAATAACCTAAGTTAATTCTGTTGATAATTTCTCGAGTTGTTGCCTTCCTGAGAGGATAAGCCATAACATATTTGCTGGTTAATTCTACAATAGTCAGAATATGTTGATATCCTTGAGATAATGGCAATGGACCAATCAAGTCTAAAGATAAGAACTGATGTAATTTGTAAGAAATCACGTGAAGCTCCTCTTTGGTAATATGTTGTGTTTTTTGTTTCGTCCTTGCACATTCCACACAATCACTTAAATATGACTTGACACTTCCTCTCATCTTAGGACAGAAATAGAATTTAGAACACTTCTTATAAAGCTTAGAAAACCCAAAATGGCCAGCCAAATCATGTTGTTCATACACAACTTTCTTGACATCTGCTTCAGGTACAAACACTCTCCAATGATTCGAGTTGATAGATCTATAAAACAATATATTTTTATGTAGTTTAAATATTCCCTTAATTTCGAAATGGTCATCACCCTTGTCTAACATAGAAATTATACGTTGACATAATTCATGTTTTGTTGTACTTTCATCCAATACAAAAAGTATTCTTCTTCAAGTAAATCAATATCTGTGCAGTTTACATGTAAAGTGGAAGGAAACAAATTGTTTTGTGACTTAATTTTATATCTACTTAACGCGTCCGCGGCCGTATTTGCAGAACCACTAACATGCTGAATTGTATAATCATAATCTTGCAATTTCAAAGTCCATCTACTAAGCCTTGGATTTAACGATCTTGCTGAATTTAACCAAGAAAGTGATTGATGGTCACAGTGTATTACAAATGGTCTGCCCAATAGATATATTGAAAAATTTTCCAAGGAAAAAAAGATATCAAGAAATTCTATTTCATGCACAGAATATGTTAATTCTGAACCTCGTAAAACTCTGCTCGCGTACTGGATAATTAAAGTTTCACCATCGTCAGAATATTGCCATAAGACTCCACCGATTACTATTTTACTACCATCAGTATTTACATGGAAAATGTTGTTCAAGTTACGTTGAGCTAACATCTCCGGAGACAAAGCCAATTCCTTCAGACGTTTAAATGCCTGGAGATGTGCTTCATTCCATTCCCATTTCTCATTCGTTCTAAGTAAATAGTATAAAGGAGCCGCAATCATTGCAAACTTATCCACAAATTTTCTCCTCCAATTTACCATTCCTAAAAATTTGCTTAATGCTTTTCTATTTGTTGGAGTAGGATATTCAGTTATTGCTAGATTTCTTTCTGGATCTATAGTGATGGTTTCACCTGATACTATGTGACCAAGAAACTTCACTTCAGTTTTACAAAATGTGCACTTCGATAATTTGATGGACATATTTACTTCTTTCAAAGTTTTCAACACGTAGTCCAAATGTTTTAAATGACTTTCCAGTGATGATGAAAATATGAGAAATGAACTAGTATCGTTGCCAAACACTTTATGCATTCTGTCGACAAAAACACTAACAGCACTCTGAATACCAAAAGGCAAAAAATGAAATTCCATTAAAATTCCACGATATGAGAAAGATGTGAACTTATAAGATCTAGGTGTCAGTGGTATTTGAAAATATCCACAAGTTAGGTCAATCGTCGAAAAGAATTTTGCGCCTCTCAACCTAGGCAAAAGTTCAGATATAGGTTCAACCTGTGTCATGGGTGAAATTACATGTTCATTCAGCTTCCTAAAATCAATAACAGGACGCCACAATCCACCTGCCTTTGGAACTATGTGGAGAGGGTTCCGGTATGGAGAAGTACTTTCATGAATTACTCCCCACGTTTTCCATTTCTTTAATTCTTTCTCCATATCATCTCGCCTAGCGAATGGAATAGGGTACGTAGAAAACCACTATAGGTTCATTCGTATCTACATAAGATTCCACCTTGGCTGCCTTTGGTTTGTCCGAAAACACATCTTGATACTTCAGTAATAAATTAAATAAATTATCAGCAACTCCAGCTTCACAATATTCGTTGCCATAAACTTTCTTATGGATATCTTCTTCAGAAGGCAGATAAACAGAATCATTAACATGAGAAGATTCAAATGTCAAAGTTTTACAAGATTACAATTTTGCGAGCAATTATTATTTGTGGAACTCCGAACAAAAGGAGCTGATACGTCCTTACCACTTGAATGAATTAGTTCAACAGTAGACATACGATAATTAATTATAGCCTTGTACTGCCACAAAAATGGTGCTCCCAAGATCAAATCGGCATGTAATTGTTTAACTACATATAAACCCACGTGGAAAAATTCATCTTCCAACTGCATAATGACATATTTAAAACCTACAACTTTTATACGTTGCTCACCAGCGAAACAAGCCAACTGAATTCCTTCTATTGGTTCCAGCTTTATACTTGGCAATAAAGAACTTAGAGTGATCCAAACCTTGTAATCCAACAAATTACATTGACTACCAGTGTCAATTAAACAATTAAGAAACAAGTCACAAATTCTTCCCTGTATTTGTGGTGCTTCAAGTAAAGGTGTTGGAGTTCCTTTATCTGTAACAGTCCACTCAGGCTCTGAATCAAACCACTCCAGCAAAAATGCAACAGGTAAAACATCTTCTTTATCAACGCCTAAATATTTAACTCTATTAAAGTCACCTAGACAAGACTTGACATGCAAAAGGTAAGGATCATAATTACAAGTAAGCTCCATGTGGTCATCCTTTGGCAGGGCGAATTGGAGCGCATTTCCCCGCCTTAGTTGTTTAATGTTCTCGGAGGGCTCCCACTAGTAACATTAGTTACTCAGGAACATTCTTGATTTAAACTAATGTCATTGCAATTCATTCCATTTCGGAAATTTCCATTGTTCCTTGCTGAAATCTCTGAGTTAGTGTTAATGGAGTCACCTCGCAATTCTGTATTGGTCGGACTTTGAAATCTTCTATTCCTGTTGTATCTAGGTGCATCTGTATTATTGCCATTACTAGCGTTCCTTTGAGTGTTTGTTCTTCGATTGTTATTATGAAAGTACAAACTTCGATCGTTACCTTGTCGCCTATAGCTCTCTTGGTTAGCTCCAGATTACCTATAGTTGTTTCTGGGATTCCTAGCAGCTGGTTGGCCCATAAGTCTCTCTGAAGCTACTGTTTGAGTAGATGAATCACTGCATGACTTATTTTCCATAGACACTTGCCTTACAAAATGCCTAGATTTTTCGAACCTTTTCGAGTTGTACTCCCCACTTATATAATCACCAGGTAGTGACAAAGATTTGGTTTTATCACTAGAATATAAGTCTATTGTCCTGAGTTTTTGTGTTAATTGTTTAAGGTTGGAAATTTCGTGACAACCCACATTCTTAGAAACTGTTTCTGGCAATTGCTTCAGAATTACTCTTATTATCTCAGCTTGTTTAGGCTTTTCTACAAGGTTGCAATAAGATGAATATACCTTCAATGCGTACGCTTCTAATGATAAACCAGAAGATGTGTTGTATTTACGAGAACGCAAAACTGCCAGTTGGCTTTCTAACAAATCATTCGAAGCAAATTGTTCAAGAAACGTGCACACAAAATCATCATATGATGAGAAATTCCGTCTTTCACTATTGAACCAATAAGCTGCAGTATTGTAGAAACATGTGTGAATAACTTGCAGGCGATATTGTGAAGATACACCAATCAAATTTAACATTGTTGTCAGCTGGTCTATAAACTCCCTAGCTGATTGTTTCGAGACGTCACCTCCAAAACGTGGTAACTGGCTTAGCTCATTTACACGAATAACTTTACCCGGGAATTCTCCAAATGGGTTTCTTGCAGAAATATTTGTATTACATTCTGCACGCGTAGGTTTACAAAACTGGTTTGATTCAAAATTTGGAGCCCGAGAATTCTTAGAAGCAATATTAATTGGATCATTCAAAATGTCATTTCTGGGAATGTAATTTTGATTACAAAACATCGGACTCATTGAAGTTGTAGCATTTGTATTACCAGCCACAGTATATAATGGCTTCTCACATGAAGGTGTATGCTGAACACACATTTGTGAAATTGGATTATTTGAATAAGCTTTCGTTGTACAACACTGAGTTTCATTATGAAAACTGGCATTCAGAGGAATTCCATAACCATAATGGTTAGTAGAACAAGGTTCATTGTAATGCACTCTATATGTATTCTCCGAAAGTGCGAAGTCCCTATTGGCCAACGGGTGTGTAATGAAATGAGCAGGTGATTCATCACGTGATGGAGGATCCCACAAATAAGATGTATTGGAAAGCCTATAGGTAAAATCAGTTCCTAAAGAAGTAGAGTTCTGACCTGATTTATGTTTAGTAATTACAGGTACATCAATATCAGATGAATCATTTCCGGAAGAACCAACACCACGTTTGTCACTTCGAGCACTAGCCCGAAATTTAACATTTCGTGATCTTCGATTTGAATTTGCATTATTTGTTTGACAAGCCACATGCTCAGTTTGTTTACTATTTCCATCCTCTTCGCTCAGTTCTCGTCTTCCATTCAAAGTTTCGTTAGCAACACTGTTGCTGATAGCATTGCCTTGCTCCAAAGAAATAACCCTATCTCTAAGGTTATTTACCAAGGTTTCAGAGCTACATGTAGCAGTCTGAACTACCTTCATTCTATCTAATTCCGCATATAATGTTTCAAACCTAACCTCATGTTGAGTAAATTTCTGAATAATTTCCTCATTGCAGACTTCCAACTTTGCCAACTTTCCGTCATGACTCTTCGTTTGTTCTTGAATAACTGAGACTTTGACATGCATTGTACTAATACCTTCATCCAATTTACACCTCAACTCACTGCTAACATTTTGACAAGTTTGGGCAACATCTTGTAACGAATGTTCAATATGATCAAGCCGACCGTTAAACCTAACATTATGCTACTGTAATTCATTTCGAATGGCTTGCAACTTCTCTATCAGATTTCCATTATTTTGTTGAAATTCCCTTTGGAACATTTCATTATTTTGTTGCAATTCACTTTGTAACATTTCATTATTTTGTTGCATATCCTTTTGCAACATTTCATTATTTTGTTGCAATTCACAGCGAATGTTCTGTTGCAACTTTTCTTGAAGATTTTCATTATTTTGCTGCAAACTTTGGGTAACCGTTACTTGAAATGCAGCAATAATCTTGTCCAAGTTTGGATTCACTGTACTTGTATAAGATTTTAACAAAAAAGGATCGAAATCTGGTTTACAAGATTTACAAAAATAGCTTTCATTAGAAGTATTACCCAGTGCATTACAGTCAAACCTCTGCACTCCAAATGTTCCCATTTATTGCAGCTATTGCACTTCACAAGACGAGAATCTGCTTCAATGTTACTGCAACAAATAATATTCTTCATTGGGTCAGCATTTTCTTCAATAGTTTCATTTTCCCTGAAACTATCGACGACATCGGATCTTAAGAAAACTCCCGTTCTTAAGTTGTAAGAATGTTGCTTCCGATCCATTATTTAAAGTAATCAAAAGATAACTTCCACACTATATATTCACGAATCCTGGCTGAAGGTCGCCATAATTGTTGCTGTTAGTTTTGTATTAGCAACTAGTAAAAATATATTATTTGTTTTATGAAAGAAAATACAGAAATCTACTTACGAATTGGTATAAATTACACTATATCCCATAATACATAATTAGAACAGTAACAGTGATAATGAAATATCTTTCTTCTTATCAAAGATTTTTATCATTAATACAACTTAATTGTGAATGTTATAAAAATATGACAGTCACAACCAACGCCAAAGAATTTTCAATTCAATTTCAATGTTATGATTTATATAACAGCAACAATACTAAATGTAAAATCAAAGTACCTGGAAAGATATGAAAAATCTTACTCTGCCCCCCACCCCCACCCCACCCGGAGAAAAATCCTATTGGCGCCCTTGCATGTGTGGTTGATGTTTTTTTTTTTATATTTTCAACATCGCGCCCCCTGAAATTCATTCCGCACCCCTTCAGCACCTCTATATGATATATCCTGGCGCCGCCGCTGGGACTACCTTCGCTTTGGTTGGAACAATTAAGTTATTATTTACCTTGAAGAGATATCGCTTGCAGACAGATTTTTATCTCGGTGGTTTCTTAGTTGATTCAAAGGAGATGTTCGGTGGTCCAAGAATCACAAATTGGAAATTTCCGTTCTTATTAACTGATACCATTTCTTGCTTCTCATCAATCTGTGTAATTTTAATTCCATAGCAACAATAATACGCGCAATGGCGCATTGTCAGGATAAAAGTCAAATTAGTTATTGTTAAGTACTCTGGCAATGTTAACCAAAATACTCGTAAAGGCATTCAACTTTATTTCCACACACAAAATGTTATCGTGAACTGGTTTTTCAAATTCATGTTCTTTGTTTGTGTGAGCGACGTTTAAGTTCAGTCTGTTCTACAACCTAACCCGTGTTATGAAGTAATTTACATTTCTAATATGCGGTTACGGTATTAACAAAGTATAATATGAAATGTACGAATTAGCTACAGAATACTTCTAATGATCAAATAACTGTTATGTATATCATATGGATAAAATCACACAACAATGTTGAAAAGACAAATACATTCATGTGAGAAAAATAAAATAAAAATGCATAAAAAAGCTTTTTATGAAAACCATAGCATAAGCATACAAGCCGAATTCCATGGCGGAGTTGCACGACGCCAAAGATCCCGGGTAAGAATCCAGGTCTGGACATTGTTGTTCTTTGTGAGTGTCCCCCCTCTCCTTCGTCAGATTCAACACATCATAACTAGATCTCGGATTTTAGGATTCTAGCCTATTTCTTCCTTTGCAGATAAATAATAAATAACACGTTACATCAGCGTTTCGTTAAAATAACCTATTCTGAACGTTAGAGCTTATTTTAGGATTATGCGCCCAAATTGAACCATTTTAAAGGTCTTTATACATTTTTAAAGTTTTACAGGATTTTTATGTGACACAGAGGTATTTGCTCTGTTTGGTGAGGTAAAAATCAATTACTTAACGTGTTTGAAGAATAACGAAGAGTAGCCGAATATTCACGAAGAAATTCACCATCGCTAGCATTTCTTCCAATAGTTGAGTCCTGTTATATTTCGGTGATGCTAGCACAGTAAAATGAATTTCCATAAAATTGTACAAGCATATATGATATCATTACCATTCCACCGAAAACCGTCGACTGACTGACTAACCTTTAATATAGCTGCAAGAAGTTGAAATTTACAATAGAAGCTTCCACTACAACAGCCTTACTGCTCCACACGTACCCATTCTTGAGTTTCAATTACAGTTCATGTTACGAGGGATAGTCGAAAAGTTGTTTCCCTAATCTGCCATCTATGGGGAGTTTCATTCTGGAGAAAAAACATGACATGAGCAGAAAGAGGCATCGTTACTCTATTTTCCCACATAGTCAACAGCTACATTCAAGCACTTGTCATTCCGCTTCACAAGTTAAAAAAATAACCCTGTTCATAAAATTGCGTGTCCTGTTACAGATGAAGAGACTTTAGTTCAATGTTGAGAAAAATCAAAATTTTCATTTTCATTTTAATTTCATTCATTTGTCTGTCACTTGACATTCTGAAAGTCGCACCTATTCATAGCGAACAACAGCTCGCAGTTCATCCTTTGCCTACTATTGCAGAACACCTCTGTCCTCCATGTCGGCCGGGTACACATGGGACTCAACTCTTCCTGTCTTCAACGCAGCAGTACTCGGGCGCCCTCTGCAAGGAATAGGTCGTGCGGCACACAACAAAAGAAAGATGATGCCCGTATGCACGCTTTCCGGAAATACACATGCGGGAACCTTCTTTTCCAACTATCCCTCGTATTATTACTAGTTAGCATTTATCAGAACGGACGATAATTTAAATTTGTTCACTATTTTCACTTGTAATTATTATAAAGAGGTGTGGGTTAGTGCCTATTATTACGAAAAAGCCGGAAAAAGTATGTTCTAGGTTAAATTATGGTGATTGAAAGAAAGTTAAAGTGAACATGGTTGCGAAATTTCTTAGATATTGTCCTAATGCTCCGTCAGGTTCTTGAAATGTTGGGGGGGGGGACTTTCAAATTTCCCGCGGGGATCCCCCCAGGTCCACTGGTTCATCACTGGTTTTCTGTAAGCTTGGCGTTCCATAATGTTGATCCAAGGCCGAAAATAAAACGTGAGTCTTTCTGCCTCTTCCTATCTTCTTTACCACTTCTCTTTCTATGATAGAGACAGAAACTTTCTCTCTTTTTTCTTTGTCACTCTTTCTTTCTTACTTTCCCTTCTTCCCTTCCCGCTCTTTTCTCTCTACTGCTGGATGTTGCAGTCAAAACATTTGCAGAATAACCCATTTCCTCCCCATACAAACTGCGCAACTACTATGCTACTCGAAGACTGGAAAAGTACTTACAGGTCATTTATTATAGGTATTAACATATACAAATCCTATGAAATTTTAAGCCAATATCTGGCAACACTGAGGAAGGAAACTAGAATGTTCAAAATCTCAATAATTTTAATCGCTGATCCAAGTTGAGATTACAGGAACTATGGTGCAATTATCCCTCGAGGAATTCTATCAGGTAGCAGGTCCGATCTGAAGAAGTCGTTCTCAGCATTCTCCCATCTTAGAAGATTGATGTGACTCGGAGAAAGAACAGAGAAAATAGAAATTAGTAATATCCACTAAACCGCAATTAACGTAATAGAAAACTAAATACCAAACTATATGGAAATTAAACATTACAGTAAATGCAGTGTTAGACTGGTCGCTAGTTGCCAACTAAAAATTTATCCCCAATATTTTAATGACTTTTCCGATAATTTTCTCCTTCACTCGCATAGAATAAGTGGTATCTACTATGATACGTTAGGATAGCGTGACCAACGTTCCGCATTGAATTTAAGAGAAATTTAGTCGCGACAAATTTTGCATATTTCTAGCCGCGAGGGGTCACTCCAGCAAATGTCCAAGGATTGGATAATATTAAACAAAATTATCAATTTACATTTTATATATTATGCAGGACACAACACAGAATAAAGTTTACAAATGTACATATTACTTAGTCCTAAGCTATATGTATTTGTATATATACACTGATACAGCAGAAAAAAAGCACTTTCAATTTGCACAAATTTCAGAAACTCTTCACAAATATACTCATGCTATTATTAGTTCTGACTTGCTTAGTTTCAAGCTGTTTTTTTTTTTCTACGATCAGGTCATTTATATTTCTCATCACTGGAAAAAATCTTTCAGTGTGGGCATTTGGGCTCGAATGCTCAAAATTAACTATTTGTTTGATTCTTAAATGACTGAGAACATTGGCCCATCTTGGTTCTACACCTCATGTTTTTACCACATTCACGATTCCACCCGCCGAACGCGGTTGCAGTTGACTCGGAATTTTGTACGGCTAGCCGAACTTGTATTGTATCGGAATAAATTGAAATTGTTCGATCTTCATTGTTAATGAAATATACCAGGAGGATTAAAAAAATGTTCAAATGCGAGAGTTTCCGGGAAATATGGAAACGTTGGTCACCCATCAGTTTTATGTTATGTATTATTTTATTATCTCTTCATAAAACAAGTTTTAAGACAGTTATACACACATGAAAAAATAAAACAATATAAACAAAAGTTTTAGGACTTTTTTTAAAAATTAGTTACAAAGGTTAACCCCGAAAGATAGCTCGCCTCTACCCACATACATCCGATTGTGTACTCGTGCTTTAAAATAAATCAGAACGTCAGTTAGTCTGAATTTAAACCACCTTTTGACTTATCTTATTTATTCAGTTATTTATAATTGATTGATTGAGTTGGTGTTTTAAGTCCACTTTATGCACAGTAAGGCTAACCGGGACTGGACCTACAGCTTAAAGTGGGGTCCGAACCACTATGTGCTTCCACCGGGTATCGAATCCGGGACCCCTTGATTAAAGGGCGACGACTCTACCATTGGGCCATTCGGTGAGGCCTAAAGTTATTTATAAGTTTTAGGACTATTTGAGATAGTGTCTCCCCTTTACTTGTTACTTTCTTCTAATAAAACATAGGCTCGTCGTTACCAGGTTTGAATTCAGATATCACACGAAAATTATTTCCATGTACATAACAGATAATATCCCATTCCACACGTCATTTTACAGAATCATGTAATTCTTTGGCAATAGATGGCAGCACATTATATTTAATTAAACTACATATCTAATACACAACAACATACAAATATAAAACTTTTGAACTGAATTTCCTTTATGCATAATACCTTGAAACATAACTTTCCAAATATTTTATTGGATATTGCGAGCGTATCAGTTCGAAGTATACTTACATCCAGTTCTCGTGAGTTCTCGTTGAAACCTGTTGAGGAAAAGTGCAAGATTACTTGCGTTGTTTCATTTATTGCTTTCTAATCCAAAGGAAATAGCTTTTTGAAGAGGTGGGAAGGGGGCCTCATTCCCACCTTACACCAAAGAAACGAAAAGTGCGATCGGTTGCGTTCATACTAGGGAAAAAGGGGCTCGTGCACGCTACAGGAGCAGAAATATAACCTAAATAAATAATCGCGGTGAATGTGAACAAGAACAAATTGATGCTCAAAGGAATCTATGGAATACAATTGGTTATTGTAAATGCGATGTTGCCGCACTTCCTTTCATTTGAAGTAAAGTGGCTGAAACAAGAAATACGGAGCCTCCACCGGGATCCAACCCGGAAACCCTTGATTACAAACCTAAACTAGCAAGCTATCGGAGGACGCTCACGTTTTTATTACTTTGTCGTGAATGGTGCTAAGTATACACTACTCATTCTTTTAATAATCCGATGCACTACAACGTACCTTTCCTTGTGCATACTCACGTATCTAAGTTGCCAGATGAAAAAGTGGGGAGAAAGCCTGTGTACCTCTCAACTGGTTAGGTTGATCTTTCTTCTGGCGCAATGGTAGATCTCTGTTAATAGTGATAGAAACGTTGCTTTACCAGGGAGATTATCACCACCTTTTTACAATTTTACGACCCTTTTCCATCGCTATTATTTCTCTTCCGTTGAGGATGCACGATACACTGATTGGACAAACAGAATGATCCATCCATGCTTATATTAACCAGGGTTAGAAGTTCCACACAGAAATGGAAACGTATCAAGTTTAATTTATTCACTACAAATGCATTAATTGATCGAAACTTCTCATCAGATGCATTTTTAAAATGCCACAATTAAAACGAAATGTTAATATGAACCAAGTAAAATACTGGAATTTTTCTCCGTACATGATTCGAAATGTTAATGCAGTACATTGCATCATTAAGTCATAGCATTCACTTACGTTTCATGCATTTTCCCGTTAATCTTATTCATATTCCTAAATATTATTCTTTTTAATTTGTTGTTCTGGATATGAAAAAAGTTGTCTCAAATAGCAATAAAAATTACCAATACGTTATACATTACTTAAAACAAAATTTAATTTTAAATATCAGGATTCACTAGTTAAATTTAAAAATTAATAATAGGTTTGATTGAAATTGTAAGTTCATAGAATAGTTGATACATGTCAATGTAGTATTAATATAATAATATTTTTAAAAGAAATCCTTTTAGTTAATTAATATCTGATACCATTTAAACGTTTGTTAATCCTACACGTTTTGTGCACCTTTTTGTATTATTTGATGCATTTGTTTTTCTGTGTGTATGACCTCTTTCTTCATAGCGCGTTACGCTAACCACTCCTACACGGAAGGTGGCTAACGTCAGTGGCAACAGGAAATGGAGAAAAGATGGAGTAAACAGACACTCTAAGCATTTATCACTAACCCTTAAATATTATACGTTAGTATTGTTGAAAGTATTTGCTCCTAATAGAGTTAAGCATTCTTGCTCTCAATATTGATAGACCCAAGCCGGGATTCGAACCCAGATTCCTGACGTCGTCTGTATGCTCACCACTCCTACGCAAAGGCTGACATTATCTCTGATATCTAAAACATTTAATTATTATTTGTTGTTTGTTTAAAATTAAATATTGTGGCAATGAGTATCCGTTGTATTCAAGTAGGTGATACACACAAAGTTCAAATCCGTTTCATTAGCTACACATTTATGTAAAAATAAAACTTAGCCGCTTCGAAAGCAGATTTTAGTTCTGGTGGGTGAGGGGTGTAAAGTCGGCCAGAGACGTGGGGCTGTTGGCATGGACGTTTTTGAGTGTTCATTCATCAATTTCATAATATACTCATTCATCCACATTTTCGCAAATTAGCAAAACGAGGCACAAAAAGCGAAGTAAAATAAAGGAAATCAATCAATCAATCAATCAATCAACAAGGATTTTACTGAAAAGACAGAACAGAATTTTGGCTTCCTACGCGACCATGATTTTCGGGTCCTGGACTTAATGTTTTCTCATGGCATGAGCAGTCGAAGGTAAACTCCAATTGTTAGGAATTTGTTCAGAAACACCTTTTCCTGAGGTGCAATCTTGCATCGTGTGCTGCCTTTCGATTATTGCCTAAATAACACAAGCAAAATCTTTCCTATTTATAGGCATAGTATATGTGTTTCACCTACGTCACAAACTGTTGCATTGTGGCTTCGAGCAGACGGGCGGGAGACACTAACACAGAGATTCGTGATTTAAAACAAACGTGCAGTTATTGCAGATGTAACGAACGCTACGCAGTGGATATTTCCTTGTAAACCACAAATAATATTGACCGCAAAACATGGCGGCTGTGCGCATCCTGACGTCACATGGGGAGCGGGGAAGCGACCAATCCAGCGCGATGTAGAACGAGATGCGCAGAACATTCTCCCGTGACGTCGTAACTCTCGGCGGCACCGTTGTTGTCTGGTTGGTCTGCTGCGTATTCCCAGCTCCCCACTTACCTTGCTACCATGTAGGCCGCCCGCCGTAAGATTAGACAAGAGTACACAGTGGGTTGCATTTTTTACAGGCTGATGCGGCTCTGCGCCTGGTCTTACAATCGGTTGATTGATTGATTGATTTGGTGTTTTAAGTCCACTTTATGCACAGTAAGGCTAATCGGGACTGGACCTACAGTTTAAAGTGGGATCCGAACCACTTGTGACTCTGGTCTTACAATCAGGATAAGCCTCTGAGAGGCAAGTGTTGTTATTGTCCCTTATTGTTCGTGAACGTCCTTTCGTTCTTCTAATCTTTTCACCTTTCGTTGTGATTAACGAAAAGTGGCAGAAGAACGACGTTAAATATATTAAAATTTGAAGTACTTCAACTCACAAAAGGAGTACAGGTTGTCTATCGACCAGGATTTCTTTGATTTTCGAGTATTATGAGCTATAGTTATGAGCGATAGTTACCATTTAATTCCAAATGTCATTTTTGCATTTCTTTTGGGTCTCTGTTATACAGCTGTTACCCTTTGGTTGCATATAAACAGGGTGATTTTTTGAAAAGGAAAGGAGGGGAATTCCCCCTCTGGTTTCTGCATCTCCCTTATGGTTGCTAATTTTTGGTACTGGGGGAGTCTGTGTATATCATTTTTGTAATATACTTGAAGTACACTAGAAATATTTCAAATATCACACGCGGTATAACGTTTATATTTTAACTTTGAGATGAAGTCTAAGGGTTTGGCAAAATTATTTCAAAGGGAGGGGTCATTGCTATTGACTTTTCCTTTTATATATTGTTATGTGAATAATCGTCATGGGAGAAGTCGGTTAAGTCTACATGTCAAAGGGAAATGATTATAGTCTTTTTAAACTTTAACACTCTGTTAACGTTAAACGTCGTACTCTAAATTTGGATATGAGTGTCTATTACTGTTACATTATTAGTTTTCGACTTCACAAATTATTCACAAAGTATTTGTAAATGTTTAGTGTAACATTTTAATACAAATAATTTTTGAGTATTTCAATGATTTTGGGTTTTGGATATGAATTTATTTTCGAAAATTCTTATTGAAAAAGTGGAATAACCTACTCTACTTTGACTTCGTTTGGGAGTATAGAGTCTTGACGAATGGGCGCCATCTGTTGCTGTTTTTTGTCATCTGTGCAATATCCTAAATACATTAATGTTCTTGCCAATTAAAGCTCATCCTCTCGCGGTGAAATTCATTGTATATTATAAATATACTCCCATGGCTTTATCCGATATTGAACGCATAATTCAACATATCTGTTTCTAGAGAAATTAGGAGGACATTCACGTTTCATCATTTAAAAGGAAATTTAGAAATCCATTCATTTGGTAACAAAAAATAATGCACATCTTGAATTTTGCATTAGAAATAATGTTAATTAAGCCTACTTTCGTAATCCATTGTTTTGGTTACAGAAAATATAGCGCATTTTGTATTTGAATTTTGCATTACTATAATGTTTTTAAAGCCTAACGCATTTCATTTAAGTGGCGAATCAGTTACTAAATGTAATTGTAATTTTTGACAATTGTAAGTTTATATTTACGTAATTCCATATTTTAAAAAATAGCTATATATTCATCTTACACCTAAGATGAATCGAACATCTATTTTTGTATATCTGCACGTTTCTTGTAAATTATATTACCTGGAAATACATTTGAATTTTATCTAAGTTATGGAGTAGACATCCAGGTATAGTCCTAAGCAAAAACACTGAAATTGACAATTTAATGAAACAGTAAGAAGGAAGCACCATCTAGTGAGAAAAATAACTGGAACATAATGCATTAAGGTTGGCCTAATTAACACTTAGGAAGGACTTAGATTAACAAAGCTGAAAATCCATTGTGCAATATATTCGTTTTGGTTGAGACAATTCAGTTATTATTTATAATTATTTACCTTGTAGATGTCGCTTGCAGACATAACTTCTTTTTCCGTGTTTTTACAGTTGATCCAGAAAACATATTAGGTGGTCCGAAAATTACAAATTGGAATTTTTCTTTTTAAAAACGGGTACCACTTCTTGCTTCGCGTCAATCTGTGTAATTTTAATTCCATGGCAGTAATAATATGCATATTGGCGCATTGTTATAATAAAAGTTAAATTAGTGATTGTTGAGTACCTTGTGCACTTAACCAACAATGAAAATATACCCACCACAAGTATAATCGTAGATTGACTCTTGAATTCAAATTATTTATTTGCGTGGGAAAGTTTTAGGCTGAGGCTATTCTACCACCTTATCCTTCTCATGAAGTAAGCTACATTTAAATTTACATTTCTGATATGTGGTGTACGAATTAGTTACAGAATGCTACTGTATTACTGTTATGAATATCATCTAGATAAAATCATATAAAAATGGCGAAAAAAAACAAATACATAAATATAAGGAAATTAAAATAAAAATATATAAATAGAAACCATAATATAAGCATACAAGTCGACTTCCGTGGTGGACTAGGTACGTACAACAGCGATCTATGGCGGGAAGAGTCTCGGTTCGAATCTCGGCCTGGGTATGGATTAGTCAAAAGTGGCCAGAAAGCGAAGTATAATAAAATCAATAAACATATAAGTTACGTCATACTGTTTGAATATATTCTTGATAGTCTATGCTAAAAGGAAATTATATACTTCACTACGAAAGTGTTCTATTTAACATATACGTATTTAACAGGCTCTGAGGTAGCGTAGCTTTCAGTGGCTTTCAGGGATGTAACTTGAGGGACATAAATGATCAAGCAGTTCCTACCGTCACCTTTGTTAGTGCTATTACTTGTTGGTGCTAGGTGTATAAAGGGGTGTTTTCCTGCATAGCTCCATCGTTGGATCAACGGTGAAATCATGCTCCTTTTTCCTGTCTGTCTCAACTATTCTGTTCCCAACCAGCGCGTCGTCTCTCTCCAGGATATTTTTGAGGGAGTGGCCAGGTATGTATTTAGAAATATACTGAGGGGGTCCGAACAAAGTGTATCAGAAATAATAATAATAATAAAATGAAAATAATATAATAATATAATGTATAGGTCTATTCAAAATCGTTAAATTAATTAATACTGTATTATTAGTATTACCTACGTAAATAGGTAAAATCGAAAATGTGGAACAAAGAGAAGATTCGAAATTCGAAATGCTATGGGGGTTCGTTGAATTGAAATATTTTAATCACTTTTCTGCAAGTCTAATCGCAACGATGAGGACGAGTGATGATATGATGAAATTGATATACATAATAATAATAATTGCTAATACGTGTCATTTAATTTATTTAGAGATCATGTGAGTTAACCAAAAAGAAAAGAAACATTTTTCGCCTGACGACTACTTCGAAAAATGTCTGGAGAGGGATTAAAATGTCTTAACTAAATCGGGGCGCCAGGTAGCCTTGCAACGATGGTTAAAAAAATAAAACTACTCAGTATAGCAGACTGAAGAATTATGGATTGGAGGCTGTCAACAAACCCATTTACTTATGCCACGACAAATTGAAATTTGTACGCATTTTAAAAATGGTCAATGTTATTTTCGTAGCTCTTTATAGGTTCACATTTAACTATTTCATAGCTCGAGGGAAGTGGGCTATTGCCACCAGGGCTCCTCCGGTGGGTACGGTCCTGTCTCTCCCAGAGTTGCCTCTCTCTTACCAAGTAGCGTTCCGAAAGTGATAACGAAACGCACGAATCGAACGAGAGTGAGTAACTGGTCTCGTGAATCTGGTGAAAGTAGTCATAATTAAGACACATCGACAGTGTTTTGTTTCGTAATACGAATGGCGGATAATGGAAGTTTGCTTTTAAAATAAAACACTCAAATGTACACCATGGCATACCACTACGCAGTGGCGGATTACCAAATAGGCCCACTAGGCACGTGCCTAGGGTCGGCAACTCTTGGGGGCGGCAAATCTTTTTTCCAGAATATCAAGAATAATAAAAAGTGTTTTACGTACACAGTGACAATTTAGACCTATCAAACCAATGTTTCAAATCAACAGTTTGCAACACTTTCGCTTCATACGAAAGAAACCTTGATGTATCGGATTTATGTGTTATCAAGAAATGTTTCGTCTGCTCTGCCTCCTTCAGGCGCCAATCAATTAACCCTTGCTGTGGCTTTTATCGCTTACAATACAATGCAAGCCGCCCAGCCTTTGTTCGTTTGTTTTTGTAAATACGTACATACCCCTCGATCTTCCACTAAGCTTTTGTTAATGGCCAGGCAGGAAAGAAGACTGATTGCTTGAAACTCGCACCTGTAACAATGCCAGTCTTAAAAAAAATAAACATATAAACACTGCTGATAATTGAGTGAGTGAGTGCAGCTTTCGCGTGAACAGCAACTAGTTTTTGTCTTACTGTATTCTCTGGCTGGTGCATTCAGTTTGTTGCTAGTGCGTTTGCGATTTGGTGGTTTTTCTTTTTTTTTTTATGCAGCACGCAGCATGAAGCGAACAAAGTTAAGTGGGGCGGCTTATCGTAAACTTGCAAACGAAAAACGTGAAAGAGGAGCAACCTTACAGAAAAAAGCTTGGTACAGTGGACATTTGTTTTAGGCGAAAGGAACAAGTGATTTCCGAAAGAAGTTCAAAAAGTGGAAACCGAAGTGGAAGCGGCTACAGCAAGTGAACTCTGTGAAACGCAAAATGTCGAAAATATTGTGGGTTAAGTGGAGGAAGAAAGTGCACCTGAGGTAGTGTCCTCTCAGTTCGTAGGAGTTCCTGATTGTGACAGTGAGAGTGCAAATTTCGTTAGTGACGATCCTGCCGAGTGGTGTCTGAATGAGTCTACAATTGACATTCTTCTAAGACGTGGAATTAATCAGAATGCTGAAAACGATTTTTCTAAATCGCAAAGACTCATAGCAGGTAAGACAAGATTTTTAAATAATAATGTTTTTTTTTCGTAAACTTGTAAATGGAGAATCAATTTTGCGGAATTATTTGGTATATTCGTGATGCAAGACAACATCCCAACTCACGGAATTTCAGACTGGAAAAGCATTTCAAATATTCTAGCATCACACTAAAAGTGGTGAGTGGTGAATTTAATTTCTCAATACATTACATAATTTTAGGTATAGCACATACAGAAAATGAATTGTTTGTTATTGATTTTTATCCTTTGTTTTTTATTTCAGTATGTTCACTAATTTTTATATTAGCCTGTAAAAATACTACAAATAAGTTACTACTTTTATTTTGAGAAGGGCGCACATTAAGTTTGTGCCTAGGGGCGGCGAGGAAGCTTAATCCGCCACTGCCACTACGACAAATAAAATATATGAGCTGTTCGTCTCTGTATACACAGGTTTCTACTAAGTATTAAGTACATTCTTTTTTTAAATAATAATTTTAATCATTAACTTGAACACTTGTGCGAATTTTAAAAGAAAGGTAACTTTCTTTGCACGTGACCATATGCAGTGGCGTCTCGTCCCTTGGGGCTTCCGGGGCTTAGCCCCTAAAGAAAAATGGACGTATTCACGTAATTATCAATCACCATAACGCATAACTATCACACAGTCTTTTAAAAGGCGATTTTTACCCACGTAAATTCATCGTCTGTTGCAATGGATACGACAGCGCTCCTAGCGGCATTGATGTCAATTATCGCTTTCCGGGGCACGTCGTCCACCTAATGTACAGTGAAGGTCACATGCTAGCAGAGAGAGGAGGGAAGAGTGCAATGGATTTGAGTGCTGATTCGGGGCTACTTCCGTTGCGTCACGTTCGATCTCGCGTGTTCTTCTGTAGTGTTTTGGTGGCTTTCATTCGCTATGTTTGAGTGAGTTTGGCAGGGTTGATGTTCGAACACAAATTAATGAAGGACATAAGCTGTCAATTACAAGACACAATGAATTTGTCCGAAAAAATAGGCATATATTAAATAGAATTATCGATTGCTTAAAATTCTATGGTCGACATGAACTTGCTCTACGAGGACATAATGAAAGAGAACAATCTTTAAACAGAGGCATCTTCCCAGATTTATTTTCCCTTCATAGAAGAGGTAACTTCGTGTTCTTTATTGTAGTGAAGAGTTGAAAAACATAAACTCTATCAGTAGATTGCATTCATTTTTTATTTAAAATTATTTAGAGGGTACCTTTTCAAAAAGAGTAAAAATGACAAACATAGTTTTAATAACTCCAGTGGCAACAGCTGAATCTGAACGATGTTTCAGCACATTGAAGCGTATTAAAACCTGCTTAAGAAATGCAATGGGACAAGACAGACCAAATGCCTTGGCACTTGCTTACAATAGAGATAGAATACATTTCAAACATAGAGGGCTTCAACGAAAAAGTAATAACAAAATTTGCTGAGCAGAAGAACAGGAGTCAACGTTCGTAGAAAGGTATGTTTCACAACAATACCTGTTTCTTTTGTAATCATGTGAATTGTCATTATATTTTAAATTCTTTAAAAAAAATAAGTCCAGTTTTGTAGTTTAGAAGATAAATACCCGTTTCTTTGTAATTTATGTAATTTTTCATTACATTTTAAATTCTTTCAAAAATGTAAGTCCAGTTTTGTAGTCTAGAAGAAAAAATACCTATTTTTTGTAATTCATGTGAATTGTCATTATATTTTAAATTCTTTAAAATATAAGCCCCGGCCAAATTTGAGGCCACGAGACGCCACTGACCATATGTTTCAGATTCTTTGCCCTGGCCCAACCCAACACCTGCCTGCATCTTCATATTTCACTTGCCTGTGATATTACTACCTACATAAATCATAGAAAATTGTTGTTTATTGCACAAGCTGTTAGTAATTTAATTTTGCTACGAGATTTGGAAAACAGTGTTTTCACCAAGAATATATGTAAAAAAGTAAAGTGCTCCCCTGAGCACTGCACCACGCCATGAAGGCGTATAGGGGGTGTGGGGTTAGGGTCCACACTTTCTTGATCCCGGCCGAAGGTGAGGGTGATGTGATCAGCACCATGACCCTGGCCGCCTTTACCCTCCAGAGTTTCCTCCAGGTACCCACTTTATACGACGCTGGGTGAGCGCCAGTTTACTCTGAATTGTGCCACATGAACTTAACTCTTAATACACATTTAAAACTTTCTAGACCATCAACTTTGGGGGACTGAAACCGCTAAACCATCAACTTTGGGGAGGCTATGACCAGAGACAGCAAAACGCATGATTTATTACTAGTATATACTAAGTATGTAATTATGAGTATTGTTAAAATTTTTACTAAAAAAGAGTTTCAAAAGACGATGTGCATGAACTAGGGGAGTGGATGGGACGTTCGGGCTACAAATGGCTCTCGTATGACATTCAGAACGAGATCATTGATATATTAGGGAGATCTGTTTTGCGCTCCGTGGTAGCAGATAATAAAAGTCGGGAATATTTTGCTATTATGGTTGACGAAACATGTGACATATCCATCCGTGGACAATTAATATTCTGTGAATAAAAAAATGATATTTTTGAGGAATTCATGGGCTTTTATTAGGGGTGTGCGGGACGGGATCGGGACGGGAAAAATTTTCAATTTCTGTACTGAGTCGGGAAATGTTCAAAATTTCCCGATGCTCTCAAAATCTCGAATTATACGTCATTTTCACTTTAATTGATTTCTGGATTAAAAACTAACAATTTACGGTAAGTTCCAGAAATTGACAATGTAGAAACGAGAAATAATGACATTTTCAAATGAGCATTCCGTATTTCCCGACTGCACGGGATCCCGAAAATTCGGGAAATCATTTCCCGAAGTCCGGATCGGAACGGGAAATTTTTTTCCCGATCCCGGTCCTGATTTTTCGAGATCCCGCACACCCCTAGCTTTTATGAGATTCCGAACACTGAGGCCAAAACTTAAAAAAGGAAGAGAGTGAGTCATTCATTAATTTATTTCAGTGATCAGAGCCCTCCCAATAATTTTGACAAGTCGGCGCCCGTGTCTGCAGGGACAAAAGTTGTGGGAAATAGCCCCCATTTTTCCGCCACTACTGAGTAAGTTAGGATTTATATTCATCTAAATTTGAAGAAGCTAAATATTATAGAATTACTATCCTCGTCCTGAAAAAATCACGGTGAAATATTTCCTGCTGTCTGAACAGTTTATATAGCAGAAAACAACCTGCAGTGTCATAATAGATTCTCCAGATGAATTTATCTTTCAAAGTACAAAATTATGTTACCAAAAGTAAGCATCTGCGCTTCATTCAGTTATACAGACCAATGAATCGTATCGCAAAAGAAAAAAAATCACGTCATGATCAAAATCACGCATTGTGTATTTAGTAGATAATTAGTTTGCATTTCAAGCCTCCACCAGTCTCAAACTTACAGGACGATACAAAACAAGGAACTGAGAGGTTTCGATTTCTACAGTAAAGCACGGGTTTTTCTTGTCGCACAACAATTTTGCGACCTTGTGCATACATAGCTAGCCTGCCTAACCTAACAACATAGGCATTTAGCCTAAAATTAAAAAGCTTTCTCCCGTGACGTCAGAACATAAGGTTGCTCAAGTGTTGTGCGATAAGTGAGACCTGTTAAGCACGGAATAATTGACACAGATTCAATGAAAAACAGGGTTGCCAAACAAAAAAATTATCACAGACTATAAAATATCTACCACCAAAATGTGTTTTAAACACTTGTAAAAAAAAACATGTTTAAAACATATTGTTTTAAACGTTTAAAACATTTGTAAAAAAAACAAAGCCGTGTGTTTTAAACGTTTAAAACAAAGTGTTTTAAACACTTTTGTTTTAAACATGCCAACCCTGTGCATAACACACTTTTCACTTGTACTCTTCATCCAAACAGTCCAGCGCTTTCTGTAGTTTGCAGACAATTTTGGTCTGTTTTTTGGTTCAACACATATTTCCCTGCGTTTCTGCCTCAGAGCTTGTGAGTTTGATGAATCTCGTTCTCTCACGGAAAGCTACTTTTTGGGACGACCTCGTGCGTCTTTCGGAACGGGCCCTAAATCTCCGTATTCCCACCCCTGCTACCGGCTTAACTTCCTCATAACTGTTAAGATTGGGTGACACAAGCCGGCAGTAACAGAACATGCTACGGTAGGGCATTCCTGTTTTTTGCAGTCAAAAATAAAAGCGAGGATTGGCCTGTGTGTTACAGTCTGCGAGATTAAATTTGAAATTAGTTGTTTTATGGTGGTTGTGGTACAAGGGATCAACGTATCTGCCCGACGGCTTGCTAGGTTTAAAATTTTTGTATATAAGGCACTGTAGTAATCGCCTAAGGTACATGTTCAGCATATGCTTGTTTGTGCACCTACAGTCACAATGGAATCGTTACAATCGGGAAGTGTATATGACTGTACGCTGCAGAGCTCTATACCTTAAACACCGAGACTGATTTTCCCGATGTAGGCTTGTTTTCAGTGGGAAATTTAAAATTAAACATGGTTTCAAATGATATGGTTAGCTGAAAGTAGTTATGAAAACGCCAATACTGGCACAGTCGCTATTTTTCCCTCATCGAAAACTCTTGACCGGTGAAGAGTTTTCCCCTTTCTCGACTCGAATAAAGTGTGTTGGGTGAGATGAATCGATGAAATTCAGTAAAAGAAAGTGGGGTCTGGCCTTATACCGACTCATATCAATCTCGAGAATGAGAGTTGTTGTAGAAGGGTATAGTTCGAAAAATGATAGCTTATTCCCTTTTAGGCTATTTCTAAACCTACATGTATATAAGCGTTTAATATTTTCTTTCATTATTCTAAACTTTTTTGTTACCCGTTTTTTCTTGCAATCGTCTCTCATCTCATACCGGCATTCGAGTCCCCCCTTTCAGGCTATTTCTAAACCTACATGTAAGCGTTTCTTGAAAATGAACAACTCGTTCGCGCGTGTGTGTGTGTGTATGTGTGTCATAAAATATGAGCTTACCTGCGTTAAAACTGTTCCGTGATCCTCTCGTTCTTGGACGAGAGATTTCTCTGCCACCAGGATTACGCTGCACATTAAAAACTAACCTCCATTTTTTGCCAGCGTTCGAAGACAAAGAGATAAAGTGATCAGCTTTTGTAATATTTTCTTTTTTACTATCCCCTTACAATCCTTGGTTGGAGTACAAGAATTTTAGATTGATGAGAAAAGGGTATCGCAGTTGGCAATCGAATAACACTTTTAGAATGCAATGGATTGTCAAAGAAACACTAAGAAAAGTCACTGTCACTATACGGAATGTGAAAATGTATTTTTTTAAATCTATTTCTCATAAAGCTACAACATAAAAAAAGGTAAAGTGTTCCCCTGTGCATAGCACCACGCCATGAAGGCGTATAGGGGGTGTGGGGGTAACGCCCCACACTCTCTTGATCCGGTCGTGAGTGGGGTGATGTGATCAGCATCACGCCCCTAACCGCCTTTACCCCCCAGGGTTTCCCCCAGGTACCCATGTTATTCGACGCTGGGTGGGCGCCGGGGCCGCTTTCACCGTTAGAAAAGTTCCCGGATTTGAACCGGCCGGGGATCGAACCCGGGACCTTGAACATGGTAGTCAGACGCGTTACCGACTGAGCCACCGCGGCCACTTAAAAAAGCTACAACATGCCATCGGAAAGTAACATACCTGTGAAATTGCTGAATGAAGAGTTGTAAAAAGTCTTAAAAAAGAAATTCCATTTTTATGTATAGTAAAGTTAATCGCAAGTGAAGCTAGTGGCGGTTATTCATATTTCCAACACGGAACACACAAGGTGTGAAGGTTCTTTTTGTCTGCTTTTAACACCAGCAGAAGAAGATAGAAATTATTCGCCGTGTGCTCTCTCCTTCCATCTTGCCAATGGTTTTAATTAACAATTCATAACATAATAAAAATGCAATTAACAAATGCATAGACTATAAATTAAAAAAAGAAACAGTAAAATTTATTAATGATAGGATATCATATGCAGTTTTACAAGGTAAGTTTTTAATAAATGTTAATCTACCAACGGAAGTTAAAGATGATTTTTATGCAGAGTTAGAACAGGTTTTTGATAAATTTTCCTAGTATGATATGAAAATTCTGTTAGGTGACTGTAATGGCAAAGAAGAGGCATTGGTAAAGAAAGTATTCATGAATTAAGTAATGACAATGGTATAAGATTAATTATCTTTTCAACCTCAAAAAAAATAATAATTGTGAAAAGTATCATTTTCTTCTGCTTTTCTCCAGATGGTAAAATTATTATATTCTCATTGATAAAAGAAGCTATATTAACATAATTGACGTTCGTTCACATACAGGTGACAATTATTTAGTAATTGCTAAATTAAGAGAAAGACTCTCGGTGATAAATCATAAGTAACAAAATCTAAAAGCTCTAAAATTTAATATAGGAAAATTTGCTGATGAAAGATTATCAAATAGATTCGATATTTTGCAGGAAACAGACGTAAATAAGAAGTGGGAGCACTTTCTTTCGCGTTTTTTCTTTTCTGTGGTGAGGCTCACGATCTTATGTGATACAATTTAACCTAACATGGCGATATTCCACGCAACTTAACCTAACAATTAATAAATAGTCGTATCATATTATGACGATTTTTTTGTGTATTTTTAGCGTTGCAGTACAACTCGGTTTTCCTACCTCATCCTTTGTAGGTATGCCACGATCTTACGTGATATAACTTAACCTATTCACTTTTTACGACATTTTTCGTTAACCTGCAAGTGTTTTTTTTTGGTTACGTATTTTTTTCTTACGATATTACGTGATATAACTTAACCTATTAATATTTTTTACGATCGTTCACGAGTTAGGTTCACTCCAATTGTAATCTGTCACGAGAATATTTTTTTTACGATCTATTATTGACTAAACTAACCTACGTATGCATGTCCTTTCTAATTCGCAAAAAGAAGATTTTGACCAAAAGAGATACACCGACTTCCGGTCGCCATTTTGAAAGGGAGACGATGCTAATGCAAAAAACCTGAGCTCTCTACGATCATCCTTTCGAAAGTTACAAGCGATGAAAAACAAATTCGGCAATTGACCCCCTCCCCCCTGAACTTAGGACCACCAAATTTTGTGTACGTACTCTAGTGTCTGAAAATCGTCAAGCTACGGGGAGATTTTTCGATTTATTTTCGTCCTATATCTCGCCATTTTCGAGATATTCGCAATTTTAGTTTTTTTTTAACTCTGGACTTACAAATATTTCAGAGGGGGTCCATGATGACCTATGTTAATTTTGTTAGGAGATCAAAGAGGACATCGAGACTTGGTCAACGCACCAAACCCGAGATCTCTACGACTATTTGTTTGGAAATTATGAATGATCAAAGTTTCGAGTGTCGGACCAAACCCCCTTCCCCCCTGAACTTAGGACCACAAAATTTTGTGTACGTACTCTAGAGTCTCAAAATCAACAAGGCGTACCTACGGGGAGATTTTTCGATTTATTTTCGTCTTATTTCTCGCCGTTTTCGAGATATTCACAATTTTAGGTTTTTTAACGCTGGACTTTGAACATTTTCAGAGGGGTTTCATGACGATCTACGCCATTTTGAATTTCCAGCCGGAGAGGACACCGAAACGATACTAACGCAAGAAACCCAACGTCTCTGCGATCGTCCTTTCGAAAGTTATGATTTGTATATAAAAAAAAAATCGGCAGTTGACCCCCCTTTACCTCAGGACTTCCAAACTTGCTATATGTATTCTAGAGTCTCAAAATCGACAAGTGGGTAGGTATTTGGGAGAGATTTTTCGAGTTATTTTCGCGATATCTCTCGCCGTTTCCGAGATAGCTACGTCCACTTCCGGTCGCAATTTTTATGATTTTCGAATTTATATTATTTTTCCGAAGGATCGAGGAATTTTGATAGACGACGACTTCAGAGCCATCTATGAGTAAAAAGTTGGATGTTGGAATTTTGATAGGCGATGACAGAGCCATCTATTTTTTTTGTATTACTTGCAAGGGTAAACTATTGCACAATATTTTGCAACAAGTTATTACATAATGTGGTGGCTGTCGACTTGTTAACCACTCGTCTATATACTTAAAAAAAATACTATTATTCCAGTGGCGAAGTTAAAAGCAAAAGAGTTTCGAGCACGGATTTTCCAATCCTCATTTTTACGTTCAGCCAATGACAGAAAAGTAAACACTTTACACTTTACATAAGGGGCGTGACTCTTTCCAAAAGTCGCATTACAGAATTGTCCATAATTGTTAAAACTTTCACAGTTCTCTGAATAAACGCACATATCAATGCTGCAATATTTTTGCTTCTGTACATTCATTTCCACTCTCCGAGCTTTTTTGAAGAGGTGCAAAAATTTAACTGGCGTCCAACTGAAGTAACTGTGCCCCGTGACGTATGTATGTATGCAAATTTTGCAACAGGCTTCATCATAAATAATAAAATTATCTCGGTTCATAAAACAGTACAATTTATTAATGATAGGAGTTTTACAGGGTAGGTGGTGTAAAATTATTTTAATAAACGTACATGCACCAACGGAAGATAAAGATGATAATACTAATTTAGAGTTAGAACAGATCTTTGATCAAAATGATATGAAAATTCTGTTAGGTGAAGATTGGTAAAGATGAGACATTTAAACCCACGATTCGTAAAGAAAGTCTTCATGAATTAAGTAATGATAATGGTAATTTTGCAACCTCAAATAATTTAATTGTGGAAAGTAACATTTTTTCTGGTCTTCTCCAGATGACAAAACTCATAATCAGATAGATCATATTCTCATTGATAAGAGAAGGCATGACGTTCGTTCACATAGAGGTGCTGATCATTATTTAGTAATTGCTAAATTAAGAGAAAGACTCATAAGCAACAAAATCTAAAACATAATACAGGAAAATTTGTTGATGTAGAACCAAATTAAATTGTCAAAATAGATTTGATGTTTTGCAGGATTTTAAATCATGATGAAACAGATTGGGATCACGTACGTAATGCAATAGAATCAGCAGCTAAAGAAAGTATAAACCAAGAAAAAGTAAGCCATGGTTTGATAGCGAATGTCATAATCTAATAGAAATAAGAAATCAGGCTAGACAAATCTAAGCAATAAATCGAGAAGTTAATCGCATGTTTAGAAGTAAAAAAAGAGCAATATTAACGAAATTGAAACAAACAGCAAAATAAAAACATCAGAGGTGTAAAAAAATTTAGAAACATGATAAAAGATAATAACGGTGATTTTTTGACTGATCCAAGCGATATTTTAAATAGATGGAAGAACTACTTAAATGTTCATGTACAGTGTCTCTCAAAAGTTTTAGGACAACGACATTTTAAACTAGGCAACCCAATTTACACAAGCCGTTGGTGGGTTGCGTGCAGAGTTAGGCTCAATTTCAGGGTTGCCACATGCACAATAGATATTTATAAAATACGCGAAAGAAATATAAACAAGTATTATTGTATAAAATTACTAAAAATGTCACTATTATATCGCAAATGACAAAATTCTTTCTGAAAGAAAAAAATAGAATTTCTAGTATTTCATCGCTGATGAGTCTACAGTAAGGAAAAGAGGTGAGAGGAAACGAAAGGTTACAAAGGAGAGGAGAAAGAGAAAGCGAAAGGAGAAGAGGAAAAGTAGAGGAGAGAAGAAAGATAGGATAGACGAGGAGAGGAGATGTAGTGAGGGGAATGGAAAAAGATTCGAAGGGAGATGAGGAAAAAAGAACAAAGAAGAGAAAAGAGGAGGAAAACGAGAGGAGAGGAGAGGAAGAGACGAGAAGAGGGAAGTGGAGAGTAGAGTAAAGGAGAGAAAAAGAGAAGAACGAACAAAGAGAGAATAGTGCAGTGGAGTCAGAAATCTAAGACAGGAAAGGAGATAAGAGGAGTGGAGAAGAGTGGGATGGAGATAAGATGCGAGAAAAGTAGGGAAGGCGATATGAGATAAAAGCAGAACGGAAAGAGGGGAGAGAAGACGGAGAAGGAACTGGAGAGAAGAGGTAGTTGCAGAAAATATCGTCTGAGCGTCAAGAATGGATGCATTCGTCAAATTATCGACATGAAACATTCAAAAACATTTTGAAATATATTGGAGAATATATTAGATCGGTGCAAAATACATTTTCGCTGAGTTCAGAGCAAATTAAAATCTTCCATGTAAGATCTTTGATTTCACCTGCGATTACACCACTAAAAAAATGAACGTAATTTTTAATATTTAGAAGAATTATTCAATTTTTCTCCACTTCTTAAGATTTTGTAATTCAATATTTCCCCTACCCCCATCGTTAATTCCAAACTGAATCATTCCGTTTCACACGGCGTGGACAATGAACACAATGGGATATGTCTAAAACTTACGAAAATTTTCTGCCACCGGAAGGGTTTGAACCTACGACCATCAAATTGAAAATCCTGAACGGTAGCCACTACCCTACAAGCTTCAGCTCCTTATACCAGGTAGAAGAACCACTACCTTTACCTTCGAATGAAACAACATTTTTTTAAGTATTCTGTCCCTCCAATATTGTAAATGTCACTGGTATACGTGTAGTTGAACTTTTACTTTAATTTTGATTTGCTTTCTTGTAGTATAACCGATATCTTCGAGAAATAATTTTCGAAGTGATTAAAAACGAGAATATTGGTAGTTGTGAAAATGCGAGTTATTTCTTCTAACTTATTATTGTGATTAGACATTACGTACTAATGGAAAATATCTAGAGGCTTGAACATTACAGGACGATGTTCTTTTCCTGTGATACTGTAACAGACAAAATGCTTGTTTACTGATGCAAGTCTTGTGTCCAGAACAGTCTTATGAAATGTATTTGCTGTTGCGTAAGATAACATAAAATAATTACACCGTGTGCGAACTACCAAATCTGTGCAACGTTATACGTAAACAGTAAACAGGCGGAAAATTTTATTCATAAAATCACTTCACATTTGACAGTGTTAGTCAAGAGAGACTCGTGGGACACTGTGTTAAGGTGCTGGACTAAATCCATCTAATTTTTCTTCCTCGAAGAACAACAATTTCTAAGGAAGAGCAACATGATGCTCTTTCTTATTTCTTTTAATTGCTTACACTTTCCTTTAATTGGGTTAAAAATAAATAACAATATTGCTTGTATTTCTGTCATTGACGTAGACCAGAGAGAGAGAGAGAGAGAGACAGACATACAGATATTACAAAATAGTTCAAATAGTGCGAGCGCCATTAAAAAGTCATTATAATTCTATGTTGCGTACTTAGAATTATTCATACAATAAAGAACATGTCTAATTGTGAGTTAACAAAAAAAAACAATAATAAAGAGACATTTTCGCATCACGATTGCAGTTCGAAAAAGTCGGGACAGGCATTGAAAGTAACGCCTGACTAAATCGGTGAATCGGACGTCCGGTAGCCTTGCATCAATGATTATAAAACTAAAACCACCCAATATAGCATCTTGAAGACTTTTGCGCAAGAAACAGATTCATTTATACAAGAGCAAAATTGAAGTATTTACACATCCTTGTATCCTTGCATTGAACTCAAGTGGGAAAAGGGGTAAAATTAGCATGTCCTGAATTGCCACACATATAAATAGTTATTTTATTAATATTTGTCAATGTCTTTGAAGCAGTACACAATTATCGTTAGAGTATCATAATTCATGATCTTATATATAAAAATATCCCGTTGAACGTGTGTCAATTAATTTATTTGTTTATTTTTTTATATACATTCCATATGCAGACCAATGTAGCCACTATATACTGCTATTACAAATAATGTTACCGTGCTCTTGTTTAATGGAAGGGATTCTTTTTTAAGGAACATCTAGTATGTAGGATCGAACGTGGGACCGTGATGCTTTCAAAACTCTAACCAATACGCTACGCCCTTTGTTTTCTTGGAGCTACTGTTCCTAATTATTCTGTCGCCTCAATATTGTAAACGTTATCTGCAAAAAAGAAGTTAAATACTCAGATATAGCTCTGTACTTCTAGAATTACTTTATACACATGCATTTGAAATTTAACTCTGAATTTCTTTCTTCGTATTAGTATATCTAAGCTTGTGAATATATTTTATTTGTAATTTTATAACGGTTTCATGAACATCTACCAAATAGTTCCTTATAACTTGGAATATGGTGAATAGATATGAAATGTCTTGAAATTAATTTTCGACCACTAGATTTTGGCAAGGGAATTATGTGTGATCCGTTTCCAGTTATTCATTGCTTAAACAAACGTTTTAAAACTATGTGGAATTTTCATTCTGGGATAAGTTTCTTTACTTGCTACATGTATGCGAAGTACACTCTGAACGAAAACAAGTATCTGAGCAGCGATGAACACGTGAGAGGAATGGGATTGCGTGGAGGGAGGAAAGCCATTGCATTTACCAGCCTGCCCAGCAGCGTGCACTGATTCACTCTGTCCACTCGATCCCCTCTCCCCTCTCTCAACTTCTCTTCCGCTATGCGCGGCTTTGCTCCAGAGATGCTGGGACAGGGTACAGTTAATTGTTTCTCAAAAGGTATCATCTATGTCTGTATGCCACACATTTAATTCTTACTCACATGGGAAAAAAAATGTCAATTTGTATTCAGGGGTAGTTTCACAGTTACAAACTATTTTGGCCTTGATGAGAAGTTTAGTGTAAGTAGGCATTTTGTTTATAATTTTGAAATTGAGGTCGGCTAAAGTTGAAATCCTCATATTTAGGGCTTGAACTCGTCACCTAAGAGGTTGAAGATCGTCCTCTACTTTGTGCGTGACCTTCTTTATTTTTCTATTCATTATTCATCCTCATCGTCGCGATTAGCCAAAGGTAAAATAAGAAAAGTCCTCCTCCGTGACCTCCGACTGCAGGACGGCATGGATTCGAGTCCGCCTATGCTCACTCTCTAGGTTCTCGGCATGTGTATGGGACCGGTGGCAACCCACCATCGTGAAGAAATTGGGGAGCTACGAGTGAGTAGCGTAACCCGGTCTCGGAAATCTCCTATGGGGCATGTTCCTGGGTAAACAAAAAATAATCGATCAGACAATTCGATTATCGAAGGCGATAAAATAACCTCCGGTTGACCAAGTTGCCAATATAAATAAATGGAATACAGATTGTCTTCGAGCTTACATTGTTAAAAAGGAGCGGATACACTTATTACTATCCCAATAATTATTCAATACGGTTTTTTGTTTGTCAGGAATTATCACTTAAACTATTGCATGTTGAGCTGGTGCCTACCTAGCCGCCTCTGATGAAATCTACCATTCTTCAGATTCTCTTTAAAATTCGACTCTGGTCACTTGTAACGTGCTGGGTGCAGACACTGTGCATTGAAGCACACTGTTTTGCGATAAGAAGCGGCCTTGAATAGCGTGAGTGAGTCACTTTGATCGCGAGCAAGCTAGACTACCAAGCTTGTCTGCCTTTGAGAACCAAGTCATATTTTTCACGGTTTCCGAACGCGATTGCTATTGTAGAAGTATACATTCTCTCAAACGAGCAAGAAAGGAAATTCGACCAATGTTCTCCCGTCGTTTAAAACCAAATATTATCTATTAAACGAAAAGTTCACGATTGTCAATAAACGGTTTAACCTATCTGAGCATAAGGTGAATGTAAATACCAAATTTAATAGAAAGGTTCTCCAAAATTTCTCTTCCACTGTCTACGTAAGGTCAGTACCCAGGGGAGGGGGCATGTGGGCCATGCTTCCCCCTCGAACCCTAAAATATTTAAATGTGAACATATAAATAAATAAGTACGAAAATAACATCTTCGATTTTTGAAATGTGTAAAAATTTCAATTTTGCTTTTGTATAAATTAATCTGTTTCTTGCGCAAAAGTCTTCAAGCTGCAATATTGGGTGGTTTTAGTTTTATAATCATTGATGCAAGGCTACCAGACGTCCGATTCACGGATTTAGTCAGGACAGTGCGTTACTTTCAATCCCTGTCCCGACTTTTTCGAACTGCAATCGTGATGCGAAAATGTCTCTTTATTATCGTTTTTTTTGTTAACTCACAACTAGACATGTTCTTTATTGTATGAATAATTCTTAGTATGCAACATAGAATTATAATGACTTTTTAATGGCGCTCGCACTATTTGAACTATTTTGTAATATCTGTCTGTCTGTCTGTCTCTCTCTCTGGTCTACATCAATGACAGTAATGCAAGCAATAATGTTATTTATTTTTAAGCCAATTAAAGGAAAGTGTAAGCATTTAAAAGAAATAAGAAATATCATCATGTTGCTCTTCCTTAGAAATTGTTGTTCTTCGAGGAAGAAAAATTAGATGGATTTAGTCCAGCACCTTAACACAGTGTCCCACGAGTCTCTCTTGACTAACACTGTCAAATGTGAAGTGATTTTATGAATAATATTTTCCGCCTGTTTACTGTTTACGTATAACGTTGCACAGATTTGGTAGTTCGCACACGGTGTAATTATTTTATGTTATCTTACGCAACAGCAAATACATTTCATAAGACTGTTCTGGACACAAGACTTGCATCAGTAAACAAGCATTTTGTCTGTTACAGTATCACAGGAAAAGAACATCGTCCTGTAATGTTCAAGCCTCTAGATATTTTCCATTAGTACGTAATGTCTAATCACAATAATAAGTTAGAAGAAATAACTCGCATTTTCACAACTACCAATATTCTCGTTTTTAATCACTTCGAAAATTATTTCTCGAAGATATCGGTTATACTACAAGAAAGCAAATCAAAATTAAAGTAAAAGTTCAACTACACGTATACCAGTGACATTTACAATATTGGAGGGACAGAATACTTAAAAAAATGTTGTTTCATTCGAAGGTAAAGGTAGTGGTTCTTCTACCTGGTATAAGGAGCTGAAGCTTGTAGGGTAGTGGCTACCGTTCAGGATTTTCAATTTGATGGTCGTAGGTTCAAACCCTTCCGGTGGCAGAAAATTTTCGTAAGTTTTAGACATATCCCATTGTGTTCATTGTCCACGCCGTGTGAAACGGAATGATTCAGTTTGGAATTAACGATGGGGGTAGGGGAAATATTGAATTACAAAATCTTAAGAAGTGGAGAAAAATTGAATAATTCTTCTAAATATTAAAAATTACGTTCATTTTTTTAGTGGTGTAATCGCAGGTGAAATCAAAGATCTTACATGGAAGATTTTAATTTGCTCTGAACTCAGCGAAAATGTATTTTGCACCGATCTAATATATTCTCCAATATATTTCAAAATGTTTTTGAATGTTTCATGTCGATAATTTGACGAATGCATCCATTCTTGACGCTCAGACGATATTTTCTGCAACTACCTCTTCTCTCCAGTTCCTTCTCCGTCTTCTCTCCCCTCTTTCCGTTCTGCTTTTATCTCATATCGCCTTCCCTACTTTTCTCGCATCTTATCTCCATCCCACTCTTCTCCACTCCTCTTATCTCCTTTCCTGTCTTAGATTTCCGACTCCACTGCACTATTCTCTCTTTGTTCGTTCTTCTCTTTTTCTCTCCTTTACTCTACTCTCCACTTCCCTCTTCTCGTCTCTTCCTCTCCTCTCCTCTCGTTTTCCTCCTCTTTTCTCTTCTTTGTTCTTTTTTCCTCATCTCCCTTCGAATCTTTTTCCATTCCCCTCACTACATCTCCTCTCCTCGTCTATCCTATCTTTCTTCTCTCCTCTACTTTTCCTCTTCTCCTTTCGCTTTCTCTTTCTCCTCTCCTTTGTAACCTTTCGTTTCCTCTCACCTCTTTTCCTTACTGTAGACTCATCAGCGATGAAATACTAGAAATTCTATTTTTTTCTTTCAGAAAGAATTTTGTCATTTGCGATATAATAGTGACATTTTTAGTAATTTTATACAATAATACTTGTTTATATTTCTTTCGCGTATTTTATAAATATCTATTGTGCATGTGGCAACCCTGAAATTGAGCCTAACTCTGCACGCAACCCACCAACGGCTTGTGTAAATTGGGTTGCCTAGTTTAAAATGTCGTTGTCCTAAAACTTTTGAGAGACACTGTACACACAGCAGAACCTAACTTGACTGAAGTTAAAGATGCTATTAAAAGGCTAAAGAATAATAAAGCACCTATCATTGATTTTAATACCAGCTGAGTTAATTAAATATGATGGGAATTCGTTAATATTCAAATTCATAAATTAATTTGTTTAATATGGAATAAAGAAGAAATCCCTCAACAGTGGAAAGAATCCATAATTGTTCCTGTGATAAAATGAATTATCGTGGAATTTCTCTACTCTCTACAACATACAAAATATTATCTAACATTCTTTTAACAAGACTAACCGAAATTATATGTGATTATTAGAGCCCGGATGTTCAGGCATTTATTTTCGTTAAAATAGACAGGCAAAAAGGCATTTATAATGTGGAAAATAGGCACTAAAAATGAAAAAAAAAGGCAAAATAAACCGAAAAAAGGCACATTTGGAAGTCGCTTATTTTTATCTATAATTTCTGGCAAAATGTTAAAATCTACATTGGGAAAAGCATTTCAATTTTCACCAAATTCACGCACGTAACCATGTAACTTACCACTTAATGGCACACTAAATTTCGGCATGATGACAACTTCACGATCCTTTCCCTCCAAAGCGCAGAACTAAACTAAAGATAGAGAACTTGATTTTGGAATCCATGCAAAGGCTCTTGGACATTAGTGCTGTCTGTCAATAACGTCCTGACACGGACGCTGGATGTGATGACGTAATTGTGCAGATGTTCTTCAACAGGTTTTCAGCAGTCAGTCATGCACAAGGAAATGTTAACCGAAAGGCAATATCCTAACTCAGCATGAAATACTTTTTTCTCACATTTTTCTCCTTCAGCAATGTTGAAACATTCGTGAGTTCAATATAACTTAAATAAGGCGAAAATTATTCACATAATAAACGGAAGAAAAATAAATGCCAACAACATTTTTTGGGAGAAAAATAATTTATATACACACTTTTTTTTATAAAAAATGGTCCAATTTCATTGAAAAAGGCAAAAAAAGGCATTATAATTAAAAGTAGGCAGTGGGGTCCCAAATAGGCAAAATGAAAAGGCTTCCAAAACATTCGAAACAACATAAAAAACGTATATCCGGAAAAATTTTATCAATATATCCAGTAGATAAAAAGAGGAATTTTGCCAAACTTCCGGGCTCTAGTGATTATCAAAGTGGTTTTAAACGTAACAGATCAACTTTTTTCACATGAGACAGACACTTGAGAAAAGTGGGAATATAATCAAAATGTCCATCAGCTATTCATTGATTTTAAAAAAGCATATGATTCGGTCAAATATTAGTCGATTTAGATGTTTTCTTGTTAATATGTCTGACAAATGTACAATTCATGATAGGTTATAAAAAAAAGATACATCATATCCATTGCTCTTTAATTTTGCCTTAGAATATGCTGTTGGGAAGGTAAAAGAAACTAACGTAGTACTGTGACTCAACTGTTAGCATATGCAGATGATGTAAATACAATTAAGAATAATGCTAAAATATTTTTCAAAAGCAGCTAAGGAAGTTAGCAAAGAGAAAATTACAGGCCGTAACCAGCTCGTTTGCACCAGTTTCCAAATTGAAGTAATACTTACAAATGAAAATGATATTAAAGAGGAAGTGAAAAGAAGGCTTAATGCATGTAATTTTTCTCTGTCTTTTCGTTTAATATCTAAGAAACTAAAAGTTAAAATATACAAAACAGTAATTTTGTCTGTGGATGCGAAAACTTGATCCCTTGTATTGAAATTGAGAGTATTTGAAAATAAGATCCTTAGCCTAAGCCTAAAAGGGATGAAGAAACAAGTGAATGGAGAAGGTTACATAATTTAGAAGTACATAGTTTATGTTAATTTCCAAATATTATTAGATTGATGATTAAATCACGAAGACTTGGGTGGGCACGAATGAGAAAAGAATAAGGGAGAGTTTACAGGATTCTTGTTGGGAAACCTGACGGTAAGAGACCAAAACGAAGATGGACCTAAAAGAAATCTGTAAAAATGAAATAGAATATATATAAATCTTGCTCAGGATAAGGACAAATGGAACTGCAACCATGAACTTTCGGATTCAAGAAGGCTAGAGTGTTAGTTAGTTAATTAGTATTCAATGTAATATAATTTTACATATTTCGGAAACCGAAAGCAGCAATATGTTATTCATATTGACAAGGGAATTCCTACAAACTCATTTTCCTCGTAAGTTTACCAATAGCACTTTACTTCAAATCTTCAATTATGCGATGCAAAGAAGAGAAGAATTTCCGTGACTTGATAACATGAATTTGTGCGTTGAAAGAAAAATGATAATGTGAATTAAAGAAGCTGTGCTCAAAGACCAGAAAAACGCTTGACTTTGACGAGCGGGAAACATGTTAGAAATCATGGACGGAAAATATGAACAGTGGAGAGGTGATATTTAAAAAAAGGTGGAACACGGAATTTTTGCTTTCTGAATCCTAACAAGTTCATAAACACTGTCATAATTGAATGGTTAATTAGGTGCTCGGTTTACGTTGCCCCTCCGTCCGAAATGAGACGAACCAGTAACTTTATTTTTTAGAACATGCTTCGTTAGGGATGTCAAATGACAAGTTCCGTAATTGGATTGCTATCCTCTTTATAACTTGTTAATTTTATTACGAACGAAGAAAGAATGCATGGCACTTAGTGCTGTAATATTATTGATCAGATCATCTTTTATCTCGTTTGCGCCGATTTATCTCCTGACGTTCTTCTTCTCCTTGTCGTATTCGGCCAGAGTCGCGCTCATCTCTCCCGTTATCACAATCGGGACTTCTGTATTATCAATTCTTCTACCTACAATTTTATAAATGTAACTTTTTTTTACGATGAACTTAGGTGGCACAGGCTTGTATACATTCCATCTTTCGTCTGGAGGGACAACATAACCAACCATTCAATGATAATAATGTTTATGAAATTGTTCGGATTCAGAAAGTAAAACTTTTCATGGAAGGGCCACCTCCTTTTGAATATCCCCTCTCCTCTGTTCATATTTTCCGTCCTTGATTTCTAATATGTTTCCCGCTCGTCAGAGTCAATTGTGTTTTTGAGCGCAGCTCTTTAATTTTAATTTCCATTTTTCTTTCAACCTACAATTCATGTTATCAAGTCATGGAAATTCTTCTTCTTCTTGCATCGCATAAGTGAAAATTTGAAATAACACAGGATGTAAATGCTATTGACAAACTTACGAGGAGAATGAATTTGTAAGAATTAACTTGTCAATATGAATACCATATTACTTACCTTTTCTAAATACGTAAAACCATATTACATTGAATAATAACTAACTAATTAATTCTCTAGCCTTCTTGAACCAAAAGTTCACGATTGCAGTTCCATTTGTCCTTATCCTGAGCAAGATTATTTTAAATTTCTAACAATCAATTGGGATTTACTCTTAACCATTTTTTTGCATACATAAAAACTACCACACAGTTAAGATCGTTTATACTAAGGACAACAGCGTTAAAGTCTATTCTTTAAGGAATGATTAAGCACTATGATGACGGAAAATAATAATTCACATGACTATAGTGATGCATTACATCGGTGAAACATTAATTTTCGATCAGAAAGAAATATTGAAAAACGCAGGACACAATGACCAATTGATTTATTTATTTTACTTCGCTTTTCTTCCACTTTTGAGTAATCACATAGATAAGGATGAAAGGTGTGTTAAGATGAAATTTGTAAAAGGCAATCACAAACGTAGGACACAACCCAAACTCCACAGACCATTATACTAGCCTTGTGTCTAGACGCCAGATCCTTGTTAGTCTTCAAAATACACTCCATGGTCACAATGACGTAACCATTCGTAGAATAAATTTGTATATCATTCTCCCCCTCCCCCCTCCCCCCAAGAAACGTGAGCTAAACTATTGCGCATTCTGTGATTAACTAACAAACTAACTAACTAGCCTTCTTAAACCCGAAGGTTCATGGCTGCAGCAACATAGGCCTTCCATCTGTCCCTATCTTGAGCAAGATCTATATACTCTTTTCCATCCCTACCGATTTCCTTTAGGTCCATCTCAACGTTGTCCCTCCATCTTCGTCTTGGCCTTCCTACAGGTCTCTTACCATCGGGTTTCCCAACAAGAATCCTGTAAACTCCTCTTTCCTCTCCCATTCGTGCCACATGGCCTGCCCACCTAAGTCTTCTTGATTTAATTATTCTAATAATATCTGGACATGAGTACAAATTATGTAGTTCTAAATTATGTAACCTCCACTCACCTGTCTCCTCATCCCTTTTAGGTCCAAATATTTTCCTAAGGATCTTATTTTCAAATACTCTCAATTTATGTTCCTCTTTCAATGTAAGGGACCAAGTTTCACACCCATATAATACTACAGGCAAAATTACTGTTTTGTATATTTTAACTTTTAGTTTCTTAGATATTAAACGAGAAGACAAAAGTTTATGAAGAGAGAAGTAACATGCATTTCCTGAATTAAGCCTACTTTTTATTTCCTCTTTAATATAATTTTCATTTGTTGATATTACTCCTAAGTTTTTGAATTTGGAAACTGGTTCAAACGAGTTGTTATCAATAATTAGATTTAAAACTTGATGTGACCCTCTTAGCTGATATACTGCAGGCATTCAGAAAATCTTCCATGCAAAATTATAAGCTGGATCCAATGTATTTTTACAGTGCGCCAAGCCTAGCATGGTCTGCAATGTTTTTGAACACTAAAATGCAATTGGATCTGATCCAGGATCAGGACATGTATCTGTTTATGGAGCAATGTATAAGAGGGGGCATGGTGCAATGCTCTCAGAGATATGCCAGAGCAAATAACAAATATATTCCTGATTATGATCCAGCACTGCCATCAAATTATATACTGTATGTAGATGCCAATAGCCTCTATGGTTATGCTATGATGGATAAATTGCCACATGCAGGGCTTGAGTGGGTTGAAGATTTCAATATTGAGGATCTTCAGGACTTTGATGACAGTAACTATGGCCTGTTCTTAGAGGTTGATCTGACAATTCCTGATGATTTACACAACACATTTTCTGATCTGCCCCCAATTCCTGAGGTTAAGTGCTCACCTGGCTCTAAACAAAAGAAATTGATGATGACTCTGGAGCCAAAACAGGATTATGTCATATATTACAAAAACCTCCAGTTCCTGATGAATCATGGTGTTCAAGTGAGCAAAGTTGGCAAAGTTTTGAGGTTCAGGCACTCAAGATGGTTGAAGCCATATATTGATACAAACACAGAGCTTCGAACATCTGCAATAAGCCAATTTGATAAGACCTTGTTTAAATTGATGGTCAATTCTGTGTATGGCAAAACAATAGAAAATGTCAGAAAATATACTGATGTTAAAATAATTACTGACCCCAGCCGGAGCAAAAAATTGATAGCAAAGCCCAACTTCAATTACAGAAGAATTTATGATGAGCATATGGCACCTTTCAACATGAAAAAAACAAAGATTAAGTTTGATAAGCCTATTTATGTAGGGGCTGTGATATTGGAATTGGCCAAATTACACATGTTAAAATTGTATTATGATGTGTTGAAGCCTTTTTATAAGGATCGTGTAAAACTGATGTACATGGATACAGATAGTTTTGTTCTTGATATTCAGACAGAAGATGTTTATCAAGATATGTCCCAGCCTGCATTGCTTGAATATTTTGATACCAGTGAACATTCAAAAATTCAACACCACAACAAAAAGGTGCCTGGCAAGTTAAAAGATGAGACACTTGGTGATGTTATTGTGGCATTTGCTGGGTTAAGGGCCAAGATGTACAGCTTTGAAACATGTAGTGGTGTTGTTGCCAAAAAAGCCAAGGGCATTGGCAGAGTGACTGTAGACAAAGAGCTTGAATTTGAAGATGATAAAAATTGCCTCAAATCATGTAGTAAAATCAGAACATCAGAATCCAGAATCCAGAGTGTGGATCACTTGTTGACTACAAATGTTGTAAGAAAAGTGGCTCTGGACCCACATGATGATAAGAGATGTATTTTATCATGTGGCATACATACTCTACCATGGGGTCATTGTGATTTGAAAAATGGTAATCAATGCCCAATTACAGAGCATGATTTGAAATAAATAAACATGCCTATGAACTTATTTGGGTTCAAAAAACAGGCTGTTATGGACCTGCCAACACCGCAACCCTCTTCTGATATAATATCTAAACTAAGTGCTTTGTTAATTATTCATCTGAACAGCATACTTACAGATGTTGATGATGAAACAGGTAAAACATTGTACATATTTAACAATAATTTAAATCATTACCAATTACCTGTAGGTGGTCAATTACAATTTATTACAACCCCTGAGGGTAATGTCAAGATTTCAATAGGGAAAAATATTTATAGAATTAAGCACTGAAACATGATTTCTGGCACTGTTTATACTGTTTCTGCTGGTGACTGCTTATATATTGAGGTCCCTGGATCCTATGACAAGCTTATACCTTTTTTTATAGAATTAAGAATTAGATATTCAATAATAAATAACCATTAAAACAAAAATGCCTAATGATATATTTGGCAATACAATACATGAAGATCACAGTGATGAGATTCTGATGCTTGATGTCAGAGTCAAGAAATTAAGAAGTGATTTACAAGCTTTACAAACCACACTCAATGCCAGCTTTCAACTAGAAATTACAAATTTACAATCACAATGCATGGACCCTCTTCTTAAAATTGATTCAGAACTCAAATTGCTGCTTCAAAAATATACTGATTTGGCCACATTAGATAATTTTCAAAGTTTAGAAGAGGCTGTAGCAGCTCTTCAAGCCAAATTTAAGACCCAGGCCACCAACTCTGAGCAATTGAAACAACAATTGGAAGAGCAGATAAATAATGTCCAGACACAGCTCCAAACAATTGTCAAAAGCATAAAATCACAAGAAGATTTTGATCTAGTGATTTCCACTCTAAAAGAACAGATTCAGTCACTCCAGATACCTAATCTGGACCCTCTGAACAATGCCATAGCCGAGGTTAAAGAAAAAATTGAGACACTTGAAAATTTTATGAACAACTTGCCATCTTCTGATGCTTTGAGTGCAATAACTCGGAGTGTTGCCAACATTAAGCTGCAACTTGAAACATATGAAGATTTTGGAAAAATTCAAAGTACCATAACCCATCTTGAGGGTACAATAGCAGCAGTGCAAAGTGATTTGACAAATGTACAAGAAACTCTAGAATCCCGATTGCCTCGGATTGTAGATACCCTTGCCAGTGTCCAGCAACAGATCACAAAGCTTGAAAATCTCAACACTGAATCTGAGCTATCTCATTTTCATCACTTGATCGATGATATTCAAAAAAAGCTTGAAATTTTACAACAATCAACACCCACTCAGGCAGATATAGCCCTGCTCCAAGATGCTATGCGTGGTGTGGTTGATGCTTCTGAATTAAATGATGTGAAATTGGCACTTGAATCTTTGCAAAATACTGTATCTAATCTGCCTACATCACAGGAACTTAAAAATATTAAGAGAGCTGTGAATCGCATATTGAAATCAAAAGATATCAGGAATATCCAAACAGAGATCAAACAACTTATTCAGACAGTGGCCACTCTACCAACTAATCAACATATTAATGAACTGCATGCCCTGTTTGAGGATATCAGAAGACAGGTCCATGATCTTACTGCTCAAAATTCAAAATTGGCAGTTGTTGAAAATTTACAGCAAATTGTAGCTAATATCAAGCAACAGCTAGGGACCATGGAATCCAATCAAGCAAATGCCCTGTCTGTTTTTGCCACACAGCTTCAAGAAATTGTGCAACAATACAAGAAACTTGTTGTGGAAATAAAAATCAAGCCAGGCCATGATGATGTTGTTAGGACTATCAATGAACACCTTGAATCTGTAACAAGTAGATTGCTTACAGCAGAAAAAGAAATAACAGGCATAATCGAGAATCCTAAACATACAGTAATTCTTGAATTGTACAGCATTCCCAACAAAGAATATGATTCACCATTTACACCAGGTGGCAAAATATATATGCTGTCCCCTGCACAATTTTATTACCAGTTTTTTGTTGGGTGCACACTTAGACCAATCAAGATCAAATATTGGCTACAACCACAGGCACATCACTACCCTACCTTATCAATAACAAATGCTGATAACAAAGCAAAAATCACCAGTGTAGAGTTAGAGGATTTTACAGATCCCAATACATTAGAAACATCTTATGTTGAAGATGATGGCTCTCTGGAATTTAATATACAAATAGGAGACAAATTGTATTTAGAAAATCCTGTAGTATCAGCTGCTGAACATCCCATAGTTGCAATATTCTTGTTTACATATTATGTCTAGACAAATTTATGTTGATCAATTACACAGACAAGCCAGACATAATTATAAGAGACTGCCAGTAGTTACAAAGGGCATAGATGATTTATGGCAGTGCGACTTGATTGAGATGACAAGTGGACAGCTGAAAAACTTAGACAAAATCAACAAGGGCTACAAGTATCTACTCACTGTCATAGATACATTTTCAAAATTTGCCTGGGCTGTGCCACTCAAATCCAAGACTGGAGCATGTGTTACAGAAGCCTTCAGGACAATCATCAATCAGAGTGGAAGATCACCGCGCTATTTGCAAACAGATAATGGCAAAGAATTTTATAATTCTGTATTCCAACAATTTATTAAAAGCCAGTCAATACAACATTACTCGAGTTACAGTGATCTCAAGGCCTCAATTGTAGAGAGATTCAACAAAACCCTAAAAAATCATATGTATAAACAATTTACACTTCAAGGTAATTATAAATGGCTTAATATTCTTCCAGAACTTCTACATAAATATAACAACTCGGTCCATTCCACAATCAACATGAAACCCTCTGACGTAACTTCATCTGATGAGCAAAAACTGATCAGCACTGTTTATTATCCTAGATACCAGCCAACAACAAGAAAAGCCAAATACAAGGTGGGTGATCAAGTAAGAATCAGCAAATATAAGCACTTATTCAAAAGAGGCTTTACCAGAAACTGGAGCACTGAATTATTTACAGTGGTTCAAGTTAAACCTGGGACTCTTAACACATATATAATAAAAGACCACCGAGGAGAAATTCTCAAAGGCCGGTTCTATGAAGAAGAACTCAACAAAACTAAACAGCCTGACACATATCTCATAGAAAAAATCATCCGCAGAAAAGGCAACAAGTTATTTGTCAAATGGCTAGGACTTCCAGAACACAGCTTGATCGATGCAGACAAAGTGATAATATGAGCACCTGGGATGTTATAAAGAGGCTGCCAGAGCCTGAACAGCATATTAAGAGAAATGGCAAGTTGCTGCCTGATAATATTAGATGTCTTATTGTTGGGCCATCGGCTTGTGGTAAAACTACACTAATGATTGATAATTTTTTATTGGCACCCAACTGGTTAGACTGGAAAAACAGGCACTTATATGTCTTCTCTAAGAGCTTGGAACAATTAAAATATCAGCAACTGATGAAGCTATATGATGGACTGGATATTGCCACTTTTGAATCAGATGTTAAGCCACTCCATGAATGTCTCGATAATTCTGTTGTTGTGTTTGATGACATTATACTGGATAATCAAAACAAGGTTAGAAATTTCTTTACACAGGGGCGACACAAAAACATTGATTGCTTCTACCTGGCACAGACTTTTTCAAAAATACCGAAGCAGCTGATCCGAGACAACAGCAATTTTATATGTGTTTCATCAAGATCATACCAACCTCAAACACATACATGATGAATATGTAGGTGGGGACTTGAGCTACAATAATTTTTCCAAGTTTTGCAGTGGGTGCTGGAACCAGGACAGTTATGGGTTTGTCACAATTGATATGACAAGAAAACCCAATAGTGGCAAATACAGAAATAAAATCAACAATTTTCTAGACATTGAAACATATATAAATAAACATGAAAAGGCCAATCATTGATGATCTTAAATTAAGAGATTATCTTGTAAAAAGATTTAAGGGATGGAAATCAGAGAACCGAGGAATCTATGAACAACACAAGCAAACAGAACAGCCTATCATTGATGCTATTAGTGAATTAGGTAAAAATATCAAAACTGTTACAGATCAAAATCAAAATTTGATCACAGAGCTTGTACCTGTAGCTGCTAGGAACATATTAGATTATCCAATCACCCCACTTTCTAGTATTCATACACCTAGTCCTGTTGCTCCTAGAAGAATTGAAGCTACTCAGGATCCTATTGAATTGGGTATTCTTGCTCAAAAATATTTAAGCACACCTAAAGACAACAAAGATGAGGTTTTTGGCTTATATGCTGACACAGAGCGTGATGGTAGCATCATACATAGAATTGGCAATTTTAGAGTAACATTTATGGGAGATGATCTAATTGTATATTCAGAATCTCATCTTGGAGAAAAAGGTGGTTTTGTTAAATATCCTGGAACACCTGGATTGTGGGAACTGATGACTAGGAAGAGACCTGGCAGCTATACAGATCAAGATTATGAGCACTACAAAGAAATATTAATAAAATCAGATGCTCTATACCAGAACAATGAATCCACACAAAAAATAGTCAAGTCTAGCAGTGGAGCAAAATACAACAATTTAATCAAGCCCATATGGTCACAGATCAAGACTGGCAGTGGAATCAAACAATACAACACCCTGCCTAAAGAATTTGTGTGGGTTGATGATGTCAGGAAACTTGTAGATAGGTTGCTGGTCATAGCTGGGGAGGAAAATGCTGGCAACCACAATTTTTACAATGAAAAGGTTGGAATTATGGACATGATAAGCACAAAATTGTCTAATTTTATAGTGAATGACACTAAGGGCATTGGATATCTTATAAAAATTATTAATACTCTACCACCTAAATTTTGGAATATCTCCGAGGGTCGGGGGTTGGTTAATGACATTATAAACAAGCTGCCATTTGAACTTCACATTCCAGGCTATCAGTATTGTGGTCCCGGTACAAAATTGGACCATAGATTAAACAGAGGTGATCCTGGTGTTAATCCCCTAGATGCTGCTTGTAGAGACCATGACATAGCATACAACACACATTCTGATCTTGACAAGAGACATGTTGCAGACAAGAAATTAGAAGAGGCTGCAATTGGTAGATTTGTAAGCAAAGATGCTTCTTTAAGTGAAAGAATAGCAGCATTGGGGACCACCATAGCTATGAACACCAAACAAAAACTGGGGTGGGGGTTGTGAATATATATATAATAAACCTAGGATGAAGGCCAAGGGTGTTATGTATCAGATACCTTATGCAGGTCTTAAATCTCTTAAAACTATTGATAGTCTTTTAACCAAAAAGCAGCGCAAGAAAAAAAATTCTTGTATTGCCAAGGGCCATGGTATGAAATTGTTACTTAGTACCCCTCAATTAAAAAAATTACAGCAATCTAGAAAAAAATCACATGTGGGTGGATTTATATTTACTATCCCGGCCATCTTAGCAGCACTTGGGGCTGTTGGGAGCTTGGCTGGGGGATCAGCTGCCATAGCAAAAACAGTAATAGATGCCAAGAAGAATAGGGCAGAATTAGATGAAATAAAACGCCATAACCTGGCCATGGAGAAACAAGGCAAAGGTGTTAAGAGAGCCATGAATAAGTTTAAAAAAAACAAGAGCCGCTTACAAACCAAGATATTGAAGCTTTAATCAAGCCACTGGGCATCAAAAAGTTTAGAGGTGTGTACATGTCTGATTCTTTACCAGAACAACCACTCAACAAAGAGTGTGGCATAGTTAATTTGGATAAGTACAAAAATCAGGGCACTCACTGGATCTGTTATCTTAAATATTTAAAAAATGAGGCATTTGTGTTTGATTCATTTGGAGGTATTCCACCTGAAAATTTAGTAAAATATCTAAAATCAGCTAATCTTTATTACAATAATGCCCGTGTTCAAAACTTCAAAGATGTTAATTGTGAACATTTGTGTTTATCTGTTCTTAGATATCTGTCTCAAATAAATAAACCATCAATTGAAGATTTTCAAAAGGCCCTGTGGTATCTGAAGCATCATGGGAGTATTCCATCTCACCAGCCAAAATTCAATATTGAAACTTAGATTACATGATGATAGAGTGTATCCCAAAACAATAGCTCTCAGAGCATTTTATGGCATGTACTTGATCCCCAATATTACACACCACAACAACAAGATTGAAGTTGGTGATCAAAAAATTGTTATCACTCCAGGGCAGTATAATCTGTCTACTTTAAATGCTCAGTTACCCAGAGGTATAGTGTTAACTCAAAATTCTGTCACTCACAGAGTAGAGATTGTGTCTGGGTACTATAGGAGAGCTGTTAGGCTTTGAGAACAACACAAAACTTGAACCAGCCATCAAACACACTGCTATTAATATACCTAAATTCCTAGCTATAGAAACTCTAAATATTCACTGTAATGTGGCCGAGGGTATGATCACCAAATCAAATGGCATAGGCACTCACAAACAAACTGGCATTATTGCAACATTCAAACCTAACTCTGAATTTATGGAACCGATCATCTACACTCCATCACCAACATTATATTTTCCTGTGTGCCATTTTGCTGAAGCCACAACAACTGCAATCATAGAAATTAATATTTAAATAAAAATACATACAAAAAAAATGGAAAATATTGAGAGTTATGAGCTACAATCATTCCCCCCAAACAGGAGGACCTTTGCAAATTTAAATCAACCCAACACAGAGATTGAGGTTGATCTTGATGTAGGAGATGGCTTTATACACCCTCACAGAGCAGACATACACATCAAATTTGATGTTGTAAAGCTCGATGGTACAGATTATCCGGCAAATTCAAATATAAGATTGGTAGACAATTTTGTGCCACATCTGCTCTCTGAAATTGAGATTAGAAAACATGGTGTTGTTATAAACAGCGTAGATTACCCTGGTATTACCTCTACAGCTTTGGCCACACTAAAATTATCCAAGACCGAGGCCTCATACTACAAAATAGGTGGATTTGAAGCTGGTGATGAGATAGTATCTAAGAGTCACACTGTGCTGTTTCCTATGCGCCTGTTGCCAGGATTCTTCTCAGATTACAAAGACATTATGTGGAAGGGTGGTTTAAGAATCACATTTAGAAGGGCTGCCAATGATAATAATGCTTTGATGAGGTACAATTCATTAAACTCTACCGTGGCAGCTCTGCCTAATACTCTACCTGATGAAGGCAAGTGCCTTATTCAGACTATGGAGCTAAGAATCCCGGTTGTTGAATATGAAGCCAGTTATACTCTTAAATACAAAGCAGATATCCTAAAAAATCCACAGGTGCCTTTACAATTTTATACATATCAATGTGTGCAGAAGCCAGCCACTGGTAACTATTATGAATTTGATGCTACAAACTCATTCTCCAGTATACAATATGACATGCCAGATTTTGTGGTGGTACTGTTACAGACTGGAAGACACAATAATCAGGAAAAAAATTCAAGTAAGTTTGATAGCTGCAACATCAAGAACATATATCTTAAAAATGGCAGAAATGAGGTGTTTCCTAGAGAAAATTATAATTTAAACATGTCCAAGGATGATTTTCTTAAATTATATGAAGCATTTACAGCATACAAAAGGGTCACTACTGGCAATACTGACATATATTACACACCAGATGAATTCAAAGCACAGAGACCCATGTTTGTCATCAACACCTCAAAAAGAAAACAAGTTGTGGTTAATGACAGGACAAACATTAAAATTATCTGTGAATTCCACGATACACTCCCTGATGACACCATATGTAGTGTTATTCTTATAGGTGAAAAATCATATATTTATGATGTAAGAAATGAGAGAGTCACAGAGCAATTCTAGAAGGCCTCTGCATATTACATTGTTTTAATATTAGATACACAAATTGAACCTGGTATCCAATTGAACTTAAAACCGGAAGTGGACCGGAAGTAAATATGTGTGGGTGTGGGTTTTATGAGCATCTTGGCTTAGTTTTAGGTGTAGCCAAAAAAAATATCAAAAGGGGCATATTTTTGACAGGATTATGGACAAAAATCTCACAGATGTGGCTTTTGTAAGTGTAGCCAAATCAATCTGAGGGGGCTCATCATTTCACGGGAAATTCCCGAGGGCATTTTTACAAAAATCTTGGATTAGACAGAGTACCATACTTGAGCAAAAAGCTCATATGGGCATGTTGAGCTAGTTTTAAGTGTAGGCAAATCTGCCTGAGGGGGGCTCATCATTTCTCGGGTTTATAATATCACAAATAACACTACTGTCTCTGCTGACGAATCTTTCGAAAGTGGCATGTTCCAATTTCTTGTCTGCTTCGTGACGTGCATCCAGATCGGTGCGAGTGTTGTTGTAGGCGATGTCGTGATCTTTGCATGCAGCGTCCAACGGATTCACACCCTTGTCTCCTCTCTCCAATCTTTTCTCGAGTTTGGTACCCGGTCCGCAGTACTGGAAGCCAGGTAAATGCATCTCGAAAGGTAACTTGTTGATGATGTCGTTCACGAGTCCCTTTCCTTCGGCCACGTTCCAGAATCTCGGAGGCAGCGTGTTGATAATTTTAATGAGGTAACCTATACCCTTGTCGTCGTTCAGGATGAAGTTGGAAAGTTTGGTGCTGATCATGTCCACGATGCCAACCTTCTCGTTGTGGAAATTACGATTGCATGCATTCTCTTAGCCGGCTATCACCAACAATCGGTCGACGAGCTTCCTCACGTCGTCCACCCAAACGAATTCTTTGGGTAACGTGTTGTAGCGTTTGACGCCGCTTCCACTTTTCACCTCGTTCTAAATCGGTTTGATGAGATTCCTGTACTTCTCACCGCTGCTCGATTTCACCCTATTCTGCGAGGCATCGTTGTTCTGGTACATGGCATCCGTCATGATTAGAATCTCCCTGTAACTCTGGTAATCTTCGTCGGTGTAATCTTTCGGCTGCTTTTTGGCAACGAGTTCCCACAGTCCCACCGTACCCGGATACCTGGTCCAACTGTTCTTATCCCCTAAATTAACTTTAATGTCGTTGCCTTCGAAGGTGACTTTCGATTTCCCAATCTTCCACACCACACCGCCGCCTTCGTTGGTTTCCATGCTCGGATACAATCCAAACACTTCATCCTTGTCGAACTTCCCCGTGCTCAGGTAGTCTCGTGCCAAAGGTCCCAACTCTATTTTATCCGAAGACGTGCTGCTTATGGCTCGACGTCGTGGTACGTCCTTCAGTTCGAACGGTGTCGAAGGAATGCTCGAAATGGGCGTGGGTACAATGTAACTTTTAGCTGCAAGTGGTACGAGTTCGTTGATCAAATTTTTATTTTGTTCCGTGACACCTTTAATTTCTTTACCTAGATCGCTGATGGCATCGATCACAGGTTGATCTTGACGTTTCTTCTCTTCGTAGAATCCGCGATTCTCGGATTTCCAACCTTTGAAGTGTTTCGCGAGGTAATCGCGAAGCTTAAGATTTTCGTCTTCGATTTTTCGTTTCGTCATAACGTTTATTTATACACGTCGTTTCTCACAACGTTGCAACGTTTAGAAAGTCGTTGATTTTGTTTCTGTATTTTCCGTCGTTGGGTTTCCTCGTCATGTCGATCGTCGCGAATCCGAAATCGTCACTGTTCCAGCAAGAAGAGCAGCGTTCCGAAAATTGATTGTAGTTCATGTCTCCGCCTACGTAGTCATCGTACGCGTGCTTGAGGTTGGTGTGATCTTGACGAAACAAACATATGAAATTAGCGTTGTCGCGTAGTAACTGTTTTGGAATTTTGGAAAACGTTTGAGCTAGGTAAAAGCAATCCATTCCTTTGTGACGACCTTGCGTGAAAAAGTTGCGAATTTCATTTTGATTTTCCAGGATAACATCGTCGAACACAACGACTGAATTTTCACGACAATCGTCGAGTGGTTTTATTTCCGAAGCGAACGTTGCAATGTCCAGACCATCGTACAGTTTCATCAGTTGCTGGTATTTGGATTGCTCCAAACTTTTCGAGAACACGTACAGGTACCCGTTCTTCCAATCTAACCAATTCGGTGCGAGGAGAAAATTGTCCACGAGCAGTGTCGTTTTCCCACACCCTGAAGGACCTACGATTAGACAGCGGATGCTGTCGGGAAGCAACTTGCCGTTTTTTTTTTTCGTTTGGCTTTCCGAATCAAGTAGACGTTTCACAACATTCCACGTACTCACAAGATCACCTAGTTCGCGTCGATCCAACTCTTTTCCGGAAGTCGCAGCCATTTGACAAACAGTTTGTCGCCTTTCCTACGCAATACTTTCTCGATGAGGTACGTGTCGGGGTGTTTCGTTTTAGAGAGTTCCTCTTCGTAAAATCTTCCTTTCAAAATCTCGCCGCTACTATCTTTTATTATATACGTGTATCGGTTTCCGGGTAAAACTCGAACCACCGTAAAAAGTTCCGTGCTCCAATTTTTTGTGAATCCCTTCTCGAAGGTGCGTTTGAATTTGCTGATTCTCAGCTGGTCTCCAATTTTGAATTTTGATTTCTTAGTAGTCGGTGTGTACTTTGGACAGTAAACTGTAGAAATTAAACGCTGATTGTCAGATTTCGTAACGTCAGCTGGCTTCATGCCTATCGTTCTGTGTACCGTATCATTATAGGTGTCGACGAGTTCCGGCAGGATGTCGACCCATTTGTAATTTCCCCGAAGCGTGAATCGTTTCCACATGTGTGTTTTCAAGGTTCGATTAAATCTTTCCACGATGCTGGCTTTGATGTGACTGAAGGTCGAATAATGTCGAATGTCATGTTTTTTAATAAACTTTTGGAATACGGCGTTGTAAAATTCTTTACCGTTGTCCGTGTGCAGAAACCGTGGTCGTCTGTCGCTTTCGCGAAAAATTAATTTGAATGCTTCCGTGACGCATGTTCCCGTTTTGGCTTTCAAAGGTAGAGCCCATGCGAATTTCGAAAACGTGTCTATGACGGTGAGGAGGTACTTGTTGCCCTTGTTCAATTTATGTACATTTTTTAACTTGCCGCTACACATCTCCACGAGGTCACTTTCCCAGAGGTCGTCGATGCCCTTGGTTACCACAGCCAAACGTTCGTAGTTGCAGCGTGCAGGTTTATGAAATTCTTCGACGATGGCTTGCCTAGACATTTTTTTTAGAGATTACGTTTGAAGAGAAGCACCAGCGTGATGGGATTCAAAGAGGGTGGCACCTCGCTCGTGTTTTGAATGATCAGCTTATCGCCGGCACTCACGTCGAAAACGGTAAGATCTTCGTCTTCGTGTATTTCATATATGTTGCGCGTTTCGTTCCAACGTGCCAGAGGAATGTTTCCTGCTTTCTGGACACCACGATTCGATATCAAAGTCATGGTGGGAACGCTAGCTTTTCTGCCGTGAGACCAGTACGAAAATTCGTTTATCTGAATCGTGCCAGCGAGGAGAAATTTGTAATACGGATGATAAGGATGTAACATGTACAGTTTGTTACCTTCGACGAACGTGGAGATTCTCTGTTGATTGGGTACGCCTTTGATTTCGATGGCTTGCAAGGTGAACAATTTGGCTATTTTAGTATCGACGCCGAGCAGATTACTGTGAACGTGTCCAAGTTTATTTTCAATGGGCAACAAATGCTCGACTATGGTATCCGTTACGGCAGAAAATGTCGGTTTGATTTTCACTTCCACGTTCAACTGCTTGTAGTTTTCGTTCAGTTCTTGCAACTTGGCACCGAAAGAGGCCAGCGTCGATTCCTGCGTGGATTCTAGCACTCCAACTTGATCTCTGATGTTGACGACAATGTTCTGAAGGTTCTCAACTTGATTCAATTTCGAGCTCTTCTCGGTAAGATCGTTCACGATGCTTCGCATCTCTGTAAACTGCGTGTGAAGATCCGCGACGCTCTGCGAAGTGGGCAACGTCGACACCAGCGAATTAATTTCATCTCGAATCTGTTCCACATTTGCCGTTTCCGTTTCTAGTCGTTTCAGCATTCGAGATATGTTCCTTTTCAAAGCGTGCAATTCTTTGGAGGTGGGGAGATTGGCCACCGTACTTTCGAGATCGCTCAATGAACTTTTGATGTCGCTCGATTCGGATAGTGCCGTCACCGCCGTTTTCAATTTTTCCAAACCTTCGCTCGAAGGTACGCTCGTCCGTAACGATTCCAAGTCACCCTGTATGTTGTCGAGTACGTGATGAAAATGAGCAAGGTTCGATTCGACGTTCAAATTTTCTAAATATTCGATCTTCTGCTGAACCGTGCTTAACGTATCTTGAATGCTCGTCAACGCGCTCGCTTGAACGTGAATATTTTTAATTTCTTCGTTGATCAACTCCAAAGACGCCTGAAGCGTAGCGATGGTGGTTTGAATGTGTTCGAAATCTTGATAAGCCTCCAATTGAATTTTTATGTTCGCGACGCTTTTACCGATGACCTGCAGTTCGTCTGACGAAGGTAGGTTCGTCATGGTATCTTCCAAAGTCTGTAACTTGGATTTAATTTCTTCCAACGTGCCGGTGAATTCTTCTTGTAATTTGGAAACGACGACATGCAAGCGTTCTGCATCGATATTGTTCACGACGGTTTGAAGTTCAGAGAAATTCTTTTCGATTGCGGAAGTTCGTTCTTCGATTTCGAGTTTCAATTTTTCCAAATCTTCATTTTTCGATTGAAATTGCTGTAATTTGGCCAAATCATTTTGAAGCGAATCCACGCTCAACTGTATATTTTGAACGTTGTCGTAAGAAGGTACGTCGACATAATTTTTTATTAGCGTTTTCAGTTCGGAATCGATTTTCAGAATAGGATCGAGACATTGCGTTTGGAGCGTAGCGATCTCCGACTCTAAACTTTTGTTTAAGGTCTCCTGCAAAGCGATCAAATCGCTCCTCAACTTTTTAATTCGGACATCCAATATGAGAATCTCTTCTGCGTGGTCTACACGCTTGGTGTTGCCGAAAATGTCGTTAGACATTTTTGTTAACGGTTATTTATAATAGGATAGACGACTCGTAATTCTACGAAGAGAGGAATGAGTTTGTCGTAATCTCCGAGGAGTTCCACGTATAAACAATCTCCTGCTGAAACATCGTACGCCATGTTAGAAAGCACCTTGTCGTGCTTCATTCGAAAAATGTTCTTGCCGGTAGAAATTTTGATTTTCGCCCTTCGTTCTCCGGATTCACGGTGATCCGAAGTTTCCCGTCGATCGGAATTTCGTAAAAATGTAAATTGTTATTGAAGACGTAAAACATCTTGCCGATTTCATCATCCAATTTCGTCCAAATGCTGTTGAGGTGAACGATCAGTAGACCGTTGAGTTTGGATAACACGGAAGGTAAGAGGTTATTGGAATTTGGTGGTGCAGTTTCCATGATGGTCTGCTTTCTGTATCCGAACAAGTTCATAGGCATGCTGGTTATTTATTTTTTTGTACGTGCATGATTTTTTGTCATTTTCAAATTTCTTTTGGTTTGATGTTAGGTATACTTTTTTTTTTCAAATTTTTGGTTTGATGTTAGGTTTATTTTTTTGTCATTTTCAATTTTATTTTTTTAGTTTGATGTTAGGTTCACTTTTTTTATGGACATTTGTAACATTTTTTCCATCTCTCAAACGGTTGTGTCCCCATGGGAGTGTGTGGATTCCACATTGGAGAACGCACCTCTTGTCGTCGTTGGGATCCAGGGCAATCTTCCTCACCTCGTTGGTGGTCAACACATGGTCGACGCTCTGGATGCGCTGTTCAGCTCTTAGAATCGACGACCTAGTCTTGAGGCAATCGACGAAGTCCTTGAATGTGAGATGCTCCCGAACCACCTGTCTGCCGACACCCTTGGCCTTCTTGGTAACGCTGCCCTCGGCTTTGATGGCATAGGCCTTGGCGCGAAGACCTGCAAACTCAAGAATCACGTCTCCGTCCTTCTCATCTTTGAGTTTGCCAGGCACCTTCTTGTTGCGGGCCAGGATTCCGTACTTGTTTTGCTGGGGATAGCCCGAGGTGTCGAAGAGGTTAACCAAAGATGGAACTGTGGCTATATCCCCGTATGCATCGGGTGAGCGGACGTGGTACACCAAGCTGTCCGTGTCCGTGTAGAGAAGCGAGATGTTGTGGCCGTAGTGTGGACGTAATATGTCGTAGTACGTCTCGAACATGTGTAGCTTGCTCAGATCCAGAACCGTGGCTCCAACGTAGATGGGCTTGGTGAGCCTCACCTCACCTTGCTTCATGTGAATCAGAGCCAGCTGCTCGTTGTAGATTGTTCGAGACTTGAACAATGGACTCGCGACAAGCTGACGACATCGCTCTTTCCTCGTCACCAATTTTATGTCCACGCGATTCCGCACATTTTCCATGGTCTTGCCAAACACCGCATTATTCATGAGCTTGAAGAAATCCTTATCAAGCTCGGACGTGGCTGCGGTGCGGTGTTTAGTGTTGACTTCAATATATGGACTCAACCATGGAGAATGGTTGAACTTGAGGATGCGGTGAACTGCGTGGACCGTGACCCCTCGCTGCATCAACCACCGGAGATTCTGGTAATGCAGGACGTAATTCTTCTTGGGTTCGAAATCCATGACGAGCTTCGTCTGGTTGGAATCGGGTGGACACTTGAACTCAGGTGCAGGGGGAAGATCGCAAAATACATGATGTAGCTTCTCGGAGAATTGCAGATCAACCTCGGCGAAGAACCCATGTTCCGAATCGTCGAAGCTTTCGATGTCGAAGTTGGAAGGATCAGTCCACTCGAACCTTCCGTAGGGAAGTCGCTGCATCATGGAGTGCCCGTACAAGTTATTCACGTCCGTGTGCATGATGTAGCTCGACGGTTGGGTGGAGTCGTAGCCAGTAGCCATGTGATGGTTGTTGGCGCGCGCGTGCCGTTGCGACACCTGGACCATGCCACCCCGGATAGCGCGTTCCACAAACAGCACCATGTCATAATCAGAAAGATGCTCCAGCTCGATTTTCGTCACCAGAAACATGGCTGACCACGCCAGTCCGGGGAGACTATAGAAGTAGGCAGGGTCCAGCTGGTAGATCTTCATTGCGGTCGCACGGAACGTCTGGAACACGTCGGCAAGGAGCGTCACATCATGTTTGAGGTAGACGTCGTGGTAGTCCCCGAGAGTTCGACAACCCAGCTCGCGCCACATGGACTGGGCATGGTGATATTCTTCGTCGGTGATGTTCGAGCCTCGTAGCTGACTGTATTTGCTCGTCGCTAAGCTTCCCCGCGAGAGCATCGAGGCTTGCCGGGAGGAACCTCAGGGAGTCGAGGAAGCGAAGCTCGACGGTAGAGCGTGATCCCGGGATTGACACTCGTTTGCTCACACTGATATAACGCTCCTCGTTCTGGGCGAGAACGTTGATTCCCTCGTTGTCGTACCCAAGATGCTTGATCAGGTGGTGAAAGTCGTACCCCGAGCCGTTGTGGAAGAAGATCGGAATAAATCGCGGGTCCCGGGCCATGATGTTGCATCCGTTGCACTAAGGACCAACGTACCTACCGTTAAAGTGATCATGGTGTTGGACTTTACGGTTGTTGGCGGTGTACTCCTTGACGCAGACAGGGCAAGCGATGGCCTCGTCGTGTCTACGTTGATCGTCGGGGGACAGTGGGAGCATAGACTTGGGGGCCAACAGTACCTTCCCTATCTCGATGGCCTCGACAACCGTCCTCTCGAGGAAGTGTTTGGCTGCGCCGGGACCACGGTACACGTAGGGCTCGGGGGCGATGTGTTGGTCTCGTCGCACCACAACGTAGGCGTAACTCGAGGCCTCGTGGAGTTGGTAAGGGGTAGTGGAGCAAACTTCGGGATCGGGATCGCAAGTGGACAGGGGTTTGAGGAAGGCCTCGAAATCCGCGATGATGATAGCGGGGTGCTCTACCAATGCACCGTGCATGTGGAAACGCTCCACAGTGCCAGGTTTGGGCAAGACTGCCACACCCGGCTCGTTGGCATTGCAATAGAGCTTGTGTCGAGCAAGCTTCTCGGCAGCGATGTTGGGACCTCTGATGCGCTGATACTCCTGCTGTTCTCGATTATCAAAAGTAGACAAGCACCTGCGACAAACTTCTATGCTACCATCATGCTTGCTTTTTTGACTCGACACCAACCGAGAGAGCGAGCGAATGAGGGTGTAGTGGTGATGGGTCTCGTCCTTGATGAGCAGAAGGTGAATTTCCTGCGCACCATCGTCGTCTACATCGCTCACCTGGATAGGGTACACCACATTTTTCTTAGTGAGGCCATAAACGTTGATGGCCAACCGCGCATGAGCCTCAAACTTTCGAATGTCAGGGACCTCCACGGGATAGGCGATCTCAGCCATCGCATCTTCCAGCTCTGGCTCGTAGGGTAGGTAGTGGTTAACTCGGCGTGGATGGTTTTTCCAGTGGACAGGGTGCAACGCTGCCAGCACACACCATACGAAGCACTTGGCGTCACTGTTCTGAATGTTCAGGACGGCCTTCTTTGCCGCAATGGTAGGTGGTAAGGGGACGTAGCTGGAGGCGGAGAGAGGCACAAACTTGCAAAGTTTGATGCACAGTTCGTGAGGCTCACCACACAGCGAACCTCCCGAGCCCTTAGCTTGATGTTCTTCTTGTTTAACCAGCAGCTCCTCGGCAAACTTGTTGTAGATGACCTCGAGGTTGTCGACATCCGCCAGATGCAGCGTCTTCGCCTTGGTGTTGTGGCAGAAGCTGTAAATTTCATCAGACGGCTTCTTGTACTGGCAACGTAGCGATGCGTAGAATTTGGTGGAGTGCGTTGCAAGCGCATCGTTGAGGATAGAAATAATTTTGGCTTGCACGTTCTCCAAAAAACTACGCACGTCACATGAGCCCTCCGAAGTGAGGACAAAGTCCTCTAACAAATGCTCAAAAGCAGACTGGTTCGCTTTCGCCACAGGCTTGACACGTTTGGCGGAAGGTGGCGAGTCTGCTTCCGCTTTCCTCTTGGTCGAGCTGGTCGACGGTTGTGGAACAGGTGCTCCGACGACTTTGCATGTTGTTATATGCCTTTTCAAATTATTAATGGTAATATGTTTGTCGCATCTGGGACATGGTTTTGTAGCGGTCACATGCTTACCAGGTACGCAGGTACGACAGTGCCTTTGGAAATGTTTAGTTGAAACACCAGTTTCACACGTAGGGCAAATTTTCACAGATTGCATCTTGTTGAAAGAAAAATAATATTTGTGGGGTATATTTAGTGGAGTGTCACAAAATAAATGCTTTTACAATAAAAAATCTTGGAAGGCTAATTCGTAATAGTGAAAATATTTGTTGGGGTATGTTATTTTATATATTTAGTGGAGTGTCACAAAATAAATGCTTTTGCAATTAAAAAAACAAACTTGGAAGGCTAATTCGCTATAATGAAATATTTGTGGGTATGTTTAGTGGAGTGTCACAAAATAAATACTTTTGCAATTAAAAAAATCTTGGAAGGCTAATTCGCTATAATGAAATATTTGTGGGTATGTTATTTTATATATTTAGTAGTCACAAAATAAATGCTTTTACAATAAAAAAATCTTGGAAGAATAATTCACTATAATGAAATATTTGTGGGGTATGTTATTTTATATATTTAGTGGAGTGTTACAAAATAAATACTTTTGCAATAAAAAAAATCTTGGAAGGCTAATTCGCAATGGTGCTGATATTGTTGCTCCGTAATCAATCCTGTAAATAAATGGGAAAAAAATATGTTTGTGGATAGAAAACACAAAAAATATTATGTGTACATAATTCTGTTTAAGTTGTTCTACCAAACAATCTCTTTCTAATCCTCAATCCTCTTGGCGTATGAAGTATAAATCATAATTTCAGAAAACAGAGTTATTTCCGGTCGCCATTTTTTGAAATCAAACCATAAGCATTATTTATGTTTATAGTATTCGTCGAGCAATAGCAGATAGAGCAAGAATCGTTTTCCTACAACTCATAGTTTATAAATTACAAAACATCTTAGAAATTACATCTTGAAATTTTAATCTAAAATATCTCGGAAACAGCTAGCACTAGTCATCATCCCTCCAATAGGTTGTAGAGTCTTTCCAATTTTTTATCGAATGCTATTAAAATTTTTGAATTAGGGTCAAAACTAAGCCAAGACATTTTACAAGACGTTGATTATCTCGACTCCTATGGGACCTAGAACCTTGTAACTTTGGTCTATGTATATACTAGTGCTTTTCCAACATGTTCACAAAACCTTAGAACCTTCACAGACAAAAAGATAAAGTTTCCCTCTGTGTACATGTATAATTCGAATCCCACTGTTGGTCCAGTCCCGATTAACTTTACTGTGCATAAAGTAGACTTAAAACAAAACAAATCCAACCCAGAGTATAAAAAAAAATACAAAAAAGATAAAGTTCCCCCCTGTGCACTTGTATAATTTAAAACACCAAGTTCGATACCCGGCAGAGGTGGTTTGGATCCCACTGTAGGTCCAGTTTCGATTAGCCTTACCGTGCATAAAGTAGACTTAAAACAAAACAAATCCAACCCAGAGTATCAACAAATTCAAAAAGATAAAGTTTCCCTCTGTGCACATGTATAATTCGGATCCCACTGTAGGTCCAGTCCAGTGCATAAAGTAGACTTAAAACAACAAATCCAACCCAGAGTATCAAAAAATACAAAAAGATAAAGTTTCCCACTGTGCACTTGTATAATTTAAAACACCAAGTTCGATACCCGGCGGAGGTAGTTCGGATCCCACTGTAGGTCCAGTTTCGATTAGCCTTACCGTGCATAAAGTAGACTTAAAACAACAAATGCAACCCAGAGTACACGCGTCAATACCATCCACCATGAGTAAACTAACATGATCATAATCATCGTCCCTCCCCTCCCTCCGATTGTTACCTCGCTTTTATGTTATTCGCGATGAAGAATAGTTTTTTTCAAGCGCACGTTATGTATGCTCATATTTTTGTTTAGCGTAATTTCGATGTTTAATCAAAACACTTCCTGTTCACTAACACAACTTGCAATTATTATTATTAACACACACATGCAAGAGAAATAACAAGAAAAAACTTACCTACAAAAGCTGCTAGCTATTTAACACACACAAACAGTTGTATAATCGCGTACAGTTGCAAAAACGTTACTCTTCTGTACAGAAACTTTCACACTATTGTGTTTGATCTGACCTACATCGACACCACAGAAACGAAAGTCATCTCTCCCCCACCCGTCGTCACATCCGATTGCGATGACAATATAAGCAAACTAGGTCGTATCAGTATTGCCAACTCACTAGACCTCTCCTCGTACACGCTGAAGTACGTTTCGTTGTATTTCAACCTGGGAGAGAAGATGATGCCCGAGGGCGAAACCGTGCAGACGCTCTACGAGAAAAACAAGATAGACGAACTGCTGCAATACAACGTCCAAGATTCGATGCTGGTGCGGGACGCGTGTTTCTGAAAAACGGACTCGTGCAAACGATCGTCTCCACGTGCTGCCAGAGCGTGTTGCGTGCCGACCAGGTTCGTGGGCACCAACTAAACTTGCATCTCTCGCATTATTATTTCAACGAAGCGTTGCAAAACAGGCGATGTTTGTGTTTCCCACGGCAGCATCTCGAGTACCACCACAAGTTGGTCGGGGGGATACGTGCACCGCAACCTCCACATGAACGTGGCGCTCAAGAACAGGACCGAGAACGAGATTATTTTGGTGCTGGATTTCACGTCACTCTACCCGAGCGTCACATGGTCGCAGCTGGACTCTCCCCCTTCAATGTGAACTTTGGGAGTGGCGCGAAATCCACACCGGAACGTCCGTTCCACCAGGCACGGAAGTGGACGTTTATCGCGACAGCACGAATCCCACCGGCTGCCCGATACGCTCAACGCCGTGTGCATCCGCAAGATCATGACCTTGCGTAAAAAAAATCAAGGAAGTCAAGAATTGCAAGAAGACCTTGCCGCCGGGCAAATTGCTCGAAATGGACGCGAAACAGAATGCGGCGAAGTTGATGATAAACAGCATGTACGGTCAGATGTACGAGCTGAAAGACATTCCCGAAGAGATTCGCGCTCACGTGAACCAACCTTACATTCGCAGGCCGTACGGGAAAACGTTGGGAGCTCGTTTGTTTCGAAGAACACCCCGCTTGTGCGTCTCTCGTTACTTTTCTGTCACGAAGTTTGAGAAAAAAAAAAAAAACACGTGAAACTCTACAGAGGTGTGGTTATCTATAACCGCAGCCGTTAGAGAACACCTTTTTGGGTTGGGCACCACGCACTCCTGGCGGGGTTGTAGGGGCCAGGAATCCTAAAAAAAAAAAATATTATTTGTTTGTTTGCTTGCGTCACAATACAGGCGCACGCGCGCGTGTGTTTGGCACATCGTTCCCGAAAGAGGTTTACAAAGGTCACGATATATAAACATTACCGGTCTTGGAAAATTACGATAAGGTGCATTCATCCTTCAAGGATGAGAAAGTGCATTTACTCATCACGCTGTGTCAGCGCAATGAATGAGAGAAAGTGAGGTTTTTTTTTTGAGGTTTTGGTGCTGTTTTCTTCGCTGTGAAATATCGTCAGCGCAATAAATGAGAGAAAGTGAGTTTTTGAGGTTTTGGTGAACCCCAATTGATTAAAGTGAGTTTTTGAGGTTTTGGTGCTGTTTTCTTCGCTGTGAAACATCGTCAGCGCAATAAATGAGGCGCGGAACGTGGAGAGAAAATGAGTTTTTGAGGTTTTGGTGAACCCCACTTGATGGCTGTCAACTGTCCCACCTGCACTACTTTTATGGTATCCTATACTTTCTTTAGCTGCTGATTTTATTGCATTACGTATGTGCTCCCAATTCTTATTTACATCTGTTTCATTTATATTTTCATCATCATTTAAATCCTGCAAAACATCAAATCTATTTGACAGTTTAATTTGGTAATCTTTCTTAATTCTTTCATCAGTAAACTTTCCTGTATCAAATTCTAGAACTTTTAGATTTTGTTGCTTATGATTTATCACTGAGAGTCTTACTCTTAATTTAGCAATTACTAAATAATGGTCACTGGCACAGTCAGCACCTCTATGTGTACGAACGTCAATTATACTAGTATGCCTTCTCTTATCAATGAGAATATGATCTATCTGATTATGAGTTTTACCATCTGGAGAAGACCAGGTATATTTATGGATATCTTTATGTTTAAAAGTGGTATTTTTCACAATTAAATTCTTTGAGGTTGCAAAAGTAATCAATCTTATACCATTATCATTACTTAATTCATGAAGACTTTCTTTACCAATCGTGGGTTTAAATGTCTCTTCTTTGCCAATCTGTGCATTACAGTCACCTAACAGAATTTTCATATCATACTGAGAAAATTTATCAAAGACCTGTTCTAACTCTGCATAAAAATCATCTTTAGTATTATCATCTTTATCTTCCGTTGGTGCATGTATGTTTATTAAAATAATTTTACACCACCTACCCTGTAAAACTGCATATGATATCCTATCATTAATAAATTCTACTGTTTTAAGAGCCGAGATAATTCTATTATTTATGAAAAAGCCTGTTTCAAAATTATGATTTTCAGTACCACCATAGAAAAAAGTATAATTTTTAGTTTTACAATTCCCTTCTCCTGGCCACCTAACTTCCTGGACAGCTACTACATCTAATTTATACTTAACTATCTCATTAACTGTACACTGAAATGCCCCAGGCCGGTAAAGGCTCAGAACATTCCAGGTGCCTAATTTAATATCCTTATTCCTAACGTAGATCTTATCCTTAGTCCAGGGACCTCCCAAAGTAGTCCCCACCTGGAGATCCGAATGGGGGACTATTTTACCTCCGGAATATTTTACCTTGGGAACATCCATGGCCTTATATTTCTGTGATATGTTCATTAATTCTCAGGAACCACTCGCGGCCTTCAAGTAGTTTATCCTGAAAAAAACTGCGGGTTAGGATGTTAACAGATACTTCAGGGAGAATATCCAAAGAATACTGTCACATACGCAGAATGCAAAACATTTCTATTTTCTCATTTCTACTACAACGCTGGCGAAAAAAAGGCGGTTAGAGCATGGTGCTGATCGTATCACCTCCAAAATGGCCGAGCTCGAGAATATGCGGTGCCCTACTACCACATCCCCTAAATGTGCCTTCATGGCACCTTGCTATATGCACAAGGAACTTTACCTAACCTTTACTACTACGAACTACTCATGCCAGGAATTTTGGTATTTTTTATACTTTTTTATTTGCCCATTGCTAACCTGGTTCATTCCCAGCCATAACAGCAATTAGTCGATGCACTAAAAATACGCCAAACTTAAAAAGAAACAGGTGTCAGCGCGCGCACACACACACACTCACCCCCCCCCCCCCCACACACACACAGGGGGGGTAGGAACACAAAAATCTTCCACAAACTGCCCAGATCATGCCTGACAAGACTCCAACAGAAAGCTTTCTGGAAACAAGTTTACGTGCACATAGGGTAGTGATGGCCTTGTCTGAAACTGCCTTCCCCCACTTTCTTATCCAATACAGGAGTAATGGAGTAATGAAGTGTTTCCAACTCCCTTCCAATCTAAGAGGAGGGAAAACTTTTTTTAAAGTTCGCCAGTGTACACGGACTGCAAGGTCGCGTCGGAAGATCACTGCACTGCACTTAGTCGCTTGATGTAGAATCAAAATACTGGCAAGTTTTTTTTACTTGTCTCCTTGCGTTTTCTTTACTAATTTATATTTTCTGTGTGGAAGGACAGAAGAAGACAAGACTAGAGACAGACAAGTGTCGTCTCGATATACCAGCAATTATCTGCCCTTTCGGGCTTAAATGCTACAAACCGTGGAATGTATAAACCACCGCCTCTCGTGGAAAGGGAAGAACCTTTTATTTCTTGGCCATTTAGATTTATTAAAAGTTTAATCTTTGTTTTAAACGTCATGTTCGGGGCTGATGGCGCAGTTTTTGACCTCAGAGAGAGGTAACTAACTATTCTTATGTTCACGGGTGATTCATTTTTACGTTGTGAGAAGTAATTGTTTAGTTTTAGGTGGCAAGGTCGAGGTATGATCGATATTTTAGTCTAATAGTTGGGCGTGGACAATCGCCCCTCTCACCTTCAATTCTATGCTCTTCTCTCAAATCTGAAACATCTGAGAAGGTCCATTGATCTGAAAAGACATGTAAAGTTCAGACTGATTTCATTGAAATGCAATACCAGTTATCTAACTGCTATGATAAATACAGATCAAAATATCTAATTTTAAAGCTGTTAGCGTAGTGAGGCGACTTGCCCCATATTTGACACCTTGGCTCTCTTCACCCATGTACTATATTTGAAAGTCTTCGTTGCAAAACTTTAGACTAGCAAATTCTCTAAAATTACCGATAGTTTCATTTCTTAATTTCAATTTCTGAATAGAAGTCTGAGATTTGAAAATATCTGTAAAGGTGAAAGAATCGTTTTTCTACACCATTTTAGAAGCAGAAATATTTTATATGTTAAATTATGAAAAATATTGCTCCTACATAATAAAATATACCATATTGCTTCGATCTCATCGTCTAAGTTCGCGATTAGCAAAAAATGGCAGAAAAGGGAAGTAAAATAACTAAATCTCTGATTAATTTTTTTAACGGTTTCATTCACATAATTCTTTTTTTAGTATGCGACGTTTTTGTTAAAATTATACTACGATTTATAAAACGATGATATGAGAACATTGGCAACTTTCTTTGCAACGCATCGAAGAGAAAGTTTCAGAAACATGATGTTTCTCAATACGATAGCAGGTGTATTTCGCCCCCTTTTAAAAGTAGCGCGCTTTCATGACTGCAGTTATGTTACTAATCATTAAAGGAATACCTCACTACATGCGAAGATCGGGTGCCATAGAAATTTGCTGTAATTATCGTAAGACATAAAATTTCAGTTTTCATATATTAGCACCGTTTAATGGAATTATAAGTAACAAAATAATCCGTAATAGAGGCCTCTGGGCTTCCTCTTATCTCTTATGAGGCTTTGCCACTGTGAATATTCATATATTCAATAACTATATATTTATTATTTATGTAATAAATATATAATTATGACAATAAAATATAATAAGATATTTAATAATATATATGGAGGGGAAGAGATTGTAAAAACTGGTTGATGGATTTGAAAGCCTGCCCCCCCCCCACTCCAAAATAAGTTCCGACGTCCCTGCCATGGAGTGGCGGCTAGCATGCCGAGCAGTGGATGCAACATCCACGTAACTGGAACCGCAAGCTATGTAATGAAATAAGCTCGTACAATTACATTGACAGTTACAATTAAAATGAGCACATACGTTGATACAAGAGTTGTTGGAAATGTTGTCCTCCTGCTTCCACACATTTACGGCATTTTTTAAAGGAAATTTTTACTAACACGTATCAGTTCGTTCCTCTTCCGAAATTACTTCAATTTCTCTCCTGATGTTTTCTTTAAATTCTTCTAATACAGGGGTTCTCAACCTGGGGGGGCGCCTCCCTGGGGAGGCATTGGAGAATTTCAGGGGAGGCGTGGTGAGCAATGAAAAATATATACATAAATTACACCCCCCCCCAAAAAAAATAGTTGTGACAAACACAAACCCCTTGTGTAGGTCTCAGAAAAGAAACTTCTGCAAATAGTTCTCTCTGTCACCGCTATTCACACACACATCTTATTTACACTGCCCTATACATAAATAGTTTGCCCCGATATCGCTAGAACCCTCTGCATCTCTGTTGGAGGCAGACGAGCAGTGTAAATAGAGGACAAGTAGCCTAATAGAAAAGTTAAAGAAATCTCCGTTCTTTTCTCTGCAATGTGATGAGACAACTGACATTTCAATACACTCTCAGTTGCTGTTTTACTGTAGATATATAAACATTGAGGGAAAATGCTACATAGAGGAAATATTATTTTCCCAAACTCTTTAGACAACTACAAAATCTGAGTATGTTTTTCTGCTCTGTGTAACTTTTTGGCAGCTAACAATCTTCCTTTGGAGAACGTTGTTGGGATATGCACTGATGGCGCACAAGCCATGATAGGATGAAATTCTGAATTTGTTCAGCTTGCAAGAAAATAGAACCCTAACATCATTTGTTCTCATTGTATCAAACACAGACAAGCTTTGGAAGACTGTGCCTGAAACACTTAAAACTGTTTTGAAATTAGTAATCGAAGTAGTGAACTATGTCAAATTTAGTGCTCTGAATACTAGACTTTTTGAGGTTTTATGTCAAAGAGTTGAATAGTGACCAACAAACTCTTCTGTACCACACTGAAGTTCGTTGTCTCTCAAAAGGTAACATGCTTGCTCAGCTATGCACTCTGAAATCTGAAGTTAAAATATTTTTGATGAGTTCAAATAAAAAAGATCCGTAAATGCAATTTACAGATGATAAATGGCGTATTTATTAGACTTCTTTGAAGTGAAAGGTTTCCTGGGAAAAAATAGCTTTGTGGCAACGTCGCTTTCAGAGTTCAGAACCCAACTTTACGTCCTTCCCACGTCTCAATGAGCTTCTTGACGACACACAAAATCTTACACTAAGTTTGAAAAGTGAATTGAAGAACTTGATTTCAGAACATTTGGCATCCTTGAAAACTGAAATTGGATGCTACTTTCCATATATTTCTGCAGATAGCTGGCAATTTTAGTTGACACGAGATCCGTTCAAAATAGAAGTGACTTGATTCCTGATTCCTTCAGGAGCAGGCAATCGATTTAAAATGTGATTCTCAAGCAAAAGCGGAGTTATCAAACATGACTGTTGAAGATTTTTGGTTATGCTATTTTCCTGCATATCCACAAGTTGATACGGAAACTGCAAGGTTGTTGGTGCAGTTTTCATAAACGTATCTATGCGAGTCTGGGTTTTCTATGCTGGCTTACATCAAATCAAAATACCGAGCACAGCTGGATGTTCAAAATGATCTGAGGTGTGCATTATCGCAGTTGGAACCAAACTTTCCAAAACATGTGAAAGAAAAACAGTGCCAGCCCTCCCATTAATTGTGTTCTTAAGAAATAAAACCTAATGATGTAGCTTGAAATTTTAACTGCAGTGAGAGCAGAATCCTTTCTAATGTAGACCTATTAAGCACTTTTTTTAATTAATGAAAATATTCTATCAACAAAACAAGTATTAGTATTTTTTAATATCTGTAATAATAGAAGCATTATAAAATATTTTTGAATTTGATTTATTAACCCTAACAGCACAGTAGAACTTTTGTTCATCAATAATTCATTACGCCTAGAGGGAGAGGGCGGGCGTGGACTAATTTGTGGATGCAAAGGGGGGCGCAGGCCCAAAAAGATTGAGAACCCCTGTTGTAATGTATGGCTTCAGGTTTAAAGGCTTGGTAGCTTGCTACGCAGATACTTGAAAATGTGTGGTTCATGTGCAAGATGCCGGAAGGATTTGTAAGGTGTATGTTCCATTCGTGCAACAACATTGTCTAGTTTCTTCCCTGCAAGCACATGCCATTTCACCCTTTGCTTCTTATCAAGAACAGAGCCTGTTTCCCTAAATCTATTCACAAATTTTCCAATACTGTCTGTGTGTGGAACAGGAACATCTTTATTTATTTATTTATTTATTTATTCTGCTGCAAAACACCTTCTAACTTCCCTACAAGCATTGTAATGACATAAGAGTCCTACATAAAAATTAGTTGTTTTAAATTACACTGTAGAAAAGCACTACTAATATGTAAACTAAAACAAAACAATCTAAAACACTTGTTAACAACTTAACACTTCACAAACACTTGCAAACTTGACACCAGTTATCTGAGTACTGAAACACTGACATGCCCAGTGCCACGGTCAGCGTACAGCTGTGGGTCTAAATGCCGGCAGATGTGCTCTCATTGCTAGGTGCTCTAGGTGCCGCTCCATGGATGACTTGACAGTGAAAAGCACAGTATATATATCTTGTAGTATTTTTGATTTTTTTTTTTTACTAAGGGTCCCCAATATTTTAGTTGCATGTACATATATGCCTTGCTTGAATTCAAACACAGGATTTCTCTATCTCTGAACTATCATTTCTAAGTAGTATATATATCGGGCCTCCCCCATGGTGCAGTGGTAGCATCATTGCCTTGTAATCAAGGGGTCCCGGGTTCGATACCCGGTGGAGGCACAAGTGGTTCGGATCCCACTTTAAACTGTAGGTCCAGTCCCGATTAGCCTTACTGTGCATAAAGTGGACTTAAAACACCAACTCAAACCAAACTAGGTAGTATATAGTAGTGAATGTTAACTTGATGTTGTGGATTAATGCTCGAACTGTATGATTTGTTTATTGGTCATTGACCACTACAAATTACAAGCAATTGCTTTGTGTTCGCAATAACAGAAGTGTGATTCCTAACACCACAAAAAGGATAAAAATTGTGAGAATCATTAATTATATATATAAAAAAAAGGTAGAGTGCTCCCCTGTGCATAGCACCACGCCATGAAGGCGTATAGGGGGTGTGGGGGTAACACCCCACACTTTCTTGATCCGGTCGTGAGTAGGGGTGATGTGATCAGCATCACGCCCCTGACCGCCTTTACCCCCCAGGGTTTCCCCCAGGTACCCATGTTGTTCGACGCTGGGTATATTATATATATATATATATTAATTATATAAAGGAGTAAATTCAAATGCATATGCTTTACCCTCATTCCAATCCCAAGACTATGACAAAGGCTACAAAAAAGCATTGACATTTCCTTTTATTAGTTCTTTTATCTAAAAGGGATGAGTGGACAGGAGAATGGAGAATTTAGAACTGTATAATATGTATTCATCTCAATATAATATTAGAATAATTAAATCAAGAAGACTTAGGTGGGCAGGCCATGTGGCATGAATGGAAGAGGAAAGGAGAGTTTACAGGATTGTTGTTGGGAAACCTGATGGTAAGAGGCCTGTAGGAAGGCCAAGACGAAGATGGAGATATAATGCTAAGATGGACGTAAAGGAAATTGGTAAAGATGGAAAAGATTGGATTGATCTTACCCAGGATAGGGACAGATGGATGGCTTGTGTTGCTGCAGCCATAAACTTTCGAGTGTAAGAAGTCTAGATTTGGTTGGTAAGTTAGTTAGTTGTTATTTTATCTACTTCATCACTTCACTATTCATTCTCATTGTTGAAATTAACCTAGTGAAGTAGAACAATGATGAAAAATAACCAAAAACAAACAAAACAACAGATTATCTGTGTAATATTAGATTTAATTGAACTGAAAATTACTGCTTGTCCTCTTACTGGGATGTCATTATGTACAAGGCTCATTCAATATATAACAGGAAATATGTTGTAACAAATATTTATTACAAGCACCAAAAAAACCTACAGTTTCAACATAGTGCCCCTAGTTCAATGCACCTACGCCATCATTTGATAAGGTCACTGATTCCACAGGGAAAAAAATATTTGGACGTGTGTGTAACCACTCATACACTGTTGACTGGACTTCGTCATCATTCTGGAACATCGATCCACTTAGTGCATCTTTCAGTGGACCAAAGGTGTGGAAATCGGAGGGTGTGGTAAGCACTCAAACTGTAGGTCCTCGATGGTAGACAATGTGACACTGGCAGTGTGTGGTCTCGCATTGTCATGGAGCAAAAGCACATCAGTGGACACCAGACCACTCATCTCTGCACCCACCTCGCACACACTTTCCTGAACCTAAGTATGTCATGACTATGCTTCGGATAGTTACGCACTAAAAAATCTGTAAATATGCATGCACATATGCTCTTAAAATGCTCGAAATATGCTCTTTAGATGATCAAAATATGCATTTAAAATTTTAAAAATTGACATCAAACTTAGAAAATTTAGCCATAGCTTGTAACTATTTATTAATTCCACTGTTTACATAAGTAAAAAAGTATGGTTTGGCTTACCTTATTGACAATTCACCATATTTTACATATGGCTTTTGAATATGTATTTTTATCGTAAGTCCACTAACAGTTTCTGACTTCACTGAACGTCACGATTAGCAGAATTTCATCAGCTGTCTCTCATTCATTCTACTCAGCATGAAAGGTTACTATTGCACTTAATAACTACGTATTGTTTCAGATGCTCAAAAGTAAACTTATGCCTGTTATCCACGAGAATACTTTTATACTCTGAAAACACTCTCTCCACATCACAAGAAACAATAGGCGCATGTTGTAATTTCAACAAATCTGAAACGTGCAGTTCACTTGGAATACTGTCCACATTTTGTTTCCCTTCATGAAAAGAGCAAATGTCCTTTAGGAGCTTGTAGCCAGAATTCTTCGCAAACACATACTGAAATTTTTCGAGTACTTCTAGCCTTCCAGCATTCAACAGAACTTGTTCCATCTTTTCCACCTCCTGAAGACTTTCCTTAAGAGAGAGTCCCCTTGTCTCCAGTTTCCTTATTGCTGCTGCACTGCACATGAAATTGAAGCTAATAAATACGAGCTCTTCACTAACACTGTTTGTATTCAGGGCTGTTTGTGCCTCCGTGATGCAAACAGCGTCATTGGGATCTAATTGTTCAACAATGTTGCTCACTGCTTCAAAATTGTCTGCATATTAAGTTGCAGCATGAAGCCAAGTGCCCCATCTTGTTATAACGGGAGAAGAAGGGAGTGTAGTGTTTATGGCACAGTTTTGAAACTTAGGTTTGCGATTTGGGGCTTTCACAAACACCTTTCTCACAGAGGAAATTACCCTGTTTACTTTAGGGCAAAGTGCACGAACCACTTCAGCTACACGATGAAGTTCATGCACCAAACAAGTTTCGTGGATCATTTTTGGATACAGAACTTGAAGACCCGTCATAGCTTTTGTCATGTAAGTTGTTGCATCTGTACACACCAGAAGCACATGATCGTAGGTTATGCCCAAAGGCTACAAAAGACTCAGCGCATCATTATAAAATGCTGCGATACTTGAGTGATTCACACCTTCTAGTACAGACACTGTGAGTAAATAAGAATTCTCTCTCTCTTCTTCAACACCAAGAATACCAAACACAAAATTAGCAACACACCTCTGTTCAGAATCTGTTGTTTCATCCAAAGAAACCCAGATAGTTTTGTCCACTGTTTTTGCTCTCAATTTACTTAATGTCTCATTGTATAACACCGGAAGATATTTTTTTCTTAGAGTAGATTCGTCTGGAACAGGCTGTTCAGTGTATTTCTTCAGAAAGTCTGCAAAGACCTTGTTTTTCAACTTTGCCAGTGGTATGTTTGCTGACACCAAGGCCCTGAACAAATCTTCATTGAACTGGGATAACTGAGGTCCTGACTTACTTAGTGATGGCTTGATTAAAGACTGTTGGTTCTTGCTTTTGATTTTCGTTTCTCTGTTCTTGATGTGTTTTGAAGTTTGTAGATGTTGAGTTACTTGGAACCTTTTCCCAGCTGACACTGAGGTTTCGCAGTATTTACAAAACAAGACTGAGCCGTCGGTAGAAAAATCTTTAAATTCTTTTCTATATGCACTGAGCAAAGTACAGATCGCTCGCTTCTTCTTCGGCATCTTCAGATTGCAGTCTCGCACAGCCACTGTAAAACTAACGATTCTCTCACTCAAAAACAACCGGTAGACAAAGATTAAAATTATGCACCGCATTAGCACCTGTTCTAGCAGGGGCATTTCCAGAGAGATATGACTCACCTGCGAACAAAGATAACAAACTGGTTTTGACTACGAAGAACACCTGACACATGAATCATGTTTCTGAATTGCTCGAAAGGAAAGAAAACTACAAATTTTCAGACAGAAACAGCAGAATATGCATTTGTAAGAAAAAATCTGTAAAATATGCAATATATCCTGAAGACACTGAAAATATACATTTGCATATGCTATATGCAAAATGCATAACTATCCGAAGCCTAGTCATGTCTGATATGATGGGCTGATCGATCCTACACTTATTTCCATCTGGGAAGCAATTTCACTGACAGTAATATGCCGGTTCTCCTGTATCAAGTCCTCCACTTGAGCAATTTTGCTTTCCGTGACTGCAGTGACAGAGTAGCCTGGACACTGGTTATGCCCTGTTTGAACTTCTCAGCCCACTTTTACATTGTGATCTACTCATACAGTTGTCACCGTACTGAACTGTCATGCGCCAATGAAGAGTGTAAGTAATGAGAACATTATGCACTGAAATTTTTTTCAGAGGCCTGATGTTTCAGACAATCCACTATTTCTGCAAAGTTATTAGAAATATTCTTATGCTTTTGTTCTTTGCAGACCAATGTGTTGCACAGAAGAGAAACACTTTGGAAATAAGATTACTTTCGAGAGATCTTTTACAAAATAAATTAATGATATCTTGCATGGTTGCAACTGTATTTTCAATCTGTGGCAACTATTTGTGTAGTTAACAACCAAATTTAATTTATGGCTAGCCTAATGAAAAAATTAAACTGGGATTTCAATTGCTTTTGCATCAAGTTCCTGTGGGGCCACAAAACCTAGAAATTCTTCTCGAACTTTGGGTTCATATAGAGATGAGTCTACATGCCCAAATGCCCACACTTTCATCAGCAATTACGTATAATGATTTTTGCTTTTTTTCCATTTTAACTAACATACTCCTTTAATTTTCACAAAGAAAAAAGAAAAGCCAATAGCAGTGGACAGAGAAGGAGAGAGAGAGAGAGAGAGGGAGAGAGAAAGAGAGAGAGAGAGAGAGAGAGAGAGAGAGGCTTATTTGCACTACCAACACAGGATTTGCTAACACTGAGCATAACAAAGGCCACATTTGTTGCTTACACATATATGCTTAAAAAAAACACAGAAAAAGTAAGAGATGCAAGAGAGATAGTAGTGTCAAAGAAAAACTGCTTATGGTAACATAGACAACCTGTACATCAAATCAAGGATTACATGGAAAAGTATATTGCAAGTAATCAATATTACGTGTAAATATTGCATGAAAAATTAGCAATTTATTGATATGCTGATTTTGAAAATAAACTTTTGTCAGCTCAACAGCCTATAAAAATGTTCCCATTTCAAATCTCCAGAAGGAGGAAATTGTCCCCCTTTCCCCACCCTGTGAGCAGACATGACTGTACTTTATTTTATCTAAATTTAACATTTAATTTTCATTAATGCCTCCCCTGCAGCGACGTTGAAGGGAAGTGGGACCAAAAAGAAATTGTCTATATATAGATGCAACCGCAAATTCGTTTAATTATAAATAATGTAAGAAACTAACTATAAAAAGACTTCCCACAAAATAAAGCTAAGGAGAACAATCTATGACGGGTCATTCAGAAAGTAACCGCCATTTGGCTGTAAATAAAAAACCTGCATAGATACAACAAATTTTTACTTTACATCTGAAAGGTACAGCTATCCTCTATTTTTCAACATAGTCGCCATGAAAATTCAAGCACTTGTCATAGTGTTTCACCAACTTACCAATCCCTTCTGCATAAAACTCGGTCGCCTGGGAATTAAACCAACCTGTCCCAGCATTTTGAAGATTCTCATCATCAGCGAAGTGCTGTGCCCCAAGGCACTTCTTCAACCTCGTACAACACAGTCCGAGAAATGTTCGGAAACTTTTCAGAAAGTTACGAGATTGTGAATCGATGGTTCTCACGAACTTTGTCATCAATTTTCTTGATGAGATCATCACTCACGACAGAAGGCCTACCACTCCTAGGTTCATCTTGAATGTTTGTTCTTCCTTCTTTGAAAAATCTGATCCACTGACGCACAACACCTTCACCTATAATGTTTGGGCCATATGCAGCACACAATTCATGATGAATGTCTGCTGCTGACAGATTTTTTGCCCAAAGCAATCTTATCACTCTGCATACCTCGCATTTGGCAGGATTTTTGATGGCAGCACACATTTTGTGACATTATAACCAACACACGAGCGGCACTACGATGCTCTCACTAGCACAGCTGGAAGCTTACTGAATCACAGATTGCGTGATGTAACAATGGTAGCGCTTTGCCCACTACTATTAGCGCCATGCCTCAATGGTGGTTACTTTCCAAATTACCCTCATATATATAGCCTCTACCGCAAGTAAACATTCCATATTAGGTAAGTTAAAACGTAAAGTTTCCCCTGCATACAACACCATACCATGAAGACACATCAACTCCACATGTTTAAATTTTAAAATAGAGATTTAAGAATATTTGAAGTACACCTTTAACTTGAAAAACGTGTATCACACAAAACTTGTTAATGTCTGGATGCTTCCAGCGCTCACCTTGAGAGTGGGGTCTACTATAAGGGTTGGTGGGAAGGGGAATAGTAGCCGATCTCTAGATGAACACTGGGAATAGATCATCTAGAGGTTGGCAGTGTTGCAATGTCTTCTTTTCAGACAGGTGCCTTGCCATCTTTAACTTTATTCTGATTATTAAAGTTCGCTCTCTCTTTTCAGGTGAATTTCTACTACCACTTCGCCTATCTTCGAGTTCTGGCTGGAATTTTGGTGAGTATTTCTAATACCTTGTTATTTTTGTTGTTACTGTCTATCAGTTCATGCTGTGTATTACAAAGGTTTTCTCTTTTGCAGGTAGAAAGAGTATAATTGTGGCATAGAGCATCGAAGGAGAAACAATGGTGAGTATAATGTAAAGTATTTTTGTAGTAACTTAGTTATTAATAATTCTTATAAATGATCACATCACAATTACAAGCAGGCAACTCATCTTCCACATGAAGTGAATTTGGAACTTTCTTCCCAGCAAGTATGCAGAACAGGTAACTACAATTATGTCTGATTATAAATTTGATGTTGTATAATCTATTAAAAACAATCTAATTAATTTCTCTCCAGATGCAGGTTTTTGAATTCTCTTAGATTTGTAAGGGTAACATTGCTTGCCATTTCACTTTGAGTATCATCTCATGTGTTGTTTGATGAAATATCACAATGTTGCATGGCACTAACTCATCAACAATCAATCTTGATTGTCTGTCTTTTTAATCAACATTTGCCATAGACTCTCAATACAATTGAATCAGTGAGACCAAGAAGGGAAAGATTCCACTCTACCTTACTTTCAGGAAATCAAAAAAAACCTCATAGCAACCAAAACTAAAAGCTGGATGAAGAAACTTACAGTTACAAACTTATTCATCATAACCATAGTAACAATATTCCATAAGTGGTTTGTTTTAAAACCTTTATTTCAGCTCTGATATGTATTCAAAGTATTCAGCCCATTTTGTTCAAAAAGTGGAATCTTTCCCTTCTTGGTCTCACTGGTTCAATTCCAAACACACACGTGTACCAACAAAACCAATTTGGTACATACTATACACCATGGTGTGAATTGCAAAGAATTGACAATGTATTATATGAAGATAACATTGAACAGTTGTACACAACTTTTAAATAGAAGTAAGCAATTGAAACCAACTAAAGCATGGAGAATATTAAGTAACTGCACTTTGAAAATAAGTATGGTATTACTGTAAACTATTACAACTTGATTTTCTCACCATATGACATTATACAGTTTCATGCATTTGCATTGTGTCAAGTTTATTTCCAAACAATGAGCCAATTTGAAAACTGTTAATATTAGCTAAAATAAGATTTCAGATTTTTGGAGGATCATATCAATTTATGCATTTCATCTGCAATATAACTAAAGTTTTACAGTTTCTTTTTTTTCTGGAGGAGATGTGAAACTCTGGACAGCAGATTGGCAGGAAAAGTTAGCTCAGGCTATAGGGGACATGTTTTTATAAGTTTAGCCACAGCTGTGCTAAGACTTTTGAACATTCTCCACAAAAGTGAATTCTCCATTGCCCCTTTTACAGTGTCCTTAGAAGAAAGGAAAGTGTTGCTGAGAATGATAGGGCCTTCAAAACAACATCCACCACCACCACCATTTGCAGTAATGTGACAAAATTAGGGCTGAGCTGATACCGATGGCGGTGTATTGGTATCGGCCGATACAGTGGTATTGGTATTGGAAAGTATTGATTGGAATTCATCTACCGATACCAGACGATACTTGTCCGCATTTTGGTCTTTCACGGGGTTTGCAAAAAAGCCGCACGACACAATTAGGGGAGTCTGATTATCCTGGAAAATATGCAAAATTCAAAATTCCTTTTTATTTTGCACAAATTATCCACGAGAAACTATATTTTGTGATTACATAACATCTATTTTGATATTCTGATGCAATTCTTGAATATTCTAAAGTAAATTTCTTGGTAAATTGATGCATGTAATTGGAGAAGAAAATTTACACACCAATATTGATCAATATTTGAACAAATTTTAATTATTGCAATTTTCAAGTATTGGTATAGGTATTGGTGGGAATCGATAAGAGTATCAGCATCGGTATCGGTATTGGTTCAAAGTGGTATCGGCTCAGCCCTAGACAAAATAGTAATAGAGAGACCCATAAACCATTGGTTTAGGAAAGATGACCAAGACAAAATTTGGATGCTTCTGGGAAGATACACTGGAACAAGATTAGACATACACACTGAAATTATACGACAATAGCAAATACAGTGAGAGAGTGCCAAACAAGGAAATAGGATATATGGATTTCTCCCAACCATACAGGAAAGACTAAGTGTAACGTATATTCAGCCTACTCAAGGCATGATGAATTTCCAGCCAGGACATGGACTGTACGAGATTCACCTCTCTAAGATAAACCAAAGGAAGGGGTGCCCCTATGCTGTGCATGTTAACAAAGAGAGGATATACCAGAGCACAAGCTTTGAATTTGTCCATATCACAACAAGATAATTCAGCTGAAGCAAGAACTATCAAACTGAAATGTAAACTACTTAATTAGTAGATCCACAGAGTTATGGTGAATAAAATATCAATATTTCGGTACAAAAACTTTGGCATATTTTGGGAGCAACAGCAATATATAAAATGGCATTATGTTGTTAAAATAGTGAGTAAAAACCTAAATTTGATTTAAAAAGTATACTTATTACACAAAATTAAAATGAACAATTATGGAGAATTTCAATGTGTATTCCTTTAAATTAAATTTTTAAAATGAATATCTGAATGGGGAAATGACACACTTGTGCAAGGTATCATATACTTTCATATATATCCACTTATATTATTGTTTTGTCCATATGTTACTCTTAATAGCAGTGGCAAAGATATAAAACAACCGGTGCAGTGAAAAATGCAGGCTCGACCAGGACTTGAACCCAGGGCTCTGGAATACCATGCCATTTCTCTACCACTTGAGTCCTGGTGAAGCCTGCATTTTTCACTGAAAATTCTATGTAGTACATCTCCTGCATGTTCCTAATCTTAATTAAATGAATTTTCATCTCTATGCTGGGAAGAACCAGGCAACGTCAACATCTACAGTGTTTCAAAGGCAACAAATTCCCTTCCAGTAGCGCTAGCAGAAATGATTCCACACAGGTAAAATCGTGGCAGCCAAAAATCAGGTGAAGCCACTGTGGCTCGGTAGCTCATGGTAAGTCTGGTGAGAGCTGCACTACGAGGAAGTTGTGTGAACCGATTGCTCGCCCAACTCCCGATGACACGTCATGCTTAGCCAGTGCATTACGTAAGTGTTCCATGGAAGTTTAATACATCGAAGCCCAACTAACTACTAACTCTCTAGCCTTCTTAAACCCGAAGGTTCATGGCTGCAGACACACAGGCCTTCCATCTGTCCCTATCTTGAGCAAGTTCTATATACTCCTTTCCATCCCTACCGATTTCCCTTAGGTCCATCTCAACGTTGTCCCTCCATCTTCGTCTTGGCCTTCCTACAGGTCTCTTACCATCAGGTTTCCCAACAAGAATCCTGTAAACTCCTCTTTCATCTCCCATTCGTGCCACATGGCTTGCCCACCTAAGTCTTCTTGATTTAATTATTCTAATAATATCTGGACATGAATACAAATTATGTAGTTCTAAATTATGTAACCTTCTCCACTCACCTGTCTCCTCATCCCTTTTAGGTCCAAAGATTTTCCTAAGGATCTTATTTTCAAATACTCTCAATTTATGTTCCTCTTTCAATGTAAGGGACCAAGTTTCACATCCATATAATACTACAGGCAAAATTACTGTTTCGTATATTTTAACTTTTAGTTTCTTAGATATTAAACGAGAAGACAAAAGTTTATGAAGAGAGAAGTAACATGCATTTCCTGAATTAAGCCTACTTTTTATTTCCTCTTTAATATAATTTTCATTTGTTAATATTACTCCTAAGTATTTGAATTTGGAAACTGGTTCAAACGAGTTGTTATCAATAATTAGATTTTGATTATTGCCTAACACTTGGTTTCGGCCTGTAAGCATATATTTAGTTTTCTCTTTGTTAACTTCCAAACCTATCTCTTTAGCAGTTTTGAAAAATATTTTAGCATTATTCTTAATTGTATTCACATCATCCCCCAGTAAGTCTACATCATCTGCATATGCTAACAACTGAGTCACACCATTTAATTTTTAATTATATTGAAGCCCAATGGCGATTAAAAGGGTTAATACTCTGAAATGCAACATTTGAGACAAACCAACAAATGACGGATTTACACCGTTGGATAAGTAACACACTGAAACTAATGCAGGACCAGTTAGTGAGTATTAAAATAGACCTTTTTAGAAAATGCTTGTATCTGAAACTAGTCTCTCAGGTTCTGTGTGAATGTTTGTTGACACAATCGAATGGCTCGTATGTGTTTAATAATTCGGAAGGTGACCATGAAGTCCAGGTAACATGGGTGGACAGTGCAAGAGTAATAGTACGTCTCCACATGATTCCTAGTGAACAATCTGATGACCCAGTATGCATGGTTTTGAGTCAATATTGCAGAATACGTAGAATGACAGATGAGAAGTAAAGGATGTCCCAAAAGTAATGCAGGATTTAAATTGCACGCCATTTTTTTTCCATTGGGTTGGCAATGCTGTCTGAAGCTCATGTTGTAGTAAGCACATTCCGGTTAGTAGTGAGTTAGTCGTGATGGAGAAATACATGATGCAGGAGTGCATAACTATCGTAAAAACATATTACAAATACGAAGAGTGCTGTGCCGAAACGGTGTGCAAATTAGGTGGTATGTTTGGGCAGGAAAATGCGCCAAACGGAACGACTGTGAAAAGAGTGGTTCAAAAGTTTGTATAAACAGGTTCAGTGATGGAGAACAAAAGAAGTGGCCATCCTCATACCGGATGCTCGGCTGATAACATTGGCACTGTGAGCGCTAGTGTCGCTGAGTGTTTGAGAACGTCAATTTGCCACAGGTCTCTTGAGTGAGACATTTCGAGGAGCACCATGCAGCGGATCATGGAGAAAGATCTGCGTATACACCCATACAAGATTCAGATGACTCAACAGCTTAAGCCGCAAGACCACGTGCAGTGACGGGCATTTGTCGATTGGGTCCTGGACAATCTGCAAGTGGATGGTGATTTTGCTAAGAAAATCATCTTCAGTAACGAGGTGCATTTTCATCTGGATGGGTATGTAGACAAGCAGAACTTTCGCATTTGGGGCACGGAAAACCTTCGTGTTATTGACGAAAAGCCGATTTATTCCCAACGAGTGTCTGTGTGGTGTGCACTTTGGAGTGGTGGAATTATTGGGCTGCACTTCTTCGAAAACGAGTCCAGAAGTGCAGTAACTGTCAATGGTGTACATTATCGCGAGATGATAACATAATTTTTGTGGCCTCAGGTGGAAACCATGGACTTTGACTTTGATGTTGATAAGATGTTCTTCCAGCAGGATGGCGCCACGTGTCATGCGACACATGAAACCATTTAGATGTTACAGTAAAAATTTCATGGGCAGCTGATTTTGCACAACAGTGATCACAATTGGCCACCAAGGTCATGCGATCTTACACCGTGTGACTTTTATATTTGGGGATTTGTAAAGTCCAAGTTTTACAGCAAACACGTACCAACCATACACAAACTTAAAGAATAAATCTGACGTGTTATCGCAACAATTGAGCCACAAGTTTGCGAAAATGTGATTGCAAATTTTGTGAAAACATTGCGCGAGTGTCATATGAGACGTGGAGGACATTTGCCGGATATTATTTTCCATATTTAATCAGAGTGTTTACTCTTTCAAAGTATGTTACAACTTTGCCAATTCATGTATAAATAAAGGACAATTTTGTAAATTTAAATCCTGCATTACTTTTGGGACACCCTATATAATGATGAACACATATACCCTGACTGAACGGGCTGAAAAATAGTAAAGATGAAATTGACTCATTCAATTCCTTCCTATGTGTCTATAAAGGGGGGAGGTTCTGGGTAACATATAATAGTCAAGTTTCCCAGGAACATTTTTTCAATCAATGCTCCAGTCGCCAGAGACCATTAGCATGAGCAAGTGACAATTTGTATGCAGGGAAAGTGTGACCCACCCCATTCAACCTTACCAGAGCAGAAGAAGTGATACCTAGTGAACTGACAGTATTTCCAATTGAAAGAACCAAGAAACAAGCCGAACCAACTGCATCTGCCAGTTCTGATACAATACAGGGTGTTCCACAAAAGTCGATCCAAAGAAAACTGCACCTTGCCTAGTGATGAAATTTCCATCGATTCCACGGATATTCCAGGGTCCACCAATGATGAGGTTTTCAGCTTGCCACCAAGTGTGTCTCCTACGTAGATGGATCCATTGGAAACCTTAGAGAATTTACCGCCAATGGATGCAGTTATTTCACAGATGCCTGCCATGAATCTGCCTCCAGCTATCCCATCTGTTCAGCTTCCACCCTCACCTCCACTGAGGAAACAAAAATGGAAGCAGACATGTCGCACAGGCCCAACCAACGATCATCCAGCAAAGAAATCCAGCGACCAGCGATCACCATCGCCAGTAAGGTTTACCCTTTCCCACACTGTACCCAAGCCTCCGGAAACATTCCCTGATGATGAAAACTGATAAGAATGGCTCTTCAGAAAACCTGTAAGTACATACAATGTATTGGTTGTTTATTTCATTAGTGTCTTATATGATGGCTCCCATCTTATCATTTTGTCACTGTTAATCTGAATAAACTGTCATCTGTGGTTAAACACCATGCCTTAACGGATTATATAAAGCAAAGTGCCCTCGATCTTCTCTTCCTCAAAGAGCTCAGTACAGACGATTTCACATGTGGGCCCGATTATACAATGGTATAATAATTTTACATACAACGCCACAGGTACTGCCATCCTGGTATGACAAGGTATACCTGTCAATAAAACATTCCTGCATCCACCTGGACAAATTACATGCATCGAGATACATAATATCTGGTTTTGTAATATCTAATCACCTTCAGGACCAGTGGCCCGTGAAGCATGAAATACCATCTATGCTACAGAAGTGGCGATTGCACTGTGGGGCAACCACCAGCATATTGTCCTTGTTGGGGATTGTAATTGTGTATTTCGATGACAAAATCAATACCCAGGTTTCAACTCATCAAATAGTCTCTGCATGCTGGTCGAGGCCTTCCACTTAAAGAATCTCTGGGAGACCAAGCACCCACATCTGGCTGGATTCACCTTCATACGTCCAGACTCAGGCAGTTGATTAGACTGTTTCTATGTAAGTGCAAACATATTGCCCAAAGTGTCATCCACAAAGATTTTTTCCACTTGTTTCACCGACCACTTTAGTGTGCAACTAGACATGGCAATCGATGTCACAGGTTCTGTGCGGGGACGGGTTTATCAGAAACTAAATACTCGGATCCTTCACGACTAACAATTTTGCACAGCCTTTAAACAAATGTGGAAAGAATGGGAAAATATGAGTAGGCACCAAACAGACATTATTACATGGTAGGACACATTTCTAAAACTGTTGATCAAACACTTCTGCATAGCATTTACAGGTACGATGCACACAGATTTTTAAAAGAAATACAATTCCTACTACAGAGTTCTCCACGAGCTGACAACGCAACTCAAGTCTGTATGAAACTGAAATGCATTCAATCAGTGCTACTGTGGATGCATCGTGAGCAAATGGCAAGCTTTGTTGTGAGGAGTAACCTCCCAATGATTGATCCCCAGGAACAGGCAAGCATTGCCCATGTGAGTGCAGAACGATGAAGTGGGCAAAGAAAACTCATTACAAGACTTCAAGGGATGAGTGTCTCACATGACCTTCTGACATTTGTGCATGCTTCTTTGAACATTTTGCAACCCAATTTGAAGCACCACTGACATCCCAGGCGGAAGAAGAGCTTGTGCTGTTTCCTGATATATTCCCTATCAGAGGAAGAGGAAGCAATCCGTTCACCAAGGAAGAAGTGGACGCTGCTCTCCAACAAGCTCAAAAAGGCAAAACCTAGAGCATAGACAGGCTACTGATTGAACTTTTTCTAATATCCTGGCCAACGATGGCAGACTTCCTTATGCAGTGGCTTAAGGCCTGTTTTTCGCAGAAGAAAATTGGTCACGCAAGGTGTGACAGGTGTGATGGTTCTAATCCCAAACGTGATACACCTTGTACTGACCCTGGACTACAAAGGAGAATTTGACTCACTATATCATCATTATCTACAGTATTTTGGCACTTTAATCAGGTTGGATGTGGTGACTGATTCATTCAAGCGATAAAGAGTATATATACTGAGAGTAATATAATGGCGGAAGAGGTTATTAGGATGTATATGGATAAAGACGTTATTAGGATGTATATGGATAAGTATGTACACTCAGGCTTGGGTTGCAACTGAGCCCAGTGTTGCAACTTGTATGGTTAAAAAAAAGAATGTTGAAAGCACAAAGTAGGGTAAAATAAACTTGTTCAAAAAGGAATAACAATATTTCACATACATTAAAGTTCTGAATCTGCCCTTTAGGATGGAAATTTTTACTTTGTGAAAAGCATCAAAATCAATTTTGATTGTTTATTGTTTTGGTTTATTTTGTTCACTTTTCTGCCACTTTTGACTACTTGCGAAGATGAGGATGAATGATGATATGAAATTGATGAAGGAACGCAAAGAACATCCATGCCTAGGCCAAGATTAAACCTGGGACTCCTTGCATTGAAAATCAAATCAAAGTTGAGATTTAATCCATGTAACAACATCAAAATATAATTTTATGTACCAAATTTGAATGTGAAAAATTTGAATGACCAAATTTGAATGTGAAATTCAGTCCATTTTTGTATAGAAATCTGATTTTATATTCGCCACAATAAATATCTCATGTATATATTTTTTTTTTCTACAATACATCTAAACACTCAGAAGTCAGTGTAATATGTAGAAAAATATATTCTAAAGAAGGATAAAAAAATGTATGTCCTCTGTCTGCATTACCAAGTTGTATCTTTTGTTTTTTGTTCCCACATATTTCATCACTTCACTATAAATATGGAGTGGTATAAGAAGGCATAAAATTCTTTAATAATATTAAATGAAAGAATAGTTATCTTGTAAGATGTATTAACATGTTGGCTACAATGCAGTTCATGTCTTCATAAGGCTGATGTAGAGCAGGGGTCACACCTGGAACCAAATTGACAGCTGAATCTAATTTCTTCATCAGGAGGTGCATTTACGTCCATGCGCAGATATCCAATGGAGCCTAGATAAGGAAATTGAAATCTCTTAAAAATACATTGAAAGGAAGTATCTCTGCACGTGCAGTGATGCAATCATCAAAACAGGATTTTGTGCACATGGAATAATTTACATATTTTAGGGTTAGGAATTGGGAGGGTGTTAAATCTCCTAACCCTTTTCTCGGTATCATTTTGCCCCACCTCAAGAAAAAACTTTTTATATTTAATTTTCCCTTTCACAGAATTTTAGGTTTTCGAAAATAGGTAAGGGGGAGATTGAAGGTGTAAATCCCAATAACCCAGAAAATTATATTGGGTATGTTTAGTGTATTGTGTATCATACGTTACACCCCCAAGATTAATAGAAATGCTAATTTGTATAGGTATTAAAATAATTTACACAATAATTTAAAAGTAATTAGCAATTACAAATAGAAATATTTTCGTTTTTAAAACTATTAAAATAAATACTTAATTTTTTTATATAAAGATAAATTTATTACCAAAAGAAAGCTTAAACATTAAGTTTTTATTTGTGGAAAAGAGTATTGGACAATTGGTGACCGTTCATATTTTCACATTCAATTATTCTTGAACTAACGATTGGCGAGGATCCTCACTAACAGACTGGCACACATGTGGCACGGAGGATGTTTTGCTCGGTTCCCTTTGCTACACCCTGTACACATGATCTGCCTTGATGACACTGGAAGCACTATGACGAGTATGTTGTTGTGAGTCGTTTGTACCAGCATCATTATAACCTGGCAGGAATGCGAGACGTCCAAAGTGCAAATTTAATGAAATATTGGGTGAGAATCATTATTTTTATAAAATGCATGAAATAAAAAAGCACGTTGCTGCCCTGTAAACTGCTCCATGGCAACTAAATATTAACAATGTTGCCAAGCATTTGCGATCTATCTCATTTCTTCATAATGTGCAAATTGCCCCAGAAGGTGGATTCAAAAATTAAATATTTCTGAGACACCCTTTATAATGCTTAAACTACACTTTTAATATGTATTAAAATCTCATTTTCCTTCCATTTTTTAAACTTTTGCTGCAGAAAGTTCAAAGCACAAAACCCACAATACGCCAACACATGCTTATCTATAAACATTATCCAAGAACCAAAATCCTTCATAAATGTCTGTACTTACTTCTCTAAAGATACAGACACCCCAAAAGTGTCATTTCAAAATTATCTAAAGGTAGGATTATGAAAAGTTTCTAGTTTAGAATTTCTTCTCGAATTCTTATCGATCCGAGCATTATATATTTATTTATTTCTTCTAGCTTGATTTTTGCTATGATATCATTTGAAAGATCCTAACACATTTTCACTTCATTCATTTACAATTCCAATTTATTTTGTCTTCCAACTATTAATAATCCACATTATTTTTAGCTTTCGATTAGATCAATTATTAAAGATAAAGTAAAAGAGAGTTTTCAGTTTGACTTTTCTGTTCGAAGTGCACTTTATGCACATATAGGCTAATCTGGACTGGAGTATAAAGTGGGATCCAAAACACTATGTGCCTCCCCTGGGTATCAAACCCTGGACCCCTTGATTACGAGCCAATGGAGATTCTTATTTTTTGAAAAGTCAGGAAAATATTTCATGTTAGCTGTGAAATTAGGGCATATAAAGAATACATATAAAGGAATTTCATATTGTAATTCTGCTCTGAATTGACACTTACTTCAGTTTACTATTTTTATGTTTAAAAGGTGGAAATTCCATTTTGTATAAATATCTAGTTCTCTATGAAATTAATAATACTAGCCTGGGTAAATTATATTTAAGATGAGGTGGCTTATTTTCTTCTATTTGAGCATACCAACAATATGCATTTCTTTTCTTATTGTTACTGTGTGTGTATACTACTCATTTCTTTAAATATAGATTGGTTTCAACAATAAAGTTGGACATTATTTATTGCTAGGATATCTAACTAGTAGTTTGTATCTCCAATGTGTAAGTTAGTTACATCGGAACCAAGATGATAAGAAATGTACAGGTTTTAAAAAATCTTAATTTTTGCTGCAGGTTGTAAAATAATAATTAATATAACTTCTTTAATAATGTTTATGTTTCAATATTACCTCTAGTATTCAGTAAATATTTATTTTATATGGCAGTTCTTAGAATTTTTAAAATCACCTACACTCTTTTGTACTGGATAAAACATGTTCTTGATGAGTGAGACCAATTCAAATGCATGCACAGCCAAATTAGGACTGGACCTATAGTTTAAAGTGAGATATAAAATAATGAAATGTGCCCCCAGCAGGATTTGAACACAGAATACCATGATTACAATGTCCTAGAATTAACTAAGCTGTCCATACATTTTTTTTTAAAAAAAAACTAAAATCCCTGAGATCTCCAGGTTTTCCAGTCCAAGAACCAAAATTTTTCAGACGAAGTCACTGGAGAAATTAATGTTCACAAACATATATTTGATCACTAACAAATAAGATCACTAACATCATCATCATCCTTTGCAGTTCCCTGCCTCTGGCTGGGTCAGCATAGAAGTCAAGCCTCTCCATTTTTTTCCTGATCTTCCACCACTCGTCTCTTTCCATGATGTTCCAATTTTGTCCTCTTCTCCTAACATTCTCCTGGTCTCCTCCTTGGCCTTATTCCTACTCCTTGTGCATTGTAAGCTCTTACTGGTTGTCTTTCTGCATCCATCCTCTTCATATGTCCAAACCATCTCATCTGTAAAAAAGGTAAAAAGGTAAAGTGCTCCCCTGTGCATAGCACCACGCCATGAAGGCATATCATCTGTGCCTGATCTATTCTGTCCTGAAGCTTCACCATCCCCACAGTCTGTTGTATCTCCTCATTCCTTATTCTATCCCTTCTAGTCTTCCCCAATATACTCCTTAAACATTTCATCTCCACTGCATGCACCTATTTTTTGTCTCTCTCTGTCATTGTCCAAGTCCCTGCTCCAAACGTAATTACTGGCACACAGTATGTGTTATATATTACCTTCTTGCATTTCATAGGTACATCCCTGTTCCATATTAATCTTCAAACACTTTGATATAGTCCACCACCCATTTGTCCTCTTCTGTTTACCTCCTCATCTATTCTTCAACTTCTCTCAATTATGCTTCCTACATACTTATTTGAAGCTCTCCACTACCCTGAACTCTTCCATGTCCATCTTTACTGCTTGGTTCATTTCTGGCTCTGTTTCTTGTTGTTATTAGCACCTCACTCTTCTCTGCACTGAATTTCATTCCTGCTCTTCTGATTTCCTCATTCTAACTATCAACCTGTCTCTGTACTTCTTCTTCTCACTTTCCCCATATTACTAGTCATCAGCGAACAACAGGGCCTTCATCTCTTCCTCTCCTATCTTCTAACATTTTAGTTAAACATTCACCCTTAGAATTCCACATATCACCTTCTTTAAATGGTAATTTATAGTAAGTTTATTGTTTGTTTCATCTTTCACAACCTAATAATATATATGTTCTTCGTAAAGGTTCGCATAACCACTTTTTTGTAGATGCAAAATAATATAGTACAGTTATTTTGCATCTACAAGCTAATGATTAACAAAAACCTCATTTCTTCCATAAATTCATAATTATAGAGGAAACAGGGCATAATTATAGTAAAAGTTATTAATATATTACTTCAGTTTACCACATGCCCTAAAAAATTCAGATTTGCCAGAAAGAAAGAAAATGTTCTTGACTTTTCTGTGATATTTCCAGAAAGACAAATTCCCTGACTTTTCTATATATTCAAGGTTTCCTGATTGGTGAAGACCCTGTTAACTGAAATGCTATTCAGGGTACCCACAAAAATGTTCCAAATGGACATTCAATCTTAAGGGTGTTCCGTATAGGATGCCGAATTTGAATCGAGTGCTATTGTTTTGTTTCAAGGTTGGCAGACCTGTTCTTACCAATGTTGGTATCTGTTGTCATGCCGATGAATGTAGCCTCAATTGTTTTGACTCGTTTGTTGTGGTTACGATGTGTAACAGTTTACGATTGAGCAACGTGTTCTCATTGTGAAGACATTTTACCAAAGTGGTGAAAGTGCAGCGCAGACAGTGCGAAAACTTCGTACGATTTTCGGAAGGAATAAAACACCTAACGAGTCTACAGTTCGCAGACTAATGTTGAAGTTTTAGTCAACTGGTTCAGTGTCATCGGTGACCAGGAATGGCCAACAATGACTCTTACATAAACCAGCATTAGAAGAAATCACAGGGTGTAATTTTGTGGAGCGTATAAATGCATGCAGACTCAGTAGGGGTGGACATAAGCCTGACATTGTCTTTCATACATAAATGAGAGATGTTGCTGCTTACATATGTGTGAAATATAACTATTTTCATGATATTTCACCTATTTTTATTTAATTTTCTCTAATTCAGCATCCTATATGGAACACCCTATACTATTATTGAAATCACAAAAGCAGATTATGCAAATTTATATTTTGTGCTGATAACTTTCTAACCAATCTTTAGCATTTTAATTGATGTACGAGGGATAGTCAGAAAAAAAAGTTTCCCGCATGTGTATTTCCAGAAAGCATGGAAATTTTGAGTTGCTTATATGTTGTGGTTATATGGGCATCATCGTTTTTTTTTTGTGTGTGTGACGTGCAACCTTTTCCTTGCAAAGAATGCCAGCGTACTTGTGTGTTGAGGACAGGAAGAGTTGGGAAGTGTGTGTCCGACCGGCATGGAGAACAGAGGTTTGTTGCAATTGCTGATGGAAGTGTATGGGCCTCACGTAACTGTCAAAGCACTTTTTCCCATGTTCTGAAGAAGGCCCTGGGAGGGAAGCATTTCACCACAACAGCAAAAGTGGAGGCTGCTGTATGTAACTTCATTCACAAACAGGACACACAGTTTAACAAACAGGGTTTCATGAAACTTGTGAAGTGGTATGACAAGTGTCTGAATGTCGCTGTGGACTATGTGGAAAAATAGTGTAAAGATGTATCTTTCTACTCATGTCATGTTCTCCCTCTATAATAAAACTCTCTGCAGTTAGCTGACTAGGGAAACATTTTTTTTACGTACTATCCCTCATGTCACTAAGTTTACATTTTTTACAAATGTGGAACCTCGTGGAACCTCGATTATTCATTTTTCAGGGGACCAAGCTGAAAAACAACTTAAAATGTAGGAAAATATCTCATGTAGAGAAATTTTATAACATTCTGCTATGTTGGAACAATCAAGATTGAACATATAATGCAGGAAAATGTAAAATCCAGGAACATAAAATCCAGGTTCCACTGTATCTCCACAGACAAATGTCCATAAAGGTTTTGTAAAAAAGAGAGGTTTGCAGAGATTGAATACCTTTTGTAGTATGAGGGTTTGAAAAGGGAACAGAATTCAGGAAGGAATACAAAATTGTTGGGTGAACTTGTTCTGGAAAAATTACAAAAAATTGATTCATTGATTGACTGATTTGGTTTATTTTACTTTGCTTTCTGCCATTTTTGGCTAATCACAATGCTCAAGCTGAGTGACGATATGATGAAATTGATTGACACCCACAAAGAACACACATGCCCAGACCTAGATTTGAATCTGGCACCCTTGGCATGGTAGCGAGCCATGCTAACCACTCTGTACAGAGGTAAGCTAGAACAAATGTTAATCAGAGTGTTTAGAGCTTATGTGAGTTATATATTACAGGTGTCCAAATACATATGAAAATGTATCTAAATTTGAGAGATTTTGATAGTGGATACTTTTTTGTCCATATTATCTACAGTATATTTGGATCATGCATCTTGAAAATGTCTGGATATTTAGATAATGTGAGTAATCTTGTATCCAGAGTATCTGTTGACATTAAAATGGATACTGGAAAATTTTAAAACAGATACCTGTCATCTAGACTTTGGACCATCTGTAGTATTTCATCCAAGATTTGGATCTGTACTGATAATCTTTTCACATATTTTTACAATTCATGAATTGGATTTCTTTTTACAATTCATAGTAGTAACACGGTAGAACATTTATAACATAAAGGTAATATGACACACCATGGCCATGTGGTCTAAGGCATCATGCTATGGAGTCCGGCTACGGGATATGCACAGGTTCGAGCCTCCTAGGGGAAGCTTAATAACTTTTCTCCTGACATTTCGGCCAGTGTATGGGACTGGTGGCCACCCACCAACATGGGGATACTGGGGAGTTACAAATGAGTAGCGTAACCCAGTCGTGGAAACCTACAACAATGATTGTGGGTTTGCCATGCTGACTACATGTCGCTCCGTAACTGGTTTGATCAGGCACGTATCCAGAGGGGGGCTTAGGGGGCTTGAGCCCCCCCACCGAAAGTTTTAGGTTTACACTTGATAAAATTAGGTTTTTGGTTTCTTGTGCTGTGAAATAAAATAATGAGACAATAATTTAAGGAGAGAAATAATTATCGAGGCAAGACGGAGAATGTTCCGTAACCCTGTTATTGATAATAGCACATATCGAAGATGGGGCACAGGGGGCTCGACCCTCTCCCCAGGAAATTTTTCAGTTTACGTTAGATAAAATTAGGTTTTTGGCTTCTTGAATAATGTGAAAATAATGTAAGGAGAGAAATAATTATCAAGGCAAGACGGAGCATGTTTTATACCCCTGTTATTGTTAATAGCACGTATCCAAGGTGGGGATGAGGTGGCTCAGGAAATTTTTCAATTTACACTAGATAAAATTAGATTTTTGGCATCTTGAATAATGTGAAGATAATACATCTATAAATCTGAGAGAAATAATTATCGAGACAAGACGGAGAGTGTTCTATAACCCTATTATTGTCAATAGCAGGTACCCAAGGTGGGGTTGAGGTGGCTCGAGCCCCGCCCCCCAGAATTTTTTTTATTTTACACTAGATAAAATTAGGTTTTTGGCTTTTTGAATCATGTGACGATGATTTAATTAGATACACAATTATCGAGGCAAGACTGCGAATGTTCTATAACCCTGTTGTTGATAATATTGCACTTAAACTTTTCTTGCGCTTTCGGTGTTGTCGCAGCGAACTTGAGCACTATGTAGAGACTTGTCAGCATTTGGAAGGTGCACAACAAAGGTAGCGCCACACGTAGGGCAATTCGTTGTAATTTCTAATCTCTGGAAGGCGGGAGAGGGTACGTTCCTGAATGAGAGAAGGAGTCAACTACTGGCAATATTAACGAATCGTTTTATCTGCGGAATGTTCTAGAATATAATGAGGATATACTTAATACGTGGATTCAATTTTTCGGTTGATCTGTACAAAGAATCGGTTAATGAGATTTCAGAGGTAAGTGTGACAATTCATACAGTCGATTAGTGATCAGATCAGTCAGAATCCTCTTGTTGCTTTATAAGATATAGTGATTCGAAAATGAAGACATTGATGACAACAGAACTTACGGGGCCTCAGTGTAGTGCTAGTTCGGTTCGAGGGCTGATGAAGATGTGTATATATATATATCACTCTCTCACTCACTCACTCACTCTCTCTCTCTCTCTCTCTCTCTCTCTCTCTCTCTCTCTCTCTCTCTCTCTCTCTCTCTCTCTCTCTCTCTCTCTCTCTCAAGTGAATATTTCAGCAGTACCGGATATTGGAGTGGTTTATTAACACAGAAATAAGCTGCATAGATCAACTGAAAATCAAAGTTTGGAGTGATGATTTAGTTTTGCCAAAACTAAATTTCGTATATGCAGTCTGAGAATTTCATGGTATAAAAAATACTTTTGTTTAAGCCTACTAGGTTCGAAACACATTCAAACACTTAACTACCATAAAGAGACAGCCGAAATTTTTATGAATATCGAGAAGAGAAAGCAAGAAGATGTTGCATATGTAGACTTTTAGGCGGAAATTCCAGGCTCTACCAGGACCCAAATCAGGGCTCTACCAACTGAGCCACCTAGCCATTCTTGACTTCAACCGATTTTTCGTTAAAATGTCTACATTGTACATGTCCTGTGTATGTATATCAAATCGTAAGGTGTTGCTTGTATAGTGAACAAGCACAGAAAATATAGGAGAGAGATGAAAACTGAGGAGCATTCCCACCGGTTGAGGAGAATTTTTTTCTGTGGTCAACAAGAGCTACTACTTTGAAGTGACAATGACAGTGGCCTAATAAGGGAGATTTCACACCGTGACGCCTGAAGATTAGGTTTGTGTGGCCTTTTGGGTCGCTATTATGTGAAACGTTGCTGTTGATTGGCCCATTCCAATCGACATGTATCGCGTGTCCCTTCGGTCTAAAACCTTCCTAAGTCTTGAAAATCCAAGTCACAAGGATGGAAAATGAAGGCCTTGTTAAGGTTAGGTGTGAAGGCAGGCAGATGACAGCACCCTAAAGGATCATATCCAAACCTGCAGGAAGAACGCATCTTACTTCAATCTCCAATACGGAATGATAAAAACTTCTGGTGAGATGATTTTAAAAAATGTGTCCGAGATAAAGAGAGGCGTGCCCAGGATTTTCGGAAGGGAGAGGGGTTACACATACTATTTTTGGTGGTCAGTCCTGATTTTGCCATTTTTTTCCTGTCTTTGACGTTCCTCTTTTTTTTTAAAAAAAAAAAAAATAGGAATACTGGGTCATATGGGGTTATGACCTCACCAACCCTCCCTTGGGCACGTCACTGGAGATAAATGAGTGAGCATTTGATCATACTGGGAGACAAAACATTAGATGTGTTGGGAACGGAAGGGTTTTCACTGTGCATTAATTGTTTCGTGATCCACCTGTATTCGAGAAGACTTCCTTTGTTTCGTGCCGATATATGGCAAGACAGCGGAAGCTGTGACAGGCATTTTTGAACACTTGTGAGTGCTAAGGCCTGAATCTGAACAATTTGGTGGGTTTCGGCTTTTATAACAGCTGCAAACATGGGAGAACAAGACACGTTAGTGGTGTTCAGGCTCGAATCAGAGAGAAATATTCGAGAGCTGTCTGCGTCCAGTTCGCAGCCCACAATTTGAATCTTGCGTTGTCGAGTGGATTGTCCATCCTATGCATGTGTAACAGCTTCGTAAAAACACTCACACACCATAGATGTTTTTATGCCTGATGAGAAGAAATGGACAAACACACATACTGAGATGGTTCCGGCACACAATGTTAATGCGTGGAAACAGAGGAGTCGAGTGGTAAAAAATGTTCCTATTTCACGTTCTGATTAAAATGACGATTTAAGGGATAGTTTTTTGCCTCAACATTATGGCCTCTTAATGTTAAGCCTTGTCTACCAAGAGAAAGTAAACTTTCCTTGCAACACCCTCCGCCCCCCCCTCCCCCCACCGTTTTGGAACCCAATTGCCACCAATGGTCTTGAACATACAATTGTGAGGTTCTTACTATACCCCATAAAAAATGGTGTTGAGCCCCCCCCCCCCCCCCCGAAAGGAATTCCTGGATACGTGCCTGGGTTCGATGATCTCCCAAATCGGCAGGTGGGAGTGAGGCCGGCAGTCTGCAGGTAGGCTCTGGCCCTCGTGGGCTGTTGCACCACAGAAAATTATTATTATTATTTTAACATGACAGAAATTTCCAAGAATTCCATGCTACAATTATTTCTACTTTTGAATATGTTTCTTTATTTCAGGTGAGGAACATCCATTATTCAAGCCCCGAGTTGTCTGTATGCAGAATATTTCCAGTTCCAAAGTTTGACTGATATTCTATTTATTAAGCATTTGCCTTACTAAGTCTATTCTAAGAAATGTTTGCCTTTGTATTTAGTCTACAAAGGAATGATGCTACGAATGTAATAGATCAAAACAAGGAAAAATATATCAGTTAAACTTGCAGGTTGTTATGGAATTTGCTTTCAAAGTAAAGAAAGTAAAGAATGTAATATATTGTTGTTCAGTGTTATCTCCTCATATAATATTAATTTGTGATTAGTAATGAAAACTATTAAAACTATTTATATGTAGAAATTATAAATAACAAGCTAATAAATTAAATATACAGTGCAAAATTTCAACATTTATACCACCAAAAAATGTTGTATTTCACCATTAAACTTGGTGTCTAAGAAGCTGTAAATTTTGCATTTCATTCTCATATCTTGTTAAGCATAAATATGCTCTAAAGATAAATGGGAATTAAATATTTACTCTTACACAATAAAAACTGCTTCAAATTGTAACAAAAGCATTATTGAATTGATATATCACAGGTGAAAGGGTAAAGCTACAACACATACACTGGAACATACCATGTAGGCATATGGGAGGAGGGAAATGCAGAGGTAGGACACATGTGAATCTTGACCAATTGTGAAGGTGATGTGATCAGTATCATGCTCCAGTCATTTTTCAATACAATCGTTACATGTAACTGTGAGGCAACAGCAAGCACTTTGTAATTTCATCTGTCTATTTATCTTACATGGATTTACATTTAGTGAAATGGTTAGCATACTCAACCATTCATACAAACAGTCCTAGGTTTAACTCCTGGTGAGAACCGAAAAAGTTTGGATGTTAAGCCAGCATTGAGAGGACAATGGGGGGAGCTCTTTGAAATGAAGTATAGCAGAGTCAGGTCAGATGACTGGGAATGAAACTCAACGTGTTGGTTGTGCAGCACGCAATAAAAAGCTATCTAAAAAAAAGGTAAGGTGCTCCCCTGTGCTTAGCACCACGCCATGAAGGCGTATAGGGTGTGTGGGGGTAACGCTCCACACTTTCTTGATCCAGTCATGAGTGGGGGTAATGTGATCAGCATCACGCCCCTGACCACCTTTACCCCCCAGATAGCACGTAAGTTAACTGCAAGTTAAATCAAGATTCGATTTAACTTTGCAGTTAACTCACGTGCTATCTGGCCCCACAGGGTTTTCCCCAGGTACCCATGTTATTCGACGCTGGGTGAGCACCGTGGCTGCTTCCAACGTTCCAATATTTTTTGCTTAATATGTGTTCTATGAATCTTAGAAGAGAACTACAGTGATGAATGTTATATCAGCTGGATATTGAGATATCTACCTAAGCCAATCTCTGAAGCTGTCAGATTCACAGATATTCATTATTTCGTCTATGTTATTTATGTTCGTAGGACCTTTTCAGTTGTGATTCTGTCTCTCTGCCAATGTTGACCATGATAAGGAATTGGCATTTGAGGAATTATGGAACCTAAGCTGAACTAATTTTCCTAGTGAAACAACCCTTTCAGGATTGAATCCTGATAGATAGCTTTTTATGGTGGCCGCGGTGGCTCAGTTGGTAACGTGCCTGACTACCATGCTCAAGGTCCCGGGTTCGATCCCCGGCCGGTTCAAATGTGGGAACTTTTCTAACGTTAGAAACTTTGTAATTTCATCTGCCATCTGCCACCATAAATAGCTATCTATCAGGATTCAATCCTGAAAGGGTTGTTTCACTAGGAAAATTAGTTCAGCTTAGGTTCCATAATTCCTCAAATGCCAATTCCTTATCATGGTCAACATTGGCAGAGAGACAGAATCACAACTGAAAAGGTCCTACGAACATAAATAACATAGACGAAATAATGAATATCTGTGAATCTGACAGCTTCAGAGATTGGCTTAGGTAGATATCTCAATATCCAGCTGATATAACATTCATCACTGTAGTTCTCTTCTAAGATTCATAGAACACATATTAAGCAAAAAATATAATATTTTTTGGTTGCACTTCATGAAGATAGTGAACTTTATTCACAGAAGAACGTCACTACATTGCAGGTTCTAAGAGGAGGGGACAAAGATGATTAAGATGCAGATGTCTGAAACAAGAAGGACCCATGTGTACCATTTCACTTCCAAGAAAGGATTCATGCAAAAGATAAGTAATGATATCTTCTTTAATATTTAACACTTAGTTTAATCCATTTCTTGTTGTTCTTTTAGGATGTCTGTCTGAAAAAAGACAGGGTGTTGGCCTGCAAGCTGTTAACCTCTTGGAACATCCAGTGCTCACCTTCAGAGTGGGTTCTACTCCAGGGATTGGTGGGTAGGGAGAGAGTAGCCGATCTCCAGATGAACACTAGAAGGCATTCTGGAGGTTATCAGTGTTGCAGGATTGTGCATTTTGTCTTTATTTCAGGTAGACATATTAGTATCTTTGGGTTCATTCTGTTTACTACAAGTTTTCTTCTCTTTTTCAGGTTAAATTCCATCACAGGATGTTCCAAGGGAATTGCGGTGAGTTTTCTATAATATTCCATTCTATTTTCTTGTTATTTTACTATGTCTGTCTGAAAAAAAGACAGGGTGTTTACCTGTGAGCTCTTAATGTCTCGGAACATCCAGCGCACCTTCAGAGCGGGTTCTACTCTAGGGATTGGTGGGTAGGGAGAGAGTAGCCAATCTTTAGGTGAACACTAGAAGGAATTCTGGAGGTTGGCAGTGTTGCAGGATTATGCATTTTGTCTTTATTTCAGGTATACTTATTAATATCTTTAGGATTATTCTGTTTACTACAAGTTTTTCTCTTTTCAGGTCCATTGATATCCACTGGATTGAGTACCCTGAAGAAAATTACAGGTTGGTATAAAATTGGAAGGTGTAGACATTGTAGATTGTTTTCAACAGATTAAGTATATATTTTAAGGAACCTTAAACACTACCTGCAACAGCCAACTTGGTGGAATTGTCAACCACCCTACTCTGAAAATGGAAATCAGGTAAATAAGAGTGTCTTAGATTTTTTCTTTTGTGTCAGTTCCATAATGAAATATTGGTGTAAGCTAGTTGTAATTTTATAAATATTATAATATAATTGTGCATACTGTTTGTGTTAAGTTCAACTTTATGGTTGTGTTCTAATATTTTTGTTTCTAATGCAGGTTCTTTGGGATTGTTACAATTTTGAAATTTTTAGTGAATTGATTTTTGTGTTGCTTGCTGTTTTTTAAACAATGAAATCATAATTTTTAGCCACACCAGATGGTACTTGCAAGAAATATAACAAATTATGTACATAAAATAATGAAAAATATAGTTGTTGGCAGAAGTTGACGATTCCTTGGCAGCCCACACATGTAACTGTTATATTTCTATCACGGATTGAAGGAGTGTGATCAGTTGATATTTGCACTTGGTCTGCCTTGTCATATTTTTATTCTAATCCAAATGAAATTACAAATTAAAATTAAACATTACACAGAAACTTGCGTACCTCTTCCACATTTGAGGTTGTTCAGAAGGTATCAGCACTTGCAACTACCATCTGACAGTCCTAAGTCTGTTGAAGTGGGAAGGGAGATTATGATTTCAATTTTTTTTCACCTGCCAAGACAGACAGACTGCCATTCACTTTTGGCTTGTCAATGGTTAAACTAGCATCTGTGGAAGCTACTCCTGTATCCATGGCTGTGTTGTAGTTCCCAGAGTGCAATGGAATACCAAAGCGAGGTGCTATTGGGGCTGGGAACAGCCCCTAAATGTATGGATAGAAAATTGAAAGAAATTGCATTCAATTTGTTGGCAAATACATTAGTAGTTTAGACCAGTGGTTCACAAAGTGTGTGCTGCCACTGAAATGACACTTACTTCCAAATATGTGCTTATCTAGTAGTTTTATCATGTAAAATGTTTCTGGATGTGAAATATGTGTTTATTTTTTAACTTGGGGAAGCAACGAAACCACACTAACTCAACGTTGCAGGTTTCAGATAGGTCTACATTCTGACTTGGGCACCATGGAAAAATCTTGAAGCACTAAGACTGCCGTGGAATGAAAAATGTGGGAACCCCTGGCTTAGACACTTCTCAATAATAAAATTAATCTTCTCAATCTTTTCAATCCCAGCAATGGAATTGCTTATTGATGATACAAGTTGTGGTGAAGTAAATTCAATTCTATGGCCCTCACTTATAAAATGTTCTGCTAACACTGATTTTTTTCAGATCGAAATTCTTGATGTAGTTGGAATGTTTTTTGACATCATTGTTCGAAAATACCAGGTGTCTTCAGTCCTAGATAGTCCTTTGAATTTTGTAGTCTGCTCTTGGTTGTGGTGTGTCTGGATTTCTTGAAATGTCAGTTTCTGAAAGTGTCCATCCCTGTTTGGTGTTCCTAGCATTTTTTTAATGATGCTTTTTGAGTATCCATTCTGCCTTAAGGCTGTATACCAGTGACTGATTTCATCTTGAAGGTGCTCTGTGTCGCTGATGGAGATTGCTCAGTGAAACAGTGTAGATAGTATTGTTGATCTGCCACCAAAGCTTGTATGGAAGTCCAAGTCAACAAGACCACAGCCGTTTAGCATCAGCCAACCAACTAGAACTTCGAAGCAAACCATGTGGAACACAAACCACCATATGGTGGTCAACCTGATGGACAAAGTTTTTGATGAAGTGACCATCTCCCTTCTCTCGAAGGGCTTGAACTTCTCTCCAGTACTGAGGAAAATCCAAACGAAAGACATCTTTAGCAGCATCGAGATCTCCCTTTGAGATCTTCCAGATGCAGTTGGTTGCCCAAGACATGTGCCAAGAAGCATATGTGGCCCTTAAAATAGCAGTTTCATAAAATGATAACATCACAGCAGCACAGAATAGGACATTATCATAATGACAGCAGACAAAGGAAATGCTTTGGTTATATGCCAATTTACAGACTGTGACAATTCTAACTGACTGCATATACCGGCCACTACTTCAAGACCCCACAGCTGCAATAGAACGGCAGACCAGAGAATCACTGAAGAAATTTTCACTGCTGTTAGAATCTCAGGACAGATCAACACAAAATGGAAACAGTAGTACCAGAACTTCCCAAAATGTTGAACCAGGCCTGGTTGACAATAGTTGATTGAGAGAGTGGACGTGAGAGACACAACACCTGATTGTCCTGCCACCTACACCAGACTTCACCCAGACCGCATACATACAAATAGATTCACACACATATCTGCTCAATCCCTGATGAGTGTGACGTTAAGCCTCTAAACCTATCTGGAACTGATCTTGCTGATATCCCAAGTGAACTTCTTCATGAATCACTGAAAATTTGAAAAGTGTATATTTGAAAACTTTCTACATCAAGAAGTCTACAGACATGGTGATCCTGTCCACTAAGGCTAATTACTAGATAATAAATTATTCAAAGAAAGCTAAAATGACCATTATTATATAAATATGAGGGAGTCAAATAAAAACCTTTGTGACAGTCTTCTACATTCACAAATAACTAATATTTACTTCATTTCTATTGTATACAAATTTATAAAATTAACAGGGAACCATTGAGATTAAGAATGCTGTATCAATGTCGATATTTTTTTGTTGTTGATTTCGATTCCTTGTTGATATGTAAGAATCTTGATTTAAAATGTCTTGTGTCGAAAGTTGCAAAATGAGTTTGTATCGAATGATTTAAAGTTAAATAATATTTATGAAGTTGAGTTGTGTTGTTTAATTCTTGCAATGTAAGTATAATAACATTATGGAAACCAGTTGAGCGAGCGCTGAGTACTTGCAACTTAATTTTAAAATTGTGTAAAAGTCTGCTCATCCTTCACGTACTATATACCGTGTGTTTCAAAATGATTTGAACGATTTCAACTCCTTATAATTTTTTTATTAATTGTGCAATTTACTGAAAATTTTACACATAAGTACTATAACTGTCCAAGTTTTAGTGGTAAAAATTGTAATACAGTAACTCACAAATGCTAAATGTGAGCCCCTTTTGTTACCCTGCATACATAAGTTCAGTAATCCAATTCTTCCCAGACCCGTTTCAGCATGTTTTCAACATCAACAGTTTGCACTGCAGCAGCAATGTGCTCTTGCAGTTCAGAGACATCTTGCCTTTGACATGTACCACCCCAAAAAAAATCGCAGGGAGTTAAGTCCGGTGATCTTGGTGGCTAACATAAAAGCTGTTGATCATTGTGAGCAGCTCGCCCAATCCAGCGGTGTGACAATCTCTCAGAGTTAGGTGGTAGAGCAGCCCAAGGCTGAATCTCGCTCTGTAGTAAATAAAAAGACTTTCTATTCTATTCTATTCATTAAGGTAATTCCTAACATTGCGATGAAAGTGGCAAAGGGCTCCATCCAGTTGATAGATAAAGTTTGCACTGTCATGTTCAAGCTGTGGCATAAGCCACGTAGTAACGTCGTAGTAAGCATGTGTAGAAATGTTTCTCCAGTCACAGTTTCTTTGCGAATGAAGTACGGACCATACACTTTGGAAGATGAAATGGTGCAAAACCATGCGTGCTGACTATGTGGATGCTCCGGGGCTCGAGCACCCACATAAATAATCTTGTGGGTGTGCCGCACCCACAAGATTTTTAGTTTGATAAAAACAAAATAAAATAAATATTTTTCACTTGCCATTATCAAAAAATAATAAGCAATTAAAACATTGAGATGGAAGTTAAAATTTCTAACCTCTAAAACATAATTGTTTCAAATGTGTTTGTGCAAAGGCAACCAATCAACACATTCCCCCCTTCCTTGCCTGTCTCTGGCCAAGTCAAAGCAGTCCCCACAATAACAATGGAAGTATATTGTATTGTGAATAGAATCCCATCTTTTCTGCTTGCTTTGATGTTTTCTTTCAAGTGACACACTACAATAAGCCCACTAAATTCGTCAACAATTGTTTTAAAATAACTACTTCCCGATATTGAGCACTAATAAAGAATAAACCAAAACACAAGGAAGCCGATTGTGACCAACTACCTCAATAGTTGAGTTTTTCTTCTTTTGTTTGTTTCAATCAGATAAGAGCGGCGTGGAATAGCAAGGAATCGCAAGGAATCGCAAGGAATAGCAAATAGGGGGTCACACTGATGAAGCATCAAATATTCATCAGTTGCTACTGGTTAGAGCAGAAGATGCTCCTGAGTTGAAATCTTGGCTGCAGCGAACTACATATAAGTGGGTTTCTCATGATATATTGAATGAAAGTGTCTCTTTATTATCCAACGATGTACAGCAAAATATTGTGAAATCTATTAAGGCGGCACAATATTTTTCTCTCATTGTAGATGAGACTTCCGACATATCAGCGAAGGAACAAATATCCATATGCTTCAGATTTGTCGATGAAAATTTGCAAGTTGAAGATGTGTTTATGGGCTTCTATGAAGTAGCTTCAACAAGTTCTAGGACATTGTTTGAAGTCGTCCAGGATGTCATAAGTCATTTATCTCTCGACATAAAATACTCTCGTGGTCAATGTTATGATGGCGCGAGTAATGTCAGTGGACATTTAACAGGATTACAAAGTAGGATTACTCAGTTGGAGCCGAGAGCTATATTTGTTCATTGTTCGGCGCATAATTTGAATTTGGTGGTGCAAGATGCGATGCAAGGTATCAGTTATGTCCGAGACTTTCTGGTGATTCTTCATGAATTAATATCATTTGTAAGACATTCGCCAAAGAGGCTAGCAGTGTTTCAATCACTACAAGAAGACAACGAAGATGGTGTTGTAAAAATCATTCCCAGACTGACTTTTCGACCATTCTGTCCCACAAGGTGGTGTGTGAGGGTAAAATCACTACAATCGTTGGAAAGTAATTATGACGTTCTCTTGAAATTTTTGGAAGATCTGTCAGAAGAAAAAAGTGAAGTCGGTGGGAAGGCTAGTGGATATTTTTCAAACCTACATCAATTCAGATTTCTTATTTTCCTGAAAATGTTAATTTCAGTTTTCGGCAGAATTGAACAACTTCATTCTTCTTTTCAGAAGAAATCATTGTCATACAGAGAAATCAAAACTTTGGTGGAAACTTTGTCTGCAAGTTTAGCTTCACAAAGGGAAATATTTTTTGAGTTGTGGAATGAAACCATGAGGAAAGCGGAGGAATTGAACATTGATGAACCAGTTTTGCCTAGAAAAAGGAAGATGCCAAAACGCTACAATGAAGGTAGTGATCCTCATACGTATCAAACGCCGGAGGAAATGTTACCTTACCTTACCATCCGGCGCTACAGCTCCTGTTGGGCCATGGCCTCCTCCACTATGTCTCTCCATTTCTGTCTGTCCTGGCATTTCTGCTTCCATCTTTTTACTCCTATCTTGTTTAGGTCCATGCATACTTCTTCCTTCCATCTGCTTCTAGGTCTTCCTTTCCTTTTAGTTGATTATAGCTTACTCTCTATTATTCTTCTCGGCATGGCATCTTTTGGTAGGCGATATACATGTCCTATCCAGCTGATTCTCCTGGCTTTGATAAAGCGAACTATATTTTTATATTTTATTAGTTCCTCCAGTTCGTGGTTGTGTTTTATTCTCCATCCTATTTCTTCCCTAGTTGGTCCAAATATTTTTCTTAATATTGCTCTTTCAAATACCATTAGCCTTCTTTCTGTATCTTTGGTCAACGTCCAAGTTTAGGCTCCATATGTTACTACTGGCCTGATTAATGTATTGTATATTTTCATTTTTGTTGTTCTTGTTATTATCTTACTTTTCAGCAGATTTCTATTTGCATAATATGCTCTATTTCCTGCTCTAATCCTTCCTTCCACGCATCTTCCTATGTTATTTATTTCATTTATTTGATTTCCCAGGTATTTGAATTCATGTACTACCTCGAACTTCTTATTACCTATCTCTATTTCTTTTCTTCTTTCTGGTTTTCGTGCTATTTTCATATATTTTGTTTTATTTATGTTTACTTCTGGGCCCATTTCCTTAGTATAGTTCTCCATGTCGTTAAATACTTGTATTAACTTATTCATAGATCTTGCAATGATTGCTATATCATCTGCATAAGCGCAGATTTGTGAGCTTTTATTAAAGATGGTACCTCTTTGGTCAATCTGTTTTATAGCATCATTCAATGCTATATTAAATAGTGTAGTCGACAATCCGTCCCCTTGTTTTACACCTTTGTCAAATATAAACTCTTCACTGAGTTGTCCTTTTACTTTTACTCTTGCTGAGGTGTCCATCAGAGTCATCTGTACAAGTTGTCTTAATTTTTTGGGTATACCAATTCTTTTCATTGCTTTAATTAGTTCTTCTCTTTGTACACTATCAAAGGCCTGTTTAAAATCTACAAATAGCATATGTAGTTCACTCCCATGTTCATAATGTTTCTCTAATATTTGTCTAATTACAAATATTTGGTCTATGGTGCTCTTATTTTCCTGGAATCCTGCTTGATACTCTCCAAAGATGGGTTCAATTATTTCCTGTAACCTTTTATTTAATATGCTCGAGAATATTTTATATCCAACATTTAACAATGTTATTCCTCTATAGTTGCTACAATTGTATTTGTCTCCTTTCTTATAAATGGCACATATAATTCCTTGTCTCCATTCGTCCGGTAGTTCTTCCTTTCTCCATATTTTACTAATCATCTCGTATATCATTTCTGGTATAGTTGTGTGCCTCCATGTTTAATCATTTTGGCTACCATATTATCACTTCCTGGTGCTTTGTTATTTTTCAATCTCCTGATTGCTTTTGTTACTTCATCTAACGTTGGTGGTTCTATTGTTTCTTCTTCCTCTTCTTCTGTTTCCCGTTCTGTATTTCCGGCTTCTATTCCATTTTCTCTTCTTGACAGTTTTTCTTTAAAATTTTCTGCCCACCGTTTTCTGATCTGACTTTCTTCATACAGCATATCTCCATTTTTATCTTTACATCCTTCAATTTCTGGTTTATATTCTTTTGTAAGACTGAGCATGGCTTGATAGAATTTTCTTCTCTCGTTTTTTTTATCTAGTTCCTCTACTTCCACTAATCTTAGTTTTAAATATTGTCTTTTCTTTTGGGTACATATTCTTTTAGTGACTCTTCTTAATTCTGTGTATCTTGCACAGTTTCTTCTAGTTTCTCTCTGTAACTTCTTATTTCTTGCTTCATTCTTCTTCTGAATGGCCTCTTTGCATTCTTCATCAAACCATGGTTTTCCATATTCTCTTTTCTTTTCTCCTATTTTCTCTTCAGCTGTTTTTAGTATTATTGATTTTATATTTTTCCATTCTTCATTACTATTCCTCTCTTCTATCTCTTCTGTTTGCTCAGTAATTTTTCCATTAATGGTGGCTCTAAAGATTTCACACACCTCTCTATCTTTAAATTTCTCTGTGTCCCATCTTTTTCCTAACATTCTTTGTTTTCTTCTGTCCACTTTAACAATTTTTAATCTTATTTTTGCTCGCACCATGTAGTGATCCGAATCGATGTTAGGTCCTCTCAGGCTCCTGACATCCATTATTGATGACCTATATCTTTCATTGGTGAGAATATGATCAATTTGGTTTACTTCTTGGGTTCCTGGAATCTTCCAAGTTCCTAAATGAATGTTTTTATGAGGGAAAGTGGTACTACTTATTATCAAATTGTTTCTTAAAGCAAATTGTATTAGATATGCTCCATTTTCATTACTTATGTTGTGGAGAGTGTGTTCTCCGCTAGCCTTATATGTGGCTTCCTCCTTCCCAATTTTAGCATTAAAATCAACAATAATTAAGATCTGGTCATTTGTGGATATTTTCTCATATGTACTTTCTAATAATTCAAAAAATGTCTCTTTTTTCTCTATCTTCTTTTTTTTCAGTTGGTGCATGTATTGACAGCAGAGTTAGATTTCTAAACTTTCCTTTTATTCTCAATCTACAGATTCTCTCATTTATTGTTTCTATCTCCAGTATTTTCTTGCTGGTTTCTTTCTGAATCATAAAACCAGTTCCAAATAATCCAGTTCTTTCTCTGGTTCCACTATATATCATGGTAAACTCTAGTTTTCTTATAATTCCACTTCCCTGCCACCTTATCTCCTGTAATGCCATTACATTTATATTTTATATTTCATCATTTCTTGTGCCATTTCAATCATCTTTCCTGCTTGTAGCATAGTTTGGGTATTCCATGTTCCAATCCTTATCTCGTAGTCCTTTAAAAGTTTGCCAGGTTCATTTCCTTTATATCTTCCTTTCCAAGGCATAGTGTTTGGTTTCTGAACCATTTTTTGTTTCATGGGGCCAGGTTGTTAGCCCTGCGCCCAACCCCCAACCTGGAGGACCAAGTAATTTTCTGTTGGGGTGTTCTTCCCCTAGCCTTTGCCAGTCCCCTGGCTCCTGCAAGGCAGCAGTGCTGATTTTGGTCCGCCCTGGCTATGCCAGTACTATATATATCTATATAGCATTCCCCTATCCGCCACCTGGGGAGGCGCCCAGTTGGAGATCAGCAACTCCTGGCCGGAGGAAATGTACAGACAAATATACTTGTATTTTGAAATAATTGATGTGGCTGTGGCTGTAGATTTCAAACACTTATTTCACAACTTGAAGTTTTTGCTATCGGTCAAATTGGTGCTGATCGAATTCTGCAGATCTATGGGACAGACTTTGATAAAGTCAAGCTAACATTGCACAGGGACATGTTTCTAGATATGAGCCAAATGAACAAAGAAAAAGTGGCCAACTTGTCAGACACTACAAATATTTTAAAGTAGAAAAAACAGTGGTCCCATGCGTAAAATGCTCTCAGAATTTGTGAAGTTTGTACGGGTGATTTTAACTATACCTGTTACTTCTTGTACCTCTGAGCGGTCATTTTCAGCACTTAGACGATTGAAAACATTTTTGCGGTCAACAATGATCCAAAAAAGATTGAATGATTTGACAATTTTGCATGTTCATAAAGAAATGACTAAACATATTGACATTACCAAAATTGTAAACAAATTCATAAGTGCAAATGACGTAAGAAGGAATGTGTTTTATATTGAAAGTTAACTTGTCATGATTATTATTGGTACATAAAGTTAGTCATTTTGTAGTTTCTGTTCACAAAAAAATCCTTGCATAGTTCTTTCTGCAATACAATTAAAATTATTTGCATTTATGAAGATTTTTTTCATTTTAATTTGCATGAATGTGGTATTTTCTTTTAGTAACGTGTTGATAATATCATTGCTTCTTGCAATCATTGTGCATGTAAGTTGTTTAAAGTATACAATACTTGATAATTACAGATCTAACTGCCATTTATATGCACCCACAGAAATTTTGGAAAGTCAGCACCCTTGTGCAAAACACATTTGTTTTTGGTGAATCACACATAATTTCAACGATTTTATGAGGCTTCTCAGTCCCCCAGATACAAAAATTTTGTTTCCTTACTCGTCCCGTAACATGGAACGTAGCCTCATCACTGAAACACACTTTGTTCAAAAAATCATCATCACTGCACAACTCTTGGCATGACTCACCAAATTCATTGCTGGACTTGTAATCATTAGGTGTTAAATGTTGTAACAACTGCACATGATAGGGATACATGTGTAAATGCTTACGCACTACGTGCCAGACAGTTGTTCAAGACATTTGAAGTTCTCAACTAGCTCTCGCTGTAGACTTTTGAGGTCTGCGTTGAAAAAAAAACAAGCTCGAACTCTCTCGATATCTACCTCAGACGTGGAAGCCCTACCAGATTATTTTCCCTTGCAAATGCATCCTGTTGTTTTGAATTGTTGATACTAATTGCAAATGGAGTTCTTTGATGGTGGTTCTTTACGAAATTTGGTACTAAACTTGCGTTGAACACTCACAACAGACTGACTAACGTGAAATTGTAGGATGCAAAATGCTTTCTCTGCACCTCAGGCAGCCATCGTGTAACTTGTCACTCTGACACCTAGCGGAAGAACTTTGAACTACTATGACTGTGAAAAACAAAACTCGAGGATGTGGTCAAAAGTATTTCAATACAATTTTAATCGTTGATAGTGTTTTAATGCTCATGGAATAATTTCTTATGGTTCAAATCATTTTGAAACATGCTGTATAATCAGTGGAAAGTATAGTTGCACCTTAAAGTCAACAAAAATTATAGGACACACTGCATACAGCTCAAATTTACATGAGGTATCAACTGGAATTAACAAAATTACCTCAAGCTGCAATACTGATCAAGTGAGCTTCAAAATGTTACTTTGAAGATGGTGCTTCCTCTACACACTTGCACCAGTGAAGAAAAGTGGTGTCTTGGCCCAGGGAAGACTAAAACTTGTAGAAATTATTTGGCAAATAAAAATTCATAATATTTATGCATGCTTACCATGTGAAGTTTAGGAATAGAGGAGGAAGTTTGATAACAGCCTCAGTTCGCAGGCAGATGGGTGGAAAGACCATCACAGTGGCTCATAAGTGCTGCACATACATCTCAAAGGTAAACAGGCACTAACTCAGTGATAAAATGCAGCAAACTTGTGCAACACTACATGCAGAAATCTACCAGATAAAATAAAAAAAACCCAAATAAATTGCATTTTCATTTTACTCCCCCTTGTACTTTAATGTATATTAAACAAAACATACTTGTGAAAAATGTTTTATAAGAATATTACTCACTTGAATGTTACTGGATTCTTACCCTTCAATGAAAATAAAGGACTCAAACTTGTTGTTATGTAGTGCATACCAGAAAAAGGCACTAAATTGGTATATATTTCACTAATATCAACATTAAGTGATCCAGGAAATCTTGCTGAGCTGTGAAAAGACAGAAAATTAACTATCTTGAATAAAAATAATGAACAGGCTACTTGAACATATATGACAAGAATGGAGTCAAAAGACTTGCTAAACATGTCTCTTGCATCAAAACTGGTGTTTCTAATGAATTTTCATAAAGGTATATGATATTTATTATCAAAGTTAGTATTTGTATACAGTTCAACTTTTAATAAAATGTTCACTTCCTGTAATTGTTGTATACCTGTGGTTCAATGAAGCTTATTATAAAGTGTTCAATTTTAAAAATAAAACACAGACATTGATAAATGCTGTCAGTATAAGAAAAAGGTAACTAAAAACAGTGTAATACAGTAAAACTCATATGAGTGGTAAAATCAGATGTGTCCTAGCTTTCTGTCATGATATAGGAATGTTCGAAAGCACCAAGTTCAACATATGAAAAACAACATCTATTGCTGCATTCACTCAATGGCAGGCAATGGTAAAGTATCATATCTTAGGAAGGACAATGGTGTTTTTATATTGGACTGGGCCCAGTATTGCAACTTGTATGGTAAAAAAAATATTGATGAATAATGAAAATATGATGAAGGGGAAATAAACTTGTTTATAAAGGTATACTAGTACCATTTTTACGAACATTATGAAAATTATGAATATGCCCTTTAGGTGAAATTTTTCTTTGTGTGAAAAGCTTGAAGTTAAAAAAATAAATTTTGAGATTTTATTCACGTAACATCAAAATGTAATTTTATGTAGCAAATTTGAATGTGAATTTCAGTCCACTTTTATGTAGAAATGTTGGTTTTATAATTATCACAATATCTGATGTGGATCATTCCGCTTGAAAATCAGTCTAATATGTAGAAAAGTATATTATAAAGAAGGGTAAAAAGATGTGGGTCTCCATTACCTAGCCGTTTCTTTTGTTTTCCTCCAACATATTTTATCCCTTCACTATAAATATGGAGTGGAATAAGAAGGCATAAAATACTTTAATACTATTACATGAAAGAATGGTTATCTTGTAAGATGTAGTAACATGTTGGCTACAATGCAGTTCATGTCTTCATAAGGCTGATGTAACGCAGGGGTTACCCCTGAAACCAAATTGACAGCTGAATTCAATTTCTTCATCAGGAGGTGTTTATATGTCCATGCGCAGATATTCAAGAGAGCCTAGAAAGAAATTTTTAATTTTTTACGTGAAATTTAGAAGATTTCATACTTCCGCGTTGCACAATTTAATTGTTCAATCCTATTAATTTCGAAGATCCACTGTCTTCATTCACAAAGTACAAAATCTTCTAAATTTCACGTAAGTAATTTCAAACCGCGTTTACCGCAACCACCATGAAGAAATTTTTAAGATAGCAAACATGGAAAAGTTACAAAATAGGCTTTTTATTTACTTTTCTAAAGGAGCAGATACCATTGTTGCTTCATGAATATCTATTTTTGACAAGCATATATTATAAGACATGCAAATATCACTATGCTAAATACGAATGCACAAAAAGTCATTGTTAGTACAGAATTTCTTCATGGATTTAATCATTCACTTCTTGCTAATCTGAACATTTCAACTTCTTTATATATTTCTTCTGATTTAGCATTTTCAATTCTAACATAGTTGCGGCATTTTTTATACAGACTCTTTATGTCTTGTAGTAGATCTTCCTCTACTCCTCTTTGCTTTATAATTGCCCAGATCTTTGCCCTAGGTATGGTGTCAAAGGCTTTTTCTAGATCTATGAAGGCCAGGTGTACTGTTTTTCCAAATTCTATAGCTTTCTCGCTAATTTGATGTTTGCTGAAGATGAGATCATGTGTGTTTCTCCCAGGATGGAATCCATGTTGAGCCTCGTCTAAATGGAGTTCAATTATAGTTCTTAAACGTGATTCCAGTATTCGAGCATCAAGTTTTCCTGGGACACTGAAAAAGGAAATCCCTCTGTGGTTTTCACATTTTCTATTGTCTCCCTTTTTATATATTGGCATTATGATACTGACTTGCCAATCCTCAGGTATTCTACTCTCCTTCCATACCAGGTTGAATACTTGGAGCATCATTTGTTTACCTTCCATTCCCATGTATCTCAACATCTCTGGTGTTATCTCATCATGGCTTGCTGACTTTCCTAGCTTCATCTTTTTGATAGCCTCATCCAGTTCGCCCATGGTAATCACATTTTGATCCTCTTCCTCTTTTCCATTTCCACAGTTTCTCAGATTCTCCTTTTGCTCCCACTGTTCTCTTTCCCTTTTCCTGTTTTGATCTTCCTCTATGGTCAATAGTTCCTCAAAATGTTCTTTCCATCTTCTCATTATATTTTCTTCGTTGGTTAATAGGATGTCATTCTTACTCTTTATAAATTTGAATGGGCATTCTATATCTTTCCTTATAGCGTTTAGTGATCTGTAAAACAGTTTCTGGTTTTCATTAAAATTTGTCTCTAATTTCTTGCCAAAATTTTCCCAAGATTTTTGTTTTTCCAGTTTTAACATTTCTTTAACGGTAGATTCTTGTTTCTTGTATTCGTTGTATGTGTTAACTGATCTCTTATTCAAGGATTTCTCTGAGAGTTTTTTTTTCCTTTTGACTTGTTCCTTGATTTCTTCTGTCCACCACGGTGTTCTCTTTTGCTGTCTTCCTACTTTCATCTTTCTACATGCTTTGTTGCTGCTTCAAGAATAATTCGTTTAAACTTTTGCCACATATCCTCTAGAGTATTTGAAGTGCCATTTATTTCCTGTATTTTCTGTTGGATTTCTTCTTGCTATATTTGCCTTGTATTCTTATCCTTGAGTTGTGGTTCATTATTTTCTGCCTTACGTTCTTTGTGTTTGATTATTTCCTAAATGTTGATGTTATAGCTGTTTTCATTACTAATTGATGATGGTCACTTCCTATTTCAAAACCTCTATACACTGTAGCATCGAGTACGTTCCAAAATTCTGCTTTCTTCACTAAAATGTAATCAATGATGGACTTCTCCATGCTGGGTTCCTCTTTTGTGTACTTATGAATGTCTTTATGTTGAAATTTGGTGTTGACTATTATTAACTCATTGCTGACACACAGATCAATTATTCTTCTTCCATTGTTATTTTGATGTGCCTCGCCATATTTACCCATCACTTCTTCAATACTCTTTACTTCTTTACCAACTCTTCCATTTATGTCTCCTTGTACATATATTTTTCTTTCACTGTCATCTATTATTTTCTGTAGTTCTTCATAAAAAGCATCCTTCTTTTCCACTGTCTCATCCTCGTTTGGTCCATGTGCAGCAATATAGGTAATAGTCTGATAGTCTGTATTATTGGTATCTACAGTTAGTTTTATTAGTCTCTTGTTTATACACTGCTAGTTATAGATTGACACAGATTGAATAAACTGAGATGCTGTTTTAAGTCCACTTTATGCACATTAAGGCTAATCGGGACTGGACCTACAGTTTAAAGTGGGATCCGAACCACTTGTGCCTCCACCGGGTATCGAACCCGGGACCCCTTGATTACAAGGCAAAGACGCTACCACTGCGCCATGGGGGAGGCCCTATATATACTGCTAGTCTTTTATATGATATTGATATCTTTCTGGTATGATTATGCCTACTTCTGCTTTAGCTCGTTTGTTCATGTCCACTCCTGATTAGAATAAAATATTTCTATTCCCACTTTCTGGTTCCATCATCTGTTCTTATCCTCTCCCCTTCTTTTTAGCTTTGGTTGCTACTAGTATATGTAGTTTTGCTTTATTTATTTCTCTCATAAGTTCTATTTCTTTACCATGCACTCCACGCACATTCCAAGTTCCAATTTTCAAAATCCTGTTTCCTCTTCTGGTCGCCAACATTGTCATCCATCCGGCATTCTTCTGTTTGCTTGTAACAAGATATTCTCGGACTAATGGGTTGTCAGCCCCCGAGTCCAAAGCCATTGAAGATGCCTCCCCTCTTAGCCCTTTGGCCTGCTGGTTTTTCTGTCAGGGTGTACTCCCTTAGCCTTTGAGGATCCCTCCTCAACACAAGGCAGTGGGTTCCCTCTTTATTTTAAACCCCAAGAAGGAGGGTTGCCTCTTCCGCCATCTGCGCCGTACCAAAGGATGCCTTTTCCACCGCGTCTGCCATTGAGGACTTGGCCGTAACACTGGCAAGGGGTCCTTACATGGTACTATCAGCCGGAGCCAGCTGAACAACAGTTTTTTTTAAAGAGGTGTTATTCCTCTGGTTCATCCGCCTCCTCTGCCATTGAGATGACCATCCATCTTCTTCTGCCATTGGAACCGTTGACCAGTAGGTTGCTTCTTAGTCTCACTCTTCCTTGCTCTTCCTGCCCAACATGGGAGAGCCTACCAGTAGCTATGCTACCACTGGTATAGCCTAACAAATCATCAGAGCACGCAAGCCTCACCACAAACTACAAGATCACGCAACCACTAGGTGGGGTAACAAGAGGTTTGAAACAAGGATGTACACTCAGTCCCCTCCTTTTCATCATATTGATGGATCATAAAAGAATGTAAGAAAAAATCAAAAAGTTACAGCTATGATATAAAAACCTGAGGCCAGCGCAACTATCACATTTTGCATATGCAGACGATATCCTAATTTTAGGAAGCTTGGAGAAAATCTACAATATAACATGAAAATTTGGAATAATGAACTTCTAAAATATGGGATGAGAATAAATAATAATAAAACGAAGACCATGATAATAGCAAGAGAAGAGGTAGAGCATAAAATATACCTTGAGATTGAAGAATTAGAACAGGTTAATAGCTTCAAATATCTGGGAGCAACATTACAGCAAGATGGTAAAATAGACAATGAAATTAACAGCAGAATACAAGTAGCAGGATGCTTATTTAATGCCCTGAAGTGAAACTTCCTCAATAAAAAGGAAATAACAAAGTTAACAAAACTAGCAGTGTATAAAACCATATAGATACCCGCGATTCTGCACAGCTGCGAGTCCTGGACATTGACATCAAAACACCAAAGTAAACTGCAGACAATGGAAATGAGATTCTTGCATAAGATAGAAGGAAAGACAAGAAGAGATCGAGTGAGAAATCAAACCAGAAATTGTTTGAGAGTTTCTCCCTTACTAGAGAAAGTAGAACAGAGCCAACTAAGATGGTTTAGTCACGTGAAGGGAATGGTTGGAATGCACGTAGCCGAAGCGGTCTACGAAGTGAAAATGCAGAGGACAAGACTAAGAGAAAACCTAGAAAAGTGTGGGAAGACGATGTAAAGAGAGCTGTGGAAATAAGGGGCAGCGACTGGAAAGAAGTGCAAGATCTAGTGCAAGACAGGGACAGATGGCAATCCTTCTGTAAAACCTCTACATCACAAGGTAGAAGAAGACAGATAAGGAAAGTAAAGTATCTATTTCTTTTTATTGAATTTTTGCTAAGATTACTTCTTCATTTTAAAGTTCATAACACATTTTCCTTTTGCTTTCGTTTATTTAAAATTCCAATTATTTTCTCTTGCAAATATAAATAATTCACTTTACTTTTAGCTTAGGATTTGATAAAAGTATTAAAGATAAAATAAATGGTTCTCTTTGTTTGTTAGTTTTAAGTCCCTTTATGCACAGATAGGCTAATCTGGACTGGACTTAGAGTTTAAAGTGGGATCAAAGCCACACTGTGCCTCCACTGGGTATCAAACCCTAGACCCCTTGATTACAAGGTGATGATGTTTCAATTGAGATTTTTTTATTTTTTCAAAAGTCAGGAAAAGTTTTTCTGTTACTTGTGAAATTAGGGCATGCAAGGAATAAATATAAATGAGTCTCATCTTGTAATTCTACTCTGAATTGACATTGACTTCAGTTAACTATTTTTATGTTTAAAATGTGGTAATTACTTTGTGTATAAATACCTAGTTCTTTATTAAATTATTAATACTAGCCTGGGTAAATTATATTTAAAATGAGGTGGCTTATTTTCTCCTACTTTAGCATACCAACAATATACATTTCCATTTTTATTGTTACTGTGTGTGTACACCACACATGCCCTTAAATATTGATTGTTTGGTTTCAACAATAAAGTTGGACATTATTTATTGCTAGGATATCTAACTAGTAATTTGTATCTCCAATGAGTGAGTTAGTTACAAAATAAGAAGAAGTACATAGGAAGCAAGATAATAAGAAATATATAGGTTAAAACCTATATCTTAATTTCTGGCTGCATGGTTATAGTATAATAGAACTTCTTTAATTATTTATAAAATATTTATTTTACATGAATTTTTAAAATCACTTACACTCTTATGTGTTGGATGAAACGTACTTGATGGGTGAGATGAATACAGATGCATACACAAAATAAGCAGGACAGGACCTACAGTTTCAAGTGGGATATAAAGCAATGAAATGTGCCCCTACTTGGATCTGAACCCAGAATCCCATGATTACAATGTCCTAGCATTAACTAGGCTGTCTGCAATTTCTTAAAAATTAAATCCCTTGACATTTCCAGTCCAAGAACCAAATGTTTCAGATGAAAATACGAAATGTGAAATAACACATTGTAATATTCATTTTTCATGTTTTTAAAAGATGTGAGGTGCATATTACCAACATATTTTGTCACGAAATGATGCGAAATACACTCATAAACACGAAATTTAGAGTTTATTTAGAGACGTGACACTTTCTGAAATCTGAATTATTCTGTGTGGGTTATGCAAATTACGGAAAATTGATTAATTCTGCTTTAAATATTTGAGATGAAAAAATGGACTCCTTTCCACATGATACTCTGATAACTACACTGCCGTGCTATTAGAAGGGAAATGTTTATTTTGTGTAGTAAGTGTAGTTTTTAAAATTAAATTTAGGGTTATAATTACTAATTTAATACAAAAATGCCATTTTTATATATCACTTTTATCCAGAAATGTGGACAGTTTTTGTACCAAAATTCTTGAATTTTTTTCACCATAAATATGTGGCTCTAGTAATTAATGTACACAAACATACATTTAACATCACTAACATTTTAGTTAAACACACACCCTCAGAATCTCACATATAACCTTCTATTTATAGTAAGTATAAGCTTGTTTCTGCTTTCACAAGCAAAGGATTAACAAAAAAAAATAACTTTTAACAAAAATTCATAATTATAGAGGAAGTAGGGCATAATTATGGTGAAATTTATTAATATGCAGGGTGATTAATAATTCACTATACATTTCTGCATTAACAGGATTTATTGCACAAAATGCAACATGTACTAAAACATATATCACAGTAGGACACAAAATCAGTATAACTCAATGTGACCACTCCTCAAGTCTGGGCACAGATGCCAGCAATTCACAACAGCCAGAAATCACGAACGATAATGGTAAAATGGGGTGGTGACCCATCCTGTTGGTGTACAGTAAGGACCTTGGTGTTCTCTAATCCACCGTGTTATGAGCCACAGTTGGTAGCTGATGGGATTACGGAAACTGAGTCTCCTGGACGATGCGGTTGGACTACACTTCGCACATTTTGTGGTGTTATGGCTGGCCTATCAGGATTTTCTTCATCCACAATAATACCAGTTTGATTCAATTTGTTGACTAGATTCTTGATAGGCAGCCTGTGGTGCCCGGATTTGTGAATTTCGGGTGAATTCCATCTTCACCTGTACTTACTTCTACTGTTAGCATAGCCTCACATAACATCCAAAAGAAATGTATGTCATGATATCACTAAAATGTATAGACTTTATAATCACACTGTACCAAACTTTCTAAAAGTCGGATTTCCCCAGAAAAAAAGAAAATTTTCTTGACTTTTCCAGATTGGTCAACATCCTGTTAACTAAAATGCTATTAAGAATACCCACAAAATGTACCAACTGAACATTCAATGTACTACTACGAGTATTTAGAAAACTGAGAGTACTAGAGCAGATTATGCAAATTTCTATTTTGTGCTGACAACTTTGTAACTTTTGGAAACAATCTTTAGCATTTTAAGTGATGTATCACTAAGTTTACATTTTTTACAAATGATGTACAAATACAGTGGAACCTCGATTATTCGCTTTCCAGGTGGATCAAGATGAAAAACAACATAAAAAGCATGAAAATGTCAAATGTAGGGAAATTTTATAACATTCTGCTCTGTTGGGACCATCAGGATTGAATGCATAAAGCAGGAAAATGTAAAATCGGGGATCCACTGTATCTCTACAGACAGATGTCCATAAAGGTTTTGTCAAAAAGAGTGGTTTGCAGATAAGATTGAATATTTATATCTTATATCTGCAGTAGCACTGGCAGAGAAGATGCGGAAGCGAAAAATCAGGTGAAGCCAGGCCACCTCGGTAACTCGGTGGTAGAGCAATGGCATGGAATGCCAGAGACCCGGGTTCAAGTTCTAGTCGAGCCTGCATTTTTTGCTAACAGTTCTACGTAAGATCGAATATAGTTTTGAAGATTCATGACGGACTGAAAAGGGAACAGAATTCGGGAAGGAATACAAAACAGTTGGGAGAACTTGTTCTGGAGAAATTACACAAATTTCATTGATTGATTGATTTGGTTTATTTTACTTCACTTTTCTAGACACTCTTGGCTAATCACAATGATGAAGATGAGTGATGATATGATGAAACTGATTGACACTCATGAAGAACACACAAGCCCAGGCCAGGATTCGAACCCAAGGCACCTGGCATGGTAGCGAGCAGTGATAATCACTCTGCCATGGAAGGTAGCTAGAACAGATATTAATCATAGAATTTAGAGCTCATTTTAGGTATAAATTACAGATGTCCAAATACATATGAAAATTTTATCTATTAATAAATTTCAGATATTTTGATAGCCGATACTTATTTATCCATGTTTTGTGCAGCGTATCTGGATTATGCATCTTCCAAATGTCTGGATATTTAGATAACGTGAGTAATCCAAATATCCAGATTATCTGTTGCCTTGAAAATAGATACTGGAAAATTTTATACCAGATACATGCCATCTAGACTTTGGACCATCTGTTGTATTTCATCCAAGAATTTGTGGACATATTTTTACAATTCATGAATTGGATTTATTTTTCCAATTCATAGTAATATGGTAGAACATTTATAATATAAGGATAATATGACTGAAATTTGCAAGAATACATGCTCCAATTATCTCTACTTTGAACATGTTTCTCTATTTCAGGTGAAGAACATCTAGTATTCAAGCCATGAGTTGTCTGTTTGCAGACAGAGTATTTCCAGTTTTCAAGTTTGACTGATATTATGTTTATTACGCATTTGCCTTACTAATTTTATTTTAAGAAATGGTTGCCTTTGTGTTTAGTCTACAAAGGGATGATGCTGTGAATGTGATGTCATAACAAAGAAAAACATATCAGTTAAACTTGCAGGTGGATATGAAATTTTGTTTTCAAAGTACAGAAAGTATAAGAAATGTAAAATGTTGTTGAATGTGATATCCTCATATAATATTAATTAGGTGATAAGTAAGGAAAATGTTAAAACTAGTGATATGTAGACAGTGTAAATAGCATGCCAATAAATTAAATGTACAGTGCAAAATTTCAACATTCATACCACCAAAAATGTTGGTGTATAAGGAGCTGCAAATTTTGCTTTTCATTTTCATTTGAGCATAAATGTGCTCTAAAGATTCATGGGAACTAAATATTTACTCTTACACAATATAAACTCTTTGTATAGTAACAAGAGCATTATTGAATTTGTATGCCACAGGTAAAAGGGTATAGCTACACCACACACATTGGAACATGCCATGTAGTCATATGGGGAGAAAGGGGTGTAGGGTTAGGGCACCACACATTCACAGTCTTGACCAATTGTGAAGGTAATGTGATCAGCACCATGCTCCAGCCATCCTTTAATACAATCGTTACATGTTATTGTGAGGCAATAGCTAGCACTTGATAATTTCATCTGTCTATTTATCTTAGATGGGTTTACATGCAGCCAAATGATTAGCACACTCAATCTTTGGTGTAAGCGGTCCTGGGTTTTATACCTGGTGAGAACGCAAAAAGTTTTGATTTTAAGTCAGCATTAAGGGAAACTCCTTGAAATGGAGTGTAGCACACTCTGGTTCAGATAACTGGGAAAGAAACTCAACATGTTGGTCGTGCTTCACCCAATGAAAAGTCACTTAGCAGGTCTGTCAGTCAGTTTAGATACTGTAGTTCCTCAAATGCCAATTCCTTGTCAAAGTCGGCATTGGCAGAGCCACAGAATTACAACTGATGATAAGGTCATAAAATATAAATACCACAGATGAAATGACAGCTTTAGAGATTGGCTTAGGGAGATATCTTGATATTACGTTGTTGTAATACTTCATCAGTTTGGTTCTCTTCTGTGATTCACAGAAACATAATAAGTACAAAATATTATACGAGGGGCGTTCAAGTCAAACCGGGACTTTAGTAAGTGGCTAGTGTGTCATATTTCTGATAGGTAGTGCACATGTCGGAGGCCAGTCCATAGATTGTTACTCAAGATGGCAGATAACAATGTTAGTGTGTAAATGGAATGGCATGAGGTGATTAAGTTTATTGTGAACAAAGACGTAAAATCTGCGGAAATCAACAGAAGACTTCAAGCTCAGTATGGTGATGATACACTCAGCTGCAGTCTGTAAATGATTCAAAGATCGGCATACGTTCGTTAGTGACGATTCCAGTCATGGTGGTTCGCAGCTCACATCTCTCCTTGGATGGTTCAGGCATACTGACAAACCTTTCTATGCCAAAGCTTTCCACGCATTAGTTATATGATGGGAGAAGTATAAACGAAGCAGTGGAGTATGTCGAAATATAAATACAGTTTACACTCTTTGAAATTAGTTATTTTATTTAATAAATTCAAAAGTTCCGGTTTGACTTGAACAACCCTCGTATTTTCGGCTGTACTTTATGAGTATAGTGAAGCAATATACACAGAAGAACGTCACTCCATTCCAGGACCTATGATGAGGGGACTTAAAGATGATTACGAAGAAGATGTCTGAAACAAGAAGGACCGACCTGTGCCATTCTACTTTCAAGGAAGGATTTGTACAAAAGATAAGTAATGATGATTTCTTTAATATTTTACATTAGTTTAATCCATTTTTGTTGTTGTTATTTTAGGATGTCTGTCTGAAAAAAAGACAGGGTGTTTACCTGTGAGCTGTTAATGTCTCGGAACATCCAGTGCTCGCCTTCAGAGCGGGTTCTGCTCCAGGGATTGGTGGGTAGGGAGAGAGTAGCCGATCTCCAGATGAACACTAGAAGGGATTCTGGGGGTTGGCAGTGTTGCAGGATTATGCATTTGGTCTTTATTTCAGGTAGACATATTAGCGTCTTTCGGTTTCTTCTGTTGACTACAAGTATTTCTCTTTTCAGGTTAAATTCCATCACAGGATGTACCAAGGGAATTGTGGTGAGTTTTCTTTTATATTCCATTTTCTTTTCTTGTTATTTTAGGATGTCTGTCTGAAAAAAAGACAGAGTGTTTACCTGTGAGCTGTTAATGTCTCGGAACATCCAGTGCTCACCTTCAGAGCGGGTTCTGCTCCAGGGATTGGTGGGTAGGGAGAGAGTAGCCGATCTCCAGATGAACACTAGAAGAGATTCTGGAGGTTGGCAGTGTTGCAGGATTATGCATTTTGTCTTTATTTCAGGTAGACATATTAGTATCTTTCGGATTATTCTGTTTACTACAAGTTTTTCTCTTTTCAGGTCCATTGATATCCACTGGATTGAGTACCCTGAAGAAAATTACAGGTTGGTAATAAATTATAAGGTGTTATGTACATAGACAGATTGTTTTCTACCAGGTTAAAGTATATATTTTAAGGAACCTTAAACACTATCTGCAAACAGACAACTCACAACCACCCTACTTTGAAAATGGAATTCAGGCAAATAAGATAGACTTAGTTTTTTCGTTAGTGTCATTTGCATCATGAATTGAATAATTCATGTAATCATGTAATCTAGTTTCAAAATTATAAATAATATAATATATTTGTGCATACTATTTGTGTTAAGATCAAATTTTATGGTTGTGTTCTAATGTTTTTGTTTCCAATACAGGATCTTTGAATTTTGGGGGAAATAAAAAAAATTTGCTATTGCAGAATCATATAATCATATTTTCATGGTTAATTGTAACGTTTTTAAATTAAGTAGATTTCTAATGAACATTTTTACATTTTCAGAATCTGTTTTTTATCGAACTTTTAATTATATGTCTTTTTTTATGATTTTGACATTTTCAATGAATTGATTTTGTGATGCTTGCTTTTTTTCTAAAACAATGAAACCATAATTTTTAACCACACCAGATGGTACTTGCAAGAAATTAAAAAAAAATAAGTAGTCAAAAGCTGGTATTTTTTTATCATGGATTGATAAATTACACTTGGGGTCTGCCTTATCATATTTCAAGTCTAATCCAAATAGAATTACAAATTAAAATTAAATGTTACACAGAAACTTGGGTAACTATTCCATTTTTGAGGTTGTTCAGATGTTATCGACACTTGCAAGTACCATCTGGCAGTTCTAAGTCTGTTGAAGTGGGAAAGGAGATTGTGATTTCAAATTCTTTACATCTGCCAAGACAGACAGACTTCCATTCACTTTCTGGCTTATCAATGGTGAAACTAGCACATGAGGAAGCTACTCCTGTATCCATGGATGTGTTCTCAGAGTACAATGGAATACCAAAGTGAGGTGCCGATGGGGCTGGGGACAGGCCCTAAAGTATGGAGGGAAAAAAAAGGAGATACATGATGATATTTGTTGGAAAGTACATTATCAACATAGACTCTCAATAACAATTTTTTTTGTTTAGAATCATTCATGCAGTTCAAAAGTTATGGTCAACTGGTTATAAAAAATATCAAACAACAAAAATGTATTAGTGATAACAATTTGGAAGAGTGCTGTCTGTGAAATTTCTGGAAAATAAAGTAAAATAAATCACTCTAACAAATTTCATCACCCATGCTGGTTGATACTTTTCCAGAGTCCAGATTTCTCATATGTAGAGTAACATTTTCATTGAGTGATTGAGTGTAAATTATCCTGTAAATGATGCAAATTCAAAATTATCATGCATTTTTCACCAATATAATATTAAAAATGGATCTTGTGTTTAAATGACAGTTATATCACACAGAAGATAATTTTATATCCAGAGGAATCCCGCTTATGGCCGTCACACTTCATCACGCTGGACTGAGCACCGGTAGTTTTCTGAGCACTCTTGGTAGTTCTGATACTCCTCGTTAGGGAGAGCGCACAGCGCCTTACCTTCAGTTTCTCTCCAGGAGGTCCGCAAGTCCCCACCAGGAGATGGCGTTGAAAAATTTTAAGTGTTTTCTTCAAATTAACGCGAGCTAAGATCACAGCAGATGGCTAATGTAAAGAAAATTAAAATAAAATAACCAAAAATACAAGACAAATGGGGACTCGAGTTTAACTAGAATGTAGGGTGTCTAACTTATTTTATGGTTTAACAGGGTTTCGCCGATGGTGCAGTGGTTGCATCGTAACCTTGTAATGAAGGGGTCCCGGGTTCGATACCTGGTGGACACACATAGTGGTTCAGATCCCACTTTTAACTCTAGGTCCAGTCCCGATTAGCCTTACTCTGCATAAAGTGGACTTATAACAGCAAATAAATCAATCAACCAACCTTTATCTCGGCTCTTATTTGAATATGAAAAGGAAAGGGACCTTCTTTGCATCGGCTGTTCTGTAAAAAGTTCATAAAAGGCTTTCCCATCCTATTGATTGGCAATTTGCCAAAGCCTGCTTATTATTGAATACGTCGTCTTGACATGTGACTGGGAAATCACTCTAGCACCTCCTACATAATAAATGAATAGTAATCAACACCGAGTCGGGAATTTATTTTCGGTATTCTTAACTCGTACAATACAGCTACTCTGATTCTAAGCTCACACACCACAGTACACATTTCTAGTCTGTGCCCTGGACTATATTTGGCAGACAAACGAGGCTCTGGCATCTGAACCTGTGGCCGTATAATCCTTGTAGGGCTGTGTGTGTGTGTGTGTAGTCCTTGTGTGTTCTGATAGCCCCTTTACAGCCTCAGGTTTTAACCCAAGTAAGAATATTTTAGTCGTTCGACATTACAATTATGTCTATAGATATGGTAAGCCGCTGGATCCCGAATAATGTGACGGTTGCAAGATAGCCTAATTGCTGGCGCACCCAAAATTTCAACTCGTTTGTCCATTCATTCAAAGCTCATCGACATTAAAAAAAATCAAGAGTGTTTTCTTAATTCAGAGCTCGTGTCAAAGAGTTTCATGTTCGAATTTTTTCAATGTTGGTACACATCTGTTGATTTTTAATCCGTATAAACAACGCTATATGAATACTGGTTTCACACAAAATTTCAGGATACCAGAGAGAACATTGTTGAGCCCTTACATACCTCCCCTTGCATTGAGGGGGCATCCTCTACACCCAGTGGCGTACCCAAGGGAGGGGAGTTATATACTCCCTTTAGCCAAATATTCCTAAAGAAAATATCGTCAAATGGAAAAGATGGCAAAATGAGAGCTGACTACCAGAAAGAGTGTACGTAACACCTCCCTTTTGAAAATCCTGGGCACGCCACTGATGTGATGATTAGGCTGAGACGAAAGAAGTAAGTCACAAATTAATGAGATATCGAATATATGGTGATAACATAATAAATGTAACTAATCATCAGACATAACTTAAAAGTTGCAATGGAGATTGTAAATTAGGGAACCAGATTGGTGGCCAAGCTATTCAGTGGTTGACTTTCGATCTCCTCACCAATGTTCCCGGGTTTGAGTCTCGATCTGGGAATTATTTTTCTTTGGTTCATCTATTTTGAACTCATCTCCAATCATCCCCACCATTACAATTAGCCAAAATGAGCAGAAATTGACACTAAATGGCAAACTTGTAAATGCAGTACGTGAAGATGGTTAGAAGATATTGTGCGCCCCAGGCTTTCACATACATTGTTTTGGGAGGGTTAAATGGGTTTATACAAAAAAGGATTTCCTGCTTCCTTTGAGTTGTGAGAAATTCCCCTCCCCTCTCCGGACTGACTAGACTCCCAAGATACAAAACAATCTGCCCTGTCCTTGTGGACCAAAGTCCCTTGACCAGCTTGCCACCCTCGGGGTAAAATAGCTGTCGGCGGATATTGGGGATGGAAGACTTGCAGAGAAAGCTTGGCGGTGCCTGCATGTGTCCGACTGCGGGCCATCCATTTGCAAGCAAACATGTCCTCTTTTCTGCCGCTCAAGGTTGTTGGCCCTCGCACAGAGCATGAAAACGGTTCATTGCTGCCCCAACCAGATGTGAAAGTGGAAGGGGGGTGGGGTCAGGTTCCAAGAATCCTTAAGAGCCTGTATCACCGCTGGTGATGATACCTAAAAAATAGGTTCTTGCGTCGACGTTCTGTGCTCGAACAGTCAAGTGTGTGGCATTTAAATTTTACTGAGTTAAAGATCAAATATGAAGTTAGTTATGTCGCGCAGCCTTTTTTTAAATACATTATTTATTACGTAGTTTTCCTTATCTCAATTTCGTAAAATTCACTTGCTCGCCAATTGTATGTAATAACTTAAATCAACATTTTAAAGCACAAGAAAGCTTCAACTGTTCTTCTACAGCAAAGAAATGAAACTGATCTTACATAATTTTCTTTAGAATGTCTGTAGTTTTTCGACGTACAGAGCAATGTATGTAAATTTTAACTTCGACTTTTCTAAGCTGGTCGCGTTAGCCGTTTCCCCCTCTGTACCGCTCGTGCTCAACCCTGCCCCCCCCCCCCTCCACACTCCTCCACTGTCTCTTTTTTCTTTCACAATCGGCCAGTCTTCCAAGAAAACTGCATGCTGAGAGCTAGGAAAAGAAAAAGAGGAGGCAGGGAAAGGTTTTGGGGGAGAATCAATGGTTTGGGCGATGCTTGTAAACAGTTCTTCACTACGCGATCCATGACAACAGTGAAGGATGCGGGATTTCCCCAGTATATTGTTCACAAATGGGAAGGGCTGGTTGCACAGACTGAAGTACATCTTTACAAAAGATTTGCCTACAAAAGAGAAATTGTGCTAAATTATAACTTTTTTTTTGTGAGAACACGATAGTCCATTACCAAGGGATATTTTTAGGGGGAAGGTGACTGTACCCAAAGTTTTTAGGTAAATATTGTGAAAATTCTATCTGCTGGTGGATTATCAACCAGTCACGCAAATGAATGACTTTTTAGCTGTCGATCATAAATAAGTTCAATGAACGTTCATTGTCAGTTTGAGATATTTCTGAGGGTCAATGGTAAAAAAAATACTTGATGATCTGTTATGGAAATAGTGCTATTTTTAAACATTTTGAACGTCCGTTCAATTTAATTTCGATTTGACTCCTTTCATGATTTGTAAGTAGGGGGATAAAATATATTTACTTAATACTTTACTGCGTTATTTTTTCACCAATTACATATATATATTACAGTCAGACCCAAGGATAAATCGCAACAAGATAGTTCTGTGTCATCATATACAAAAGTACTTTTAGGCATAGGTCTTATGTAAAATAAAATACATTAATTATGTTGTTTTTTTACTTTTCCAAAGACATTATTTAGTGGAATAATATGACAGACTTACTATTGATAATGACCATACAAAACACACCATAAAAATTGCATTCACTTTCAACTTTCTGGGTCCGGCCACCGTGGGGGAGTGGTTAGAACATCGCGCTACGACGCCAGGGCTCCTGAGTTCGAATTCCGGCTTGGGTGCGGATGACTGTGAGTGTCCATTCATCAATTTCATCAATTCATCACTCGTCCCCATCTTCGCAAATTGGCCAAAAGTGGCACAAAAAGCGAAGTAAAATTAAGCAAATCAATCAACTTTCTGGATATACGACAAATAACACTATGTAATGTAACACTATTTCTGTATAGGCCTAAGGAATTTTAGACGTGCTCAGATCCTCCGATTATGGGGAGCAAGGGCCTTGATAAAAGTTAGCTTACGAAATAAAACCCTCATTCCATCTAACTGTTTTTATAACATTGATGGGCACAAAACACTGTCGTGTGTGTCCCGACGCACCTAAAATCAATTTATTAGATGAATTTCAACTTCAGTGGCACCATTGTTCTCTGCTGGCGCTTCATTTTCCATCTCTGTCAAAGACTATTTTACGTATAAACGTGGATTAGTACCACAAATTCAAAAGAACTACACATAATTTATTCATGTGCAATATATGGACAATTTATTCTGCAGACACATACAGATAATACAACTAAAGAATAAAATATGTGGAGGTGTTAATAAGAAATTTGCTAGTGGGAGAGTCCAATTACACTACCCTTCCCCTACGTAGTTACTTTGAACTTTGATCGGTTTGAAAATAGTATTTACTTTTATTTCTATAAAAGCATAATGTTGTTTAAGAAGGGTTATAAGATTCCTCTGCACTAAATTTCTAAGTGAGACTATTAAGCAACTTCTCTCTCACCCCCTCATTTACGCAGCGTATGCAAAGAGTGTGAATACTTTTTTGCTGAAAATGGAAAATGAACGACAGCAAGAAAGTAATGAAATACGTCTGTTTTTATGAACAGCTGCAGAATTATCTACAAACTTGTTGAAAATCACAATTTTGCTAGCTTGTACTCATTAGATAAAATACATAGAGCCAGGGACGGCGCTACAAAGAGGTTAGGAGGGTATGAAACCCTCACAACAGATCTAAGCTCCCTATAGCCGCCAGATTTTTATAGTACGTTAGACTCCTTTCGATCGAAAATTAAAGAACTAGAAGCTATCTTACGTAATATTTTCCATTACAAAACTTCCCTTAGGCAAGGCCATTGCAATGTTCAAGTACATTTCCTGCTTTTATAAGATCGCAAGATTATTACAACGTGTTGTACGTAAAATCGTGGTTGGAGGTGGCAGCTGCAGATCTGCATGGATCAACAACGGACATTGATTATTTAATACGTACTAAGTGATTGTTAAATCACAAGTCTCCAAACTTGCCAAAGAAATTTGCAGCTACTCTGCTGCCTATCTGGTAGGTGGATGTGTTCAGTGGCTGTGGGATTGCTGTTTGATTGTTGGAGGGTCAAACGATGATGATAATACGATGCCTACGAAGCTAAATGTTAACAATTATTATCCTATGTAAATAATATCACTATTTTTGGAACGAGTGTTAAAAAATATTTTTTATAAGTTGGAGGATGTTACCAATTCTATTGCGAAGGTAACACTGAGAGAACAAACATATTTTCAGTGCAAATTCACCTACACATGAGACAAAAGCATTGACTATCAATATCATTGACATAAATCAATGGATACAGTTGCAGCTCTCGCACTGGGCAGAAGTGATTAGTAGTGAATATAACAACCAATAGTTTTATATGTGTTTCACATCTGATTCTTCTCCATGCAATAGTAATTGGCCACTCGGCATAAATTATTTTCCAACGTCATAAATAATAATTTATTAACATGTAAATCTAGGCTTTCAAGGAATAAAACTGCCCAAGCTTGCTGATTTTTACACTGAATTGCAATGTTTAGTTGCACAAAGGCTAATCGGGACAAAACCTACAGCCTATAGTGGAATTCCAGCCACTTAATTAAATGTGCCTAACCGTGGATCGAACTCGTGACCCCTCGATTACAAAGCATTATTATTACCGCTAACCGAGGCGGGGAGGTTCACTTATAATCTTCCTAATTCTTAACATTTAAGAGTTAGGTAGTTTCTGTAGTCTTTTAATTCCTTAATGTCATATTTTTGCCTCTCGGATGTTTTCAATAACGATGTAACGATGAAAGGATTGAGAAAACATCGCTGACAATTATGTTCATTGCAAATACTCGAATGAGAAATTACAATCAGAAAAGCTGCCCCGTGGTGGAGTGGTTAGCACATCGCGCTACGACGCCAGACGTCCTGGGTTCAAATCCCAGCTTGGGTTGGGTGTCCCTTCATCAATTTCATCATATCATCACTCATCCCCCATCTTCGCAATTAGCCAAAAGTGACAGAAAAGCAGAAAAGCAATGTAAAGTAAACTAAATCAATCAGTCACTACAAACCGGAAAATAAACTTGACGGTTCTTGAGATGTTGAACGTCCTCCAACTTTCAAAAATTCATTTTTCACACCTATTCCGGAAATTGGAAACACCATTTGTAGAGGATAATGATTGTACACATTTTACTCTATATATAACCTATAGAACCAAATAACAATCTCACAGTCACTGAATAAATCCACCTACCAGGTAGGCAGCAAAATATCATGTCAATATCATGACAAGTTTGGCGACTCATGATTTAACAATTTCTTAGTATCAAATGATCAGTGGTCATTGTTGATCCAGGCAGATAAGCAGTTGCCCTGCCCTTTCAAGATTTTAGAACACATCGTAATAAGGTAACATCCTCCTGAAGTAGAAAATGTACTTGAGCATTGTAATGAACTTTTATGAAAGTTTTGTCGAAATGCGTCTACTGTACAATAAAACAATATTATACTCTAAAAGGAAATGACGCAACTACAAGGAGACGGGGGGGGGGGCATTGCCCTTTTCCAACCTTGGACGGAAATCAATTATAGGGGGGGCATACATTGAAGTAAAAAGAAAGCAAGACTAGCAGAATCTACTAGTAGCAGGACAAAAGGATACTCAAGACGGAATTAGTTTTCACGTCCATCTTGCATTATTTCTTACAGACGGCCAGGATCACCTGCAGGGGGCACAGAGGGGCCATTGTCCCCTCGACTTTAAATTTTATACAAATAAAAATACATTTCGTAAAATTTTCTTTCTCGCTTCGCTCGCGGTACCTGTTTTTCTTGCAGTCTTGTCAACTTCCGAACCGTAGCTAGGAAGTAGCGGGAGTTGGTCCTTGGAGCCGAACAATCTGATTGAGAAAAATTGTAAAAGAAAATACCATGTGCCCTATTAAATCAATACTGTTTTCAACTTTCAAAAATTTGGATCGAAAAATTTTCTTGCTCGCTTTGCTCGCAGTTTGCCTGTTGCTGCTATAACAGTTTGGTTTGGAGGAAAACGAGCGCTCACATTTCAGAGACAATTTATATAATTTTTGCTGTTGGTTTGTTAAGGGGCGGATGAATAGATTACGTAATGTATTTAAATAATATGTTAATACCTAGGTATATATATATATACTGTATATATAATATACACGCGCGCGCACTAATACACACACATATATATATCACATCAGTGCAAAAAACTAAAACAGTGAGATAAAATGAGTTTTTTCTTTCCCGATCTGACATAATTTTCAAGGTTTTTGCCCTCCCCCCCTTATCAGAGGGTCTGCGCACGCCTATGATGTTGGTACCTTCTTCTTCTAATAAAAACAAGTTAAAATAGCAGTAATATTAAATTAATAATATTAAAATATTAATTAATATTGTTATCACATGAATGGGAAAAGACGGCATAAGAATAGGAATATAACAGCACGCATTCATTATCTAGCTCATGAATAGTTAAGATCGCTTCAATTTGTATAAAAACAACTGCCCTGGCAAGGTGATTGTGAAACAGATAAGGAATTGAATATTTATTGAATAACGAAAAAGGATGTTAGATCCATTTGACGAAAAGTAAAGCTCTTAATTTAATATTTAAGCATATTACTTAGGTAGTGGTTTGCATAAATCTTCTTTGATACAGTCATCCAAAGTTGTATGATCCTTCCCTTACAAAAAGTTTGACGGAAATACACCTCTCTCGATTATACGACAGATGCTAAACAAATCAAGCATATTTACATTATTTAATTTTAGTACTTCGTAAGTCTCTCGTGGAAGATTCTGACTTCCTGGACACTCCGCTTCCCCTAAATAATCATTGGCTCTATTACATGTAAGTTGTACTGCGACATTCGTGAATGTGTGTTTTTCTTCTTTCAGACACTCGGAAGAGTGTTGTCTTGTCACAGAAACCCTCTCTGAGTTATAAACATGCGGGCTCAAAAGAAAGGTCTGTTATGGTCAGAGTCTGACCTGCCAGGCAGGGTGGGGGTGGGGGGTTAGTAGCAGACAGGGAACCTGGTCTTCTGTTTCTTTCAACAGAGCAACCCTCCCACCAGTAAAGTCTCCATAGGTCTCCCATGCAATGGATTTGCGTTCGAAAGGGGAAATGGAATCAATATTGGTAAGACTAGGAAGAAAATTTGACATCTGTCCTGTGCTTTTTTCAAGTGACACTGATACGGGCTCTTAAGTTCTCTTTCCCCAAAAGAATTTTGTTCGTCATCTGGCTGCCCTAAGCTTTGCATTGGAGAGCGATAGGATGGCAATTCAAACGTCTTTTTTTTTTTTTTTTTACGATGGTAAGAATTTCTCGTGAAAATCGATATCAAAAATGCGTTTAGCAAACCTTTAAGATTGTTTTCCGAAAATTACATTTTCCTGAACCTAAGAATTAATATATTAAAGTGCCACGCAGGGTAGCTCAGGCGGGCCTAAAAATGGTATGTTTATCACAAAGAGCACTAAACTTGACGTAATTTTGGTCGTCCCTAGCTGCCATGGGTCTATAATACAAAATTTTAAAATTTTTACACTACGCTTTTATGTTTCCTCTTCATGCGACTTGCGAATATGTGAAATTCAACAGAGAAACTCACCATATTACAAAGAAAAAATGTATTAAATGAGAAAGCGCATGGTATTTATTATAATACACTATGCCCTTTCCAATAACTTATTATTAACATGTGCTTTCTTTGTATTGAGCAAACATTTTCCTCTCGTATTTTCGTGGTTGAGTGGAATTATTATGTATTATTCTTTACCAGATTCACAAGAATGAAGCACGTAAATTATGAAAATTGCAAGTGACGTAAACAAATGCTGCGCAAATTTTAAGGCTTTTTCGAGTTCCGATATATTTTCTGTTGTTGACGATCGTCTTATTTAAATTGTTAGTTTCACAGCACTGATTATTTATCTGTCATGCTCAGACATAATTTCGGAGATTAAGATTAAATTAAACTTGCAATAACAGCACCTTCAGCATGAAATTCCTCATGTATTTAAATGGGAGAACAATTGCCCATCAAAAGAGTGGGGACACAACAGGGGTACTGCCACCTACAATAGTTTGCTCTGACCAGGCCCATTCAGGCATTCAAAATATTTGGAAGTTATGCACCAGACTGGCCAAATCGCATGTTTATTTACCTGGTTGAAAATTAGTCGCATTTGTCTATGCCTTGTCTGTGGAAGGTCAAAAGCGATGAATACAGTAACAGACATAAGCGTACTCAGTGCTATGCACCACTGATATGTGGCGGGTTAACAGCCTTTTTTTATAAATGCTAGTGTTACTGAACACGTTTATTTAATACCGACATAATGACATGAAAATAACAATAATCTCATAAATTACTTCATTATTTTGCAATATACTTATTATGTTATGTACTGGCATACGCAGAAAGCTTAATAGGCTACAACCCCCCCCCCTCCCCGGATATTTTTAGAAAAAATTAAATATCAAATGACAAAGTGGCAAGTGCAGAGGGGGTAATAGATATCCCTCCAATCCCCCATCAATTCAAATTCCACCCTGCATTAAAAGTAATAGATATATGTTTATTCGCTACTTCCACATGACAAGACTTCTGATTTTTCGTTCCATTACTTTCGAATTAAGCCCAGAACGAGATCTAGAGCATTATATATAGCACATCCAGCCATTATTTGTATTGACTGACATGATTTAAGTCCAGTTCATGCACAGAAATTCTAATCGGGACTGAACCTACAGTTTTAAAGTGGGATTCAAACCACTATGTGCCTCCACCGGGAATCGAACCCGGGACTCCTTGATTAAAAGGCCACAACACTCTCACCAATGTGCCCTTGGGGTTTGTCCATTATTTGTATTAGATGAGATATTTTATGGATTTATTGCAACCTTATTAATACAATTGTAATAATAATAATAGTAATAACAATAATATATATTTCGGAAGTATTCTAAATCCTCGTAAATTCTCCCCGTCGCAAGGAAACGGGAAGTATTAGTATTTGAAGAGATCTTCAGTATTGCAGAATTTAGACATGTCGAAACATCAAATTCTGCCTAAAAAAGTTGTGATTGTGAATCGATTGTATAGATTTACCAGAGATGTAGTGAGCTGCCAATCATGATTTAGTTTCCACGACGATGTAAATCTGAGAAAATAGAGATTGAAACTTAGGATACATGCAGTGAACCTCATAATATATTTAGTATTTTCCCACTATGTTCTTTGTAAAGGGATTCTGCCTTCATTTAAAACCTCACCCCCATTTCACCCTAGTAGATCTTCCCTGGAACATACTGACATACCGTATGGTGAGAAATTTGAAAGTACTGTTGTGCAAATTTGTGGCTTGTTATTAGACGAAAATGATAGTGAACACTCAGCAAGAAAACTCATGCCCAAGTCAGGATTCCCTTCCCGTCACTCTTTTGATGGCCTTTTTATTTCCAAACCCCTCAGCAAGTTATTTAAAGTGTCTTGATGATCGAATGTGATCTTGGATATTCGAAGAAAGTCCAACTTCAAGAAATACGTAGTTTTCTTCAAGAATCACTAACTTGGGCCTCTCGTCCATTAAGAATCACACCGAAATTTGTTTGGAAAAACATTTCTAAAAATTGGAATTACACCCATTGATATCCATATTGTATAACAGTTTGCCTGTCACTTCGACGATGTTGTCTGTGTGGGCACCTGCCTTCATCCGTAAGTAGAAATATAAAATGAAGAGATAACTTTAGTAACTTCTTCCTATGTTAATAGAAAATAATAATATGTTGCGCACTATTGCATTTTCCGTTCCGCATTTAAGTTTGATGTAATGTACACGTTACTTTCTATGGCAGGAGTAACATTTACAACACAGAGTATGAGGTGGCCAAACGCCCCAAATTTTCCTCGACATCTGCTTCACAATTTCCACACAGGTTCAATTCAGGGTCTATATTGGCTCATCCTCCCTCCTCCCCGCTTCCGACGAAAAAAAAATGGGCAAATCCCAAGGTTGTGGGAAATACGACGTAACAGGTAGACATGAAGAATGAGGGCCTGGGAGAGAAATAAAGAGATGGAAGTATGGAGATATGAGAAAGCGATAGAAATAGTGATGGAAGGGAGAAAGCTAGTAAGGAAGAAAAAGGGAACAATACGAATCCACATAAAGAAACAGAAGAAAAAGAGAGAAAGTAAGCGATAGCTTTAAAGAAAATGGAGCGTGAAAACAGAGACAGATAGAAAAGGGGAAAACAAGGGAGCAAAATCTACTACGGACAGGGAATGCTGAGTTTTCGGCGAGTCCATTTCAGAGTGTCTTGTGAGTCCACACCAATGGATGGTTTCTCTGGCAGAAGGATTCCTTCCTCTACACAGCAGCTGGGATAGTTGTCCTCCGGCAGTGACAATTATGGACTCACTGGAACGTGGAAGCCGGGCCACGACCCAAAGGGAGGGAGGTAGCTTTTAACCCTGGAATGGTACCTATGCGTCTAAGAGACGTAGTTCAGTGGAAGAACAGCGGCCATCTTGTTTCGGGGGGGAACCTTACTCCCGCCTCCCAGGTATGCTTCAACGGAAACTCTCTTGGCAAGTCAGTGTTCCTCAGATTGCCGAGCAGTTCACGTCAAGATCAGTGTTTTGTTTTTTCCAAAGCCTAGTACGCCTGTGAGACGTATTGATACCATTTAACGTAAATTTTCCTACGCCTGTCAGGCGTATTGGTACCATTCATGTGGTAGTGTTCCTACGTTTGCCAGATGTATTGGTACCATTCATGAGGTAGTGTTCCTACGTTTGCCAGGCGTGTTGGTACCGTTGATGAGTTTATGATTACATAGGTACCTACCTTATTGTTCCAGATGTCTGGCACAAACACAAACAAAACATTCACTACTGAAGATGAGATTTTACAAGAACTGCAACTTCAGTTAGATGAATCCGATTGCAGCGAGGTTGAAGACGAAATTGAAGTGGATCAAGATGCCTTTCCTGAGGATCCTGACGATACCGACTTGGACCCAGACTATGAACCTTCGTCAGAAGAAGAAGATATCGAGGAGGCCATCATTCAATCAGCAGCACAATCATCTCGGCCTTCAGCTGTTTCTAAATCAAGTTCGTCAAGAGCTGAAGGCAAGCAAAAGTCAGGACCTGCAAAACAACCTCCAAAGTCAGGTGAAAAGAGGAAGAGGTCAGCCAAAGGAAATGATGACCATTCAACAAACAAAAGACTAAAACCTGAATGTGATGATATGTTCGGGCATAACGGGTTTGCTTGGAAAACTGTTCCCATTTCTAACACATCTGGAAAAGCCGCAGCTAAAAACATTGTACATGTCAAACGAAAAACAAAAAACGAAGCTGTAGATGTTTCTGACCCTGTTGAATGTTTTAACGTCTTCTTTACCTCAACAATGTTGGACATGATCCTGCACAACACAAATGAGGAAATTGCAAGACAAAGGGAGTCTTATAAAAACAAGAATGCTTCTGCTTTGAAGGACGTTTCATTGGCTGAACTGAGAGCACTCCTCGGTGTGACAATTCTCGCAGGGGCCAAGAAAGACAACCATATGAAGTTACAAACATTACATGACACAAAGGAATGCGGCGAAAAATATCATGCATCATTTTCTGTGCAGAGACATCACTTCTTGCTCAACACTCTTCGCTTTGATTCTCGAGAAACTCGCGAGGAAAGGAAGATAACTGATAAGTTTGCACCCGTACGGGATATATGGAACATGCTGATTGAGCAATGCATATCAAATTATGAACCAAGTGCCTACATGACAATTGATGAGCAACTAGTGCCATTCCGAGGACGAGTCGGGTTCAAAATGTACATCCCAAACAAACCAGCAAAGTATGGGATAAAAATTGTGATGCTTTGCGACCAAGGAACGAATTACATGGTAAATGCGATCCCGTACCTTGGTAAAGGAACTACACCTTCAGGCACGCCTGCAGCAGATTACTTCGTTGAAAAGCTAACAGACATCATCCAAAATTCAAGTCGTAATGTTACAATGGATAATTGGTTTTCCAGCATCCAGTTAGCTAAGAAAATGGCAGAAAGAGGCCTCACAATGATTGGGACGACGAAGAAAAATAAACCTGAGTTTCCTAAGGAGTTTGTGGACCCCAGTTATCTTTCATGACCTCCTCAGTCATCGCTCTTTTTTTTTTCATGAGGATCTGACAGCAGTTTCATTTACTCCACGTGTTAACAAACTGGTCACTCTTATTTCCACAATGCATGACGACGATGCAATAAATGAAAACAGTATGAAGCCTGAGGTAATTCTGTGTTATAATCAAACAAAGGGAGCAGTTGATGCCTTTGACCAGTGTGTCACGAATACTTCTTGCATACGAAAAACAAGAAGGTGGCCAATGAACCAGTTCTACAACATGTTCAATATTGCATGCTACAACTCTTACATAATATATGTGCTCAACTTTTACAAGAAAAAGAAAAAAGATGACGACGCAAAGCCTTTGTCGAGATTTCAGTTCCTCATCAAATTGGCAAATCAACTAACATTTCCATGGATGAAGGAACGAATGAAACAGCCACATATGCCTCACACTCTAAGAAGCAGCATACAAAATTGCCTTGGCGTTGTGGATCCACCTGTTGTGGTTCAACCTGCAGCGAAATCTGGAAAGAGGCAGTACTGTACTTACTGCTCGTATAAAAAGAGAAGGATGAGTAAAATGATCTGCTGTAACTGCAAAAAGCCTATCTGTGGCGAGCATTCTTTCATCGTTTGCCACATTTGTAAAAAATGATAATTTAAAGACTGATTTGTTTGTAACTATTTACTGTTCTGGATGTGGAAGGAGGAGTGAACATTTTTATTCATGAAGTTTTTTCTAGTTATTGTGGCTAGTCTAAATGACTGTTTGTTAGTGATAGAGAGTAAATTTTAGTTCATGTATTCTTCATTAATACTTTTACATCCATTTCCTAGTTAAAGGGATTGTCTTATACCTAAGTATAATCTTTATTTGTTTATTATTTTCTTGCTGTTCGAGTTACCTACTTGTATTTGCATATATATTATGACTCTTTCTATGCAACCTAGTTTATAAATGTTTAAAATGTATGAGTTTACGGAAAAATGTTATTTTAATTATATTCATTAACAATAAAAAGTATCTAAAATGCAGCGAGAAGAGTATGGAAAAAAATTAAATCATTTATAGAGGGTATAGTAACTTTTTTTTTATGTGTACGTCTATGGGACGTATAGGTACCATTAAACATAGATTTTTTTAGGTACTATTCCAGGGTTAAAATGCTTCCTGCCCGTTGATGCGTGAAGGACCTAATCTTCAGTATCTCTAAACTGTGTGTGGCTGGAAAGTGGCCGGTGAAGTAAGAACAGGAATCTGTCAATGTAATCAAAACGTAAGGGAATAGAAAATAAATTAACAGCAATTACGTTACATATTGGTTCCAACTTTTGTAACTTTTTTGTAAGGTAACAAACAGACGTAAAAGTGCCGAAAATTCCTTCCACCCAAACACAAAAAAATTTAGGAAACGATGTATAATTAATTCCCCTTACGATGTTTACAGTTCTCCATGTTAAATACACGAAAATGATGATAACCGAAAAGTATTTTGGCGGTGCATTTCGTAGTGCATACATAGTAGGAAACAGAAGCTGGAGTGAAAGAACAGGCACTGATATTAATTACAATGTCGTGTACACCCAGGTATTATGAAGTAGCATACATCAGTTTCCCCACTCTTAAAACACATAACTCCCAAGGATGTATTGAGGACCCTCCCCGAAAGACTTACCAAGCACATATATTAAATAATGAAAATACGCGTTGTTTAACATTTGTTGTGTAATCGAGGATTTTTTATTTCAACTAATTTGAAGGCAGTAAATATTTAGTTTTTCTATAATTGCTTTATTTAACGTTAAATTGATGTGTGTGTGTATCTAAGTAAAAGCTAACGTACAATGACTCCATTGTTGCATAACAAAAACAAAATGATTTTATTGGGAGAAGCTTGAGACTAAACTATCTACCTCACTGTAAAGAACGTATGTAGGGGTGAGGCCGAAGGATCTTTACCCCCCTCCTCCCCGATAGACTTTAAAAGTACTACATTAAAGAATGAAAATGTATAGTTGTTTAGCATTTGCTGTATAATCGATAGTTATTTATTTCCACCTAACCTTGAGTGACACTACCAAAGATATTAATCTCAAACTTTAATTTTCCTGAACTGGATCTAACATTTTTTCTTGACATTTAATAAATATTCAATTCTTGATATATTTGGCACTGATTTCCTTGCCAGGGCAGTTGATTTCATACAAGTTTCAGTGATCTTAACTGTACACTAGATAATGAATACATGCTTTTATTATACGTATTCTTATATTATTTTACCTATTAATGTGTTTTAATATTTATTGATATTATTTTAATTTAATATTAGTATAATATAATTAATTTAAGTGTTTATATTATTATTATTATTTCTGAGAAACTTGGTTTTGACCCCCCTAAATTAATTTCTAAACACGTGCCTAAATTAGCTCCTACTAAATTTATAACTTGCCTAAATTAGCTCCTACTAAATTTATAACTTAAGTTTTCTTCCTGTCTTCTTTTTTCTTATGAAAAGAGGAATAGGTAAGAGCAGACCCTAGCCCCAAATTTTACTTGTCCATCTCTACTTAGTCACAGAACTCCCTGCCTACCTCCATGGCAGGGGACGTGGTTAACGTCAAAGGTCCCGGGTTTAAATCCCTACCTGGTATATGTACTCCTTCTGAGAGTCTCTAAGTTAATTTCATCACATAATCACTCATCCTCATCTTCGCAAATTTGCCAAAAGCTGAAAAAATGCGACGCTAAATACCAAATCACCACCTCTCCCCAAACACATACATAAACAGAAGAATAAAGATGTGGAGAAATAATTAATTAGTGATGCATACAAAACTTACTTTTCTCATAAGATGATCTGATTTATCTTGAGACCTTTCGTCTTCTATTTCGACGACGATAAGTTAGAACCAAACCAGCGAGCTCTCTCACATGTGTAACCATTTCACTACAAGCTTACATATCAATAATGCACATTCTTAAGACGCAGAAAATGAGACTGTGTTGCTGCAAATTGCGAGCTCATAGTTTGCAACCACTAAATAAAGTACGCATCAATTAAACAATGCCACTCTTAAACAGAAGCCTGTTGTTACTGATTCATTATTCTCTGCCAAGATGAAGTATCTTCCTTGCCTTCTTCAGCGACTGGAATTCAGGTATTTGGGCTAGAAAATGGGGAGGATCCAACCATCCCATACAGTAGCATTTATGAAGAAAGGAGGAGGTGACATCCAAAGAAGAAACATATTTTCACTAGAAAGACACTTCCGCTATAGAAGATAAATACATTGACTATATGTCAGCAATGAACACAATTGTAACTCTCGTACTGGTATGTAATTAGTGAAAATATCTGGCTGAAGATTATATGTTTTATTACAACAAATTAAATGCATTTCGAAAGCGAACATGTGTAATTGTCCTCTTTATGGAAGTAGTAATATTTTTTAAAAAAGTAGAAGGAAACAAATAGCAATTGGGGTTTATCTTCCTATGTGAGGTTTAAGGCTAAAACGCAAAGAAAATAATCTGTAATAAATAACAATCTACCACCCCCAACGTACAATGTAGTTCTACCACAGATAAAGATATATATATATATATATATATATATATATATATATATATATATCTGTGGATCTACCTGATGAAGGGAAGCAGTCAGTGGCCTGCCATTGCCAAGGATTTTCGAAAAGGGACGGGGGTTCCTTCCGTCACTTTGCCATCTTTTATTGCCTTTGATGTTCTTTTCTATAGGATTACTGGATCAAAAGGGAGAGGGATGACCCCCTACAATCCCCCTTGAGTCCACAACTGGAAAAAAAAAACTTTGGTTTCTGGGTTCTAAGGTAGTGAGTTACTACACGTTTGCAGTTTCATCATAACTATATCAGTTTTTTTTTATTCTATAGAAATTAATATTCCTCATACGAATGTAATTAGTTTCACATTAGTAACGAATATATCTCCCACAATTTTTAGTAAAACACAATTGTTCTTGTTTGTATGCAATATTATTTTTAACTTTGTGCATTTCAAATAATTTGTTCTATAATTTATATCATCTATACAATCTTCGTCCCGATTTCCTGAAAGTTAGAAAAGTGACCTTATAGAACAAAAAAAATTAAAGAAATATTAAGTGTACTAATATTTTCGTAATAACTACAATATTAATAACAATTCAAGTCTGCTTGCTTAATGAGTATTAGATTTTGTTTAGTTAGTCTTTAAGTCCACTTTCTGCACATGAAGGCTAATCGGGACTGGACGTACAGTTTAAAGTAAGATCCGAACAACTATGCGCCTCCACCTTATGTCGAACTACACCCAACTGGTCGTCTTTTCACCAAGAGGCCAGTCAATCTACAGGAAACTTAATGCATTTGTGTTTCCAAATACACTCTTCTCAAGAATGAATTAATATCATTTGTGTACTTCAATAAAAATGAAGATGCAGAACCACTTTTCTTGGACACCTTTTACAAAGGTGACCTCAAACCGTTGTCCTAAAGCACTTGGCAATTGGGTTCATACAGGCCCCCGCTACCTTTCTTTGCAAGCTCTTCACCCTTCAGTCGAAGGTCACACCAGGGGAGGTATTTCTGACAACTTTCACTTTTCCTTTCCCTTCACCAAGGAGCAGGAAATCCTTCTTGTATTCTGTTTTGCAAAGGTAAATGTGCTTCCTTCGCATACAAAACAGATTCATATTATACGTTATGGCCTAGGGCAACAACAATATCTTGTAAGCCCCTTCATATATGTAGAGCATTTATATTTTTGTCATATAGCGTTACTTTTCTGATGCTTTTGGCTAATTGTAACGGTATGGATGAGTGAAGATGTGTTCAAATTGATGAACCAAAGAAAAACAATTCCAGGTCGGGTCTTGAATGGAGGAACGTTAGTAAGGAAATTAAATGTCACCCACTGAATGGCTCAGCCATCGATCCAGTCACCCCTATTTAAAATTTACTATGCAACTTTTAGGCTAAATTATGTCTGACGGTTAGTTGCATTTATTATATTATCATCACATTATCGTTATCTCATACATTTGTGACCTACCTCAGAACAAATAATCGGATTGATCAAAGGTAGCCAAGTGGCACTAGCAACATTTCTACGTTGTAACAATTCCATGGAAAGTTAATGGGATTGTTACAATCTAGAAGTGTCCGCGACTGTACCTTTATACACCATTTGTTATAAACTGGTAAAGTGTAAATTGCATAGAGTTAGGAATATTCTGTTGTTGAGCCGGTCTGTCTCGTATTGCCACACGATAATCAAACTTGATAATTTATGAACTTTTCACAGAACTGCCGACGCCAAGAAGGCCAACATTGTGCACATCTGTTATGCATTACACGTGATTCTCAACTCTTACCTGTACTGTGTTAAGGTAGCTGATTATTCTTTTAAGTGTTAAATACTTGAAAGGGGCTCCAAAACTCAAGTAGGAGATGAAACCCAATGCCCTAGAAACCAATAATAAGTTGTACGCCCCCCTTCTGTCTTACAGGTTGGTCAATTGGTTGATTTGGTGTTTTAAATCCACTTTATGCAGAGTAAGGCTAATCGGGACTGGACCTAGAGTTTAAAGTGGGATCCGAACCACTATGTGCCTCCACCGGGTATCGAACCTGGGACACCTTGATTACACGGTGATATATGGGGGAAAAATATCATCGTTAAAATTATGTTTAAGAGTATCGACGTGCACCAACATAATTCCGCGCTCCTGTGACAACTTTCGAGGTTCAGGTCTTTCCAATAGACTTCCTTGTTGGGTGACACATGACCAGCGAATCGAGTCCCATCGCCGTTCTATTTCCTTCTGTAGATTCCAATTGACGTTGTGATGCTGAGACAGCATGGGCAATCCAATCTCAAGCATTGAAGTCACAAGATTGCTGTCGTATATTTGTTACTATTAGTATTAGTTGACGAATGTGGCTTCTTCTTTGAATATTTGACTTTCTAAGCAATGGGAAGGTTTTTGTGCTGAATTGCTTTGCACCTCGAAGCTCAAAAGAGTAGTCTTTAATATCTTTTAAATAATCCTCCAAAATTGTATTTTTTTCAATGCATGAATGTGTAGGCTAATTGTTTTTGTTTAGAATTGTATGAAGCACAAAAATACAAAAGATCGTGCATTATATATTTTTCCGCATGAAGAACCCTCCCTTCCCCAAGAAAGAACCATGACTTCGCCACTGCGTGAAGCAAAATAAAATATCCCGAATGTCCTCATACAGTTATTTCGATATGTATTTTAATTCTTGTGAAAGTTTGTGTGTGTTGGGGTGGGGATCTAACTATTGTGCGTCCATTTGTCCTATCTACTATCAACAATGATATGTACAATATGGGATTCTCAATAAATTTCTTCTTTTCTCTAAGGGGCTTCACAATATTTTACTTGCGCGGAATGGTGGGGGGGGACACAGAAACTTACTATAAGCACAGAGCTGTGTGCTATAAGTCACTGAAACATAATTCATCCGATTGATAACGGTAGCGATACCGGGAATTTTCGTGTAATCATATCCTGATTCTAGTCTGACGAGATGGCTAAATTATTCTCATCTGTCGAGGGAAATTATTAACTGAAATTATCTGAGATCAGAATTTCCTGTGAGTTAGACAGCAAATGATGCATGTGAATGGAACCAACAACTATATATAAACCATGCTTGATTCATTGAATTGTTTTAAGTCCACTTTATGCAGAGTAAGGCTAATCGGGACTGGACCTAGAGTTAAAAGTGGGATCCGAACCACTATGTGTGTCCACTGGGTATCGAACCCGGGACCCCTTGATTACAAGGTTACGATGCAACCACTGCACCATCGGCGAAACCCTGTTAAACCATAAAATAAGTTAGACACCCTACATTCTAGTTAAACTCGAGTCCCCATTTGTCTTGTATTTTTGGTTATTTTATTTTAATTTTCTTTACATTAGCCATCTGCTGTGATCTTAGCTTGCGTTAATTCGAAGAAAACCCTTAAAATTTTTCAACGCCATCTCCTGGTGGGGACTTGTGGACCTCCTGGAGAGAAACTGAAGGTAAGGCGCTGTGCGCTCTCCCTAACGAGGAGTATCAGAACTACCAAGAGTGCTCAGAAAACTACCGGTGTTCAGTCAAGCGTGGTGAAGTGTGACGGCCATAAGCGGGATTCCTCTGGATATAAAATTATCTTCTCTGTGGTTATATTTAAGGCTGAGGAGATACCACTTTGAACCAATAAATCGATACTGAAGCTTGAAAACTGTAACAATTAAAAGTTGTTTAAAATATTGATTAATAATATTATGTAATTATTCCACTCCAATTGTATCATTAGAGGCATACCCTTTGGTAAATAAAAAAGCAAAACTTCGGTACAAAAAAAACAGTCAATTTAGGGTTCAAAAGCATGAAACATGTGAGTGAGTGAGGCAAAAGTGGAGGTGGTTCGGGAAGCTTTTCAACGCAGCCCACGAATATAGATTAGATGGGCAAGTACACAACTTCAAATCCCTCGATCAACTGTGCATGACATTGTACACAAAAGGTTGCAGTTTAGAGTTTACAAGATACAGCTCCTTCAAAAAATTTATCGTAATGAATGACCTTGAAGAAAGGAGTTCGCTATTGAAATGTTATCGTGCATTGATGAAAACAATGAATTCCTAAAATGTGTAGCATTTTCTGACGAAGCCACTTTCCATACATCAGGTAAAAATAGACATAATTGCAGGATATGGGGTGAGGAAAATCCCCACATCATGGTAGAAAATGAAAAGGACAGTCCCAAATTAAATGTGTGGGGTGCGTTGACTCATGATTCTGTGATCGGGCCTTTTTTTTGTGAAGAGGATACAGTTACAGGAAACACCTACTTGGAAATGTTGGAACATAATGCTGTACGCCACATGGATACAAATTTCAACTGGACGGGGCTCCTCCGCATTATGCACAGAATGTCAGAAACTTCCTCGATCACCATTCCCACAGAACTGGATTGGAAGGGAAGGACCTATTCAATGGCCCCCGAGGTCCCCTGATTTGCCCCACTAGACTTCCTTCTATGGGGGTACATCAAGACTATCGTGTACCAATCACCAGTACAAGACTTGGACGATCTTCGGCAAAGAATTATCGCTGCATGTGAATCTGTGATGCCTCAAATATTACAAAACACCTGGAGGGAGGTTGAGTACCGCCTTGATGTTTGTCAAGCAACCAAAGTAGCACATGTGGAGATCTATTAAGGTGAGTGCATTGACTATTTTGTGTTGGTGATAAAACTTGTTGAGTTTCTCTTTCAGACAAACGAAGCCGGACGATCCTACCACTATTGGTTGCCGAGATAATTTAATTTCTTATTGGTAGATATTTACCCGAATACCCTGTATTACACAAAATAAACACATCCCTTCTAATAGTACATTTACGTAGTTAACAGAGAATTAAGTTATTCCTGTATAAAGGGTACATTTTTGCTTCTCAAATATTTACAGCAAAGTTAATCAACTTTCCATGAATTGCAACCTGCAGGATAATTCAAACTTCAGAAAATGTCATGTTGGTAAATAAACACTAAATTTTGTTTCTTAAAAGTCTATTTTACATTTTGCAGTTCATTTCGCATCATTTCGTGACAAAACAGGGTAGGAAAATGCACCTCACACCTTTCTGAAACATGAAAACTTAACGTTACAATGTGTTATTTCATATTTCGTGTTTTCGTCAAAAACATAAATTCCAACAAATACCTTTTGATTGTCTAAGCTCTAATTTTAATATTTTGATGTAATTCTTCGAATATTTTAAAGCACAACTCTAGTAATTAATGTATACTTGTACTCTTAATTGTTACAATGTTCAAGGATCAATCAGTATCAATTGGAGCTGGTATCTGCTCAGGGATAATTACTATATTTACAAAGTATCTAGGATGTAACATACCTCATTTTCAATTGGAAAAATGCAACTGGCATGTTCAACCAAGTCTATTATCCAAAATGGTGTTGTAAGGAAAAGTTATTACATCATCCTTCTTTGAAGGGTAGTATACACAGGTTACAAATCTGGAATGAAAGAACAAAAACAAATCAATCGTGTGATTTATTTGATCTGTAGTACATGCAGATAAACAAGTGTCTGCCCATTGTCAGTATCTTATAGATATGGGTAAAAGTGTATGTAACAAATTTAATTGTGAAATTGATATTTACTTAATTTAGTCTCAGAAATGCTTTAAAAGATGCTGAAAATGTTCACTATTTTTAAAAATTGAGATCAATACATTTATTTTCAAACACTTAAATAAAGAGTCATGGTTGTTGCATCTTAAATAGTTCTTGCGGTATTTGGGGAAAGAGTTGATTCTAGGGTTTTCACTCAATTTGTCAAACTAAATTTCATGACATCTTTTTTATAACTGCCTATGAATATGCAAAAATTTCAATGTTTCTATTATGTGGAAAAATTTCCTCATGCTCATACTTCTAATTCGTCAAAATATAAAAAAAAGGGGCATAATAAATTCTACATTCTTCTCACAATCAGAAAAATCTAAATTATATGGGAAATACACTGGATTACATACAATTTTGGGATGAAACATCATAGAGCAGTGATGGAAAAGGTTTTCTACTGCTAAACTGCAGTATGTTTTTCTACAAACTGAACAATACAAATCTCATCTATGAATATTTATTTACTATGTCTCATTGTATTTACTTGTGCTAAAAGTTATGAAAGTTAAATTACATCAAGCAACAGAAAAGGCTTATAAGTTCTTGCCTCTTATTTATGATTTGAAGGATGCCTCTGCTCTGTGATATGAAAGCAATAACAAGACAAATTTTGCACTGGCATTGCTTAGTTTAACTTGCTTAGAAAACTCTTCTTGTAATCTTAAATGGTGTTATATTTGTTCTTCAGCTTCAAACATATTATAAAGATATATATTACAAGAGTCAAATGTAAACCTTAAAAGTCCAACAAAACTTGTAGGGCAGACTGTAAAAGGTAAAAAGGTAAAGTGTTCTCCTATGTTTAACACTATGTCATGGAGGCATATAGGGTGTGTGGGGGTAACACCCCACACTTTCTTGATTCGGTCGTGAGTGGGGGTGATGTGATCAGCATCACGCCCCTGACTGCCTTTACCCCCCAGGGTTTCCCCCACGTACCCATGTCATTCGATGCTGGGTGGGTGCCAGGGCCGCTTCCATTAGAAAAGTTCCTGGATTTGAACTGGCTGGGGATCGAACCTGGGACCTTTAGCATGGAAGTCAGATGTGTTACCGACTGAGCCACAGTGGCCACTATATACAGTTCAAATAAACATGAGGTATCAACTGTTATTTACAAAACGACCTCAAGGCTGCAAACACTAATCAAGTGAGCTTCAAAACGCCATTTTTGTTATTTTAAAGATGATGCCTCCTATACACACTTGCACCAGTGAAGAGGAGTGGTTTCTTTCCCTCTTTCAGCCTAAAATCTACAGAAACTTCTCGGCAAATGAAAATTTAATATCTCTGTGCATGCTTACCACACCAGCAAGTTTACTGATGGAGGAGGAAGTTCGAAAATAGCCTCAATTCGCAGGCAGATTGGTGGAAAGGATTTTGCAGTGACTCATAAATGACTGCATGTGGATAGGAAACAAAAACAAATTAAGGTTTTCATTTCAGTCTCCCTTGTAAATGTTTAAAGGCACTCTGAAATATGAAATAATCATTTCCACCAGGTAACTATTCATAACTAGTATATTATATTAGATGTCACTGCTGAGAAATGTTAATAATGGATAAAAACACATTTTAAAAAAAAACATAATCTTGCCTTTCTATATTTGGATATTCATCCTATAATATTTTAAGTGTGGCTGTTCCAACTCCAGAGCCTGTACCTCCTCCCAAAGAATACAATAAAAGGAAGCCACAAAGACTGAAACAACGCTCCACAGCTTCCAAATAACTTGAAGCAAGGAATCATGGTAATGATTTCCATGAGTTTTGTTACCAACAATCATGATTTATGTGGAAACTTGTGAAAGAATGTTACATTCTTTTAAAAAGAAACTGCTCAAGATGGCGCCAATGAGTGAAGACGTACTTTTATCAGCTCCTCTCAAATTGAAGACAAAATATGATGATAAATGTGCAAAGTGTAAAAGATCTGTAAAAAATGGAATTCTTTGCGACATGTGTGACGAATGGTTACACTTTAAGTGCAGCAACTTGAATGCCGATGAAGAAATCGACCAAAACAGTGAATGGTTCTGTCCGCAATGTGAAAACGGAGAAAAAAGTGTTGAAAATGAGGAACTCGCGAATCTTTTACAGGTAGTGAATCTACTGCAAAGTGATATAAAGGAGTTAAAAAATGAAAATGAAGCCCTGAAAAACAGACTAGAAGCTATTGAAAAGGCAAAGGAAATAACAAATTCTACATCCTCATGGACTCAAGTGGTTAGGAAATCAACAAAGAAAAAACATCACATCGATATTCATGGTGGTTGCGGTAAACGCGGTTTAAAATTACTTACGTGAAATTTAAAAGATTTCGTAATTCCGCGTTGCACAATTTAATGGTTCAATCCTATTAATTTCGAAGATCCACTGTCTTCATTCACAAAAGGGAACGGCGTTTGAAGCGGAGATGGTACCGCGTCAGTACATTGTTTGTTCCCGGGCGGCGGTGGTTGCGATTTTTCCTGTTCGGCAGCACTGGCGCGCGCATCTTGGTTTGCGTCGTCTGCTTCCTGTTGTCCGGTGGCGTTGCCAGTTGGGGGTTGGGGGGCTGGGCCGTGTTGCTCGGTAATGTGCCGTTCCTGTTCCCCGCGTGGCTGGAGGGGGGTCGAGTGTGTGTATAGCATCTTTTCTTTTTCAGGTCGGGGATCTTTCTGAGGACAGGGTGCCAAGTTGGGTGTGCTTGTCCATTGTCCAGGTTTAGTGCTGGTTTCTGCTGGATGATAGCATGGGTTTCTTTGATGGTGTTTTCTATGACGGAGCCGGTTGGGTGAAGTATGGATATGGAGGAGATGGTGTGGTTAGTGGAGTGGAGGTGTTGGGAGAGGCCTGATTTAGGTGTGTCGTTTTTGGAATCTTTTACATGTTCGTTAATCCGTTACATGTTCGTTAATCCGTTCTTGGACGGTGCGGATGGTTCTGCCATTCTACATTGGCAGAACCATCTGCACCGTCCAAGAACGGATTAACGAACATGTAAAAGGTTCCAAAAACGACACACCTAAATCAGGCCTCTCCCAACACCTCCACTCCACTAACCACACCATCTCCTCCATATCCATACTTCACCCAACCGGCTCCGTCATAGAAAACACCATCAAAGAAACCCATGTTATCATCCAGCAGAAACCAGCACTAAACCTGGACAATGGACAAGCACACCCAACTTGGCACCCTGTCCTCAGAAAGATCCCCGACCTGAAAAAGAAAAGATGCTATACACACACTCGACCCCCCTCCAGCCACGCGGGGAACAGGAACGGCACATTACCGAGCAACACGGCCCAGCCCCCCAACCCCCAACTGGCAACGCCACCGGACAACAGGAAGCAGACGACGCAAACCAAGATGCGCGCGCCAGTGCTGCCGAACAGGAAAAATCGCAACCACCGCCACCCGGGAACAAACAATGTACTGACGCGGTACCATCTCCGCTTCAAACGCCGTACCCTTTTGTGAATGAAGACAGTGGATCTTCGAAATTAATAGGATTGAACCATTAAATTGTGCAATGCGGAATTACGAAATCTTTTAAATTTCATGTAAGTAATCACATCGATAGCATAAATTTCGAGAGTAAAAACAGATTTTCTACACTACAAGATTTCCAGACTGAAGAAATACACCCAGAAACTAATTCAAGAACGTACAGAAGAAATGTGAAGTCAAAAAACACAACCACAAACATCTCGAAAATAAAAAAATCGAGTGTTAGTCAACCAGAAGTGATCATCTATGCTGATAGTCATGGCAGAGGAATGGCAGAAAAAGTGAAGAGTCAGCTAGGCGATGTTTCAGTGTTAGGTTTTGTCAAGCCAGGTGCAAAAATTGGGCAGATTGTAAGTAGCCTAAAACCTCAAAACAAAGAAATCAGCAGCTGTGTAGAGCTAATGGCAGGTTCAAACAATGTACCATGCAATGAGGGTCACAATGTGATATATACATTGGAAAAGAAACTACCTGAAATAAGAAACTCTAAAGTGATCATAGTTAATATACCAACGAGATACGATCTCATACCGGAATCTTGTGTTAATGTGGCCATAAAAGAGACAAACAAGAATATCAGACACCTGTGCAAAAACTTTAGTAATGTCGATATTGTTGATGTAAGCAGGCTAGAGAGAAACAATTTCACAAATCACGGCATGCATCTGAACCGATCTGGAAAAGAAAAGGTGTCAAAAGCAATAGGTACAGTGATAACTGAATACATTATAAACCAAAGAAGAAAGTGCAATCCTATTGAACTGAAATGGCACCCCATAAATAATCAGGGAAGTGAAGTGGTAAATGGAAAGAAATATAGTGATGTGGTAAATAGCGGAAAAGTCTGTCTTGTGATGAATGGTGAAAAATGCAGTCAAATGGTAAGTGATAAAAATGGTAGTGAAGAAAATGAAGATTACAGTGAAGTGAGAAAAGATGAAAAAGACAAGGAAGTGGAAAATGACAAAAGAGTTAATGTAAAACAAAAAGAACCATCTGCACGAACATCCGATAGAATAAGGAGTGTTCCGGGCAAATTTAAAGATGATTTTTTATTGTAAAATGTAAAAATGCAACAAATATTGTAAATGTTAAACCTAAGGAACAAGGTCTTACACCCAATAGTTTCTCTCAAATGAAAAAGAGAGTTATACAATGCAATATTGTGCATCTAAACATCCAAGGTATTACAGGCAAAGTGTTAGATTTAGAAATGCTCCTAACCGATGAATGTTTAGATGCACATGTACTGTGTGTTACTGAGCACTGGCTGTCCAAAGATGAAATTACTTACCTTCAAATTCCAAATTTCCACCTAGCTAGTTTCTCATCAAGATCTCTAATAAAACGAGGGGGAACAGGCATATTTACAAAAAATGATATAATTGCCAAACAAATTGTCCCCAAAACTGTGAGACCTATAGAAAAACATTTTGAAGTTAGTGTTGTACGTCTTGCACAATATAAATTAATAATAGTATGTTGCTACAGAACGCCTGATGCAGACTATACAATATTCATAAAAAATCTGTCAGTATTGTTAGATGAATTAAAAAGTTATACATGTGAAATTTTGGTATGCGGGGACCTAAACATTGATTTTCTAAAAAATACAGGACGGAAACTGCACTTTGAAGCCACAATAAACACTTTTGGCCTAAAGCAAATTGTAACTACACCCACGCGCATAACGAAAGAGACACTCTCCCTCATAGACCACATGTTAATAAGTGTACACTCAAAAGAGTTTGAATGTGAAAACATATCAGTCCACTTCTCCGACCATGAAGCACAATTTTTATGTCTCACATGTAAAAGAGAAGCTACTGAATATCATAGAAAGCCACTAAAAATGCAGAAACGTAAATATGATGAAGGTTCTATACTCATGTTTATTGGAAAACTAAACAGCGAAAATTGGGAAGATATTTATCACTTACCTTCCACAAACGAAAAATTTAATCTCTTTCTGAACAAAATTATCTTGTTACACAATGAATGTTTTCCACCTAAACAAGTAAACATATCCACCGAGTGTAAACCATGGGTCACAAACGGAATCAGAATCTCAAGTAGAAAACTAAAAATGCTCCATTCTGAAAGTAAGGTGAATCCCAATCCATCTTTTCTGAAATATTACAAGAGGTATAAGCAAATATATAAAAATGTACTCCACCAATCAAAAATTAATCATAATGACCGTAAAATCAATAATTCAAACAATAAATGTAAAACAATGTGGGAAATTGTAAGAAATGCATCAACAAAACACCAATCTTTAGGTAATAATATGGTGATATGCATTAATGGAAAAGAAGTCCAACACCCCCCTAATATTGCGAATGCTTTCAATGAGTATTTTGTAAATGCAGTTCCAAATAGAAGGAATGGGTTTATGGCTGCTCCAGAAGAATGTTCTACACACATAACAGTGAATGACAAATCCTTGTTCATTTCCCCCATTACTGAACAGGAATTAAAGATAATCTTCAGGCGTATAAAAAACAAACGATCTTCCGGCATTGATGAAATACCAGACTTCCTAATTAAGAAATGTTATAGTTCCCTATGTCAACCATTACTACATATAATAAACAATTCCATTGAACAGGGTATTTTCCCAGACAGGCTAAAGATAGCTGTTGTTAAACCATTACTGAAGAAAAATGACCCAAAGGATTTATCAAATTACAGGCCCATTTCGCAACTCTCAGTCTTCTCAAAAATTATTGAACATGCAATAATGATGAGAGTAGAAAATTTCTGTAGTAAACACTCAATCTTAAGCTTGTCGCAGCATGGTTTTAGGTCCGAACGAAGCACGAAAACAGCGTTAGCAGACTTAGTAGAATGTGTCACACAATCTCTGAATAATTGTAATCACACGGTAGGAGTCTTTTGTGACCTATCAAAAGCTTTCGATTCTGTAAATCACGAGATATTGCTGTGGAAACTTCAAAAACTTGGTATTCGTGGACTACCACAAAAGTGGTTTCAATCTTATCTTACCAATAGAAAGCAAATTGTAGAAATCGCTCACACCACAGCAAAAGGATACGTAACACATCAACACTCCACCATGAAAAGTGTAACATGTGGGGTGCCTCAGGGAAGTATTCTTGGCCCTCTCTTGTTTCTTATGTACATAAATGATTTACCAAATGTTATACCTGAGGCAAATGCAATATTATATGCTGATGATACAAATATTATAGTAACAGACACTTCCAAAGATGCTCTACAATCTAAGGCTAATAACGTATTAAAGAAATTAGATGACTGGTTTTTAAATAATAATCTACTCCTCAACAGCAAAAAAAACAAAACAAATTACATTACATTTTCTACAATCCAAACCAGAAACCAAATAAGCCTCAATCTAATATCTGGGAATACACAACTAGAGCCTAAAAAAAATTCAAAATTTCTGGGTATCATTCTGGATGAACACCTTAGCTATACAGAACACATAAACACGCTACAATCAAAATTAAGTAGTGTGTGCTATGCCCTTCGAGAAATGGTAGACATCTCAAGCACCCAAACTGTAAAGTGCCTTTATATGGCAAACTTTGATGCTTTATTAAGATACGGTATTATGGTTTGGGGTAACAAGGGCCACTCCAATGTCCTTTTTATGCTTCAAAAAAGAGCTATAAGAATCATAGCTGGAGTAAAGAAAACTTATTCATGTAGAACTCTTTTCCGTAAACTTAATGTGTTAACTCTCCCCTGCATATACATTTATGAATGCTTAATTTATGTTAAGCAAAATATTTCCAACTTTGCCACAAATGAGGAAATACATGGCCTAAACACAAGAAATAAAGACAAACTTCACATAAAACACTGCCGCCTTAACTTATGTAAGAAAGGTCCCTTAAATTCTTCCATAGATCTCTACAATAAACTACCACAAGATGTGAGGAAAGAACCAAACTTGATGATATTCAAGCACAAGATAAAATCAATGCTTCTGAAGCATGTTTTTTATTCTATAGCTGAATACATGGAAGCGACTTTTACATAAGACAAATGTACATAATGTAGTATAATCACATATTATTCTTGCAAAATTAAATGTCAAATGAAAGTGGGTAATTAGTATATCTTTCTCATGTTATATTTTTTTGTGATTTTGATATAATAGCAGAGTAAGACCCAATTTTTTACAATTTTTGGCTATATATTTTGTATTTGTAAAATCTATTAATGTACCTGTATTCTAATGTAAGTATTGACATGCCCTATATTACCATGTACTGTAATTTGTACACACCGGTAGTCCTTGGACGCAAATAAACTAAACTAAACTAAACTATGGTTCAAAGGTGAAAAAAAATTAGGGCCAATTCAAATACACTGTTGGTTATCACCAGGGCCCAGATTTTGATTACATATAATTTTTTTTTTTCCTTATGTAGTATGCATTACTCTTAGGTATTAAAATGCTGAATACAAACATCAACTTACAAAAATGTGAATTTTATTGTGCATTTTTTCGTCATATTTTCTATTTTTCAAGTTTTACGTCACTTTTTGGTCAATTTTTGCATTTTACATACTTTTCAGTCTTTATTTTTTTTGGCGTAATTGCAAAAAAAAAAAAAGTATTGTAACTGCATAATGTTTCACTCACTCATTTTTAGCCAGGAACTGAACATTTAACAATTTGATGTCGGAAACAATGAAAACAAGAATTCTATCTATTGCAATAATTCTGAATATGGCAAGATCTTTATACTAATATTCACATTCACCTTGTAATTTTAGTTCTAGCATTACAGAAGTAAAAACTGTACCGTACTAACTGCCATGCCCTGAAATAAAGACATTTTAAAGTCATTTTAGGTCATTTTATTGATCATTTTTCAGATACTTTTAGGCATTCAAAATCCGGGCCCTGGTTATCACCATCCCTGGCACCTTGAATGACATAGGAGAAAGTTATTGGCCAACTCCTGAAATGATTCAAGGCTGATGTGACCTGGCAGTGGAATGCCAGAGATCTTATGTCATTAGAGCATATTCACATTTGGATGTTAGGAGGTGAACGTAAAATAACAGCTATCACTATTTAAGCAAAAGTTGGTTATATCAACCTTCATATTTATTCCTGGCACTAATAGTTGAACATGTCATAATTAAAAAGTAGTTAGATAATACATTTTAGTGAAAAATGCAATATGCTGATTACCAAAAATCCTTCACAGAGATACTGTAACGATTTACTTTGAGCAGTATTCTCTCAATAATCTTAACCTTTATACATAGACTGGTGAGTGTATTTCTACAGTGGAAGTAATAAATGTGTAATTCTAACTGTAAAATACAGATGGAAGTTTAAAAACACATTGTAAAATACTTAATTACGTATTTAATAGAATACCAAAAACAGTATACTTACGATTTGTGAGTATGTATTGTTTATAAAGTTTTATCAAAACATTGGAAAGTTTTTAGCAACCTTTTTTACCATAGTGAAAACTATCTCCTTACTCCTTGTTTTACACCAAGTTGACGTGGCAAAATGTGATAGCGCTAGCCAAGGAAAGAACCTTGAGAAGGGAGCAGTCAACTCCCGAAATGTTGTTTTGTAGCGATACATACTAACAAATCGTATGTATACTGTTTTTGGTATTTTATTAAATACGTAATTTGTCACAAAGTGAGTAATTCGCACAAGCACAAAATATGAAAAAAAAAACTTAATACATACTTAAATTTGGGGTGGTGATGATAATGCTACCAACATCTATAGAAAGTGAATTAAATCTGTAAATATGAGAGGGCCTTTCCAAAAATAGTGGTATGATTAATATTATGAACAGTAAATGGTATCAATGTAGTATTTCATTTTCAAGCAACTAACTATTGTATGTTTAGAAATATCTTCAATTAATGTTTGTGAATCACACTGTAATGGGCAGAAATCTTTATTGTATTGGCAATAGTAACACCAGTCTCAAACAATTAGTTGCATTAAGTAAAACCTTTATTGTGCAGGCTTTCTGCCAAACAAGCCACAGAGACAGCGAGTCCGATACTTCCTCTAGGAAAATTTAAAGGAAAGATACCATCTTTCCCTTATTCTGGTAAACAACACAGTTGAATAACAGGATGTGGCCTAGCAAACGCAAGAGTGAGATAATCTGTCATTAGAGGAGACGAGGTCAGATAGCAATCGCTAGTGTACTCAACCAAGGTCTCCACATGCACATGTGGTCCACCCAACCCCTCCACGTGCATGAGATAGTGATCGCCCTGATAGCTTGTCCTCTGAAGGGCGAGTCAGTAGGAAATGGACTTATGCGAAAATGGCCACTGGAATAGAGAAGGTCTCTTGAAGGTTAGGGCAAGTATCGAGACACACTGACTGAAATGGTATAACCCCCCCCCCCCCTTTTTAGGAAAACAGCATCCTGTACTAGGGGAATTGCTGCCTGACGCTGATGGTGTCGCTTCTGCCAATCTTAGGTAAAAACGACTTTACTATATTCTTCTGTAATATGGCGCCTTAGATTATCTCCATTCAATTACTTATAGGATTAGAACTTAGAACTTAGATATTAGAACTTAGTATCTTAGAACATAGTGTCTTAGTATTGGACATTATGCTATATGCGCATTACTGGTCTTATATATCCGAAATTAAGGAACCTTGTGTAAATTAGAGAGAAAATAAACATTAGAAAATATATTATTGAAGTATCCATGAACCACCCTGAGCTATAACCCCAAGGGATGTCAAAGCCCCCCTGGCGTTGCAACACAAATTCAAAATGATAGTAATATTTGTATGGTACACTTGTCTTATAAGAAAAGGTTGCTTCTTTGTACCACATGTTAATTGTGATAAGGAGATGAAAGGATCACGGATAAGGGAGCTACAACGAAGTGGAGACAATTATTCACAGTCTTCATTGAAGGTTCTATCCCAGCATTCACCTGGAGGTCCATGAGAAACAGAAGAATCTCAGTCAGTGTGATTTAAACCTATAACCTCCTGAATATAAGACTGCATCTTAACCATTCATCTAAACTTATATCATATTTTTAAGTAACACATATAGGTAAGCCAGTAAGTTGATCACAAACATTTAATAAAAAAATACTAAGTGAGATACTAACTTGTGAGATATGCCAGAAACCCGGGTTTTTAAGTCCTGGTAGAGCCTGCATTTTTCACTGAAAATTTCTAGATAGTACAGTCACGGACACTGCTGGGTTGTAACGACCTTATTGAAGAAGCACTGAAGCAAGCCATCCATGTCTGACCACCAAGCACCTTGTGACTATACAACCCAACCAGCATTGCTATTCTGCGGCTTGTATACCAGTCACGGGTATACATATATGTAAATTGAGTAGTGATGCCAAAGAGAAATACGAGATGAAGATTGTCGATCGTAATGTCTCGTGTTCTCGACATGGAATAATACTCGGTCCACGTTACGTTCCATTATTTAATGTTGTTTGGGAACGAACCTGACGGACTGGGTTTATATTTTCACTCCTTGCATTACAGTAAATTCCATGTTTTACAATTATATTAATGCTTTGAATGAAAATAATGCCCAGAAAAACATCGAACACACGTGCACACCACTCTTCTCACACACATGCACGTGAAAACAAACACACAGAGCTAAGTTTTAACTTCCAAGTGAATGTCCAAATAACAGTAAATGGAGAAGCACGATGTGCGAAACATGGGATTTTTCACAGAAAGAATGTGTCTATTTTTGACATACTTGGTTTCTATTAATAGACAATGAAACAATTATGAGAGAAATTAACATGCATTTTCGTCTTAAAGTGTTGACGAAGGAAACAGACTGACTGGAAAAAAGAAAACATGGTGTTATTGATAGAGTGTTGGTTAGCGTACTGAGCTTTCATCAGTGAGGTCTAGGTTCGAACCACACCAAGGTCAATTTTTTAATTCTTTTCTATTAGTGAAGAAGTATGTAATATTGTTTTCTAGGCATTTTGACAAAAGGATACACATCAAATTTGTTTGTTTAATCTGTATTTTCATTCTTCTAATGAGTTCTCTATCACAAGGGGATATAGAGATTCTCTATCTAGGCGATGGATATATTCTCAATGGTTCCGTAGCTACGATTCTCCAGTCCCTTCCACCCACTTGTATTATTTATTTACTTCATTCATATCAACTCACGAAATACCATGAATCTAACGAAAACACACAGATATAGTTAGAACAAGAAACACACCTCGCGTCGAAGGTTCCAGACTCGAGTTCTGGCTTTTTTGCAATGGTGATTATTCTTGTGTGTCTGTTTATCATCTTTGTCAAAAAAAATATTCCTCATTATTGCCGTGATTAACCTAGGGAGAGACCAAAGCAACTGAAATAACAAAAGTACAGAAAATGCAAGACAAATCTGCCTAGGCATGTTATACCTTGGGAATTAGCAATCTTAAAATTAACTTGCGTTTCAGTCGACTACTTGCGAAAGAGTTTTGTGTTGTCTCGTTTGGAGTGTTGGTTATCGTGTCGGACTAGCATGCGGGCAACCCGAGTTCGAGCCCAGCGGAAGGAAAGTTTTTTGTTTTTTTTGTCTAATTTCATCCAACCTTATTTATAAAACTGAGGTTTCTGCAAAACGTTTTGAATTGCACGCCACTTCGTATGTTGGTAATCTGAAAGCAACAAAGATGAAAATTTGATGTTCCGAAGCGACGATGTATTTGTGTATGTGTTGCAAAAATGCAGTTATTTATTAGCAAAAAACATGCAGCCACTTGATCATTGAGAACGCTTCCTAGTTGTCAGTGCTAATATGGCAGTAGCTACAGTCTGTCAACACACACCATCTTTCACATTTCCCGTAAAATGATTACCTATCTACGTTTCAAAATCATGAGTGCTGTCTAAAGCAATACATTGATACTTGCGTTTTCATGTTCGAATCTAAAGTAATACGAAACATTTTTTTCCCAGCAAATGACATTGAAACCATTAATAACTGTTTGCAATGTGATATTGATATCATATATGGAAAGAATAAAAATGGAAAATTTCGCTTAAAACAACTTCTAAATACAGGGTGATTCTTTATGTAGTTTACAACTTCAATAAATTATAATTATTTATTGAAACCAAATACAGACTTGGTTTATATGTCATCATGCAGCAAAACACTTCAAGTTTTGACTCACGTAGTGTGTAGTTGCGGAGTTGATCACATGCGGCGCCACCGGTCTATAGTTGAAAATGGCGACTTTCACTGGTGTGGAAAGAGCTAAGTGCATGTTCTGGTTCGATGAAACTAAGTCAGGAAGGAGTGTACAGCGAAAGTTTAGCACAGAATACGGCAAGGACCCGCCCAGCAGACCAACAGTGTACAAATGGCACCAGACATTTATCGAAACAGGTTGTTCTGTGCGACACACAAAGGCTCCAGGGCGTTTACCCATGGCTGACGATGTGGTGGAAGCTGTTAGGGAGAGTTTTGTCCGCAGTCTTCAAAAATCTACACGGCGTGCATCACGCGAAACTGGTATCCCTCAGACCACTGTTTGGCGTGTGTTGCGTAAACGTTTGGCCATGAAGCCATACCGAGTGACCTTGGTTCAAGCACTAAGTGAAGCGGATAAACAAACCTGACATAAATTCTGTGTTAACATGTTGAATCGTATCAGTGATGATGAGTCATTCTTGCACAATGTGGTATTCAGCGACGAATCAACTTTCCACCTTTCCGGCCGAGTCAACAAACACAATTGTCGCATTTGGGGCACGGAAAAACTACATGAGCACGTGCAGTTGGTTCGTGACAGTCACAAAGTAAATGTGTTTTGGGCTGTTTCCAGAGAAAAGGTGTACGGACCATTCTTCTTTGCTGAGAGCACCATCACCGGCAAAGTCTATCTGGATATGCTCCAGAACTTCCTTCTTCCACAGTTGGATGAAGATGACCATGATGGGCGCATATGGTGGCAACAAGATGGCGCCCCGCTGCACTACCTGACAGAGGTAAGGGAATTCCTTGATCATTGTTTCCCAGACAAGTGGATAGGTCGTGGTGGACCAATTGACTGGCCGCCACGGTCTCCAGATTACACTCCACTCAACTTTTTTTGTGGGGGTTTGTGAAAGATAGGGTGTACACCCCTCCCCTATCTCATAATCTTCATGAACTTCAAGATCGCATCACAACAGCCATCGCTAATGTTACCCCTGAAATGCTGGTTAATGTTTGACAGGAAATTGACTTTCGTTGGGATATGTCCAGGATGACCAACGGTGCACACATTGAACCATAACAGATTTCTAATAAAAACCTTGAAGTGTTTTGCTGCATAATGACATATAAACCAAGTCTGTATGTGGTTCCAATAAATAATTATAAATTATTGAAATTGTAAACTACATAAAGAATCACCCTGTATATTAAATTATGTGGATACCTGATGTGAAATGTACGATGCACGATCAAAGAGCCTGAATGTTGCATTGAAAACTGCAGAGAACACTGACTGACTTATGAACAGTGAAAGGTTTTTCCATGCTCCAATGGGATTTTATTTATAACTACATATAAACAAGGGAGAAGGACACATGTTGGTATGATGAACTAAATTGTAATCTAAAAGTTTTAATTGAAGAACCAAAACACGTTCACGGTTAAATATAGGGCATTCAATTTCAGGCACATTACACTAACTGAAAGACTATTTTCAACATTAATAATATTTGGATAACCGGCAAATCCAAACTTTATGTTAACCACGTAATGCACTTGATAATCAAAGAAACATAATTTTTCTTGAGCATGCCCTTTATTTTGTGTCTTGATTGTTGAAATAATACGTTGAAACGAACAGTAGTATGTTTTAGAGTGTGTTTAGAATCTCTTGTGTACTGCATGGGAATACTGAAGTCATTTTAGTTTCCTAATCAAATAACAATTATTCAGTGTAATCTTTAAAAAGGAAAACCTTTGTTTCTTTGCAGCTGTTCATGACAGAAATTCAATTGCAAGACAAGTTACCAAATTAGCAATAGTTCTCTTACATATTTGTGGTATGTGCTTGTCTGCCTTATACCGGATGATGAAGGAAGCAGATATAAAAGATAGAAAATACTGTTCTTGTGTAGCTCGTCCTGCTTTTGTCAGAAAACCTGATCAGCATACTGAACCAAGCCATCACACGAGATACGACTTCAATAATATAATCTGTTTCTGTGGTCAAATAACTCCAAAAAAAGGCAATAAAATTGTCAGTGTGAGGAAACGGAGAAATAATTTCCTTTTATCTTACATTATACTCTGTCTGTATGCCTAGTGTGGTTTGTCTGTCCCAAAGCTGAAGACAAACCTCTGTCTGTTGTAACGCGTGGCATGTTTTCTTCCAGCTTACAAATCACGTAAAATACCTTCGTTCACTTCAGTGTGCTGGTTCTGCAGGCACAAGGTCATGTCGACTGATAAGCAGATAGATACCATGTGACTCCGGGGCCAACTGTCAGCACCGCAGAGAAGCTTCAGTAACTTTTGCGAGGTTCCTTCTAGTCCTTGACAGAGCGCATGCTCCATAATTATGTGCAGAAAACCCATGTTTTCTGTGCATAAAATTTACATATGTTTGGATTGTGTGCTCAAATGTTGCAGTAAACATAACTCTGTGAGACACAACAACAATTACAAGCACTTCAAAGATTAGAAACTTAGCAAGCGTTACTCACAAGACGATTATATTGTCCGACTGACAGAAGAACAGGTGGTGGGGTGGTAGCGTGTTAGTTTGACACGCAGGAGATACTGGGTTCGATTCCCGTTTGATTGCCTCCAATTTTTTTCTTAACTCGAGCGACTATATATTTCAATTTGTTTATTGCAAACATTCTTATTTTATTTGCTGTGCGAATTGTTAAATTTTGAATTGAATTTTGTTTTCCAAACGATTACGATAATTTCTTGTGAATAGTATTATATGTATTTCTGGATCATTTTCTCGAAAGAAATGTATACTTTTCGCCAGGCATAACATTTTATTGAGTATGTTTTTAAAATGATGAAAAATGTGAAAAAACTATCGTAAAAAATAATTTTCACAAATAAAATTTAAAATGGTAAAGTAAAGATTTCCACCCAAAAATAAAGTAAAAATGTATTTAACTTTTACTCCAATAAATTATGAAATAAAATACAATAATTAGTTGCTCGAGTTATTTAAAAAAAATAGGGCAATAGAACTGGAATCACACTCAAAGCCTTCTTTACGTGAAACTTATCCGCTACCACAGGGCCACTTGACCACCTCAAAATCATGTAATAGCTTCGCCTCATCAAGGCACTTGGAACTCATCGAAACCTTCAGGCGCTTTTCCTCGATTTTTTTCTTCTTTTTAAGTCCAATTTATGCACAGTAAGAAAACTGGATCTATAGTTTAAAGTGGGATTCCAACTAGTTGTGCCTAAACCGCGTATCAAACTTTTCCTCGGGAATTGTTGGCTAGCGTGCGATATTACCAATACTCGGTTCGGGCAAGGATGTGGGTGTTTGTCCCAATGATAATACAGAGAATATATAGGAAATTGACATGTGTGACAACTGAGTAAAAGGTGAAGAACGGGGATACTATTATTTTGAAAATACTCTTTCAGTTAGTGTAATGTGCCTGAAATTGAATGCCCTATTTTTAACCGTGAACGTGTTTTGTTTCTTCAATTAAAACTTTTAGATTGCAATTTAGTTCATCATACCAACCTGTGTCCTTCTCCCTTGTTTATTTATAGTTATAAATAAAATCCCATTGGAGGATGGAAAAACCTTTCACTGTTCATAAGTCAGTCATTGTTCTCTGCAGTTTTCAATGCAACATTCAGGCTCTCTGATCGTGCAGCGTACGTTTTACATCGGGTATCCACATAATTTAATATATTTATAAGTAGGGAGCGGAAGTTGATAACCTAAAAAATATAGGTATATGACCTATAGAATATCCTAAAAAATGAAAAAAATGACGTAAAAATGCAAAAAATTACCATTAAATTTGTTAGTTTCAGGTTAAAAATTGAAATGAAAATGAAATTAAACAAAATGCAATCTTGCTCTAAAAAAAAGCACCAAATGATAGCACATGCACATTCAATGAAAATATTCAACGAGGATTACCAATGGAAACAGGGTCTAGGTATGGTATTTCCAGCCTCTCCTTATCTGATCTTAAATCTGAGTTTGCCCCAGATGGGCGCCTGGTGGTTTCCCCCGGCACAACAAAGACTGTCACCAGTTCAGTTTTCTTTTGCTCGTAAATTGCAAAACTGCGAGATAGGCATACATTCACCTTGGTGAAAAGATTTAAGAATATTACCAAAATTATAGAAGTGACAAAATAGGATGAAACAATATACCGAATATTGCGAAAAATGACGGGAAAATGCTGAAAATCGGGGAAAATGGCCTACAACCTAACAAATGGCAACAAATGCAAAAAAATGCACTTTAAAATGACCTTTTTTGGGTTCTAGACGAAGTGTAATATTGTGTATATTTAATGGGCATCGTGTCCGAGATGTCAGAAAAAAGATGACATTTCATCAACTTCCGCTCCCTATTTATAAGTTGTTTTAAGCGAAACTCTCCATTTTTATTCTTTCCATATATGATATCAATATCACATTGCAAACAGTTATTAATGGTTTCAATGTCATTTGCTGGGAAAAAATGTTTCGTATTACTTTAGATTCGAACATGAAAACGCAAGTATCAAAGTATTGCTTTAGACAGCACTCATGATTTGAAATGTAAATAGGTAATCATTTTACGGGAAACGTGAAAGATGGTGTGTGTTGACAGACTGTAGCTACTGCCATATTAGCACTGACAACTAGGAAGCATTCTCAATGATCACGTGGCTGCATGTTTTTTGCTAATAAATAACTGCATTTTTGCAACACATACACAAATACATCGTCGCTTCGGAACATCAAATTTTCATCTTTGTTGCTTTCAGATTACCAACATACGAAGTGGCGTGCAATTCAAAACGTTTTGCAGAAACCTCAGTTTTATAAATAAGGTTGGATGAAATTAGACAAAAAAAACAAAAAACTTTCCTTCCGCTGGGCTCGAACTCGGGTTGCCCGCATGCTAGTCCGACACGATAACCAACACTCCAAACGAGACAACACAAAACTCTTTCGCAAGTAGTCGACTGAAACGCAAGTTAATTTTAAGATTGCTAATTCCCAAGGTATAACATGCCTAGGCAGATTTGTCTTGCATTTTCTGTACTTTTGTTATTTCAGTTGCTTTGGTCTCTCCCTAGGTTAATCACGGCAATAATGAGGAATATTTTTTTTGACAAAGATGATAAACAGACACACAAGAATAATCACCATTGCAAAAAAGCCAGAACTCGAGTCTGGAACCTTCGACGCGAGGTGTGTTTCTTGTTCTAACTATATCTGTGTGTTTTCGTTAGATTCATGGTATTTCGTGAGTTGATATGAATGAAGTAAATAAATAATACAAGTGGGTGGAAGGGACTGGAGAATCGTAGCTACGGAACCATTGAGAATATATCCATCGCCTAGATAGAGAATCTCTATATCCCCTTGTGATAGAGAACTCATTAGAAGAATGAAAATACAGATTAAACAAACAAATTTGATGTGTATCCTTTTGTCAAAATGCCTAGAAAACAATATTACATACTTCTTCACTAATAGAAAAGAATTAAAAAATTGACCTTGGTGTGGTTCGAACCTAGACCTCACTGATGAAAGCTCAGTACGCTAACCAACACTCTATCAATAACACCATGTTTTCTTTTTTCCAGTCAGTCTGTTTCCTTCGTCAACACTTTAAGACGAAAATGCATGTTAATTTCTCTCATAATTGTTTCATTGTCTATTAATAGAAACCACGTATGTCAAAAATAGACACATTCTTTCTGTGAAAAATCCCATGTTTCGCACATCGTGCTTCTCCATTTACTGTTATTTGGACATTCACTTGGAAGTTAAAACTTAGCTCTGTGTGTTTGTTTTCACATGCATGTGTGTGAGAAGAGTGGTGTGCACGTGTGTTCGATGTTTTTCTGGGCATTATTTTCGTTCAAAGCATTAATATAATTGTAAAATATGGAATTTACTGTAATGCAAGGAGTGAAAATATAAACCCAGTCTGTCAGGTTCGTTCCCAAACAACATTAAATAATGGAACGTAATGTGGACCGAGTATTATTCCATGTCGAGAACACGAGACATTACGATCGACAATCTTCGTCTCATATTTCTCTTTGGCATCACTACTCAATTTACATATATGTATACCCGTGACTGGTATACAAGCCACAGAATAGCAATGCTGGTTGGGTTGTCTAGTCACAAGGCGCTAGGTGGTCAGACATGGATGGTTTGTTTCAGTGCTTCCTCAATAAGGTCGTTACAACCCAGCAGTGTCCGTGACTGTACATCTCCTGTGTGTGCCTAATCTTCAAATTATCATCTCTATGCTGGGAGGAACCAGGCAACGACGAAGTCTACTGTGTTTCAAAGGCAACAGATCCTGTTGCGATAGCACTGGCAGAGACGATTCCATGCAGGTAAAACAGTGACTGCAAAAAATGAGGCGAGGCCAGGCTGGCTCGGTAGTTCAGTGGTCAGAGCAATGGCACGGTATGCCGGAGACACATGTTTGAGTCCTGGTCGAACCTGCATTTTTTGCTGAAAATTTTAATGTAACTTGAAAACAGTTTTTATTTTTCAACATAATAGCCACCAACACTTATCCAATTCTTTATCAGTCCATCAAAACATGCTGCATAAAAGTCTGTCCCACCTCATGCTCAACATCTTCATTGCCCGCGAAATTTTTGCTGCCACTGTGTGTACACTCTTCGGAAATTCAACTGATCATGCATTATGCTGTAGGCTAAACCATGAGAACACCCTATTGCAGTTGCTATGCTGTCTATCGTCACTTATTAGTCAGTCTACCCAATGGCACAGTTGTAGCATTGTTGCCTTGTAATCAAGGGGCCCCAGGTTTGATAACCGGTGGAAGCTCATAGTGGTTCGATCCCACTTTAAACTGTAGATCCATTCCCAATTAGCCTTACTGTGCATAAAGTGGACTTAAAACACCAATTCAGTCAATCAATCAGTCACTCATCAGTCGGCTTGATTCATCTCCTCCATCCGTGCCATCTCCATGTACAGTTTTCGAGCATGGTTGTCATTTATAAACTCCCCATGCATGAGTCTGCTATTTAGCAACTGGTAAATTAATATCATAAAGCTGGATTGTGCTGCCACCTAATGACACCTTTAGAAACTACTCATTACTATTTTCAGCTATCCCTCGTTAGTTTGTGACCTACTTACTGACTTCCCATCATATATTTAAACTAGCGTATCATCATTAGCATACCTGAGGTTAATTTAAAGATTTCTACAATATTTTGAAAATATAGGTCTACTGTGAAACATGCATAAGGAAAAAAGATATTATTATTTTCTGTGAAAAGAAGCAGTATATAGAGACATGTGGTTCATAACCCACTTTAAACTGTAGGTCCAGTTCCAATTAGCCTATTTGTGCATAAAGTGGACTTCAAATCAAATCCAAATAGTTTGAGGAAGACTTAAAAGTGTTAGGAGTTGGAGAATGACAGGGAATGTTGGCTGAAGATTTTGAAGGATGCCAAGGTCCATAGCAGACTGTAGTTCCACAACAGAAGAAAAGTAATTTTGAAATATCATGTACTGTAACAAGAGATGTCAATATGCATGGTAGTCTTATTTCTATTAAATATTATGTGAAGTACTGTAGAAAGGGCCTAGAGCAGTGGTTCTCAACCTTTTTCAGTCTGGGACCCATCTTCAAGGATATTACACTTCATGGGACCCATAAGCTTGGGCGCAGGCAGAATTATTTGTTGGAGTGTGCACCCAGCCTATAATCATATATTTGCTACCATCGAGTGCTTTAAGAAGCCCTCTTTTTTGTTTGCTTAAACAATTTTCACATACTTGATTCTAGAAAAGTAAGTATGTAATTTTCATGTATGGCAACTGCATACACACACACATGGGGTCGGAAATATAAAGTGACACCTTAAGTCGACATGTATGTGACACACAGATAATTAAGAACTCATTGCTGTGACTAAAATGAAAATGACAGACATCCGATTCCCTTGAGTTAAACATCAGAGAGATGCCAGTAAAAAAGCAATGGTAGAGCACAAAAAACAGAAATGTAGAGTTTAGACCATGTACAACAGGGGTTGAATTTAAATTGTTAAAACATTATATCTTAGTAATTTCAATGTAATAAGTTTATAAGATACAGTAAATACATTTTTGAGCCCGACTTTGCAACCCACCAAATGCTCCCTCGGGATCCAGGAGTGGGTCGCACCCATAGACGCCAACCACATGGGGCTTGGGGGGGCTCGAGAACCCCATTGTTAACGATGTGGGGGCAGAGCCCTCCAAATAATTTTGCTTAAGAGGATCTAATGTATTATCTTGCATCTCTTGTAAAGTTTACTCTGAATTGTGCCACATGAACTTAACTTTAAATACACATTTGAAATGTTCTACACCATCAACTTTGGGGAGCTCAGACCACTAAACCATCAACTTTGGGAGGGCTATGACCAGAAACAGCAAAACACATGACTTATTACTATATACTAAGTATGTAATTATGAGTATTGTTAAAATTTTTACTAAAAGAGTTTCAAAAGACTATGTGCATGAACTAGGATAGTGGATGGGATGTTTGGGCTACAAATGGCTCTCACATGACATTCAGAACGAAATCACAGATATATTAGGGAGATCTGTTTTGTGCTCCGTGGTAGCAGATATTAAAAGTCGGGAATATTTTGCTATTATGGTTGACGAATCTTGTGACATATCCATCCGTTGACAATTAATATTCTACATTCGAACTGTGAATAAAGATTTTGATATTTTTGAGGAATTCATGGGCTTTTATGAAATTCTGAACACTGAGGCCAAAACTTAAAAAAGGGAGAGAGTGAGTCATTCATTAATTTATTTCAGTGATCAGAGACCCCCCGCCCCCAATAATTTTGACAAGTTGTTGCCCCTGGTCGCACCCCATAGGTTTCAAAAACGATTGCCTAGAGGAGTACACATAAGTCAGAACTGAAGGGAGCTAGCTGTTCATGGTGAAAATTGCGAGGCAAATGGTCTGATTGAGTCACTTTTGGCTAATTGCAAGGATGAAGGTGAAAGGATGAGTGGTGAACTTAATGAAGGACACTAACAAGGAGCACCCATGACCAGGCCGGGATTCGAACTCCAAGCCTCTAGCTTTGTAGCACACTGAGTTAACCATTCTGCCACAGAGGTCAAATGGGTTAAAGCAAAAACTAAAGGTACTTATGCCTACCACTCACCCTTGCTTTTATTTTCTCCTCTCCCATTTCTTGAAGTGACTCAAACTTCCCAGCTGCGAAACCATTTTGACTCCAGAAGAAGCTACTGAATTCTTTCCTGATCTCTGCATCATGCTTACTTCTTCCAGATGAAGTGCTGCCGATGGACTTCCTCTGCTGTGATTTTGTTCTTGGCTGTATGTTATTCTCACCGAGTGCACCTAACCAAAACTGATTCCAATTTGATTGCTACATTGTCCAACTGGAATAACACAGTTAAATAAATGTCATGAACCTACTTGATCCAGGGTGGATAAAAATCATATTTTTTTAAAGAAAATCTAAACCAATTTCATTAAAAAAAACAACTTAAAATTTATTGTATGTTTTCTTGGCACCATACATATAGATATATATTTTTGTTGTAGAAATACCTTTTCCCTGTAAAATATTTTAATAGTTTGGTTAAACAAATAAGAAATATATATATAAATATGCATTTTTATATTTGTGATACTGTATATATGAAACTAATCCGGTGCCCACCCAGCGTCGAATAACATGGATACCTGGGGCAAACCCTGGGGGGTAAAGGTGGTCAGGGGCATGATGCTGATCACATCACCCTGACTATCGACCGGATCAAGAAAGTGTGGGGCATTACCCCACACCCCCTATATGCCTTCATGGCGTGGTGCTATGCACAGGGGAGCACTTTACTTTATCTTTTTTTTTTACTACGGAAATGTTTGTTGAGCGTGTTAATAAAACGATAATAATTTCAGTAATCTGTAAATGGAAACAGTCACCTTACTAATAAAATAGTGACTTTTAAGTGTCAAAAATCAAAGTACTGTACATATTGGGTTGTAAACTGACAAATCTTGCTAGAAATTCATATTTCTTCATGGCAGTATTCCAAGCAATGAATTGAAGCTCCTCATCATACAGCAGTGTGCAAATTAATACAAACAAGATGCATACTTTTCGAGGTATAAATTATCTTAAAATACGTTGCAGTTTCAAGCTTTAGTTTTGCTTTTTTTTTTAATAACTGCACATTCTTTCATGATAATGCCCTGTGCTATGAACAAGGATCCATTTTTACTCAGTTCATTGTTGAAGACTCGAAGTGGAGTCTATTGTTGAAGTATTTTGTTATCGTCGACAGACCAAGAGTCAGTTGTGTTGAAAGTTATGTGCCATGCGGAAGGTAAGTTTTTTTGTGTGAGTGGTTCTCATTTCTGCTGCTACCCAAATGGATACAATGCCACAAAAATGGTCGAAAATTGTTACGTAATCACAGCATACTTCAATGACACAGACACAAGTTGCTACAGAATGTGGTGTCGGATTCGGTACGGTTAATTCAATTTTGAAACAATACCGAGACACTGAATCCATCGAGCCTCAAAGAAAGGGAAAATGTGGTCGCAAACGGAAGACTTTGTTGCAGGATGACCAAATTCTTATTAGAAAGAGCAAACAGAACCCCAGACTTACTGCTGTTGATATAACATGTGATTTATTGTCAAGTGGAGTGGACATCCATGTTACAACAGTGCATCACAGACTGCTTAAATCTGGAGGAAAAGCTTGTAGGCCATTGAAAAACAGTTTCTTCCAAAAAGAATGTGTAAAAAGCATGTAACGTGGGCAAAACGTCATCCGGACTGGACCGTGAGTGACTGGAAGAAAGTGCTTTTTTCGGACGAATGACATTTAGAAGTGCATGGTCACAAGGTTTCTTTCGTTCATAAAGAAAAATGTGAAAATCTTTCACCAGAACACATGCAACAAACTCCAAAACACCCCCCGAAAATAATGTTCTGAGGTTGTTTCACAACTGAAGGGCCTGGACCAATAGTTCCTGTTAAGGGGATGATGAACAGTGATAAAGATATTGACATACTGCAACGAAAAGTTATACCTAATCTCAAGAAATCTTTTCCTGCTGGTGATGGTGTTTTCCAACAGGACCTAGCAAAATGTCAACCATCTCGAAAAGTCAATGAGTTCTTTGATAATAACAATGTACAAGTACTTTCCTGGCCAGGAAACTCACCTGATTTAAATCCAATTGAAAATTTATGGTCTATCTGCAAAAGATGGATGTCAAAAGTGGATTGTTCAAACAAGGAGAAAATGCTTTCTGCCCTTGTTAACGTGTGGTACTTCAACAATAGACTTCGCTTCGAGTCTTCAACAATGAACTATTGAGTAAAAATGGATCGTTGTTCATAGCACAGGGCATTATCGAGAGAGAATGTGCAGTTATTTTAAAAAAAAAAGTTAAAGTAAAGCTTGAAACTGCAACATATTTTAAGATTATTGTATACCTGGAAAAGTATGCATCTTGTTCGTATTAATTTGCATGCTACTGTAGTAATCGGCAAAAGTGATCATATTTTCACACCCTAAAATATATTATAAGACTTGTAACATAAAATGAAATAAAAACAACATGTACTACAACTAATATAAAGTGAAAATTGCATATTTAAATCTAATTTGTAAAAAACTGAAGAAGTTCCTAACTGTGAATTTTACATATAACTGAAGCTTGCTTATGTGTATGAAATTTGATTTATATCTGGAGATGATAGGTTATTGATGATTAGACTTAAATTTGATTTTAGTATATTACTGGTATCAATTTGTATATATATCTTGAATTTGTTGGATGAAATACAGCGTGTCCCGCTTATACGCAGGCCCGTAGCCAGGCAGGGGCCAGGGGGTGCTGAGCCCCCTGGAACTACCATCAGCCCCCCCTGGTACTGAGGTCAGCCCCTTGACATTAGGCAAAACTAGTTTGTGTAATTTGTTTGCAGTGAAAAGTGAAAATGTAGACAGCAGATATTGTTTTGCTCACAACTTTGGTGAAGAATAAATTCAGGGAGCATGAACAGCAGCTAATACATTCGTTCATCTTATTTATAAGAAGTGTAAGTAGCGGTAAGTATTTAGGAGATTCTCTTCTATAGACTTTAGAAAGCTCCTTCACAGGGGAGCTTTTTTATCTGTACCTTCGTTGCCCCTGTTACGACCTCCTGTTTATACAGAAATCTGTGACTTTGATGTCATTATGCAAATTCCCTGGGTGACGTGTGGTCAGAACTCTGAGTCAGGGCCGGTGGAAGGGGGAGTCGAACCCTGCCAACGCCCAGAATGGCAAATTTTCAGGGCGGCAAAATTTGAAGAGAATAAAAAAAATAAACCTATTGAAAACTTGAAAGTTATAATATTATATTATATAACTTGGAAGTTAACACATTGGGGTCTCACGACGGTCATAGCCCACAGGGCACTTAAAGTCAATGTGGACGAACGATGGGCATAGCCCATCCTGCAGTATGCAATCGCTTTGCGGATTAACTATGGGCTATGTTCGTACTTCGTCTCACGTGCGTGTTCATTCAAGCCGCTCTGTTGAAATTCCGACCGCTAGGTGACTCATGTGCTATTTTTATCTTGCACCTGGGACTGTTTGTGTTCGGGTTGATGTACGTTGCATTGTTTAGAATGGCATCATTAGATCCAGACTGCATAGCGGAAATTTCGCCTCAGAGTTTGAAGTTAGCGATGATTTTGATGATGCAGATGAATTTGAAGATTTGGAAGGTAAGTTATATTCGTAATAATTAATTGTTGACAATATAAACAGTGTTGCAAACTCTAGTATTTTATGAATGAAGTGAGATGAAGTAATTTTTTTGGGTCTATTCATTTTGCCTCTTGCTTGATTCTCCTGCACTGATGTATTTTTAGTTTTTCCATTTATTATTTTGTATAATGTATGTCAAATGAAAATTTATTTTATTTATTTAGTTTATTTATTTATTTGTTTAATTTTTGCAGATGACGCAGAACCAACTGATACATCGTCTGGTCCTGTCCTGCAGCCACTTTTTCATACAAAAGCTAATTACCTGTAATTTGTAATTATTTTTGTAATTATTTTTTGTTATGTGCACATAAGAAGTATTCTTATGCAATATTCAAAAGATGTATTGATAGTTTATGTAGTTAATTATTGAATTAATTGAAGATTACGAACTTAAAATATCTCTATATTAACATATGTTACAATGTTGTACTTTTTTTCTTCTTCACAAAACATTGCTGAAAAAAATATTCGAAAATGTCTGAAAATGAAAATAAAATTTAACAAATTTTTGTTCATTGAAAAGAGGAAGTTTTGTAGATTTAAGAAATGTGTGGTAGATAAAAAGAAATTAAAAATATTTTTTCTATTATTTTTTTTAAAAACAACGAACCGCAGTCCGGAGGTAAAAATGCTGTATTCTGAGGCCAGACCCCAATGTGTTAATATATGCAAACCCACCATTTTGAAGGAACATATCAGTAGTCTCACTTTAAAACCACTGAGTGCCACAAGGTGAGAAAGCAGATTTGATGCCTTAACTCCGTTGATATATCAAGTGGGAGAGGTCTATGATTTGCTCCTTCGAATAAGTGGTGACAATAAAACTGTCCAAATGGTCGTACATGATGCTCAGTGTATTGCAAACCAGTTGTGTGGTTTTACATTCCTTTGCTTACTAGTTATCTGGTATGACTTTTTACTCCACATAATGTAATGAGCAAATGTATTCAAAACATTAATCTACTATGTGTTAGATGCTCTTAGATGATTTCTTGCAACATATCAGCACTTTGAAAAAAGCAGGAGTGATGGAAAATTTCAAAGTTTCTTAGACGCCACTTGGCAGCCTGGCAGGGCCTCCCTACCTCCACTCGTGGAGGCGTAGTGGGAGGAAGCGACCAGTGAGTCCTGGTTGATGAGAAAGAATTGGCATCGAATTTAGATATAGATGATCCAAAGATAGGCAACACTGTACAGGGGCGAAATAGAAAAAAGAAGCAGTTTCAGTATGATGAATCTGTTGAAGATCCACAAAAATGGTACAAGGTTAATTTTTATTACCAGGTCCTAGACGATTACTTTAGCTCTAAGAGAAAGATTTGAGCAGCTTAAACATCATTGTGAATTTTCAATTTCTATTATGATATTATACGGCGTACGCTTTTAGAAGGAACATGAGTTCAGCCAATACGCAGCCAGTGCTCTCGCGCTGTTGCCAAACCAACTGCTAGCAGAAGAGAAACACAAAGAATTCGTTGTCCAATATTCAACTTTTTTATATATAATGCATGCACGTGATATATGAGTAGGCTACAATGAAATATATAGTAAAGAGTTCTACACAGGATTGTATCATATCATAGCACTGCGGCATATAAGAGAAACTCGTACCTGAAAGAAGTTTGAAGGTCTTTTATTTATTGTAGAGGAACTGCAAGGCCATCATGTTCGCTCTCGTTTCTGATTTCTGGCATGTTTCCCCAGGAGATCTGAAATAGGGGTTCACCGATTTCTGTGGTAGATACTTTAACCTGTTTTATAATACAAAACACAGTATGCACCATACACCACACGTTTTAGCCGTAAGTTCTCGACTATCAGAAAACACTGTTTCAGCATGCACTTCTTCCAACGCCAATTCCTTGAAGTAAGAATACATTTCAAAACAGTGGTGGCGATTAGGGGGGGCGAGTGGGGCAGTTGTCCCCCCAGTTCTCGCCACTTTGGTGCCCGCACTAAACCTTATCTACAAAGGGAAATATATTTTCTTTGCCCCCCAATTCTGGCACTTTGCTCCTCTTCCCCTGGGTTTTGGAACCCAATCGCCGCCAGTGCTTCAAAAATAAGATTTCTGTCTTGTGAACATAATATTTTACCCTTGCTGCCTGTACTACTAATACCAGGTTTCGAGAGCGACAGTAATAATTTGATTTGTTTTGCTTTATTTTAATTCGCTTTTCTGTCACTTTTGGCTAATTGCAAAGATTGGAATGAGTGATGATGTAATGAAATTGATGAATGGACATTCGTAAACATCTATGTCCAGGCCGGGATTCGAATCAGAGATCCCTAGCATCGTAGCGCGATATGCTAACCACTCCACCATGGGGTCGGCGCGACAATATTAAATAACACTCACGGAACACATGCTCTTGCACAACTATCGAAGATAAGGGCTGTATTGCACAGCGTGCTAGGACGCCAGGGGTCCCGGGTTCGAATACCGGCTCGGGAATAGGTGTTTGTAAGTATCTCTTCATCAATTTTATCATATCATCACCCATCCTCATCTTCGCGATTAGTCATAAGTGGCAGAAAAGCGAAGTAAAATAAATCAAATCAATCAATAAGGGCTGTATTGAATCCTCTCACAACTGTTCTTCGTGGCCTATGAGTAAAATTATCTTACACCGTCCTTGTTACGAAAACGTTGAACTGAAAGTGACTCATTCGCAATGTTCATGAAAGAGCCCACGACAATGAAGGGCCATTGTATATATTCAGCCGAATTTGACACAACTCAGCCGGATCAACACGGTGGCAACGTAAAAAGCAGATGGAACACGGAAGGAAAACGAAAGGGTCATTGTGTGTGTGTAGAGAGACGTTTTTTCCCCCGTGTTTCTTCAACAAACGATAACTCCGGCTGTAGGCGACGGAAATTCATGGGACTTGGACAGACAGATTCAAAATGTCGTGCCCCATCCTATGATGAACCTTAAAGTGGCGAGTTTTATCAAAACTTCTTGCGCGCAAGAAAAATACAGAACACGGTGTCTAACTTGCATGCCGCAGTTTCCTAACTGTACAACGTTGCACTCCTCCTATTGACTGGTCGCCAATGACACGCTCTCCGTAGCTCCGCCCGATATCGCTTCTAAAACCGTGTGTCGTATAGTAAGGATAAAGACATGCCATCTGATCTTTTGCGTGAAAAGTGTAGAAAACTCCCAGAATGTTCACACATGAAGGCTACTGAATTAAAAGATGAACTAAAAGTGTTTTTGGCTATAATAAAACAATTACACCAAAGGAGACCTTAAACTGATAAAGGGTCATGAATGATTTTGCACCTAATGTGAATATTGCACTTCGAATTTTATTACGAGTAACTTTGTCGGTAACCGTGACAAGTGGCGAACAAAGTTTTCCTTTGGAAATTAAGGCTAATGAAAATACAATCTTTGGTCATTCATGTCTGAAACACGCTTGTTTCCATTTTATGCAAGATAGCATTTTACGAAAAATAATATTACATGCAAAGTTAAAGTTTCCTGTGCATATAGCACCATGCCATCAAGGCACATTTAGAGGATGTGGGGGTTGGGTCACACACATTCTCGATCTCGGTCATTTTGGAGGTGATGCGATCAGCACCACTCTCCACCTGCTTTTACCTCAGAGGGTGGCCCCCAGGTACCTATTAATTTGAGGTTGGGTGAACCCCAGAGCCGCTTTATGTGGGCACAATGCAGGAAAGAATTCAGACCTCAGATCACCCACTCGGTGATGTCTTCAGCCAAAGATCCATGAATCTTCAGGTGTTCCTGTCCTTTGGTATGGTGGCTGTACCATCCAACAGCTCCCCCTATTACGTACTCCCCCCCCTCCATCTCTTCATTGCTATGGGAAAATAATTTTATATCTTGTGAATTAACAATTGAAACGCTCACATTACTAATGAAAAGGAATAATGATTAACAGACTATCAGCCAATTAAATAAAAAATACAGACATATATACCCAAACAAAACCTTTAGAAAGCTTAGTATATGCATCGGGAAAGGGGAGGAGTTTGAGCTCTGTCGACTCCATTCCCCTGGAAATCGTTTATCTCAAGTTGCCAAACATCAGAGTGATTGTTTTTATTGTTAATTATGAAAATAAAGTTCAGTTAGTTATTAATTGAACAGAATAACAAAGGAAAAAATATTATATTGAAAAAATGGAGTGTGAAATACATACCGAACCAATTTAAAGCAAAGAATAAATGGTTTCAAAATTTAAAAAGTCAGTTTTATGTGAAAGGTCACATATCGTAAACACTATGGTTAATCGTTTCCAAGAAAATAAACAATTTTAGTCGCATTTTTCTCACAGATACAGCATGTCCAATATTAATTGTCATATTAAACAAATGTACACCGGCCCCCATGGTGGAGTAGTTAGCACATCCCGCTATGACTCCAGGAGTCCTGGGTTCGAATCCCAGGCATGGATGTTTGTGAGTGTTCATTCATTAATTTCATCACATCATCACTCATCCCCATCTTCGCAAATGAGCAAAAAGTGGCACAAAAAGCGAAGTAAAATAAAACAATTCAATCAATCAATCAATAAACAAATGTATTATAATTGGCATTGCATTCAGTTGTAATGGGGACTGTTTGTAGTTACTGATACCTTTGGCGCTTCAAGGGCCAAAGTTAAGATACTAAATTCTTCATTTCATCTGGGATAGTAAGGAGCTTCTCTTGGAAATTTCTATCGATACTGATTCAGGGCATGTAACTCCTATTTCTCAACTTTTTAACTATCAATTACCAGCCAGAAAGTGATTACAGATTTGGATTCTCTTTCAGAATGTGTTCCTCTCAGTATAAATATGTATGGGATAGCAAAGGCGAATTTTAATATTTTCTGAATTTCCAAGTGTCTTTTCTCCTACTGCAAAATTTATGAATCCCACATTGAAAATAACTTTTAACTGTTCCTAAAACTAAATATTTTGTGTAAAATTACAGTTGCTTTTGCTAATATACTTGCCTTTCTCCATTAAGGTAATATGTGCCAGTAGTTAACGCCACAGATATTACATTTCTGGAAGGTCTGAGCTCCGATATTGTTATAAGTCTGCTGCCTTTTGGGATATGAGTGACTTTGGTATATCCTATAAAGTATACTTGAAGTTAATAATAAAGAAAGCTAACATATTACGTGAAGGACATTTAGATATCAATATCATGAAATATATCTCCGGGTGGGGACTACTTTGGGAGGTCCCTGGACTAAGGATAAGATCTACGTTAGGAATAAGGATATTAAATTAGGCACCTGGAATGTTCTGAGCCTTTACCGGCCTGGGGCATTTCAGTGTACAGTTAATGAGATAGTTAGGTATAAATTAGATGTAGTAGCTGTCCAGGAAGTTAGGTGGCCAGGAGAAGGGAATTATAAAACTAAAAATTATACTTTTTTCTATGGTGGTACTGAAAATCATAATTTTGGAACAGGCTTTTTCATAAATAATAGAATTATCTCGGCTCTTAAAACAGTAGAATTTATTAATGATAGGATATCATATGCAGTTTTACAGGGTAGGTGGTGTAAAATTATTTTAATAAACATACATGCACCAAAGGAAGATAAAGATGATAATACTAAAGATGATTTTTATACAGAGTTAGAACAGGTCTTTGATAAATTTTCTCAGTATGATATGAAAATTCTGTTAGTTGACTGTAATGCACAGATTGGCAAAGAAGAGACATTTAAACCCACGATTGGTAAAGAAAGTCTTCATGAATTAAGTAATGATAATGGTATAAGATTGATTACTTTTGCAACCTCAAAGAATTTAATTGTGAAAAGTACCACTTTTAAACATAAAGATATCCATAAATATACCTGGTCTTCTCCAGATGGTAAAACTCATAATCAGATAGATCATATTCTCATTGATAAGAGAAGGCATACTAGTATAATTGATGTTCGTACACATAGAGGTGCTGACTGTGCCAGTGACCATTATTTAGTAATTGCTAAATTAAGAGAAAGACTCTCAGTGATAAATCATAAGCAACAAAATCTAAAAGTTCTAAAATTTGATACAGGAAAGTTTACTGATGAAAGAATTAAGAAAGATTACCAAATTAAACTGTCAAATAGATTTGATGTTTTGCAGGATTTAAATGATGATGAAAATATAAATGAAACAGACGTAAATAAGAATTGGGAGCACATACGTAATGCAATAGAATCAGCAGCTAAAGAAAGTATAGGATACCATAAACCAAGAAAAAGTAAGCCATGGTTTGATAATGAATGTCATAATCTAATAGAAATAAGAAATCAGGCTAGACTTAGGTGGTTAAATAACTCTAATGATACAAATCTAAACAATTATAATAGAATAAAGCGAGAAGTTAACTGCACGTTTAGAAGTAAAAAAAGAGATTACTTGAAAAGCAAAATTAACGAAATTGAAACAAACAGCAAAAATAAAAATATCAGAGATCTATATAAAGGTGTAAATGAGTTTAGAAAGGGGTGGCAACCTAAAGTAAACTTGATAAAAGATAAAGACGGTGATTTTCTAGCTGACCCAAGCGATATTCTAAATAGATGCAAGAACTACTTTAATGACCTTTTAAATGTCCATGTAGGAGATAAATCAGAAGTAAATGAAGTCCACACAGCAGAACCTTTAGTTCCAGAACCTAACTTGACTGAAGTTAAAGATGCTATTAAAAGGCTAAAGAATAACAAAGCACCTGGCATTGATTTAATACCAGCTGAGTTAATTAAATATGGTGGAAATTCATTAATATGTCAAATTCATAAATTAATTTCTTTAATATGGAATAAAGAAGAAATCCCTCAACAGTGGAAAGAATCCATAATTGTTCCTGTGTTTAAAAAAGGTGATAAAATGAACTGCAATAATTACCGTGGAATTTCTCTACTCTCAACAACATACAAAATATTGTCTAACATTCTTTTAACAAGCATTATCTCCATTGCTCTTTAATTTTGCCTTAGAATATGCTGTTAGGAAGGTAAAAGAAACTAAAGAAGGACTAAAATTAAATGGTGTGACTCAGTTGTTAGCATATGCAGATGATGTAGACTTACTAGAGGATGATGTTCATACAATTAAGAATAATGCTAAAATATTTTTCAAAACTGCTAAAGAGATAGGTTTGGAAGTTAACAAAGAGAAAACTAAATATATGCTTACAGGCCGAAACCAAGTGTTAGGTAATAATCAAAATGTTATTATTGATAACAACTCGTTTGAACCAGTTTCCAAATTAATATACTTAGGAGTAATATTAACAAATGAAAATGATATTAAAGAGTAAATAAAAAGTAGGCTTAATTCAGGAAATGCATGTTACTTCTCTCTTCATAAACTTTTGTCTTCTTGTTTAATATCTAAGAAACTAAAAGTTAAAATATACAAAACAGTAATTTTGCCTGTAGTATTATATGGATGTGAAACTTGGTCTCTTACATTGAAAGAGGAACATAAATTGAGAGTATTTGAAAATAAGTTCCTTAGGAAAATCTTTGGACCTAAAAGGGATGAGGAAATAGGTGAGTGGAGAAGGTTACATAATTTAGAACTACATAATTTGTATTCATGTCCAGATATTATTAGAATAATTAAATCAAGAAGACTTAGGTGGGCAGGTCATGTGGCACGAATGGGAGAGGAAAGAGGAGTTTACAGGATTCTTGTTGGGAAACCTGATGGTAAGAGACCTGTAGGAAGGCCAAGACAAAGATGGAGGGACAACGTTGAGATGGACCTAAGGGAAATCGGTAGAGATGGAAAAGAGTATATAGAACTTGCTCAAGATAGGGAAAGATGGAAGGCCTTTGTTGCTGCAGCCATGAACCTTCAGGTTTGAGAAGGCTAGGGAGTTAGTTAGTTAGTTATATCATGAAATAAATTTGTCGCATGCTTGATTGATTGATTGATTTGTTGTTTTAAATCCACTTTATGCACACTAAGGCTAATCGGGACTGAACCTACAGTTTAAAGTGCGATCCGAACCACTTATCCCTCTGCCGGGTATCGAACCTGGGACCCCTTGATTACAAGGTGACGATGCTACTACTGCGCCATTGGAGAGGCCAAATTTGTGACATGCTATCCATGATGTTTGAAGTCATTTCACATTGACGTTCTCCTCCATTTTGAATATTTTCAAAATTGCTGGTTGGCTGAGGTCCATGAGCAAACATCTCACAATCTCACAACCAAAGGGTCCAGGTTTGAGCACGTCTTTTTGAGTGCCCTTTCATCTTCATTGTTATCATTAGCAAAAAGTAACGGAAAAGCAACAATATAACTACAACAATATACAGGGTAGCCCAAACAAAACTATACCCAAATGTTATTACCATCTTTGTGTTTGGGCCACTCTGCATATTTACAAAATTGTTTGTAGTCTATAGAGTAACTAGGGAAAATAAATTGGTGATACTGTGTATTCCAAAATAATGTGTTCACTCTTTGAACTTTAATAACAGAGAAACTATTAAAGATGACTTGACTGGACTTTTTTAGATTTGAAGCTGCAATGTCTATGTGAGCATGTGTGAGAGCATACAGGCCTTCTTTTAATCCCATCACAGCCTGCCAAGCGGTAGTCATTTGTGGAATAAAATGGCAGAGGTGAGAAAATTTTGTTTCAAGAAACGTAAGAAGAGTTGAATATCCATCCAGATCTCCTGATTTAACACACTTAAATTCCTACTTGTGGGGAACTGTGATAAATGCTGTGTACACCACAAAGCCAGACACACTGAGTGACCTGGGACATGCAGTTGAGACTTATGCTTCCCACCTCGTGGATACCATATAGGCTGTTTTCAAATCTGTTCAGCATTGCAAATATCGTATTGTTGCCAATGGTGGTCGTTTTGAACATTTACAACTTTTAGGTATGCGACATAAAAAAATTATACTTGCTGTTATTAATGTTCAAAGAGTGTAGACACTATTTTGGGATACTGTATCATTGGATAATTATATGAAGCACTGTAAAAAGCCTAAGGTGATATCTACATTACACTTAAAGAATGATCCTTATTTTGAATACATATCATTTTTAATCTCACATATGTCCTTAAACAATTGATGCAATTGATCTGTGTGTGTTATTTGTACTATTTTAATAAGTTGTTCACTTCAAAAAAGTGAAGTAAAATAAACCAAACCAATGAAAATAAAATCACACTATCTCCAATGCGCAATTAGCAGAACATGCTGAAGGTTAAAATAAAGAATTATGCAAGGTTCTAAATTGGCGTTTCTTGGTTCGACGTTCATTATATTTAATTTACAAAACACTAAGAGTTTGAAAGTGACAATTTTTAGTCATATCCAATAAAATTCTCGACTTTGGTTTATTTTTCATTGAATTTTGACACTGTTGTGAATTTGCATTCTTTCCAATAAAATAATATTACCAAGGACACCCGCAGGATTTTTCCCAGGAGGCCAGAATCATAGAAATGTATTATTATTATTATTATTATTATTATTGCTATTATTTTCGTCGATGTTACTACTACTACTTTACAAATCATAAAATTCAAATTGAATTGAAAATACTTTGGCGTTGTATACAAGTTCAGACTCGAATCTAGAGAGAATCTCGATAGAAACTGGATTCACCTTGCTTCCTTTTAATAGTCATCAATCACTCTTTTGATGAGCAGTTTTTGTTAATTTGTACTTTTTCACAATGCACAGATATCAGAGTCAGAGACCACTTAATCTACTGTCCCTCATGGTACGTACCTCTGATCCATGTTTGTAATTTCGAAAAAAGGTAGTCTTATTATTTTAGGGAGCTACTTGGGGACAAAAAGACCATATCTACCCCTGACAGACGTCCTTGATGCCTGTGAAGTGGAGTGATTATTTCAAGATCTAGATGTCTCATTTTTATTTCGTATGACTGTACATCTTCGGGACACTACAATTCGGAAGTAATAATTTGGCATTGTTGACAAATAAAGCCGTATCTTAGTAACTGCATTCACATACTTATCAATTACTGATTGCGTGAGTACCTGTAAGACCATAGAACTTGGTAAAATAAAATTCTCACTGTGCCAATTAAGCATTCTGCTTTTTTAGGGTGGGGGAGAGGGAATGCCCACTCTTTGGCATATTTGTATTTTCATTTTGGAAACTGTTTCTTTTTGGGGTACTTGAATTTGAATTTATGTTTCAAGTCCACTTTATGTGCAATGTACCTCCATTTTTTGATTATGTAAATTTGCATAATATATTACCAGTCAGTAACTTAAACAATTCCTTGCAATTCAAAGGACTTTCTAACATTGGTTCTGACCTAGGTCATGAAATCCTATGATAATATTTACACGTAATTTAGAAACAGTACCCACTTTAAACTGTAGGTTCAGTCCCGATTAACCTATCTGTTCATAAACTGGGCATTAAACAACAATCCAATCAACTAGTAACATCGAAAACTTGACCAACTTTCTATTGCCAAGTTCAAATTTAACGTTTATCTAACTTAACTACGTGTTTCTTGTGAGGACTTTAATACATGTAAAATATCACCACTATGGCATGAAAACCTAAGTGGAAAACAGTCTGATGTTGTCTCGGTCGGTAGGTCAGTTGCAGAATAGCGTCCTTCTTTAATCCACAAGGCTGCATACTTTTTGGTAGGGAAATCTTTGATGGCTGGACCGATAATGGACACGAATGATTTTTCAATTGTGATTATTTCATAGTTAAGAAATGTTATATTATATGGTTTCAATCTCACTCATTGAGGGACATAAAAGCATCCTAGGCAGTGATAAAACTAATTTTCTTTTATAGGAGGAAATCCCCTATACCAGCCCCTCCCCGTTAATTCGCACACTGATTATTCCACTCGAGTTATATGCTTGACCTAATAAGTGCACTTTTGTAGTCGAGTGGATATAGTTGTCGAATGCGTGTGTTGCCCTTATGCGCTAGGTACTTTTAGGTGTTTTTGGGTCATAGACCTTCCTCAGCAAGTATGTAGAAATAGGGTGGCCTCGAGCCTAGCAACCCAAGAAACGCTAGAGTCGAGTTGATAATGTTGTCCTATGTGCTTGTTGTGCTTGTACGTAGGGTAGGTAGTTGGTTCTCCGACACAAGGCAGTATAAGGTACAAGCGGCCTTGCGTCTCTCTCCAACTGTAAACAAGAGATGCCCCCACAGATGGTAGAGACATTGACGGCGTTGAGGGGGCTTTCCACCAACATCTACTTGTACCAGTTTCTAGTTCTCTTTATTTACAGATGCCAGTGAAAATGAAGCCAGTCTCTCATCAAAGTAACAAATAAAATGGATGGCGTTCTACAAATTTGTTGTAAGGGAAGATATGAATGACAGAGGAGGTGAAGGAACTTATTTTAGATTGTATAAAAAATGTAGAGATAGGAAAGATATAACAAGGAGAGAGAGAGAGAGAGAGAGATAGGGAGAGAGAGCAAGTGAGTGAGTGAGTGAGTGTGAGTTTGTGTGTGTGTGTGCATGAGTGTGTGTGTGAGTGTGTGTGTGTGTGTGTGTCTATATATATATATATATATATATATATATATATATATATATATATATATATATATATATATATATATATATATATATATATATTTGGGAATTAGTTAACTGAATGATGAGAAAAAGAAACAGAAATAATACACTCTGAAGTTCCATATCGTTTCCCCAAAAAGAAGCAGCACACAGGAAGAGGAAGAATCATACATAATAATAGAGGGGCAGAAAGATATAACAAGAGAAATTGAGAGAGAGAGATGATAGGTAACTTGGGGAGAAAATATTGTTCCCCTCTTCTTCTTTATCATCCTCTTTCTCCTTTGCTGTTTCCTATCGATCTTCTCTTTCTTTCGATATCGCAATCTAGACACACACATGCCCTCACGTCAGTGGCATATGCCGAGAATAAGACCTACTTCTCTTTCCCTGCAATGTGAGGAGCAAGGCCACGCATAACGACAGAGAGGGGGGCAAATTGAGTGGGCAGAGTGAAGCAGTACAAGCTGCTGGGTAAGCTGGTAGTCTTGCCGTCGCTTTCCCATCTCCATGAAATGCCATTTCTTCTCACTTGTTCATTGGTGGAATTGCCTGGCATCAGTACTTGCTCAGAGACTTGTTTTCCTTTGCTTGCCCGAGATATACTCGGAACATCATATGCGCTGTATCATCATTAGAGTGAGGAACTTTCGGCTACGAAGGAAACATGTTTAGTCGAGTTGTAGTCGATGGTATATGCTATATGACCTTTATGTAACCTTACTCATTAGGCTATACTTTCTGCTACAATTTGTTTCACTTTTACTTTTGTATCATACACGTATCATCACTCGTATATTTATTTATGTAATTTGACCTTTAGTGCAGTGAGCTTATTAAGATCAAATACTTCCTGTTTCCCCTGATCCGTTTGATGATTTGGTTTATTTTACTTCGCATTTCTGGATACTTTTGGCTAATCACGAAAATGAGAATGAGTGATGCTGTGATGAAATTGATGAAGAGAAACTCGTGAAGTACACACATGCCTAGGTCAGAATTCGAAGCCAGGACCCCTGGTGTGGCTGTGGCTTCCACTTAAAAATGGAGGCCAGCTCCCCTCAATGTACAGGAAGGCTCCCCTGATATGTTAAGAAGGGGCAGGAGGGTTGGTATGAATACACGATGCCATCGTATGACCGCATCTGCGACAAAGGTGAACAGCTTCCAAGTTTTGGGAACGAAGGGGAGTTTTATTGTTTCAGCCGGGGAGTGGAATGTATGCTATAGGCACTATGATTGAATATTGTCCATCTTTTCTTGGGTGATATAAATATCTGTATCATCAAAGGTAGTATGGAGTGTGTAGTAAGGGATGATTTTAGTAACAGCCAATTAACACTTCCAGCGATATTTTAAAAGATATAGAAAAAATGTACTATTTGTGTGATATTTCTAAACTTTATGTAACTTAATGACCCCCTCCCCCACACATAATGTTTCACACTGTTAAACTTTTGAAAAACGGACTTGATTTACAAAGCCCCCTGATAACCTGTGAGCCCCCCCTGGAGATCAATTCTGGCTACCTGCTTCTGCTTGTACATATAATAAAATAAAAAATCACAACTATTTTACTTACCAATATTTTTTGTTCAAACTTTGTACAAACATGTAACAACTCAGAAATTTTTTGCGCACTTCCACATGTGAACCATTAGTGGCATGGCAAATGTCAAACGGGTTGTCAGCCTCAAGCCACATGTTTTGAAGCATGTGCGTTTTGCAAATCTCTAACCGGTGTATAGTAAACTTTGTCCTTAACATACCCCCACAAAAAAAATTACACACAGTGAGGTCTGGTGACCGTGGGGGCCATTGAATAAAATTCGAACCTCTTCCTATCCATTTTGCATTGAAATTCTCATCCAGGAAGTCTCTAATGAGATTTGAGAAATGACATGGTGCTGCATCTTGTTGCAGGATGGAAGTTTGGGTACGATGAAAAGCTGTAACATGTCAAGTTAATTGTTGGAATTCACTGTTCCCTCGGCAAAGAAGAAGGGACCGATGATTTTGGTGTTCATCACATGTTCAATTTTGAAGAACCTTGTTCTCTCACATGAACCTAGTGAGGATTTTCTGAACCCCATATCCTACAACTGTGTCGGTTAACATGACAGCTACCATGGAAGGTGGCCTCATCAGAAAAGCAAGTACTGTAAAAGAATAAATCATCCTGATCAATTTTCCTAAGCATTTCGTTAGCAAAATTAAACCCTGACAGTCTTGTCACCAGGTTTTATGCATTGATGAAGTTGAATTTTGTATGCATGAAGGTGCAGTCTCTTGTGGAGTACCCTGTGTATCATAGATTTAGGAATTTGCAGTTGCCTGATAGCTTGGCGTATGGATTTCCTCGAACTCTGGCTAAATGACGCACGAACATGCTTCACATTCTCATCAGACACTTTCCTTTTTGAATGCTTACCTCTTATCGGCATCAAGCCCAGTCAACACACTAACGTTGCCACAACGTTGTATGTATGTTGTATTTATGATGAATGTTGTATGTAGGGGAACAACGTTGTGATAACGTTGCATCAACGTTACAAAAAAAACATTCCACTGAATATGCTTTAGTTTGGATGGTCATCACCATGAGCGCCACAAGCGTCAGATTGGAATGTTTTGTTTAATATGAATTTGTATGTGCACTGACCACCAAACCTTATATTTCCTACAGCATACACTAGGTGGCAGTGCGACTCAAATGCAAAACAAACATTTGTTTTAGTAACACAAATAACGATAACTTCGATTGTAATTAGTGAAAAAATGTGTTTTATTATCCTTCAAAAGATGTGTGAATATTGAAGTTGTAAGGAAGCTCAGAAAATGAAATGTGGTGAATACAAGTGAAACTCCCATGATAAATATTTCTATCCCAGACTATGTAATCAGGAACTAAGTACTGCAAAAAGAAACTGATAACCAGGTGTAGTTAGAGATTTGTTAATTCATCAAACTCTCCAGACTAACAATTGCCTATTTTGGTGGAAGGAAAAGTTTTTATAATATGTAAAGAGAAACTGACGTTACAAACATGAGTTTTTCCTGTTACGCATATGTGTTATATACAAAAATGCCTTGGCAAGATTGCTAATAGCTTACCATGCAAAGTAACCATATTTTAAATATGCATTGTTGTTATATTCGTAAATTACACAGGCAGCAAGGTAATGTTGCAAAAAAGTTGTGGCAACGTTAACCCCTTACATACCTAACGTTGCTACATAATGTTCAGTATATGTTGCCACAACGTTGTCAACCTACGTTGCAGCAAAGTTGAAATAAATGCCCCTTAAACGTTGACACAATGTTTTCACAACATTGTATCAACATACATTCAACATTAAAACAACGTTAGGTATGTAAGGGGCTAACGTTGCCACAACGTTGTGGTAACATTACCTTGTTGACTGGGAAAAACCAGTTTCGCGTAACTGGCTTTTCCCATTTCTTTATTGCAATGTATGATGGAACTTCTTCTTTACCACCCAAACCATAAGGTGCATGAAATCGTCTCTGCACAAGTGTCACAGACTTCATTTCAGACAACGTCAAAACACAAAACACCTTTTCTTGTTGCGACCTCATGACAAATGGCTACTGAGAAACTGGTAATATCAGTTTTCCAGACATTGTGGCTACTGTGCATGCACAACTACCACTGAATGTGTTGCTAAAAAAATGTCTGAGTCATTCATTAAAATGAAACAACAATCCCATCATTCTGACAGTTTATTTGGAAGTTATGATTTTTTCTTTTATTATAGGTATAAGCGGGACACGCTGTATATAGTTATTTTAAATATGGTGATGTTATTTAATCAATTCATTCCCACACTTTTGATGGAGTCTAGCCCCTGCTGTTGCTTTCATGTTTAACCAAGGCATTTTAAATCAAAACATCTTGGCTTTGGTCATACATGCAGTGGCACCCTCATGTTAGAAAATCTGTTCCAGAGAAAGTTATTAATCTCAATAATAAAGTCATCGCGAATTGCTGTTACATGCAACTCGTGGTGGCATCTTAAGGGTAAATTTCCAGTAAGTACAGAATTCGATCATTCAGTTACAGTGCCGCTACATATTATGACCACCCTAGTGTAGATATCTCTCCTTTTGAACACTTTTTCGACTCGGGAATTTTCGCTCGATTTCAAATAATCATGTATTTCATGTGATTCCATTACTATGAGCGAAAACTCAAAATCTAATTTTCCATCTCCACAGGAAGTGACACCAGACAGAACGTCACCCTGCGAAGCATGGTTCCGGCCCCACTTAGGTAAGTTCTGGAGAAACGCTTTCCATAATGTATAGCTTTTCTTGTAGTCTCCTTAAGGCATGTAACAATCAACTGGATGATATTCAAGTTGTCATCACGTAGTGGACTCAGGGAAGAAATTGGGCAAACAGATTATCACGTGAAAAGGAAAGCATATGAGAAGCCTTCTCACAGCAGGAACAATTTAGTGGTTTCTGTAGGTGTTCGGAAAAGTTAAACAGTATGAATTCTTCATATGATAGTGATAATTGGACCTTGAATCAATATGCACTCTTCAAACCACCATATTTGTCCACCCTGAAAAAAAATCAATGGCTTGAATTCGTAAATTTGCCAGCATAGCACTTCAGAGCCAACTTTGCAACAGTTCTTCTTTCTAAATGAAAATACTATTGTGATTTTTTTAAAATTCTTTCACATTCCATGAAGTTAGAAACCCTAAACCAGTAATACAATACAAAATTAAACAAAAAAAGATTGTAAGTAGAAATGTTAATTTTGAAACTTTTACAGGATTCTTTGTTCTGAAATTGAAAATAGGAAATTTATGTTTATTTTGAAACACTGAACTAGTCCTCCTCCACCTGGAGAGAATTGCCGTCACATTTGAATGCAAAGAGGCACATTTCTCATGATTGTAGGCGATATTTCAGTAAAGATAGCTTGCATAATACTGGATAATTCTGCAAAGTGTCTCTTTTCCTTGATCCATCTTGAAAGATGGTTCGGAATTCTGCCCCGAGGTTGTTTCAACTGAGATCAACATGTTTTACAGAGTTTATAATTAGGAATCTCCTGGAGCAGTTGGTTAGATGACCACACTTTTATACTTTTTTCATCAAGAACGAAATATCATAGGTTGAAATACCACCCTCTCCTGATTTCTTTTCCTTGTTATATACCGAGTACGAATTGTTGTAATAATGTAATATAAGATTTCATGAAATTGCTGCAAATATTTGTGCGATGCATACTTCAAGCAATGCTTCTGCTCATCTTCTTAACTTTCCCGTGATTGGCAGGATTTTAAGCTAGTCCTTTCTTTTCATTCAGCTGTTAACACACATTAAGAATTTACATGTCATTAATATCTGTTCTTAAACAGGATGTTGTAATCAAGAGGTACCAGTCTCTTGTACTTGGTGGAGGCACATTGCATATTGGTTCAGATTTCAGTTTAAACTGTTGGTCCAGTCCCGATCAGTCTATCTGTGCATAGAGTAAATTTAAAACAACAATATACGAATAGGATGTTCTTTGCTCTCTTCAGTGTATAATATACATCGGATTTTCCATGATACAACCATAAATGTTATGCTATATTCATCGTTTGAAACTACCCACCTCAGAATTTACATCACATGTTTCTTTTCATTCCACGTTGCATCTTGCTTACTATGATTAAAATGTCTTTCGGAAATGGTGGACATAAATTTCATAAATACCAATGGAAATTTCCCATAAATGTAGATAAGCATTCTTGTTCATGGCCATTTAAATTCCAAAAAGTTTCTGCAAAGAAGGTGGTTAGAACCCATGACCTATTCCGCAAGTGAACACGATCCCACAGCACACCAATACTGTTCACATTATTTTAAGTACTCCGTTTGAGGGATGATGACACACATTTCTGTTGAGGTGTATTGTAGTGTGAAGTGGAAAATCGTTGGAGGGAGTTGTTTTCTTGAGCTGGGGAATGCTCGTATGATTAAACATGACCACTGAATATGTTGGTGGTAAGGTACGTAAATTGTTCCTTGCTGAGGGATTGTATCATCTCATATCTCCACTTTATAATAAAGAAAAATCAGGTTCATATTTCAAAAATGATTTGAAGAACAATGTCCTTTGCCACCATGAAAATAGTTTTTTCATAGGTTGTAGTTCGTTAGCATATACTTGTAAGATTTTCCATTGTTTTAATTTCACACCTATTTTGTGTTTCACAAGTTGAATATTACTTTCCTCTCTCTCTCTTTCTTCAGTCTATGAAAAAGGATAAACTTCCTTGGCAATCGAGGTCTGTTCAACTGCCTCCATGATTACTTGTTCAAAAACACGGTACAGGTATTTACACACCATTTACAAAATGTGACAAAACACCAATAGAAATGTTCATCGTTCTTTCCTTTTAGAGTTTCTTGATTTTTGGTGAATACGTTTCCACTTAAAACTTGGCATGAGGAAATTATAGACATGACATTGCTTTCTTCAAATTATTAGCTAATTTTAACGTGAGCTACTTGGAGATGATGTAGCCTGCTTGTTCCTAACAAGGGTGGTCATAGGTTCGACTACCCATGGAGGCAGAAATTCTATTCAGGTGTATAACATTGTTTATAAAGTTTTTCACTGTGCTTGGGAATTAACATTGGTCTGTATTTCATGAGGTGAAAGGAAAGAGTAAGAGGTCCGGCATTCCGGAAGTCATTTCGAAGGTAGGAGGAGGCGATCATGTGCCACGTGGAATGAGCAGAATCAAGTTTCGTTAAGGTAAGTCTGAGTATAGTTGTTTTGAAATATTGCAAAATTATTGGAAAGTTTGTTAGATCTAATACCTTTTGTTGAAATAAGATAATTATTTTGGATACAAAGCAGTGAACCAACTCAAAGTTGGCTACATTCAGCTTGCAGTGAAGTGCAATGTTGCTAAGTTTATGAATTCTGGACTTAGAATTCTTTTGGGGCGATAAATAAGAAGTTGCAAAGAGTACAGTCTAAGAATTTTGACACTTTTCTCTTTCCTTCTTTCACTCCTTCTGCACATAGTTAGAAGTTTAACTTCATTAACAAGAGTGAAAAACAGTTTACAGGAATACACAGAACTTTTGGATTTTGATAAAACAATAATACCTATTTATCACAGTCCAATCACATAAGTTGAATTGTATCCTCTGCATATGCGCTGTATAAAAAGCAAGCTGCTGGAGTACTAAGCGTGACATGTTTTAAAAAATGCTAAGATGATAGATCAATTGTTAACGTGTATTTGTTTTATTTATTTCCAGGGGGCCCTGTCAGTACATGCGTAGGGCTCGATTATGCCCTCAGCCAGTCCAGGGAAACGAATTCACCCTCATAAGAAAACTTCACCGGAAATAGATGATCATCAACAACCAGAGGACTCGACTATGTACTCCGGCGACAAAGGCAGTAGCGGGAGGGTGGCACTTCCAATGATAACTACGTGAGTAAGAGAATAAACTCTTCTGATAGCTTAGCTTCTTCTGATACTTCCTTCTATTTCCATATGAGATATGCTTTATATTCCTATTATTATGAGTGAGAACTCAAAAACTGATTTTCCATCATCGCAGGAAGTGCCCACAGACAGGAGGTCACCCCACGAAGCATGGTTCCAGCCCTCTAAGTTGTTGAGAAATGTTTTCCATAATTTATTGATGAAATTGTTGTTTTAAGTCCACCTTATGCACAGAAAGGCTAATTGGGACTGGACCTACAGTTTAAAGTGAGATTCTACCTGCCATGTGCCTCCACCATGTATCGAATCCAGGACCCCTTCATTACAAGGTGATGACGTTACCACTACACCATCGGGGAGGCTTTGCTTGTAGAGCTCTTAATGCATGTAATAATCGACTGGATGATATTCAACTTGTCATCACGGATTGAACTCTGGGAAGAAATTGGGCAAACAGATTAGTATGTGTTAAGGAAAGCATATGAGAAGCTATCATAGAGCCAAAAAAAATGCAATATTTTAAATGTTTTTAGCGGTTTCCTTAGGTATTTGGAAAAGGTAAAAATATATATATTTTTCATATGCACAATGCTTACCCTGAATGTTTTCAATGTAGGATCTAGGATCTGATTGATCTGTTTGTCCGAAACATGGTGCAATGAATTGTGGGGGGAGTTATTTGCTGAATATTATCCATTGTAAGACACTAATTTGAGGTTAGGAAATCTTTAATTTCACAACGCAACATCCATGTGACATTGCATTTATGAAATGTAAAATGGAAGGAGGATGGAGAAAGATTAGGATTCGAACACAGGACTAGCTATTAACTTAAATCCACAATATGTACAAAAATGCATGCGATGATTGATGAATTATTTACATATGTTTCTTTTATTTCTTTACAGGGGGCTATCTCAGTTCATCACGTCATTCGGAAGAGCTGCAATATGGCTACACTGACCAGTTCACAGAGAATTCACATGTTCAAGAGAAAATGGAATAAGCACAAGAATGAAGATTGTTAACTGCATGCCCTTACAATGTTGTAAAGCTGAAGCAAAAATTTATAATAAAACTTTTCTGTGAACATACTAGGTCTGTTCATACTTTATGTTACACCAAAAAATATTACAACACTTTAAAGGACTGCAGGATTCCCATATTTATTTATATATATATATATATATATATATATATATTTTAATCCAGTGGCTGCACAGATATGATAATTGGAACTGGACCTACATCTTGAAGTAAGATTTGATCCAGTATCTGCCTCCACTGGGATTCAAACCTGGAACCCCTTGATATTTTTTTTTCAGATGTTTTATAATACATGTCAATGACTGACATAGCCACTTGTCTGAATCCGAACACAAGGTACAGTCATGTTCAAAAAATCTGTCGCATGGATTTTTTCTAAGTCCAACGTCTTACGAAATTATGTTGGTAGCTCTGAAACAAGGAAGTGTTGTGAAATATACGATCCTCCAATCAGAGTGAAGTTCGATTCGGAAGAGCAGGAGGCGTGACTCACGGTCTTGTCCGCAGGAAGTTCAACCAATGCAGCATTTCCAAATATGAGATAACGTCCCCATTGGTTAAATATTGTTTCAATAATGCGAATCGGCAGAAAGATTGCGCAAAAGTTTACTTTGTCGTTTTAATTGCCTTTAATCGTTTCAAATTAGTATTAAATTGTCCCAATTATAGCTTAATATAATATATTCATGTATGTGTTTGACAATCATATATCACTCATTAGAACAATTTTCACATTGCTTTCACTACGTGAGATGACATTTCATTTACATTTACGATAAAATAGTGGTTTGGGTGTAATAACAGTTTTCATTATTTAATTTAGAGATGCATTTTTATTTGTTGAGTTAATGATTAGGTTAATTCGTTATTTCTCGCGAAAAGAGGGAACCACAGCTGAAAGAAAATACACAACTTGTATTATTGAGGTCAAGATTTCGTTTTAACATCACTTTTTGCACGCATAGGCTAATCACGACTCTGAAACATTATGCGACCTGACTGGAACTCGGAAAAGGACACACTGATTACAAGACGTCGATACATTACCACTTGGTCTGGCGAACGCCAATAATAATGAGGGGTTGTGGGAGTGGGAGAGGGGTGACGGAAAGTAGAAAATAAATAGTATTTTTGGGGGTATTTAATGTTATATTTATACACACACAAACCTAAGAAAATATTTATTTTGATGCATGTGTGTGGGGGTGGGGAAGGGGGAAAAGAGAGGGACAGAAAGATATTGGGAGAGATGGGACGAAGAGGTGATTGTGGAAAATGTTTTATTTGACGTTCAGTAATAAAAACAATCAAATCAATGATGATTATCTTATAAATACCATATTTAATGTAAATTTGTTTTAAAAATGGGGGCGTGGAGCTGTTTGTTTTACGTTCAGTGCAGGATAACAAGTGGAGACACATAGTGGTTCGTATCTCACTTTAAACTGTAGGTCCAGGCCCCATTAGCCTATCTGTGTATAACGTGGATTTAGAATTCAGTAGAAAATAACGTCGATCTAGTATTTTGGATTTTAGATACGTTAAGACCACTAAAATTTCCAATTCTTGTAATAAGAAACCTGTCCTCATATTACCATTTTGAAAGAGAGAGAGTAAATTGTATAATCTTTCGTTGTTAGTTTCAAAGAAGACTAATTCAAATAGTAACAATGGGAACGAATAAAGTTTACGAAAAGTTTTTGCCACCGTGGAGATTTGAACCTACGACCATTAGAGTGACAACCCAGTGCGATAACCACTACCCCACAAGTTCGTTCCTTCTTACGGCATGATTATGATTAAGACCAATTCGTTCAATATGCATTAGAAATATAATTCCCACCCGCCTCTTTATAAACAACACACCCAAACGTTCCATTGTAGCAAATGAAATAAAGGTGGTATGAATGTCACAAAACATTTAAGCAAAATCTACCATATTTACGACGCAATCGTTTTACATGGAGAGGCTACAGCTTCGAAAATTGAGGTTGTGACGTGGTTTCTTGTAGTGGTAGGGTTGATATTCGTATTGCAAGGTTCCAGCGTGCACTAGCCAGTAATTTCCAAGGAAAAAACTTCAATTGTTTTATGATGGTAAAGTGGTTCGGTGATAGGTTATCAGTATTACACGCCGAAGATTATAGGTTTGACTTCTGTTCGATTACCCCTATTATTATTATATATAGCAACTAAGTATTGTATTTAATTAATAATTTAAAGAAATAACAATGTTATATATATTTTTAAAAAAGAACACTCCTTTCTAATGATTTTTCATGTTATTTTTGAAAATAATTTTTCAGAATATGTTTTTGAATTTCTCATCATTTTACTAGGATTTGCATAAAAATGATCCATGTGTCATATTCGACGAAATGTCATGTACAGGGGAAAATTATGAAGAAACAAAAGAAATAAATACTATTGACATCTTTTTGTGAATAGTATTTATTTTACATTATTTTTTGTTCACCATGCATAGTTGTATTCTTGTAAAAAGCATGAAAAACAATATATTCTCTACATTTCGCAAAGCAAATAATATACGAATTTTCGTAATAAGTAAAATGCAATAAATAATTTTTCGGTTTAATTAGAAATAAAAATGGCAGAGTTAACCGAACGGTGAATCGAACACAGAATTTTACAACCCATAAAATGCCTTGTAGCCTTTGCAATGAAGTGATGTAGATTCAAGTAATAAAATTTCATGCAAAATCGCACGTTATAAGATCGTTCAAATATATTAAATCAATGTGTCCATAAGCTATTATACTGTCAGCCATTTGGCACATCTCGTTACAAAATCTCAGCATATCACCATTCACTAGTTAATCAAATTGAATATTGATTCACTTCACAGTTCAATGTGCAACAATAGTTTCGACTCATATCACGTGAGATGTAAACTCAATTCAATTCTCTCATTGTATGTAACTTGTATGTTGAGCTCATGTAGAAATATCAATTATGAGCTCTAAGATAAATTTGACGCTACAATTGCTTGATCAACTCTTGCGTCTCGCTGCCAGACATTCTACGTTCCTGTTTGCTCCAGGTCATTATCATTGTTTTTACCTCTGTTTCATTCTCATCGTCGTTATAAACCTACGTAATTTCTACTGTTTACAGTAGACAGAATCTACTGTTATCAATTGTAGTACTCTACTGTGTCTCTCGGAAATCTACTCAAAATCAATGATTTCCTACTGAACACTTTCAGTAAGCCTAATGTGTTGAGGAACTACAAGTGAAATATTCTCTTCAATACTACATGTAATATTGCATGTAGTGTGTTTGAATTTGAATTCAAAATTTTGGGTGCGTCAGCACTTAGGCTATTTTGCACCTGTCACTTCATACGGCGTCCAGCCCCTAACCAGAACTAAAATAACATAAGTGTAACGTCGTGTTGTAACTAACATATTAAAATATTCTGAATTCGGTTAAAAGCTGAAGCTGTAAAGAGGCAGTCAGCATCCACAAGGACCAAACACAGGACAACACAGAAAATTACACTGGCCATGGGGCCAGTCGCCAGAACCTCGTTCGTTTGCAAACTGAAGTCCAGGGTGTACTACGTGGAAGCAACAATTGGGTGTACATACTTCGTGGAAGGTCATCCCTTACACCCTTGTAGTGTGTTTAGCTCAGCGTGTTAGCTGTAAATATAACTTTTTATTCCTCCTCACTAACAATTTGTTTTTATATCTATTTAATTTAAACCAACCTCATTTCCATGTAGTACACCCTGAACTGCATTTTGCAGACTAACGAGGCTCTGGTGACTGGACCTCCTGTTAGTATAATCTTTGTAGGCCTGCGTGTGTGTTGTCTTTGTTTGTGCTGACTGTCTGTCGCTTTACAGGCTCAACTTTTAACCCAGGTAAGGATATTTTAGTTTTCAGACACGCTTTTATTTTTGTCATGATAAGGGGCTGGGCCCCGTATAGCGTGACGGGTGTAAAATACCCTAAGTTTTGATGCACACAAATTGTAATTCAAATTTAAAAAATCTTAACATAGATGTTTCAAAACACCTATTGCTCTACTGAAACCAGTACAGTAGAGAAACTGCAAGTGAAATTAATTTATTCAGTATAGTGTATAATATATTAAGTTTAATATTTTGGCTGTAAATATTAATTTCATACCCCCTTATTATTATTTTGTATTTATATCTTTTTGAAAATCTGAACACAGTAGATGTTTCAAAACACCTATTAATCTACTGAAAACAGTAGACAAAAGTTTCATTGGAGTAAGTAGAAAAGAGTCATGAAATAATACCCAAAGAATTCAACCATTATGAATTAATGTTACATACTTTTTTTTATTTGACTTTCCAAAACCTAGGAGCTCAAAATAATACATGGCATGCGATTTAGTCGACAGTCTGCTTTTCTGTGATTGATTCGTCGTGCCCAGTCGGGGATTACTACCGTTGAAGGTAAAAGGGGAAGGGGAAGAACTCCACCACAGTACCATGACGTATGAAGTAACATGTTCACAGGCATTCAGTACAACTGATAAGGGTTCACCTGACCTTGGAAGTGTGGGAAACACGTTTCACGCTGGTTTCCAGAATGCTGTGGCTAAATCTGGAACTAACGGTGGAATAAGAAATAGTTTGTAACATTTAACAATGACATTTCGCATTTACAAAATATGAGATATGTAGACTTTGATTTATTTATTATAGTAGACGGTAGAGAATTACTTACCACGAAAGTCAAGTTCTAAATTGCAGACATCAAAATCTACTCCAGATTGTAAAATACATTTGTGATACACAGCAGATAGGTTAATAAGGTTTACAAGATTGCTAACGACTCTTAAGACAAACGTTCAACGAAGGTTATTGAGTGAGAAAATGGGAAATTGTTAAAAATAGCGGCCTAGTTGAGTGAAGATCGAAGGTTCGAATCTCTTATAGAACCGGCTATTTTTTGACACTAATTTTTGGTGCGTAATATATTTAATGTATTGTCGACATTTATAAGAAACAAAATATGAAAATTCTCCTCCTCCGTAATGGTGCGGTCTAAGACTGTGCTTTGGACTCCGACTGCAGCGGGACGGCATAGATTCGAGTCGTCCTGGGTTCTCGGCCTGTTATCTGTATAGGACTGGTGGCAACCCTCCATCGTGAGGAAATTGGGGAGCTACGAGTGACTGGTGTAACCTGATTTCAGATATCTTATATAATGGCTGAGGATTCGACGTGCTGACCAACGTCAAATCGTTGCCAGTTGAAGATAACTCTAGGTAGGATTGTGGAAGGGAGACTGACAGTCGGGAGATAGCCCATGGCCCTTCGAGGTTTTAAAATATGAAAACTATTCCTTCCGTAAATCTAATTTCTCGTCATTGTCACGTGAGATTTCTTTTCAGTATGACTCCTGCAATACTAATTAGTTCCTAAGTGAGATAATGAGATGGACAAAGAGATATTAAATTATGAGTTCACTGTTTAAAAAATAAGCATTAACACATTTTTATATTCACATACCTCTTTACAAATTCTTGAGCACGTCAAAACAAATGAACCAATCTAGTACACACTAGAGCTTTGGCTTATCGATACCTAAGGGGTATCCTACAATTACAGTCAAACCACAACCTCAATTCTCGAAGCTGTAGCCTCTCCATGTAAAACGATTGCGTCGTAAATATAGTAGATTTTGCTTAAATGTTTTGTGACATTCATACCACCTTTATTTCATTTGCTACAAAGGAGCGTTTGGGTGTGTTGTTGGGTGTGGGGATTATATTTCTAATGCATATTGAATGAATTGGTCTTAATCATAATCATGCCATAAGAAGGAACGAACTCGTGGGGTAGTGGTTATCGCACTGGGTTGTCACTCTAATGGTCGTAGGTTCAAATCTCCACGGTGGCAAAAACTTTTCGTAAACTTTATTCGTTCCCATTGTTACTATTTGAATTAGTCTTCTTTGAAACTAACAACGAAAGATTATACAATTTACTCTCTCTCTTTCAAAATGGTAATATGAGGACAGGTTTCTTATTACAAGAATTGGAAATTTTAGTGGTCTTAACGTATCTAAAATCCAAAATACTAGATCGACGTTATTTTCTACTGAATTCTAAATCCACGTTATACACAGATAGGCTAATGGGGCCTGGACCTACAGTTTAAAGTGAGATACGAACCACTATGTGTCTCCACTTGTTATCCTGCACTGAACGTAAAACAAACAGCTCCACGCCCCCATTTTTAAAACAAATTTACATTAAATATGGTATTTATAAGATAATCATCATTGATTTGATTGTTTTTATTACTGAACGTCAAATAAAACATTTTCCACAATCACCTCTTCGTCCCATCTCTCCCAATATCTTTCTGTCCCTCTCTTTTCCCCCTTCCCCACCCCCACACACATGCATCAAAATAAATATTTTCTTAGGTTTGTGTGTGTATAAATATAACATTAAATACCCCCAAAAATACTATTTATTTTCTACTTTCCGTCACCCCTCTCCCACTCCCACAACCCCTCATTATTATTGGCGTTCGCCAGACCAAGTGGTAATGTATCGACGTCTTGTAATCAGTGTGTCCTTTTCCGAGTTCCAGTCAGGTCGCATAATGTTTCAGAGTCGTGATTAGCCTATGCGTGCAAAAAGTGATGTTAAAACGAAATCTTGACCTCAATAATACAAGTTGTGTATTTTCTTTCAGCTGTGGTTCCCTCTTTTCGCGAGAAATAACGAATTAACCTAATCATTAACTCAACAAATAAAAATGCATCTCTAAATTAAATAATGAAAACTGTTATTACACCCAAACCACTATTTTATCGTAAATGTAAATGAAATGTCATCTCACGTAGTGAAAGCAATGTGAAAATTGTTCTAATGAGTGATATATGATTGTCAAACACATACATGAATATATTATATTAAGCTATAATTGGGACAATTTAATACTAATTTGAAACGATTAAAGGCAATTAA